>NC_089502.1:61666216-62361216 GCF_036850765.1 Saccopteryx bilineata | reverse complement strand
TTTATTCTTGGATTATTATTTATTAATTATTGCATTATTTTCCATATGAAACCTACATTTGCCCTGCCCTGTATAAAGCATGTGAACCAGGGAGAGGCTGTTCTACACCCAAATCCCCTGAAGAAAGTATCAAAGTGAATTCGAGGCTTATTTCAGCTACAGTAAAAATTACAGACAGATAATACAGGCTGACTATTCTCTCTTCTGCCCCTACTATCTCTAAGCTACAGTGTAGGTGGGCCTCTGACCATACCTACAGGCTCCAAAGCTAGATGAGTTTCTCTCTTAATCTCCCATAACCTCATTGACTTTACTTTCTTTTTCTAAAATATATTTTTATTTAGACAATTAAAGTTAACAAGGTGACATTGGTAAACTAGAGTACATAGATTTAGAGAAAACATCTCCATATCATTTGGACACTTGATTATGTTGTATACCCATCACCCAAAGTCAAATCATCCTTCATTACCTTATATTTGTCTCTCTTAATTTCCCTCCCACTCCCCTGTCCTCCTCTGTCTCCTCGCTCCCCTCCCCCTGGTAACCACTGCACTCTTATCTATGTCCATGAGTCTCAATTTTGTATCCTACCTATGTATGGAATCATACAGTTCTTAGCTTTTTCTGATTTACTTATTTCACTCAGTATAATGTTATCAATATCCAGGGGTTAATATCCAAAATATATAAAGAAGTCACAAAACTCAGCAACAAACAAGCAAACAATTCAATAAAAAATGCAATGAACAGATACTTCTCACAAGAAGAAATACAAATGGCCAATAGATATATGAAAAGATGCTCATCTTCACTAGCTATTAGAGAAATGCAAATCAAAACTACAATGAGATACCACCTCACACCTGTTAGATTAGCTATTATCAACAAGACAGGTAATAACAACTGTTGGAGAGGCTGTAGAGAGAAAAGAACCCTCATTCACTGTTCATGGGATGTGAAATTCATACCTCCATTATGAAAGAAAGTATGGTGGTTCCTCAAAAAATTAAGAATAATAAACAGACAGCCAACTAAATGGGAAATGATATTTTCAAACAGCAGCTCAGATAAGGGCCTAATATCCAAATTATACAAAGAACTCATAAAACTCAACAACAAACAAAGAAATAATCCAATAAAAAAAGGGAAGAGGACATGAACAGACATTTCTGCCAGGAAGAAATACAAATGGCCAACAGATATATGAAAAGATACTCATCTTCTTTAGTTATTAGAGAAATGCAAATCAAAACTGCAATGAGATACCACCTCACACCTGTTAGATTAGCTATTATTAACAAGACAGGTAATATAGCAAATGTTGGAGAAGCTGTGGAGAAAAAGGAACCCTCATTCATTGTTGGTGGGAATGTAAAGTAGTACAACCATTATGGAGGAAAGTATGGTGGTTCCTCAAAAAACTGAAAATAGAACTACCTTATGACCCAGCAATCGCTCTACTGGGTATATACTCCAAAAACTCAGAAACATTGATATGCAAAGACACATGCAGCCCCATGTTCATTGCAGCATTGTTCACAGTGGCCAGGACATGGAAACAACCAAAAAGCCCATCAATAGATGACTGGATAAAGAAAATGTGGCACATATACACTATGGAATACTACTCAGCCATAAGAAATGATTTTATCGGATCATTTACAGCAAAATGGTGGGATCTTGATAACATTATACGAAGTGAGATAAGTAAATCAGAAAAAACCAGGAACTGCATTATTCCATACGTAGGTGGGACATAAAAGTGAGACTAAGAGACATTGATAAGAGCGTGGTGGTTACAGGGGAAGGGGGGAGAGGGAAAGGGAAAGGGAAAGGGGGAGGGGGAGGGGCACAAAGAAAACTAGATAGAAGGTGACAGAAGACAATCTGACTTTGGGTGATGGGTATGCAACATAATTGAACAACAAGACAACCTGGACATGTTGTCTTTGAATATATGTATCCTGATTTATTGATGTCACCCCATTAAAAAAATAAAATTTTTTTAAAAAATTAAGAATAGAATTATCATATGACCCAGCAATCCCTACTGGATATATACCCCCATAGCTTGTGACCACTGGTACTTGAAGACACATGCACCCCCATGTTCATCATAGCATTGTTCACAGTGGCCAAGACATGGAAACAACTGAAATGCCCTTCAATAGAGGATAGGATAAAGAAGATGTGGTACATATATACAATGGAATACTATTCAGCCATAAGAAATGATGACATCTGATCATTTACAACAACATGGACTTTATTTTCTTAACAGTCATAACACCTGTAACTACTTGGATAATAGCTGCCTTGCTCACCAAACTGGAAACTCCACAATAACAGGAACTCTGTTTTTCTTATGTGCCAGTGTATTTCCAGCACATATAACATAGAAGAACTTCAAGACATATATATTGAATTGAATTGATTTCATGCTTTGAAATAGCCACCATTTTGTGGATCACGATGGTAAGAAGAAAAAAAAATTACTTCTCTGTTACATTTACTTATGATATGAAGACATATTATTATTAATAAATGAAAACCACTGTGGCTTTCTTCTTCTCTGGAGTCAGTGTCTCTTATGTGAAAATTTTCCTTATCTATGAAGTGCTTTAGGGGTAACACTGTTTCCTTTGAATACATTTTACACATACAGCATTTTTAAAATAGCTTGCCAGCTGAATTAATTTAGTTGGACCTATTGGCCCAAGGCACAGAGGAAGAATATCCCCCAACTCTGTTCAGTGTAACTGTCTCTAGACACCTTTTGATTTGCACAGCCTAATTTTTTTCAGTTTGGAACACAGCCTAACGCCCATCCACCTCACTTTGGTTCAATTCACTGTCCAACAAGAACTGTCACTCTACAGATAGTGCAAAGAGGAGAAAAAGAGAAGGAAAAGAAAATTAAATTACTACTTATGTTAAGAAAACTTATATTAGATATGTTAGTGTCCAAGACAGCATGCTTGGCTTTGATTAGGGTGATTGAATCTATGATTCACACAACCAGGAAAATCAGAAACACATTAGAACACATACCATAGTTGCAGTTAACAGGGAAAAAAATGAACATTTATACTCATAATGATGAATATCACTGTTTCTTTTTGTAAACTTAACCTTATTTTCTTGATTCATTGTTCATTTTATACTAAGCCAATTAGCTTGGCTTCAGGGTATCAAAACAGAGAGGCCAAATAAAGTTCTCAATCTACTTTCTGAGACTGGGTATATTATGAATTCCTTGGACTAGAGAATATAAAATAATTATGTAACTTTTTCTCATCTAGGATGTTTTGTTAAGGATTTTGTCACGAAAGATGATGTCAAAATATGCCTTGGCCAGATACTTGGTTAGTTAGAGCATTGTTCTGAAGCACAGAGGTTGCCAGTTTGATGCCTGGTCAGGGCACATGCAGGAAAATATCAATACTCTTATGTGTCTGCCTGTTTCTCTCTCTCTCTCTCACTCTTTCTATTCCTCTATCTAAAGTCAATAAAATACACATTAAAAAATTTTAAATCTGTCAAAATATGACATATAATCATAGATGTTATAATATAATATTACATGTAAATCTCAGACCTTATCTATCCAAATGTATGTTTTCATACCAATTTACAAAGGCTTCTCTAACTTAGTTATGTGCTTCTCCTCTGGGCTGCCATAGTACCTGTGTTTTCTTGTATAAGACCACTTGCCATTTGTACTATAAATGCCTGGTCACCTGTTAACCTCTTCAACAATAGCGTCCTTGAGGACAGGGCCAAGTCTTTCTCAGCTCTGTAACCTCTCAGCTGTGAATAATATCAATAACAAAGTGACTTTTCAGTGTGGTAGCTATGGGAGGTAAGTATGTACATATTCTTATAACAATGAAGTTGTTGAAGATACTTTTTGAACTCTCCCTTTAAAATTACCTTCAAAATCCATTTATAAGCCACCCAAGAAGAACATTTTCATTATTTGTAATCACATCTAATATACTGTCTAGGAATGATGAATTGCTAAAGGATACAAGGAAATATAGCCCATACTTAAGTATTACAATGGATATACTTGAATCTCTTTTTCTTGTTGAAAAGAACCTTGCCAACCTTGGAAGTCAGCTTTGTGAGCTCTGATCAGAATTTGGAAAACACAGATTGCTAGTTTACAAAGAGCTCTTTCTACATAAAATGCTAAATTAATTGGACAACTGAATTTTTAAAATTAGGTGCAAGAAGAATTTGGAGGCCCTGGTCAGTTGGCACAGTGGTAGAGTATCAGCCCAGCATGTGGAAGTCCTGGTTTTGATTTCCAGCCAGAGCACACAGGAGAACTGCCAATCTGCTTCTCCACCCTTCCCCCTCTCTGTTCTCTCTGTCTCTTCCCCTCCCGCAGCCAAGGCTCCATGGTAGCAAAGTTGGCCTAAGTGCTGAAGATGACTCAATGGCCTCCACCCCAGCCACTAGAATGGCTCCGGTTTCAGCTGAGCAATGCCCCAGATAGGTTGAGCATCGCCCCCTGGTGAGCATGCGGGTGGATCCCAGTCTGGAGCATGCAGGAGTCTGTCTGCTGCTCCAAACTTCTCACTTTGGAAAAATACAAAAAAAAAAAGTATTTGTTATTAGTCTAATGATACTCTTGTAGCTCTATCAGTTTGTGGATGCAGGAGGGGAGTAGATGTTATGGAAAACACCTTTTTTTTAAAACTTATCTACCACATAATCTATTATCTAGGTTGCCTTTAACTCATGAATGATCAGGGCCTAGGTCATACCCCAAAAGTTCTTCCCTTCTGAGAAATTAATACATAACTCTCAATGAGATAATTTTGATATTATTTTGTTTGTTGATGTTTCCCTTGTTAAAATAATAAATGCACTCTTTGCATGAAAAAGTATCATATTGTGTTCTTATGATTTATTATAATTTTGCTGTATTCTGGAGGCTGTTTTGACTATAAAGCTATCTACAGAGATTGTGCAATAAACCTGTAGAAGATGGAGGCATTTTTTTTTGGACTCAGAAACTTTCATGTGAAGCTTCTGAACAACAAAAAATCATACCTACTTTCCAAAATGTCAATTTTATTTTAAATGAGTCACTTTAAAGCCAAGAAAACTGCTTTTCTTAAATGTTGATATCGTTCCAAAGATGTTAAAGGTAAAATGAATTTACATTTTATAACTAGCATAGTTTGTACTGTAAAGAAATAGCAAACTTATTTTCCACAAGGATTTTATATCAGGATTTGAGAATTATACATCCATCGAATCACAGAGAGCCATTTTAACATTATTTGAATGGTATATATTTCCTACAATATGTGCTATACAGACAAGTAAGTAATGTGGCTATTGATATGGGTTGTCAAGTCAGCTACACTGCATTCAGTCATGTCTCAGTATATACTCTGCTTATAGTTTACTCTCAGTTCAATACTAGATGATGTCTTATTTATCTTTTTTTATAACCAACTTATATAATCTGTTACATAGTTTGTATTAGCAGTTGCCATGTTTTGAGTGCTTACTATAGCCAGGCACTGACATACTTTCCTGTTAAATCCTGACTCGGAAGATTTAACTATGCCTTTGCATAGTAGGTATGAGAGTCCAGCTGTATATATGAAGAAGCTGAGACAATTAGTGGTTGAATAACTCACTCAAAGTCAAATAGTAAATTGTAATGGGGAAATGAACCCAGGTCATTTGACTGCAAGGCTCATTCTCTTAAACATCATAGTAGACTGCTCAGGGCAGATGTTTGTCAAACTGAACTCCTAAGTTGAACGTCAAAAATTTAAAGTTACTTTTATGAATTAGGTTTTATTTAGCATTTTCCAATGGGAGGCAAAAATGTGTTACTTTCATTCTATTTTGGTACCATCAACTCAGACAGTTGAATATAATGACTATATTCACTTTGAGTTGTATTTTTCTAATTTTAAAATATAATAGAAGTATAAAAAAGAGTATTATAACTTTAGGTCTTACATTTTCTCACCTATATATTTCTTTTTTGGTAATGAGTGTTTAAAATATTTTAATCTATTTTATATTTAAAAATATGTATCTCCTGACATCTAGATATGGAATTGTAACAATGCTATGCAATTATGTATCATACATTTTTAATTTAGTTTAAAGTAGTAAAATCAGCTTGCATCTCATAATTAAGCTATATTTATGTATCTTTTAAAAAGCTCAGAGGAATAGGACTACTCTTATAATTCTAAAATAGAAAAAAAAGGTGTTAACTCATTTGATTCTAAAATAGGCTAAGAAAGAAGATAATTAATTGCATAAAGATAAAAAATGTTCTATATAGATTGTAACACATTGTTACTTATATATGACTAATAGTAAATTAAATCAAGGCAAGATGTATTACAAATAAATTCTCATTGCAATAGGACCACAATCAATGAACTTGCTAATAGCTTTTCCTCCTCAAGACATTAACAAACAATCATCTTTAGTACATATTCGTATATACTATAGATTTCACTCTGGGAGTATATAAACATATAGTATAAGTTCTCAAGTTCTTAAAAAATTTATTGTCTCATTTTTCTTTTCCCACTATTATATTTATTCTTCCTTATTAAGTACCCTTAATTAATTACCTTATAGCATATCCAAGAGATTTAACACTTATTAAGCCCCTACTACACAACAGTCACTTAAATGAAATGCAATACTCATAAACCTCACTTTACATCCAGAGCAGAAGCAGGTGGAGGAATAAGAAGAGAAAAAGGACTAATAATTGTTCTTGCCACTATGCTAAGATGCCAAGCACTTTCCAAATTACTTACCTAGTCCTCACAACCTTGCAAAGCATGTCTTATCACCATTATGTAGATGACAGAAATAAGGCTCAGTAATATTGAGTTCCCTAAAACCACAAAACTATTGAGTCACTGAGACAGAATTTGATTCCAAACCCTGTGCTCTGTCCAGCACACATTAATGAATCCTTTTCTTAAGACATGTAGAGCAGAAGAGTATTTTTCTGAATTTTTATATTTAAAAACCCCAGAGGTACAGAAATTAAATAATTAGTCTGAAATCACACAAAAAGTTAATGAAATGACTGGAACTAAGGTTTAGAAAATGAATTCTTAAGCAGTGTTTCTCACTGGACACCATCTGACTTATAGACTATATGTATCAGGAGGAAATGCTTGGAAAAGAAAGAAGAGAAAATCTGGAAATCAAGGCCCTTGCTGACTTTCTAGTCGAGAAAGTATAAAACTGTTTTCAATAACTGTTTAAGATTGTAAATTGATATTTATTTGAGTTGTAGATAGCTATGGGTAGAGAGCACATATGATGATTGTTATAATTAAATTGTACATGTTGGTTCAGTCAGAAAACACATCATTTATCCTATGAAAAGAAGTGTTTTGTTTGTTTTGGAAAATCCATACTAGTTACTTCCAAATACATGAACCATTTTTAGGGTCATTAAAATTAATGGAGACTATATGGTAACATACAATCCATTCATTGAACAAATGTCTATTGAGTGCTAATCATGTGCTGGTCACAATTTCTGGCACTGGATGCATACAGGAACCCAAAGAGAAAAACCTCTGCCTTCATGGAGTTTACATTCTAGTAGGGAGAGAACGTTAAATATTAACACGACAAGTAAGGAAATTTTATAGTATGTTAGCTGTTGGTAAGTATTATAGAAAAAACAGAGTAGGAAATGGATCAATGGTTCTGAGTGTTTGCAATTTTAAATGGTATTATTGATGTAGCCTTCACTGAACAAGGAAGGTGATGTATGAACAAAAAATTGAAGGAAGATAGGTACCTAAGCATATAGATATCAGGGGAAGAACCTTTTTAGGCAGACAGAACAGTGAGTTCAAGGCCCTAAATGTGGCAGTATGATTGAAGTGTGAGAGAAGAGATGAATGAAGGTGACTCAAAGGTTTTAACCTTAGAAATAAGAAAGATGGATTAGCTGTTAACTGAAAAGTGAAGATTACATAGAGCAGGGTTTAGAAAAAGATTAGCTTCATTGGAGACATGTTGAATGCGAGATAACTATTAGATTTTCAAATGGAGATGAAAAGGAGGCAAGTTGTCTATACATGTCTAGAGTTCATGGCAGAAGTCTGGTGGGAGAAATGTTGGCATTATTAACATAAAGATATTTAAATCCAAAACTGGATTAGATCTTCAAGGGAATCAGTGGAGAGGAAGAAAAGCATGGGTCTAAGAATTGAACCCTGGGGCACTCCAATGTTAAGAAATCCAAGATAAGAAGAAGAGACAGCTGACCAGGCAGTGGCACAGTAGATAGAGTGTCAAACTAGGACGCTGAGAACCCAGGTTCGAAACCCCGATGTCACTGGCTTGAGTGCGGGCTCATCTGGTTTGAGCAAGGGTCACCAGCTTGAGCCCAAGGTCACTGGCTTGAGCAAGGGGGTCACTGCCTCAGCTGGAGCCCCCCGGTCAAGGCACATATAAGAAAGCAGTCAATGAACAACTAAGGTGCTGAAATGAAGAATTGATGCTTCTCATCTCTCTCTCTCTTCTTGTATGTCTGTCCCTATCTGTCCTTCTCTCTGTCTCTGTCACAAAATAAAGAAGAGCCAGAGAAAGAAACTGAGATGAAAGCCAGTGAGATCAAACCAAAATAAACAGACCCTAAAATGCTAATTTGGTCTGCCCTGTTTAGAATTCACAATAAAATATTGAGGCCTGAATTCTCCCAAATATGTTTTCTTGGGTTGTTCACATTTTTATATTACTTTATATTTTTACTAAACCTTCTTTGAAAATGTTGATAATATATTTTTACATATTACTCCAAACTAGGCTATTGGAAAATATGTATATACCTACACATGAATAAAAAATCCATATGTAGCATATATATATGATGTATATAATATTGTTATTAATGATTTAAATTTAAAAAATCATAAAATTGTGAGCAATTTTTTCACTACAGCCCCACCTTTGAAAAAAATGTCTTAAATTAAGAAGAGGACCAAATGAGGATTACCATTTTTGTAAAAGTTTTATTGAGATATTATTCACATACCATACAATTAATTCATTATAAGTGTGAAATTCAATGATTTTTAGTATATTCACAGATATGTGCCACTATCACCATCATCAATTTTACAACATTTTCATCACCATAAAGAGATAGCCTATACCTTTTAGCTGTTATCCCCCTAGGAGACCTCATCTTCCCAGTCACAAGCAATCACTCACTGATCTGTTATAAAGATTTGCCTATTATGAACATTTCATATAAATGAAATCATCTAATATGTTTTCTATGTGACTGGCTTTTTTTGCTTAACATGTTTTTAAAGTTCATCCATGTTGTAGCAGATATCAATACTTCATTTCCATTTATGGCCTAATAATAATATTTTATTATATGGATATGCCTCATTTAAAAAAAAAATCATTCATTTATTGATGGGTATTTTAGTTGTTTTCACCTTTTAAGTATTATGTATAGTCCTATTATGAACATTTGTGTCCACATTTTTGTTTGAAAACCTGTTTTCAATTGTTTTAGGTATATACTTTACCTTTGGTTTTGAAAACAAGAACTATTTCTGTCTTTTTAAAACTACAAGCAGTATTTTTACCTCTTTCTCCTAAGGGGGAAAAAGAAGTTGGGAAGAGATCCAGGGATTATAGTTATTACTTTCTGTACAAAACTAGTGACTTAAAACAAAATCTCCAGGTTAAAAATAAATAAATAAAAAGGCAAATAGGCTTCCTAACTAAAGGGTTTCTCAAAATCCATAAAATACTGACGTGTCATGCTCTGTGTAAAAGGATTCAGGGTTTCTCTAACATTTGTTTTTGGAGACTTTTTTTGTAGAGTGTTCCACAGGACCAATATTTCAGTAGAACACACATTGCAAAACACTGATGTAAAGTAATGACTAAGTCCATATGGCTATTTATCAATTATTTTTAAAATGAGAAAATGCAATTTACTGATGTCACCATTTTCCTCTTTTTCTTGGTCATTTGTTTGAAAAAAATCAACTTTCAGTTAATCATCATAAATAAAGAAACGAACAGCTTCCATATTTATGGTTAAACATCATGGCCAGTCTTGTACCTAGCTATTTAATCAACAGTGCACACATTATTCCTTTGTGTGTTTCTTTTATTTTTGGGGTTTTTTTTGTATACTCTAGTGAATTTAATCATTAGCACTTAATTAGCTTGTTCACTAAACAAAAGCAGGAAACAAACCAAAAGAGAGAGAGAGAGAGAGAAAGAGAGCGCAATTCATTTTAGTGAAGGCAGAGTCATTTTACCAGTAGTAATTTCACAAATGTATTGCATTCATTATTTTGAAGATATTTGCACATCACATATCAGACACAGGCAGCGCCATTTTCCATACTCACAGCATTAACAGGTATCTTTGGAAAAATTTTGCATTGCCATTAGAAGATTTTAAATTTTAATATTTTGTTCTAATCACCAGAGAACAAAAAATAAAGTGATAATAAAATAATAGTATCATATAGTGTTGGGCAAGAATTTTAATAAAATGATGATGCATTTGCTAACTATTTCATACATAACTATAAACTATTTTAATATTCATAAGCTTAAGTAAAAATTATATCATAAAAGCAATTTCTAAACAAGTGCTTTCTTCTCAAAATAAATGTTTATATCCAATTCATTCAGATAATTGCTTATTTAAAACAGATTATAATGTTTTCAATATTACTGGCTTACCTTTCAAACCTTTTCAAGCTTTCTATTTAATAAAAACTTAAACCATTCAACTGAATCCAAATATCAAAAAACAGATTGCAAAGTGCTCTGGTCAATCAAATGGAAATCAGCAGCTGAATAAATGAGATGGTTGCCTACAATTTAGGATTTACTATCTTATATACTTCATGCTAGCTAACTGCATTCATTTAAACTAAAAGTAATATGCATCTGAATATGAAGATGTCAAAATCACCTCCTTATTAAGATAGAAATTATTTTTATCCAAAAGAGTATAAGCACCAGTGATGAGCACAACCCTGTAACACTGCAAAAGAGCATGCTTAAAAAAAAGAGGAACGTCCAAAACCTTGTGTTAGCAATTTCCAGAGATACTTTGATGAGTACTGTCACTTATTTTGACTGTTCAACAAAAATGTATGCCCCTTTTCATGGTGTTGTGATGTGTTTAGAGGAAGCTGCTTAATCAGGGACTACATTTCCTAGCCTCTCCTTGCATCCAGGCATGGCCATGTAACCAGTTCATTCCAATGAAATGTGATCAGAGTGATGGTTATAACTTCTAGATGGAAATTTTTAGTAAGTGGGTACGTCTTTTCCACTAGCTCCTTCCCTATCTTTGGGCTGCATGCAGAAGACTCTGAAAACCCTATGGGAGAGCCATAGCATGGAAGAAATCTGAGTTTCTGAATCAACATTTGAAGCAAAGCTACCCACTTAATTGTCCACACCTGCACTGTGAATTACACGAATAAGAAGAAATCTATTGTGCAAAGGCACTGAAATGTTACAGAAGCTATTACCATCTTAACTGATAAATACATTTTTATAACATCATTTTTTCCTCTGAAAAAGCTGAACACAGATTTAAGTCGAGACATATGAGCAAATTCAGGCTACTACAATATTTTGGTGCCATCGGGTCAAAATATTTTAGATATTTGTTCAACATCTGTTGAAACAGCAGGCTAACCTCTGTGTGAAGATGGGGAAGAACAAAAGCTCAGTTTCTGCCTGCTGCTCTAAACAATACAATCTTATCTACAAAGTCATCTATCTTACATAAACTATTCTCCTATCAAAGAGTCCCAGTAAATACAATTTTTCCATCTGATTATAGTACCTGTAAAATGTTTTTGCATGTATACATTGGCACACAGTGCAGATGTCCAGCTGGTAGAGCACTTAATCTGGCTCCAAATCTGTTTTACAACCTGAATTGTGCTTATAGCAGTGTTTCTCAAGCATTTTTACCTCGGCCCACAGTACAAAATATTTTTTTTTACATTGGATTCAGGACCCTCCTAAGTTTGTTTTATGAGAAAGGTGACTGAAAACATGATAAACTCTCATATATTCTCTTTTTTCCCCCCATTTATAAAATGCTAGTTACAACCCACTAAATGGTTTACACATACACTTGTGGGTCATAACATAGTTTGAAAAACAGTCTTGATGGACCCTTCTGACTGGTATTTGGCTTTGACTTTTGGAGTGAAAAAGGGAAGATAAATTCAAATGGAATTAAATAAAGAAAGAAAAGTATGGTAAAATGGTTAAAGGTGAAAAAAAGGAGAGAAAGAAATAATGGCACTTGTGAAATGGAAGAGAAGATATTATCAAGGAATGATAAAACATAATCAACTATGCTAATGTAGAATATATTCTCAATGGGAATGTTTTGGCTCCACTTATTAGGAGACAGTATCTGAGGTAGTCCAACTGTGGAATAATAGGAAGATTTTGCCTAGATAAGAGTAATGCCAGAGGTTTCAGTTCTGAATATATACAAGAAGATATTGAAAAACCTTGAGAAAAAAGAGCCGGGGCCATCCTAATTGAGAATTTTATGCTCTTACTATACTACATTCTTGCTCTGTCACAATAGTTACATACACATTCACGAAATTTCCAAGAACTGAGATTCTGTAAGATCATATTTAATTTCAGCCTTGGAAAGTGTCCAATTCGTTCTGGGCCTTCTAAGACAGTAGCACAGAACAAATGAAAAAAACATTTTGGCTCTGCAAGTATGACACACTCTTCAAGTGAAAATGATTGTTGAAGAGTATATTTATGGATTAAAACAGATGATATGTTAATTTTCACATGCTTAGAAGGAAAGCCTTGGCTAGAAGTAACAGATTCTCTCCAAAGGAACATTTATATACAGTATTGATATATGAAGCCTTCTTTCTTTTATCCCCTTTTCCATAAAACTTATGGTCTCTGGTCACATTACTAAAAAGTATTATAAAATTTTTCATATTTTAAAACAAAATTTTATTTATTAAGTTGTTTATTTTTAGAGCAGCTTTAGGTTCACAGCAAAATTGAGGGAAAGCTACAAAAATTTCCTAGATATCCTCTAGTCCCACAGCATTAATAATCTCCCCCATTATCAATATCCCTCACCAAGGTGGTATATTTGTTGCAATTGATAAGCAAACATTGACACAATATAATCAGTCAAAGTCCATAGTTTACAATTAGATCCATTCTTTGTGTTGTATAGGGGTGTGCAAGAATAGGTTTATAGTTGTTTGTATGGAAAATAATACAATAATTAATGAATAATAATATAAGAATAAACTCTGTGTTTTCTGTACTCACAACTGTAAGCATACTTTTGTCCACCCCTGCACAGTCTATTGGTTTGGAAAAATGTATAATGACATGTATCTATTATTATGTTATCATACAGAGTAGTTTCACTGCCCTAAAAATACTCTGGGTTCAGCCTATTCAGTCTCTTCTCCACAACTTCACAGCCCATGGCAGTAACTGATCTCTTTACTGCCTCTATAGTTGTGCTTTTCCAATAAGGTTATATCATTGGAATTATATGGTATATAGCCTTGTCAGATTGGCTTGTTTCACTAGTAGCATTCATTTAAGGTTCCTCCATGTCTTTCCATTGCTTGATAGCCTTTTTTTTTTTTTTTTTTTTTTTTTTTTTTTTTGGTGGTGACTATTATTTCACTGTCTGAATGGATCACAGTTTATTTATCCATTCATCATGTGAATGAGATCTTGGTTGTTTCTAAGTTTTGGAAATAGTGAACAAAGCTGCTATATACATCTCTATGGAAGTTTTTATGTAGATGTAAGTTTTCCACTCCTTTAGGTAAATATGTAGGAGCCCAATTGCTGGATAATGTGGTAAGATTATATTTTGTTTTATAAGAAACCACTAAACTGTTGCTGTACAATTTTGCATTCCCACCAGAGTTCCTATTGTACACATCCTTGCTACCATTTGGTATTGTCAATGTTTTGAATTTTGGCCATATCATAAATGTGCAATAATATGTCATTATTGTTTCGATTTCCATTTCCCTCGGCATATGGTGTGGAGCATCTTTTCATAGGCTTATTCCCATCTGTATATTGTTTGGTGAGGTGTCTTTTAATATCTTTGGCCATTATTTAATTAGGTTATTTCTTATCATTGAGATTCAAGAGTTCCTTGTGTATTTAGGATAATAATATTTTATTAGATGTGCCTTCTGCAAATATTTTCTCTTGACATTGTCTTCCTCAGAGAAGTTCATGACTTTAAAGACTTTCAGCTTATCAATTATTTCTTTGATATATCACATCTTTGGTTTTGTATCTAAAAGTTTTCATCTACACAAGGTTATCAAGTTTTGATGTTATCTTCTAGGAGTTTACAGTTTCATGTTTTATGGTCTGTGATCCTTATTGAGTAAATTTATCTGAAAGGTGTAAGGTCTGTACCTAGATTTAATCATTTATTTTTACATGTGGATGTCTAGTTGTTTCAGCACCAGTTGTCCAAAATATTATCTTTGCTACATTGTATTGCCTTTGCTCCTTTGTCCAAGTTTACTTGTCTACATTTTTGTGAATTTATTTCTGGGGTCTCTATTCTGTTCCATTGATGTATTTGAGAGTTAAAGGAGTTGTTGGAAGAGGAGTACAAATTATTACAACCTTTCTGGACAGCATCAAAATTCATCAAGTGTCTTAAAAATATACATCCTTTTTGACATACTATCTCTGTTTCTAGAAATTCAGAATAAGGGGTACAGTCATGGATGTTTGCTAGACCATCAAATATAATAACCACAAACATAAACTATCTAGATAAACCACAATCAGAGAAGATCTGAATCATCTGAGCAAGTATTAAAAATGATGTTTATGGAGATTTCAATTGTATAGATAAGTTTTCCCAGTAAAATATTAGGTTAAAATATCAAGATATGAAACTCTATGTTTGGTATGATCTAATGTGTACAATAAACGTAGATGGAAATAAACATATAAAATGTATACACAAATGTACACCCAATAGTCACCAGTGGTCATTTCTTGTGCTTTTACAAGGTCCCAACCCTTTACAGTGAGCATATATAGCACAAATGCCTTTTAAATAAAACAAGTTTTTAAAATAAAATAATGTTTTTATTATAAAATTAATATAAGCTTTTCAACAAAAATTAGAAAAATGTGTCTAAAATTTGATATTTCTATGGCCCTGTCATGCCTCTATGTTGGCCCAGAACTCTGTATACCAATTTGTATAGTTATTTTTAAAATAACATATTTTATTGATCACAAATGTAATATATGCTCATTGTAGGAAATTTGGAAAATATAAAAATAGTAAATTAAAAATTATATAGATTTCTAACACCCATGATGATAATGATAATAACGATAATGATAATAGCAGCAATACTATTATTCACAGACAAGCAGTGCCTCTTAAGTACTTGACCTTTTTGAAAGCATTTTCATAAATGATCTCATCTAATATTCACCATAGTCTTGTGAGGTAACTATAAATACTCCTGTTTCAGAGATGTGAAAACAGATTGAAAAGAATTACTTACTTTGTCCAAATACACAAAGTTGCCAAGTGGTATAACTGGCCTGACTCCACAGCACAAGGTCTTAAGCATTATGTCATATTTTTTCCTGTTTCTATTTCTTCTTATTTACAGTCTCTCTTGGCTACCTATATTTGTATGACAAACAATCAATACTTTAAAAAGTGTGGCTTTCTTCTCTCTTTTTACTAATTTTGCTTAGACTCTAATGGACCTACTCAAGTCTTTTTTCAACTCAAAAAACATTTCTTTTTCTTTATATATGTCTCATTATTCTTTTAGTTAGCTTTTTCTTTAGGAATATTTAAAATTATTAGTCTGGATGACCATTTTCAGACTCATCTCATTTTTTTTGTGTGTGACAGAGAGAGTCAGAAAGAGGGACAGATAGACAGGAAGGGAGAGAGATAAGAAGCATCAATTCCTTGTTGCAGCACCTTAGTTTTTCATTGATTGTTTTCTTTTTTTTTTTTTTTTTTTTTTGCATTTTTCTGAAGCTAGAAACAGGGAGAGACAGTCAGACAGACTCCCGCATGCGCCCGACCGGGATCCACCCGGCACGCCCACCAGGGGCGACGCTCTGTCCACCAGGGGGCGATGCTCTGCCCATCCTGGGCGTCGCCATGTTGCGACCCTCCTGGGTGTCGCCATGTTGCGACCAGAGCCACTCTAGCGCCTGGGGCAGAGGCCACAGAGCCATCCCCAGCGCCCGGGCCATCTTTGCTCCAATGGAGCCCTGGCTGCGGGAGGGGAAGAGAGAGACAGAGAGGAAGGCGCGGCGGAGGGGTGGAGAAGCAAATGGGCGCTTCTCCTATGTGCCCTGGCCGGGAATTGAACCCGGGTCCTCCGCACGCTAGGCCGACGCTCTACCGCTGAGCCAACCGGCCAGGGCATTGATTGTTTTCTTATATGTGCTTTGACTAGGAGGCTACAGCAGACCAAGTGACCCCTTGCTCAAGCCAGTGACTTTGAGCTCAAGCTGGTGAGCCTTGCTCAAACCAGATGAGCCCTTGCTCAAGCTGGCGACCTCAAGTTCTTGAACCTGGGTCCCCCGTATCCCAGGCTGATGCTCTATCCCAGGCATGGCCAACATACACCTATGGGCCAGATCTGGCCCATGTAATGAGTTTATGTGGCCCGTATTAAATTTTTAATATTCTCTGTTACTTTAAAACCTCAGCTACTCAGAAGTGGAAGCGTCTTTGATTATTGGAAATCAAGATATTGAAGAAGATAGTGATACGCGGAAAAGAATTCCACATGTGACTAATCTAGGGTTAACTTCTAATAATCGGTCGAATGGATTTCTGATACTTCTTTATTTTTTTAAAAAATCCCATTATAAAGATTTACAACTTTTATACTCGTCAGTACTCGATATAAACTATTTGATGTTTAGTGGCAATGTGAAACCCACATTCTTTTAGACAGAGTTTTCCAGTATGCACCCAAGGTCAAAAAATTTGTTATTTTTGTGGTCAGTTGTGCTGAATCAAGTGACATTGTAGCATAGACAATAGCTGCAGTTGATAACTGAAAACGTGTACAGGCTGTTTGTAAAACAAAATAATTGTTTTATTTGCTAATAACTCCTTCAAGCTCATTCTATTAACTAAATATTGTTTCAGTTGATTGTGATAGTTTGGATATTTATATGGTATGCAATTATATTTTTATTAAAATAATATTGTATATTAATTTTTTCACTCACATTTATTTATAAACAAATTACATAATAAAATTTTGTTTACTTAAATGAATCATTCTTGTATTTAACATTTTTTAATTTTAATATTTCATCAGGCCCATGAAAAAAGTTTTCTTTCGCCTGACCTGTGGTGGCTCAGTGGATAAAGCATCGACCTGGAAATGCTGAGGTCGCCGGTTCGAAACCCTGGGCTTGCCTGGTCAAGGCACATATGGGAGTTGATGCTTCCAGCTCCTCCCCCCTTCTCTCTCTCTCTGTCTTTCCTCTCTCTCTCTTTCTGTCTCTCCCTCTCCTCTCTAAAATGAATAAAAAATAATAAAAAAAATGTATCTTTAAAAAAAAAAAAGAAAAAAGAAAAAAAAAACTAAAAAAAAAAAAAAAAGTTTTCTTTCTAATCTGGCCCAGGGGCAAAAACTGTTGGCCATGCCTGCTCTATCCACTGCACCACCACCTGGTTAGGCCAGACTAATCATCTTTTCTCTCATGGGTCTCATCTTTGACTTTTCACTGTTTTCTGAAGATTTTTTTTTTCAAGTATGGGTGACATTTTCACTGATTTGATTGTCAACATTGTCAATTGTACTCTCTATAATCCATTCACAATATAAATCTGTGATTGAGTTTTACTTACTTGTAATCTTCCTTAATCTTATCACTCATGTTTAATAAATTCTGTTATTATCTTCACCTGAGTTTTACTTACTTGTAATCGTCCTTAATCTTATCACTCATGTTTAATAAATTCTGTTATTATCTTCACCTGTTCTTTGATTATAGCAGGGTTTCTTAAATTGAACTTTATAAACAGACTTCCGAGGATATGTGAAAGCCCAGGAACTGAATGAAAAATAAATATGAGTATATTTACAAATTTATGTTATATGGACAGAAGGTCTAATATTCATCAATTTTCAAAGTGGTCCATGAACCTACAAAAGGTCTGAACACTTGCCATTTTACACCTTGCCTTGTAGAAGCTATATCATATAGCATTTTATTTTTTTGTTTTTTTTTTGTTTTGTTTTTAATTTTAATAATTTTATTTTTATTTATATCGCATTTTAGTTAAAAATAACAAAATATTTCATATTTTTCTTACTACTTGAAAAATTTATTTTGAGAAATGTGCTCTTTCTTTGAGTCTGTACAAAAATTCTTTCCATAACCAGGGTTTTGCTGGTGCCTCTTCTAACCACGTGAAAAATCAACTCTTTTTTATTTGTCTACTAAAAGTATGCCAAAGAAAGCATACATAGGCCCTGGCCAGTCAGCTCAGTGGTAGAGCAATGGCCCAGCATGAGGATGTCCTGGATTTGATTCTGGGTCACAAAATACAGGAGAAGTGACAATCTGCTTCTCCACCCCTACCTCTTCCCCCTTTTTACTCTCTCTCTCCCCCTCCCACAGCCATGGCTCAATTAATTCGAGAATAGCTTGGTTGCTCAGTAACAAAGCAATGGCCCCAGATGGGCAGAGCATTGCCCCCGATGGGGCTTGCCAGGTAGATACTGGTCTGGGTACATTTGAAAATTTGGGTGTCTGTCTCTGTCTTCCCACCTCTCACTTAATTAAAAAAAAACAATAACAAAAACAAAACAAAACAAAAACTATAATTCCTACCAAGATTCTTCTTTTCTCTGTTACTACATACAGCAAATTGTTTGCAGGGACTGATCCTTAATGGTATGATCCACCACTGCTTCATACTCAAACTCCCAAAGCCACGGCCATCATTTATCTTCTTCTCTAATTATTTTCTGGCAATTTAGTTCCCAAGTATAAATAGAAAAACTGGTAATATTTTAGAGAGTAATGGCCAGCCATCTAACTCTAAAATGGTACCTTCCATGCAACAGGACAACTACCCCATTTTTCTGGGTATAGAATTTGTGTTTTGGAACTATTATTTAGACTGTACAAAGCACAGATTTTTCTATCTAGTCTCAGTGCATTACTTTACACATTTTTTAGTAGCATAGTATGAGTGATTCACTGATTGCACTTTTTAATCCAGTTCTTTCAATATTTTGAAAATGGAAATTTCTGCCAAGTTCTGGCAATAAGTTGTCAGTCCAAATTATCAGTATTTTTGTGAGTTTTTATCATTTTCTGTCTTTATATGTACTTTAGTGGAAATTCAAGAGTGGCTGTATTAGGGGCTGACAGCCAGATGCCATTTATCAAAGTTAGCATTTCTAAGGCTATGCCAAAGAAAGAAGATTCCAAGAGAAACCTGGCAGCAAATTCTAAATCCCTGGTATCATCAGTATGTTAGGAAGCAGAAGTTTACCAGCCTAAACACTAAAATTAAAACAAAAGTCTTTTCATCTCTTTCAGTTAATTTTAAGATTCTCAGATGTAGAAATAAATAATATGTTAAAGGTTAAAGATAATTAAAGTTCTGAAATGGGTAAAATCTATCCCTGATACATTTTATCTTTTCAGTGGGGTCTTCAGAATTAATGCCACACATTCCCCTATGACCTAGGGCTTTCATCCATTCTGGCCTGCCTTCCTTGGGCAGCAGCTCATATTCCTAAATAATTTTTCACAATTTTTCAAGTCAAATGTCCTATTTCTTCAATTTGTCACTCTCTTCTGACCAATAGACAGTTATAGATTCTAGGAGCTCACTGGAAAGATTTTCTTTTGTGGGGATGCGGTAGATTATAAGAGTTCAATCCCTTAGTTTATACTTTCTTTTGTTATGTTTTTGTGCTCAGTGTAATACTCATTTATACATATTCACTTTTCCTAAGGGTACATGCCACAGTCTACTCCAACTCTCCTTAGTGCTACTTCTGCAAGATAGTTCCAAATTCTCTGGTAAGCCACATCTCTTAATGAAGAAATGTATTGATTCCATGCAGCTTGGCAAATTTCAACATTTTTAAAATCAGGACTAACTACACATACACTATTGATATTGATTATATATCTTAACATCTTTTTAAATAGACCCTGCAAACAGTAGGATTAAAGGTATAAGTTTCACTTCTTGTTATAAGAACCTATAGATTAGGGTTTCTGTTTGTTGGTTTTAATTCCATTATAGATAAAATATTATTTTTGCAGCTATGAGTTCAAATCTTTGGAGACAATACTTATTTTCTGTAAGCCTTAGTTTCATCTGTAAAAGAAAAATATTGTCACCTGTCTTCAAGGACTGATAAAATTATTCACTAAATTAATAAAAACATGACTTACTATACTGTGTGCACGGGTCATCATAAATGCACAATAAACTTTAGATATTGTTATAAGAAAGCTGTGCACTCTGAAATATGGACTCTAAAGTTATACTACCTAAGATCAACTGCCTGATCTATCACTTATTGGGTATATGTCCTTTAATAAGTCATTTACCCTCATAAATCTGTTTCCTCATCTGTAAAACAGAGATAATAATAGAACTTAATGAGAAGGCTACTTTGAATATCAAATGAGATATTTCACATAAAGCCCTCTAGCACATAGTGAACACTAAATAAATATTAAGAATTGTGCAACAACGGTGACAATTTAATAAATGAAGAAAACCAACAACTCTCAAATCATATTTAGAGATCAGGCCCCGACCTACTTGCCTGTCAATATGGCTCTCTTGGGGTTCCTTCCTCATCTTCAAGTAAGCAACTCGCAGTACTGACCATAAATCTTAACATATTTTCCTAATATTTGCAATACTATTTCTTACACAATGTAGGTTTTTTAAGAACTGAACATCACTGATATTTGAAGAGTTTAGCAAATGGTCACAGGATCAAAGAAAGTCCAAAGTAGAAGAATTTCTGTGACAGAGATAGCTCAAAACTTAAGAAGCAGAGAGAGAAAGCATTTTTCTGAGGCAGTAGTTCAGCTGAAAGTGATTAATTGAAAGGACAATAAAAAGGTGGTAAGGTGGTTGTGGTTAATATAAAAACAAACAAAAAAACACAGGAGTACAGAATACAGGCAATAATATAGCAAGAAGTTTAAAAGCCCTAAAGAAATTATTTCAGAAAAGTGCAAAAGCTTACAATCTGACTTAGAATTTGGGAAAGGTCCTTGACAAGCTATGTTTGGATACAGTCTTGGAAAGTCACCATTTCTATAAGGCATATGCTTTCACTGTAGAATATATGAAACATTTAGGGGGGAAATGGCATTTATATAAAATAGACTTTGTGGCAAAGAACTGAATGCAGAACGAATACAGAGACATGAAACAGATCCTGAAACTGAGAAACTTGTGCTGAGCATTAATGAAGATGTCAGGTGTAGATGTCAAAATGGATTAATGAATTGCTACCTCAAACACACATGCTGGTTAACAACTTGCCAAAGATTGAGCAAAAATTACCTGGAGCTGAGTCAGAGAAATAAAATCTGATGAAGCAGTAGCATAATTAAACACTGCACAAGTGACAGTTGAGGTACGTTGCTAGAATTCTGGAACTAATAATGCATGATGATATTGGCAGACCAAGCTCTTTGGGACTAGTGTTGCTAGAGAGGGTGCAACTAGACCAGTCAATACTGATAGCATGGAACAAAAATAAGCAGATGGCATAGAAAGTGGGCCCCTGAAGGGTGGTTATAGAGTTCTCTTGAGCACAGTGCTTAATTTAAGGCTGAGTCTATTGGGTCAAGAGAAGCTGGCTCATGAACAAACAAAAAGCTAAATAAAGTGTTTTTGATGAGATTCTTATTGTCATATTCGTAAAGAAAAAAATGTCACGAGTTCCACAAATCAGCCCAAAGTCACATTTGATAAATACATTTGTAACAGTCTAAGCTCCTTATCATGCCTAAGGGCTCATGGAAACAAGATGTATTAATTTTTTATAATCTTGATTTTGTATACAAGCCAACTCAGAGTATGGCACACCTTTTCTTTTAATAAATGGTAATAAATAAAAGGAAATCATTTTTCCCTTTCCTGATACCCTAATGAAAAAGATGCTGTTTCCTTAAGCAAATGAAATATGAAGAAAATTAAGAACAGGTTTTTTTTTATTTTCAGAAATTTCTTTACTGGCACAGTCTCAACTTGATAGAGAAACAACATAGCTCCCTCAGCATGACTAAATCTAAAAAGTTTCAAGTCTCTGGGGCTAAATTAACTTTGAATTGTTAAGCACTCTGTTTCAACGCATACACTATGCAGGCTAAGGAAATAAACAATTCACAAGATTTGTTGGCAAACTCTCAAGAAATTGGGAAAAGCTGGGATAATTTCTATAGTAAATCCATTCAAATGTTGACCTGAATATTGAGTTTGACTTTGCTCTTGTACATACCTGTGGAAGGAAAGCACTCCTTGTGGTTGAAATGCTACCATCTATTTTCATCAAGTACTAGAGAACTGGCTTTGGTACTTGCAAATAACTAAACATTTCCTTGAATGCTGGCAATGTAATTTGTCATGTTTCTTAAGATATTAGAAAATAATATGCCAGTCATATACCAGTTGATTAAATTATGTTGTGCTCTATAAAAATATAAAAGGAGAAAAATGTTTTCATGGCAGGGCGCTATGTTAAGAAGGAAGTAATCTTGACATTATGGAGAGAAAAAAATTTGGAGACAAAGAGAAGTGGTTTATATTTAAGGTCATTTTAAAAATTTAATCCAATTATTAACATCTCCTTACATATCTTCAAAATTATGTTTTTCTTTTGGGAAATAGAGGTGGGAAAGATTCAATCACACTTCAAATTATAAATTTAAGATAATAGGTTCAGATGATATTTTAAACTCTTCATCCATTCAACATTCATTCAACAAATCTAGAACCTATTTTTTGTATATAAAATATTGGGCAATGTGCTTTGGGGAATATAAATGTTCATAGCTCATTATCCCTGTCCTCAAAAGCATTAAACAACCAGACAATGTGATAGTGAATACTAAGAGTTTAATGATGATAATAAATACTATATTAAGAAAGATAAAGAAAAAGAAATGAAAGAAGAAATAAGAAAAGGAGAAAGAGGTGGAGGAGGTAGAGGAGGAGGAGGAGGATGAGATGAAGAAGGAGGAGGAGGAAGGGGAGGGGGAAGAATAAATCACTAGGAGTTGCTGACAGGGTCAATCGATTTTACACAGGATATCAAAATCATTTAATGGGGAAATAATAGTTCTTTTCAACAAATGAAACTGGGACAACTCAATATCCACAAGCAAAAGAATGTATTCACACCACTATTTCATGCTATATATAAAAATGTTAATTTAAAATGAAACAAAGGCCTTAATGTAAAAGCTAAAACTATAAAATATTAAATGTTTTATAAAATACAGGTCAATCTTTAGATCTTTAATTAGATGATGGTTTTTTTAAAACGTAAGCAAGCAAAGAAAATAATTTGAATATCATCAAAGTTAAAATTGTTAGTGCTTCTAAGGATACAATCAAGAAAGTGAAAAAGACAATGCATAGAATGGGAAAAATATGTTTACCTAATGAAAAAAATAATTTATCTAACAAGAGATATGAAGCCAGAATATATAAATAATTAACAACTCAGTAGTAAATAAAGAAACCAACTTTAAAATGGGCCAAGGATCTGAATAGACTTTCTTCATTAAGTTTATATAAAGATGCTCATTATTAGTTATCAGGAAAATGTAAATACAGACCACAATGTGATATGACTTAAAATCCAATAGATTGGCTATGATCAAGAATAATGTTATTGCATTAGTGAAGATGTGGGGAAATTAAAACACTTGTCATCGCTGATGGAAATGCAAAAACGATACAGCCACACTGGAAAACAGCTTGGTATTTCTTCATATGAGTTACAATTTGACTTAGTAATTCTACTCCTAGGTATATATGCAAGAGAAATGAAAACATAAGTCCATATAAAAACTTGTATATCAATGTTCATAGCAGCATTATTCATGATAGACCAAAAGTGGAAACAATCCAAGTGTCCATAAATTCATAAATGAATATATAACATGTGATAATATCCATACGAAAAGAATATTCAGCCTTAAATAAATGATGTACTGATAGATGCTATAACATGAATAAATATTGAAAATATTGTGCTAAGTGAAAAAAGCCAGCTATAAAGACCCACATATCATATGATTTCCATTTATTTGAAATGTTCAGAAAAGGCAAAATTCATGGAGAAAGAGTAGCTTATTTATTTCCAGGGGCAGGGTTGGGGGAGGTGGGGGCTGTGTATGGGAACTAATGGTAATAAGTTTCATTTTGTAGTAGTTAGAATGAAATTACATAACAGTAAGTAGGGATGGTTACATAACATTATCAATATACTAATAACTTCTGAATTATACATGCATAAGTAGTGAATTTTGTGGTACTGCAGACTATATAAAAATTGAAAGAATTCTTTTTTTTCTGGTAAAATGAAGTTAGATTTGGAATAGATCTTAGAAAGTATAGGGTTGAATGATCTACTTAATTTTCTTTTTTTTACTAAATTTATTGGGGTAATATTGTTTCATAACATTATACAGAGTTCAAGTGTATATTTCTATAACATCACCTGGATATTGCATTGTGTGCTCACCACTTGCAGTCCATATTCCCTCTGTCATCATACATTTGACCGCCTTTACCCTCTTCATCACCCCTTCCTCACTGGAAACCTTCATATTATTGTCTGTGTCTATGAGATTGTTTGGTTGTTTTTGTTTGTTGGTTGGCTGCTTTCTGTTTTATGACCCACATATGTGTGAAATCACATGGTTCTTAGTCTTGTCCATCTGACTTATTTAGCTTAGCATGATACATTCAAGATACATCCATGTTGTTGCAAATGGCAGTAGTTCTTTGTTATTATTTTTTAATTACAGTTGACTTTCAATCTTATTTTATATTAGTTTCAGGTGGGTAGTATAGTGGTTAGACAATCATATAATTCACAAAGTAATTCTGTCAATATTTCAAGTACCCACCTGGCACCAAAATGGCAAAATTTCATCCCTTCTTATGGCTGAGTTGTATTTCAGTGTACATATATATACCACATCTTCTTTATCTAATCATCCATTGAAGAACACTTAGGATGTTTCCAGTCTTGGCTACTGTGAATAATGGTGCAATGAACATAGGGGTACATATATATTTACTAGTACATGTCTTCAAATTTTTTAGGTAGATACCCAGTGGAGGGATTGTTGAGTCATATGTAGCTCTATTCTTAATTTTTTTAGAAACTTCCATTCTGTTTTCCATAGTAGTTGCACCAGTTTACATTCCCACCAGAAGTATATTCCTTTTCTCCACATCCTTTCCAACACATTTCTTGTCTCATTGATAACAGCCATTCTAACAGGTATGAGGTGGTATCTCATTCTGGTTTTAATTTGCATTTCCCTAATGGCTAGTGACCTTGAGTATCTTTGCATATATTTGTTGGCCATCTGTATGTCTTCTTGGAAAAACTGTTCAGATTCTCTGCACATTTTCTATAGGATTGAATAATCTCTTTCTTAAAAAGAAAAATATAAAAGAAAGAAATAATGTGTATATCACTCAGAATTTGCAGACATAAACACAGTTTTGCCATATATTCTTCAGACTTATCTCTTTCTATTTATATAAATAGGACATCACCAATATACTTAAGACATTCCTTTATCCTTTCTTTCCCAGGGGCACCCACTATTCTGACATTAGCTATGCCATGCATGTTACTATAATTTTATTACTGACAAGTGTAAATATATTTTTCTGGCCAAAGTAACTACTCAAAATATCAGATCAAATGACCATTTTTTATTTTTGAAATGAGCACAATTAGGGGAGAAATTAGGTCACCTTTTCTACACATACTTCTCAGTTACACAAGATTATAGAAAGAAAAGTCACAACACCCATTGTGGGGCAAGTATGCTTATGGTAGCCTTGCCTTGTAATTAGAATAAGCAGGAATTTATTCTGAACCAATGAGCCACAAAGGAAATTAAAGCATAGACCAACCCTTCTAAATGTTCCTGTTTTCAATATCTACCACTAGTTCTGCTTTTTATTCTTAAAATCCCAAAGTACAGCAGTTGTGCTTGCTACATATAGAGTGTTTACAGATGTCAGAAGTTCCTGCATGGGAGATATCTGAAAGGTACTTCCATGCCATGCAAAGATTATCAGTGTGCTCTTGGGGTGTTCAGATAGTCATGGCAACCTCCCACAAAAGTTCCAAGGTTAGTAATTTTGAATGTTAGCATGCAGTCCATAAATGTCGTCAAGTCCCCATTTGGGAACCATGTGTTATGGCTGGAATTCTTGATAAACTGATCACTCTCTGTCCTGGAACATTTTTCTAGACATGGCAGTGGATTTCAGGGCAGACCGGTGTACTGGAAACATTTACCAAGGACCATAACCACTGAGTGGTGGGAAGGTGTGGTGGCCTGGCAGCGCAGTTCCCACTGAGAAGATCCTCAGGAGGACTCACTTCACCGTTGGGGATACTCTGCCCTGCAGGTGCAGCTACTGCCTTGCATGGAGCTTACAGTCTCAAATCTCTGGTTTCTTCCAAAGAAGGAACAAACATTAAGAACAGAAACAGGTTATTTACTGCTTTATACCTAGACTTCCTTCATCTACCCACCAATTATTAAACCATTCGACTTACACACTTACCTTGATAACTTGGTCAATTAAAAAAGAGAGAGAAGACAAAAAAGAAAAAAAGAAAAAAGAAACACTGTTAAAGCTGCTCTTTTGCCTGACCTGGGTAGGGCTGAATGATGAAATAAGAAATTTCACATACACTTCAAAATATGTATCACTGCAAGTGAATTCCAAAAATATATAATGTCTGTCAAATGCTAAAATGACTAATTGAATCTAATGTGAGAGCCAGGCCTAACGCTGTGAGAGCGGACACAACTGCCTTTGGTGACAGCTCAGCATTCCCTCTGTAGCAAATCAAAGCTCAAATGCACCTTCTTGTACTTCAAACAGAGCTAGTTTACATGAACCTTTGCTGTCCCTAAATCCAGTACAAATCACAAGGCCACAACACAGACAGGACTCAGGATGTAGGGATGCTCAGGAAGTTAGTTCAGGGCTGCAGCCTGCAACAAACCAAAGCAATAACAAGGAAGACAACTAATTACTATTCTGGTTTAAAGGACAAAACTGCCCATAAATACTTAGAAATAAATGTAAAGATAAGAACAAATCTGGAGTATGTGTACCAAATGAACCCCTGGAACATGGGACCCTCACCCCTGCTCCAGGGTAGGCTTTGAAATTAACAAAGAATTCACAAAGTAAAATTCTTACCTTCGGCATGCTGCCTCCGTCCATCTCCCCCATAAAGCCCACCATTGCCTTCTACTTTGTGTAGCATTGGTATTCTAACTTTAAACAGTGTAAGACTTGCAAGTGCTTTAATACTGTCCCAAGCTGCCAGCCAGATTGTCCTAGGAATGCAACTGCAATGGATGCAAGCTGAGATTGTAAAGATCGAGTGTTACTACGTTTTGTGTCTTCTCTCACTAAAGTGGTCTACTTGGGCAGGCATTACCTGAAGCAGGACTCTGTTGCAATGTAGGTGGACATCAAAAAGGATCCAGGAATACTGTCCTAATCATGAGTTCGGATGAAGGCAAAATGAGGGCACAGAAACCACTACTTATATTTTGCATTTTAAATGTATATAGATGATCTTGATCTTAATCTGGTATCCCTAGAAAGCATAGCCTGAGGCAAAAGCTTATGTGCTAGTATTGCTGTTTGGCAATGCAGTTACAGGATAGCAGAAGTAAGGGGAAGAAGAGTGAAACAATAGAAAAAGTGGCTAATAGTGTGATGCTCAGCTAGCCAGTACTTGCTAGATATCAAGAGTAATTAAATGCTTGATTTCTAGTGACCATTTACTAAGAGATTGTATCAACTACTGTTACTCAGAAGAATAAATCTGGGTATAGGGGATGAGAAGAAATTATCTTCCAGGCAAGAGTCTTTATCAGTCTCCCTATGACTTCTTTTGAAATTCTGGGTTGTATAACAAGGGTATTGAGTGAGTTCCATGGTATCTCATGCTTTAGCGACAACAAACAAAGCCTCAAAAAGGGAGAAAACAGTGACAAAGCAAGGTTGTACCTTTGCAAAGTTGGTGCGAACCCAAACATAATTAGCCTCCTATAGATTAACTGAGGCAGAAACATTACTAAAGAACCCCAAGAGACTTTTGAGGCAGAAAGGATCTGAAATGCGGCATGAGACTTATTTAATTGCAGTATCTTGTGGTATTTGTCCATATGCTATTTTGCTCAAGGAACATTCATCGGCTTTAAAAATAAGCTTGAAAACAATAAAAAGTTAATTATCAGGAGTAGTATCCAGGTTTCTGGACCTCGGTTCAGTGAGTTTTATAACACAAAGTACTTAACTGAGATTTGCCTTTGTTAATTTTAGTTTGTCTTCCTAAATTTTAAGACTTACTGGTCAGAATCCTCACTCTTATGATCCCTAAAGTATAAATTAAGAAGTTCTCTTTCATGTACTTTGAATAGTAATATCTGAGTTAGCTGTTACCAACAGAAGTGATAATCATAAGTTATAGAACTCAAATATCAAGGCATGGGATATGTGCAAACCTCAACTCTCCAAATGTTAAATGAATGTAAGTAAATATCACATGCTAATACATACAATCTTTTTGGTTCATCATAAAGAGAATAGAATTTTTAAACATCCTCCCATTTTTCTTTTGTATTTTTTAGGCAACATGCCATGATTTATATATGTGCTCATCCATTATTTGTTGTAAGAACAAGCTTAGAAGGAACAGACACATAGCTTTTCAGTTCCCCTTATGACTTTTATTATATATCAGGGATGTGATCTGTGCTTATAGAATAGTACATTATTAAGAGTAATTATGAGTTCTAAATAAAAATAAGGGAATTTCTATGTTTATAATTTAGAAATATTAATATTGAAAAATGTACATATTCTTCAAAAATTGATTTATAGACCAAAATAAGTCACAGTAAGAATCCCAAGAGGATTTTGTGGCAATAGCTAATTTATTAAATGAATATATAAATAAAAAGGACTAAGAATAGAGAAGAGAATCTTAAAGAATAAAGCTTATAATCTTTATACTACAAAAGAATATTTATTACAGTGTTATGAGGATTAAAACAAGGTAGTAGTAAAAGCATAAACAAAAGGACTCATTGAACAGAACAGAGAGTCTAGAAACACACCCCAACAAATAAACCTACCAGATTGGTGACAAAGGTGACACTGAAATGCAGAAGGGAAAGAGTTGGTCCTTTCAATTAATGGATCTTGGTCAGTTGAATATACATGTTAAAAACAAATGTGTCTTCCCAGGCTGGTTGGCTCAGTGGTAGAGCATCAGCCTGGC
The DNA here is from genome assembly GCF_036850765.1 of Saccopteryx bilineata. Taxonomy (NCBI): domain Eukaryota; kingdom Metazoa; phylum Chordata; class Mammalia; order Chiroptera; family Emballonuridae; genus Saccopteryx; species Saccopteryx bilineata. Next base: position 62,331,532 of record NC_089502.1, on the reverse strand, counting down.
ATGTGGAAGTCCTGCGTTCGATTCCCAGTCAGGACACAAAGGAGAAGTGCCCATCTCCTTCTCCACCCCTCCTCCTCTCACTTCTCTCTCTCTCTCTCTCTCTCTCTCTCTCTCTCCTGCTCCCCTCCTGTAGCCATCCTCCTCCTCTCACTTCTCTCTCTCTCTCTCTCTCTCTCTCTCTCCTGCTCCCCTCCTGTAGCCATGGCTTGATTGAAGCGATTTGGCCCCAGGCACTGAGGATGGCTCCATGGCCTCCCCCTCAGGTGCTAAAAAATGGCTCTAGTTGCAGCAGAACCAGGGCCCCAGATGGACAGTGCATTGCCCCATAGTGGGCTTGCCAGGTGGATCCCAGTTGGGGTGTATGTGGGAGTCTGTCTCTGCCTCTCACCAAAAAATTAAAAAACAAAACAAACCAAAAACAAATGTGTCCTGACTGCTACCTCACATCACATGCAAAAACAATTCCAAATAAATTTTTAATTTAATTTGAATGGCAAAACAATAAAGCTCTGAAAGATAATAAATTATAGGTAGCTTTATGATCTTGGGGTAAGCAAATATTGCTTAAACAGAACTCAAACAGCACTACTTACAAGAGAAATATCGCAAATTGCACTCATTAAATTTTAAAAGCTATGTTTATCTAAAGACACTATTAAGTAGTAAAAAGGAAAGCCACAGATTGTGAAAAAATATTTGCAACGTATATATCTGTCAAAAAGACTCTAAGTATTGTATGTAAAGAATATGTAAAGAACCTTCTAATATTAATAAGAAAAAAGAGGTAAAGCTCAATTTAAAATTTAGGTCAAAAATTTGAGCAGGCCTTTCACAAAAGATGAGTTTAAATAGCCAACAAGCATATGAAAGATGTTCAATATTGTTAGTCATTGGGGAAATGCACAGTTAACACACCAGAATTGATAAAATTTAAAAGATTGATAGCATCAAGTATTGGCAAAAATGCTGAACAGCTTGAACTCTCATATACTACCCAGTGGGAGTAAAAACTGGCATAATCACTTAAGAAAAATTGGCAAAACTTTGAATGCCAGTCATACACATTATCCCATGACCCAGCAGTATTACTCTTAGCCAGAAGAAATGAGTTCATACCTTCATCAAAAGTCAGGAACATAAATGTGTATAGTATTTTCATTTACAACAACCAAAACTTGATTCAACAAATAATGAATAAATTATGTATATTAATTTAGTGAAATACTACAGAACAATGAAAAAGAATAAACTACTTAACCTAACAACATAAGTAAATCTCACAGGCATAAAATATAGAACAAAATAAGCAAAAGACAAAAGAGCATGATTATATTCATATAATCATATTTATATGAATTCTAAGAGAAATAAAATTAATCTTGCTAATAAAAGTCAATATATGTGTCACCTTGTAGGGGTGCTGACTGGAAGGGGACACAAGACAGAAAGGAGCCCTTTAGAATATTATCTTCTTTTGGGTGGTTGTTACCTTTATTAATATCTATATATGTCTATCTACCTCTACCTATCTACTTAAGGTTTCTGCACTTTTCTGAATATATGTTCTACTTCAACAAAAATATTTACCAAGAAAATCCACCAAGACTGAAACAACATAAAGAAGAGAGAAAAGTGATCACTAAGTAATGGAGAAACAGAAATGTGAAAGTTTGTGTGGAGATGTGTATTCACATTGCTAGAATAAATGCTTTTTTAATTAAAAAAAAATGGAATACTGCAGATTAGTATTGATAGGAAAAAAACATGAAAAGCTGCCTTCACGTTAGGGGGAATTTGGTGACTTTATGAATAGAACCTGGCTTCACATTTTAAAGTGATATAATTGAAGACACTTCATCATTATAATGTGGGAAACAGATTCCCTTCTGTGTTATTTGTAGCCTTCAGTATTTATTTATCATCTTTGCCTCTTTTTTTTAATAAACTAGTTTTTAAGATGTAATATGAATAACTTTTTATTTTTCCCATATGGCAATAAATCACCCTATTTCTTCATTCTAATCTATCTGTTTCCCCAATAATTTTTTTAGCTTTGCATTGGTAAAAAAGATTCTGTTATCTGATATCCTGAACCCTGAGAGTGATGGAAATTCTCTCTAAATCACATGTAAAGCTTTCTTTATTCTTCATGTTAAATGTGCTGGAACTGTTAGCAAGACTTCAAAAGTCTGTGGTGAATTTGAGGTAAGTAATAGGAAATAAGAAAATGTGTGAACTGTGCTATTTAATCTAGAATATTAAAATGGCTGTAAAAGATAATGAGATTTGAAGACTGCATATTTTTCAATATTGAGACTCCCAAATCATAAACATAGAAAGGCCTTTCTATTTATTTAGAACCTGTAATTACTCTCAATAATGATCTGTAGTTTTTTATGTAGAGGTTCTAATTTTAAAGTTATTTTATAAGTATGTTATGGTTTTTGGTGTTACTATATATGTTATTGTTTCTTAAAATTTCATTTTCTAATTATTTGTTGCTAGTATATTAAAATACAATTGCATTGCATAACCTTATAATCAGCAACTGTGATACGTTAAACTTTTTATTCTTGTATTTTATCTATAGGTCTAAAAAATTCTATATGGGATGTCCTCAGTTTATGATAGTTTCAACATATGATGTTTCAAGTTTATGACACTCACTCCCATAAAAACTTAAACAAATTGAGACGTGTTTCAGCTTAGGCCATTAGCATAATACCTATGGATTTTGTCGTATTTACAGACTAGCCTGGAACAATTCTTTAAGAAAATAGAGAAGCCTGCAACAGATTCTGTGTCCTCTACACCAGCTGCTTCTCGAGATGAAACATCTGTAGCACAGGTAGAATCATCTCCAGCGTCTCCTGCATGTTCCTTACGCAACCCTGATTCACCTGACCCAGTATCTCCAGCACCTTCTGCAGGTTCTCCTGACTCTCCAGCTTCCTCCTCCCAATAGGTCACTCTTTCCAACCTTGCAATGCCCCTTCCAGTGTGCAAGCCAACCATGGTGGTAAAGGTAAGAATTTTTTTTACACTCATTTTTTGTCATTTTTTTCTTTTACTATAGTATAATACATTGTACAGTACAGTACATTTTTTTCCTTTTCTTTTTTTCTGTAGCTTAATTGTGTTTTTATGTTCTACATTATAATTTTACAAGTGTGTTAGAATGAGTAAGTGACTTAGGCTAGGGTGTGTTTCGACTTACACCAAAATTCAGGTTACATCACTGTCATAAGAATGAAACTGTATTGTAACACAAGGACTCCTGTATATACAATCATGTTACCTGCAAAAATTAACAATGCTATTTATTCATTTACAACTTTTATGTACATATATTTTTCTTTTTCTTGCTTTATTTTACTGACCAACACCTGAAGGATACTGCTAAATAAAATTTAAATGTTAAATTTAACAAGAAATTTAGCAGTACATAGGAAAAGAATAAAACGGGCATCCTTATATCATTCCAATCACAGGGGAAATCTTCCATATTTCACTATTAACAATATTTACTATGGTTTACTGCAGTTGTCCTTTATTAGATTAAGGAGATCTTAATACTTAGCTTGCAAAGAAAGGTTATAAATCTGTATTGAAATTTTACTGCATCTGTTGAAATCATTTAATTTTTCCCTCTTTATTATTATAATAAATTACATTGCTTGGTTTTTTTAATGTTAAGCTAACCTTACATCTGGAATAAACACAAAACTGGTTGGGTGGTATTATCCTTTATATAGATATTACTAGAATTAATTTGTTACTATTTTGTTTAGAAATTTTTATTTATTTTTATGACAGAAATGGCTTTCATAAGTAGTAATGCTTGTGTCAGCATAAAAGAAATCGTGAAATGCTTTTTTGTCGTTTCTGAGCTTGTATGAGTGATATTTTTTCTTCCTTAAAGACTTAGAAGAATTTACCACTTAACATCTGAATTTTGTTTTGTTTTGTTTTTACAGAGACAGAGAGTCAGAGAGAGGGATAGATAGAGACAGAGAGACAGGAATGGAGAGAGATGAGAAGCATCAATCATTAGTTTTTCGTTGCGACACCCTAGTTGTTCATTGATTGCTTTCTCATATGTGCCTTGACCATGGGCCTTCAGCAGACCGAATAACCCCTTGCTCGAGCCAGCGACCTTGGATCCAAGCTGGTGAGCTCTGCTCAAACCAAATGAGGCAGCGCTCCAGCTGGCGACTTCGGGAGTCTCAAAACTGGGTCCTCCACATCCCAGTCCGACACTCTATCCACTGCCCAACCACCTGGTCAGGCTGAAAAAATTTTTTGGATTTGTTTTAAGCAAGGCTTCAAATTATGACTTACTATTTTAAAATAACTATGCAAAAATTCAATTTTTAAATTGGTTCTTATTAGAGTTTTGTTAGGGTGTCTTTTTCAAGGACTGTACATTTTATCTTAATTTTCAAAAACCTTGGCATAGGTTCTCTATGATGTTTTAATAATTGTTTTAATTATCTATAGGGAATATACTTATTGGTAATTTGTACTTCCCTTTTTCCTTGATCACTTTTGGTAAAGGTTTTTCAATTTTATTAAGCTTTTCAGATAATCAACTTTTATTACATTTATTGTTTTTTTAATTACTTTCTATTTTATTTACTTCAGCTCTAATCTTGATAAATTTCCTTACTCTTACATTTTTGGAGCATCTTCAGATGTATAATTAGGCATGGATTTTGTTCTTCCTCATTGCTAATAGATGTATCTTTAAGGCTATAAATTTCCTTGTAAGTTTTGCCTTCTTTTTAAGTTTTAGCCTTATTTGGAAGTTTATTTTATATCTTTGTTCTATTTTAAAAGGTTTTACTTCATTTCTAAACAATTGTGTATTTTTTTTTAGTTTAATTCCACTGTGCTAAAAAACATGCTTCTGATTTCAGTCCTTAGAAAGCATTAAGATTTCCCTTATGTACAAGCATAAGATATATTTTAGTACATATTAATGAACACTTGATAAAAAAGAGCAAGGGGCATATTCTGTAGTTATTGGACATAGTTTACTATAAGTGTCAATTCAAGCTGCCAGTTTTCCACTCAGATGTTCTATATACTAAATGACTTTTCTGTTTCTTTTATCAGTTATCAACTTCTTTCAGAGAAGTATCTAAAAGTTTAAGCTATGATTGTGATTTTAATTCTGCTAAGTTTTCCTTTATACCTTTTAAGGTTATTAAATTAATTTAAAGGTAAAATAGTTTATTTGTTCTTCATGTTGGGTTGACCCACCTTTTCTTTTTTTCATTACAAAACTTTCCTTTAGCTTTAGAGTTGCCTTGATCTGGTATTAATATAACTAACTATACCAGCTTTCTTTTTACTACTATTTGCATAGTATTTTTTTTAACTTTTACTTTAAATCTTTCTGTCTTCTATTTAAGTTGTGCCTATTATCAACACTATGTAGTGATTTTTAAATCCAGTTTGATAATCTTTATAATATATTTGGAGTAATTAATCTATTTTGTTTTTTCCAATCTAGGGTTATTCATTTTTTTTTTACCTTGGTATTTTTCAGTGATTACCCTTGAAATTATGGCATGCACTCACTCTTGACCTATTAAATTAAGACCTTCTACTACTTCCTAGATATTGTAAAGACTTTAAACTATTTTAACCCTTATTTTCCTCATGCCATTTATGATGTGGTTGCTATGCATTTTCTTCTACATATATATTAGACCTTACAGGGTATTGTTTTTTAATTTATTAATTGATTTTAGTAAGAGAGAGAGAGAAAGAGAGGGACAAGGAACATTGATCTGTTCCTGTATGTGCCCTGACTGGGGATCAAACTGGTAACCTCTTTGCTTCAGGACAATGCCCTAACCAACCGAACTATCCTGCCAGGACAGCATATTATTATTGTAGACAATCAGTATTTATTTACAACCTGTCTATTTATTTACAACCTATATATTTCCTCCTGTCTATATCCTTTCCTGTGTTCTTCATTCCTTCTGCTTTCCAATCCATCCATCTGGGATTATTTTCCTACTGCCTGAAAAAATCCCCTTCATATGTCTTTCATTGTGGGTCAACAGGTATCAAATTCTCACATATTTTGTCTAAAATCTTTATTTTATTTCCTTTAAAATTTTTACTGAAATGTAAATCACCTGAACCTATTAAATTTTTTAACCAATGTCACCCTAATAAATACAATATATTTTCTTTCAGTATTGCCCCAAAGATATAGTGAACAAAAAAATAAGAAAGAAAGGAGGACTATACATTTGTTTTTAAAACAAACCATGGGGAAATTTTTTATCTTTAATATATGTATAAATTTGAAAAAGTTATAAACTCAAACTTAAAAACCTTGAAGGAAACATGCCAGTGGAATTATGAGCATTTACTTCTGCCTCTTTATACATTTCATATATCTCAAAATTTCTACAAAGATTATATTCTTTTATAATTTGAAAAATCAGACATGTGTTTTTGAGAAAAAAATATTTGAGAAAGGCATTTTTGAGAAAATAATGTAACTAGCTTTCATTTTTTTTTTTTTTTGTATTTTTCTGAAGCTGGAAACAGGGAGAGACAGTCAGACAGACTCCCGCATGCACCCGACTGGGATCCACCCAGCACGCCCACTAGGAGCGAAGCTGTGACCACCAGGGGGTGATGCTCTGCCCCTCCGGGGGGTCGCTCTGCCGTGACCAGAGCCACTCTAGCGCCTGGGGCAGAGGCCAAGGAGCCATCCCCAGCGCCCGGGCCATCTTTGCTCCAATGGAGCCTTGGCTGCGGGAGGGGAAGAGAGAGACAGAGAGGAAGGAGAGGGTGGGGGTGGAGAAGCAAATGGGCGCTTCTCCTATTTGCCCTGGCCAGGAATTGAACCCGGGTCCCCCGCACGCCAGGCCGACACTCTACCGCCGAGCCAACCGGCCAGGGCCAACTAGCTTTCATTTTTAAAGAATGTTATCACTGAGTAAAAAATTCTTGATTAACTGCTATGTTCTTTCAGAACTTTAAAGGTGTCACTTAATTAACTTTCAATAATTAGTTCTTAAATAATTGCATCTCACCTAAAAATTATTTCTTTAACTCATATAAGTGAGAAAAAAAACAAGCAACACCCTGAAATTTATGATTTTTTTTTCATAAATTGAAAACATATTTCTGTTTTTTCAAGTGACAATTATACTAACCAAGTCTGGAAATATAAGTAATATACAATATGGCAAATATAAAGTATTACAAGGTTTGAAATGAAAGACATGCTAAATGTTTGGTTGCAAAGTATTTTTGAAAGCTCACTTTGAGAGCGGGTCAACAATCACACAAGAATTTATTTATATTGCTGCTTTTGTGCCCTCTCAAGTTTCTGTCAAAATTCTTAGTATCTGGACTTCAGTTTGTTTCTTCTGAGTAATCTGATAGCTTTCATTCAGAAAGAAATGTCACTGTGCTACTGTCAGAAGGCTATGGCCACACTGCCTACTGGGAGTGGCTTTTTTCTGATATACCTACTGCTGATAAAAGGCTTGCATCCTCATTTTAGCAGAACCTTGCTACTTTAAGACATTATGATTTTTTTTTATTTTTCTGAAGTGAGAAGTGGGGAGGCAGAGTGACTGACTCCCAAATGCCCCTGACCAGGATCCACCCCACAAGCTCACCAGGGGGCGATGCTCTGCCCATCTGGGGTGCTGCTCCTTTGCACCTGGAGCCATTCTAGTGCCTGAGGTGGAGGAAATGGAGCCATCCTCAGTGACAACACCAATGTTGCTCCAATGGATCCTTGGCTGCAGGAGGGGAAGAGAGAGACAGAGAGGAAGGAGAGGGGGAAGGGTGGAGAAGCAGATGGGCGCTTCTCCTGTGTGCTCTGGCTGGGAATTGAACCCGGCACTTCCACATACCAGGCTGACACTCTACCACTAAGCCTACTACTGGCCAGGGCCATGACATTATGATTTTTAGTCTGGCATCGTTAACCCTTAAATATAATTATCTGTTAGGGAAAATGCAGAACACTGTAAATAGATTTGTGTTTTCTACCATCGAAATCATGCTCCTTCTTCTGGAAAGTATATAATAATGATCCACCAGGTTTCTCACAGCTGAGGGGTCAACCAATATTCCTCCCCAAGAACAAGGATGGGTTTACTAAAGCAAAGGGTCACCACCCTGGGGACATAAGTCAAGATAAGGGACGAAGCTAAGAAGTTGATTTAAAACAATTGGTTCAACCAATTTGACAAAGTATTTAAAATTCTAAGACTGCTTCTTGCTTTTAGCCATGATGGAGTAGCTTACATCAGACTGAGAACAACTTTAAAAGCTGTATAAAAATTTAAAATACAGATTTAAAGGCATCAGCTATCAAATAAGGAAACCATAACTCAAAAGTGCCAACATTCTGTATAGAAGAAATTACACTGGCATGAGCTCCACATCCATCTTTGATTTTATTCCTGGGCTGTTCACCTACTAGAAATGTAGAGGAGAGAGAGAGGAAGAAGCAACAGTCTGGACCTTGCAGCAATCTCACTGTCATAGGGATATAGATTGTGGAGTATGGTGTTGATAAAGTGGCAGAGACTCAAGGTGTCATAATGCAAGAAAGAGATAAACTAGACATTCTTCAGGAAATCTCCCTTTGAGGTGTTTGCCAATTTATAAACTGCCTGTATGCAAGGACAATATTATTTCCTTAGTTCAAAATCCTCATCCATTTCCCCTATTGGTTATATTAGAATTCAATCTCTTCAGCATAATATATGTAGCCTGTACTATCTGGTATTCCTACTTGTGACAGATACACCCTAAAATAACCTTCACCTGATCATGCACTTGCAAAATCTCCTTCCTGTAATCCCTGCCCCTTGATTATGGATGGAAACTGTGACCTGCTTCTCACAAATAGAATATAGCAAAGGGAGAGATATGACTCCCATGACTGTATTATATTACATAACAAAGGTAAAGGAAGTTTGCAGATATAATCAATGTCCCTAATTAGTTGACCTTCAGTTAATCAAAAGGGAGTGTTCCAAATGGGTCTGACCTAATCAAGTGATTACTATAAAAGTGAACTTTGGTCTTCCATAAAGTGACAGACTTGAAGCATTTGAGACTCCTTGTTGCTGGCTCTGAAGGATGAAATTACCATGAATTCTACAGCCAAAGGAAATCAATCCTGCCAATACTGTGAGCTTGGAAAAAGCCCCTGAGATCCAAATGAAAAAGCAATTTTATTATAGCTTTGTGAGGGCCAAAGCAGAGAACCAAGTTAAGCTGTGCCCAGACTTATGCTTTATTGAAACTGTGATAATAATAAATTTGTGATTTAAGCTGCTAACTTACTTTTGTTATTTTACTATACAGTAATAGAAAATTAGTACAACACTGTTGCCTCAAACCCCATTGTTGGTCAAATAAGTTTGTAAAATGTGATTTTTATGTTTGCTTGCTTATAGTTTGCATTGGGGGCTGGGCAGTGCCAGGTATATGTCTGTGAAATTGCAAATTACCTTTCTGCTTGGGAAGGGCCATTGTCGTGCTAATGTTTGCTGGAGGATAGGTTTTCTTGCCAAAAATTTTTGAAAAGAAGCTAGAAGGAGAGAGAGATAAGCCGTTTGCAAAGTGAGAGCCGAGAGAGTGCAGAGTACTGAGGAAGAAGCCAGTTTGTGCAGAGAGAGAGAGGAGATGTGCAGATGGGGAACCAGAGGTCAGGTGCTTTTATGAGCTTTGCTGAGACTGGTGGGGCTTTTGATTCTAAGAGGAACTGGAGAAGATTCTCCTGGTTTTGGAACTGGAGAGTGTGTCAGGGCCTTGTGAGCTCTGAGTGAAAGGGAAGTGTTTCCCTGTATGTTTGCTCGTCAACCGGTACGAGACTTTAATAAAGGAACGGCCCACCATTTTTTGGCTCCACTATTTCTTTTCTGTCTGCCTGAATCCCATGAGAATCTGCATGGGAATGGTAACGGCAACAGCCATGATTACTGGACATACACCCATGTATCAGCCAGTGAGAATTAAGAGTGGTGCTGAGTTTGATATGTTATTTTACACATACGTGTGTTTATACTGTTTCTTTCCCTTTAACTGACCTTCCTTAGTTTTTCTGTCAGCAAAAATTCCATTCATACATTATTATCCAGCTCAGGCTTCTATTCTGCTATTAATACTTCATGACCCATTTGACCACCACTATTGATAGTTAATTGTAAACACTACCCTAGACTTATCACACTGTATCACACTTGAGTGTTCGTATGTTATGTTCAATACATTTCATGAGGTCAAGAAATATGATTCATTTTTTATTGCCAGCTTGGCCTAATTTAATGCCCAACTAGAGTAGACACTCAATAAAAGTTAGTTAAATAAATGGATTTACATTCAGTTATTGTACTGATTCTTTTTGATGATTTAGTACCTAAATATAGTAACAGATTTGATTTGCCATTTGTTGTAAGTGTACACTTTTGAGATTTGAGAGTATTCATTTGGGACTGGGATTGAAATCAATAGACTTAAAGAAAGAATCTATATTCTTCTACGCTACCACCTTCATGATTTAATCATATCCTCCCTCTCTCAGCCTTCAGGTTTTTCTTCATTAAAAAATATTGTGTTCTTGTTTACATGTTTCCTAACTACACCAATTTTATTCTGGAGCTTCCAAAATTGTGCAATTCTTAATAATATAAGATTACAAATGAAAAGTTGTTCTTCTAGATCTTCGTTTTCATAATCTTCAAGTTCTTCATAATTCTTCACTGACAAGATGACATCTTCCCTTATAGTCTTCTTTTACTGATAGGGCTTTCAACTTAAGTGGCTTCAAAGCAGTTAACTTAAAATCAAGCATTCCCCAAAAAATGTTAGGGAAATTTCCTACAATTGTGTACTTCCCCACTCCAGCCCTGTTTCAATAACTGAATTAGGAAAAAGTCAAAGATCAGAAAAAATAAGCTAACAAAGTGTCACTTGCTTTCAGTAATAAACTGAGAACCATACATCAAAGATTCTACATGCTTGGTCAGGTTGGTATGATCTATACTATTCTGACTTCTATTGAACATTTCGCTCATTAGTCTGTTCCTTGAAGATAGCATAAACATTTTGATTTTATTTCTCGGGGAATTTATCATATGATGTGAAAAAAAGAATTGAAGAGCATAAAAGTCCTGGTATAGCATATCAATAATATTTTTGATTCATTAACCAGTCCCAAACCTTTATATAACTTGCTCTAAACTCAATATTTGCACAAACTTGACAATGAATTCAAGGTCACAGTCTTATATCAGAGTGTGCATGATGACCAACAAAGAAACAATGAACACATTTGTGGATTATCATTATACAAGTGTAGTATACACGACAGTTTAAGTTGTGATTTATGTTTTGGTCATTAGTATATAAAATATTGATAAACTTAGCTCCTTGATATTAAATTTATATATACTTATTAAACACAAAGAGCTACTTCTCAGTAAACAAGATAGATTAAACATATACTTTTATCCTCATCTCCCCTCCAAAATGCTACTAAATTGACAATAAATCAACATGCACAAACAGAATAGGGAAGAAGGTAATAGCAAACAAGAAATGTCAAAAGAAATTTGGAAGCTGAAAAACAAATAAGTAAATAGTAACTGACATAGAATATTGAAGAGACTAAAAACTTAAACCAAGTCAGGAAATCAACAAGAAATAAGCCTATTTTTCCTGCACAATTCCTGAAATACACAGATACTGAAGACATGAGGTACCTCTGAAGACAAGGTTTGGAGTAGTAGGGCTGAAAAGAGGAGTGGTGGAGAGCCTAGCGCCAAACAAAACAGAAACAACCTCATAGACAACAAAATGGCGGTTACTGAAGGGGGCTGGATAAGTGAGATTGGTATAGGGGGGTCAAATATATGGTAATGAGTGGAAATTAGACTTTTGGTGGTGAGAATGCAATAGAATATATAGATATTGAGTTATGTTGTATGCTTGAAATGTATCTACTATTATTAACCAATGTTATCTTAATAATTTTTTAAACCTTTCTAGAAATCTCATCTTTATCCAGGTATTCCGGAGAGGGAGAATTGTGTGGAATATAATGAGACTTTATAATAAAAACCAAGGATGAGGGGTTCATTGAATACACTGTAGTGGGGCCAGTGTTCATGAGACAAGGTAGTCCACCTACCACACTGAAATATTTGGACAAAACAGGAAGAAATAATACATTTGAGAATTTAAAATCCATGCATGGAAAACAAACTTAATAAGTAAGAGGATATGTATCAATTCTAAAGCAAACTGAAGAGAAATCAACGGGCTATACAAGAGTCAAGCAAAACAAAAGAAACTAACAATTGAGAATGCAAGTAATTCTCACTGCAATGCAAACAAAATGGGTCTTTCTGTCTGGTTCACCAAAACTTCTTTAGAAAAGAATGTTCCAAAAGTATGAAATATATATGGTGTGGAAGAAAGGGTAGAAAAGACTCAACCAAATAAATCTACAAAGAAACTCAGAAACAGTATAAAGTTGGTCCTAGAAAGCAGGAGAGAAAAACAGACATCTGAGAAAAAGTAGGGTAATTAGTGGATGCCTTATTGGCCCCTGTCTTATCTATCTTTTTGTTGAACCATTCTTGATTGGCAACTTCTCTCTGAAATAATTAGCTGCATTCTTACAATATTTCATTTACACTTTTAGCTTTTAGTTTAGCTCTGTTAGTTGTTAGTCTTAACAGCACTACCAGTAACTAACTCTTATTGTACTTGGTCCCCACTGATAATAATTCTTTTTTAATTGGGAAGGACCAGAGTTTCAGTATTTTTTCAAATGCTTTGTAGATGATTCTAGGTACAACCGGTGCTGACTACCTTCAGGAAAATGTCAGTTCCTAGAAGATAAGCCCTGTCTTTTTTATTTTCTCCTTACCTTATAACAGTGGTCCCCAAACTTTTTACACAGGGGCCAGTTCACTGTCCCTCAGACTGTTGGAGGGCTGGACTATAAAAAAAACTATGAAAAAATCCCTATGCACACTGCACATATCTTATTTTAAAATAAAAAAACAAAACGGGAACAAATACAACATTTAAAATAAAGAACAAGTAAATTTAAATCAACAAACTGACCAGTATTTCAATGGGAACTATGCTCCTCTCACTGACCACCAATGAAAGAGGTGCCCCTTCCGGAAGTGCAGCAGGGGCCGGATAAATGGCCTCAGGGGTCCGCATGCAGCCCTCGGGAAATAGTTTGGGGACCCCTGTCTTATAACCTAGCACAACAACTGGGAAATAAATATATATATAAAGATAGCCACTTTTGTATGAGTTCCAAAAGAGATCAACTTTGTGTCAAATGTCCAGGAGTGAATATTATTATATCAATGTTACAGTGTAACCTAAAGGCTTTAAACATCCACTATAATATATGTAATAGATGCTTTGAGGTTCATTTGTTAGGAGCATACGACATCTAAAAATATTCCATCTGCTTTTAAAAGTCCATCATGGTTCAAATGTAAAATACACTCACGATAGACATTAGTGGTTTTTATAAAGTTACAAAAGCCTCTGCATTTAAAAAAAAGCCATTACTATTATGATTATTACATAAAGCACATGCTGAAAATTATTTTTATCTTAATAAATCCACAACAGCGTTATAAAAAACTTGAGGTCACTGCTTCTTTGCTGTGAGTAATGCTGTTTGTTTCCTCATCCTTCTCTGGCCACTGTTGCCTGCAGTAAATAATTCTATGGGTTTCTTTAAGTAGCATCATTAATTTTCTAGTGGGATTGTCCATGCCGAAACAGGGAAAGGGGACCTTAGACTAATTCAGGAGAGTTTTCTTTCTATTGATGTTCAATAAATATTTGTTGAATGAATGAATAAAACTAATTCTTCTTCTTCTCACCCTTTTCTCACCAGGTCATGTTTTTTGTCCATATTCAGTAGAAATAATAAGTATATTGATGTTACTTTTATTTAATATACATTTAATCCCCTGAAAGAATTGTGAATATATATTATTCAATTATTTTAGGGTTGAAGCTATATTTCCTTTCTAAATCTTAAAAAACAGATGATTATACAATATAAGGGTTGTTACCGATAATCATCATCATGTGTTCAATCCTTATATTGAGGCAACTAGTCCATTATTTAAGCAAATAACAAAAGACAGAAATCCAGATTTTTAAAAGTTTTTATTTATTGATTTTAGAGAAAGGAGAGAGAGAGAGAGAAAGGGGGGTGGGAAGGAAGAGGAAGCATCAACTCATAGTAGTTGCTTCTCATATGTGCCTTGACCAGGCAAACGTGGGGTTTTGAACCAGTGACCTCAGCATTTCCGGTCGACACTTCTCTACTACACCATCATAGGTTAGGATAGGCCAGTTTATTATTTATTTATTTATTTTGTAATGAATAGACTAGAGGTAAGTATTCTTGCATTTACTAGATTTACCACAAGATTCTTCAAATCAGCATTTCTTAAACTTCAGTTTGCATCCAAATTATCTGGGGTGGGGGTAGGGATTCTTGGGCTTTGCCACCAAGTTTTTGACTCTGTAGGTCTGGGATGAGCTCCAATATTGTGTATATCTAACAAGTTGTTAGATCATGCTAATGTTTCTGGTCTAAGGGTCACACTTTGAGAAGGCCTAGTGTAAATCAAATTTGGTCCATGCACAGTAGCATCATCTGGTCTCCAGGCAAGTTGGGTCATCTATAATATTACTTCCAGAATGTGATGTGTAGACTTGAGCAGTTTTGTCCAATAGATAAATAATGGAAGCCATATGTGCAATTTAAATTTTTCCAGGAACCATACATAAAATTTTTAAAACTGTAAAGTTAATTTTAGTAGTATATTTTATCCAATCCAAAATATGAAAAAATATTATTTCAACATTTTAGCATATAAATATTATTAATGAGATAGTTTAAATTATTTTCCCCATGAAGTCTTTAAAAGAAGTTGTGTATGTAACACAGCACATGTGAAATCAGACTAGTCATGTATCAAGCGTTCAATAGCCCCATGTGGCTGATAAACACCATATTGGACATTGCAGCTCAAAGCGAAAATAATATTTTCCATTAAAAATAACATATAATGACTGAAATTTAATTAATATAAAACTTCTTCCATAGATTTATATTTTGTAAAGTTACATTACTAGATAACAAATAACCAGTTTTTATTTAAATAAGAGTAATATCTGAGATGTAAAAGTACTAGGCAGTATGGATCTGAAGAGCTTCCTTCAAAGAAGCTGTTAAAATTATATTATTATTTAATAAGTGAATAATTCTTGTTTTAAATTTGTTGCTATTACTTTTGTAATATATGTTTTTTTTTTATTGAAAATTGAGAAAATAGAGCCTGACCAGGAGGCAGCAAACTGGTTAGAGCATCACCCTGGGATGCTAAGGACCCATGTTTGAAACTTCAAGGTCAGCGGCTTGAGCATGGATTGGCTGGCTTGGGCACGGGGTCACTGGCTTGAGTGTGGGATTATAGACATGACCCCATGGTCACTGGTTTCAGCCCAAAGGTCGCTGGCTTGAGCAAGGGGTCACTTGCTCTGCTGGAGCCCCCTGATCAAGGCACATATGAAAAAGCAATCAATGAACAAACAACTAAGACATTGAACTAAAAAACAAATGCTTCTCATCTTTTCATCTTTCTCCCATCCCGTTTATCCCTCTTTCTCTGCCTTTCTTGCTAATATATATATATCTAATATATATCTATATATTTTCTATCTATATCTATATATATATCTATAAGATAAAAAAAATAAAGAGAAGAAAAAAAAACAGAAAAGAAAGCTTTAAAAATGACCTACGATCCATGCCTGGCTTGTGGTGGTGCAGTGGATAAAGGATTGACCTCGAATACTGAGGTTTCTGGTTCAAAACCCTGGGTTTGCCCAGTCAAGGCACAGACAGGAAGCAAGTATACTATGAGCTGATGCTACCCACTTTTCCTTCCCCTTTCTCTCTCTCCTCTCTCTAAAATTAATAAAATTTTAGATGAAAAAATGACCTATAATCTTAGCTACTAATGATTACCCTTTTATATGTCTATTCAGATATTTTTCCTTATCTACAATTATATAGGATTTTCTAAAGCAGTTGCATAAAATTTTGTGGCTTGGTTTTCTCATTTAACAATATAGAATGAATATCTTTCCATAAATTTGTATAGGACTCTATACAATAATTTTAAATGGTCACATAGTATTGCATAGATATGCCACAATATATCTAGTCCATTTTTATTGGACACCTAGCATTTTCATTCTTATAAATAACATTGGGATGCAAATGAGGTAAACAGCCATCAGAAATTTGACCAGTACTCCCTATCACACTATTCTTCTGTTGATCTCTGTCTAACAAATTTGAGTCTTAAGTAACTACTCTCCAACTTCAACTTTCAGTGACACTTCCAAAGTTTAGAGTGTATCAGAAATACCTGGTCAGTTTTATAAGTTTGTTCTGTTTTGTTTTTAATGAAGATCCATAGGCCCTAATTTCACAGAGTAATTCAGCAGGACTTGTGTGGGGTCCAGGGATCTGCATTTATAGCAAGCTCCCCAGGTGATTTTATTAAAGGTAGCCCTGATTTTGAGAAACACTGCCTTGGTCCTTCTGTCACGTTCAAAATAAATTTAATAGTATTTTTCATTTACCTGCATACACTGCTCAAGGAAATGCTCTGAAATGTATAAGTGCAAAAATTTATCACTCTGAACCAAATTTCTACTCCCAGTAGCCTAAAGCTATTTTTTAAATCCCTATATTTCTTATTATAGCAAGCCGAATATTCTAGTACATAATTTCTTCCCTAATACTTTTTTAAAGAAGAAAAATTGTGCCTGACCAGGCGGTGGCACAGTGGATAGAGCATCAGACTGGGATGCAGAAGACCCAGGTTCAAGACCCTGAGGTCGCCAGCTTGAGCACGAGCTCATCTGGCTTGAGCAAAAAAAAGCTCACCAGCTTGGACCCAAGGTCGCTGGCTCGAGCAAGGGGTTACTCAATCTGCTGTAGCCCCACGGTCAACATATGAGAAAGCAATCAATGAACAACTAAGGTGTCACAAGGAGAAACTGATAATTGATGCTTCTCATCTCTCTCGGTTCCTGTCTGTCTGTCCCTATCTATCCCTCTCTCTGACTCTCTCTCTGTCCCTGTTAAAAAAAAAATCAATTAATTCATAAAGAAGGAAAATCGTTAGTGTTTTACATACAGCAAATGGAAGGCTCTATTTTGAAATGAACAGAAAAGCCTAATTCCCCCAACATGGATTGCATTTGCAAGGTTGTATATAACCTCTGTCTTCACCATCCCAGACTGCTCAGTTGGCTGAACTGCCCTCGTCAAACAGAGTGACCATTAACTTTAATGCAGATTCAGGATTGGGGTTTGCAGGCTTATGCCTGAAAGGGTAAGCAGTGTTGGTGAAACTTTCTTAACAATGCTTAAAATTCTATCCATAAATCAAATGTAGTTAATCAGCCTCTTTTTTGAGAGGCAGTTGACAGGAGACAATCCAGAGATAAAAGCAGCCCAGAGCAAACAAAACAGTAGTACATTGCCCTTCCAGTTTGTTCAGGAGCCTGAAGTAATAAGCCAGAAGGAAACTGATATTCTGAAACTCTGATGAAACCTTGTGATATATTTCAGTGTCAGGACAACATCCCTGCTCCCACTTCTGAAAGGAGATAAAAGGAACTTTAGCATTGTCCTTCCTCCTAGAAAATCAAAGGCAACTACCAGACCTTACTATCTTCCAAGAATTATTTTAAAACTTTAGAAAACTTTCTTTCCTGTGGTTAACGGCTGAATGCAAACAAACTATTTACAATGATATATCAATATACTGTGAGCCTTTCCATAAAAAGCAGGAAGAAAGGCCACACATATTTTTATATCACAGTCTGTGTTGCTTCTCCAGATGAACTCTACCTAATAGTGATTTTTCTCTTATTCTCAATCTTACTGTTCCTGGTAAATACAGTCTCACTCTTAATTATTTTGCATTGCTTATATCAATATAATGTGTCATTATTTTTTCTAGTTCTTTCCAGAGTGTATATTATAATATATATGATTATAAGAATTATGCCTACCACTTTTTGTACCTACACTAGTACAGTCACAGGTATGTGGCACTTACAGAATGAAATAATGAAATTGTAGCACACACATATACACACATGTATCCATACATACCCTTGATCTGCCATCTTTTATGTTTTTTAACTGTAAGTAAGATTACTTTGCACGATGGTAAATAATAGAACTTTAACCTGACCAAACGGATGCATGAATTACTTGAGGCAGGTTTATGTCATCACCCCATCCACACACATAGGAAACAAGTATTTACCCTACTTCTGAAAGGCAGGCACTTCTGAAATTAAATATAGTCACTAATGGAAAACCACAAAGGAATATAGTATCCATATGTAAGTTTCAGTATTATATTTATTTGTCTGTGTCATGCTTCATAAACACTTTCACAAATTAATACTCAGTACAAGGCCACCAGGGAGAGGACTGGATGGTCATTTAAAACTATAATTATGGGGCTAGAAGCTGACAGAAATATGTGGTTTTAGTAGAAAGTGCTCTGTGGACTATGTGACTTACATAAAAAAAAGGGTTCTATTCCTAGATGGACACATGAGCTTGAGCAAGTCATATTCCATTCCTGGGCTTCAGTACTCTCACCTGTGAAATGAAGAATGTTAGACTAGATTTAAGCATTCAATGTATATTTAATGCCTATGTGGCCTTCCTCTGTGTGTTAGGAACACAGCAAAGAGCAAGAAAAATTCCTGTCCTCCTGGAGCTTACATTCTAGTGAGGGAGAAAGGCAATGAACTTGTAAAATATTTGAAACTGATAATTTTTTAGATACTGACATGTAATATAAAGACAAATGAAAAATGTTTAGGCGGGACTACAGGAAGGAGGAAGAATAAAGAAATGGTGATATAGACTGGGGAAGACCTCTCTCAGGAGATGATATTTGAACAGAGACCTGAATGATGAAAAGGAGATTGCTTTATGAACAGCTAGAGAAAGAGTATTCCAGGTAGAGAAAAAAGAAAATAAAAAACCTTTGAGCTGGAAATAAGCTTCGTCTTTTCAAATAACAAGGTCAGTATGTGTAGAGTAGTGTGAATGAGAAAACTAGTAGGAGACAGGGATGGAGTTGAGGAGGTAGGTGAAGGACAGATCATGAAGGATCTTATAGATCATAGTGAGAGGCCTATATTTTATTCTACACATCATGGAAATTTTTTAGAGAGTTGTGACTGAGGAATAAAATGACCTGATGTATTGTCATAAGGATAAAAGTGGAAAGATGAGTAAGGAAGTCAGGAAAATAATAGGTGCTTTTGCCTATGGTGGTGATAGTGGCTATAGAAAAATAAAACAAATTTGGGATATGTTTAACAGACAGAGGCAACAGAACCTGCCATCTGATTCATTAGATGTGGGACACAAGGAGAAAATAAAAAATTAAAGATAACTCTTGGGGTTAAGACTTGTGTAATAATAGTCCAATGGTTCTTGTTTCAGACATTTCACCTATGTTCATAAGTGAGATTGGCCTATACTTTTCTGATTCTTCCTTTTCGTGGTTTTATGATCAAGGTTATACTATTCACATAAAGTAAATTGATTAGATTTGTTCTGTTTTTACATTTTCTGAACGATTTAATGTCATTTGGGTTGTTAAATCCTATAAAGTTAGGGAAAATTGGCCAGTAAAATTATTTCATCACCTGGATGTAGAGTCTCTTTCTGGAGAGAGGGTTAATTTTTATTATGAATTCGATATGTTTAAGCATATTGGATTATGAAGGCCTTCTAATGAGACCATTTTGACAAATCATATATTCTCTTTTAAAAATTGTATTACATTTATTGGGATTATACTTTAATAAAATTATATAGGTTTCAAATGTATAATTTTATAATAATTATCTGCATACTGCATTGCGTATTTACGACCCAAAGTCAGATCCCTTTTTGTCACCTTATATTTGACACCCCCTTATTCTCTTAATACATACATTTTATTTGTTATCAAATCTATTGGCATAAAGTTGCTCTATAATAGTCTCTTCAGATTTGTTTATATCTTTATTTTATCTATCATTATATTGTCATATTCATCCTTAATATTACTTGCATGTGACTTCCTCTTTTTTTCTTTCCCAGGTCCAATAAGCCTCATGATTCAACCTTAAAATTAGAAATCTATAAGAAAAATGAATTAGAGGAGATATAAAAATATATCAATTTGATAGCACTCCTCCAGTTATTTCTATTCTTTTTTATATAAAAGAGCTTATAAGCATTATGTATGGTTGAATATGTAGGATAGGATACTGTGAGAGTGAATATAGTTACAATTTTTAAAAAAGAACAAAGAGAAACAAAAACTCCTAGATATCACTTTATCAGATTTTGAAGTGCAAGTTTGCTATTATGCTCATATACAAAGAGGAAATTCAACTAATAAAAATACAGAGAAACACTTTTCAACTTAGAGAACTGTTAAGAGAGGAACAATTTCTCCAGTGACTGTCAACAATGGCCATAAGTTGGTGGTAGGATAGTATAAAAATATGAAGAGAAGAACATTTGCAAATAGAAGGCAAAAATACAGAGGCAGTTTTGAGTAACTTTCTGACCAGCAGTCTTTCTCTCCTTGAACTCAACATTCCAAACTATGGAAGAAATTTTAGAACCAGAATGCTCTGAGTTTTTTTTTTTTTTTTTTTTACAGAGACAGAGAGTGAGTCAGAGAGAGGGATAGACAGGGACAGACAGACAGTAACAGAGAGAGATGAGAAGCATCAATCATTAGTTTTTCATTGCGCGTTGCAACACCTTAGTTGTTCATTGATTGCTTTCTCACATGTGCCTTGACCGTGGGCTTTCAGCAGGCTGAGCAACCCCTTGCTGGAGCCAGTGACCTTGGGTCCAAGCTGGTGAGCCTCACTCAAACCAGGTGAGCCCGCACTCAAGCTGACGACCTCGGGGTCTCGAACCTGGGTCCTTCCGCATCCCAGTCCGACGCTCTATCCACTGCGCCACCACCAGGTCAGGCTGCTCTGAGTTTTAATCCTGGCTTTGACACTCACTCATTGTATGACTTAAAACAAAACACCCACTTATCCCTTCTGTGTTTCATTATCATTACTTTTAAAATAGAGATAATATAGTTGACTTTAAAGGGTCCAGGAATGTTAGATGGCACCTATTATTTTCCCTTTGTTACAAACCAGTTCAACCACTTCTTTCGACTTTACTGTGATGTTCACATGTCTAGTTGTTTACAGAGTTCACTTTCATAAAATGTCTAAGGTATATTTATCTTATAAAAAATTTTAAAGCAATTTCTCATCTTGGGTGGAACCAGAATTGCAAAATTGTTGGGAAGGTGAGAGGGTACTCCAATCTGTCTATCTATCCATGATATAAATATATCAACTTAGTGTAATACTTACTCAGCGGACTACATTTAAAGAAAAGTTTTCTTTCACCACAACTGACTAGGCCTGTCTAAATATAAACACTTAAAATAATTCAAATTTCTCCCCTTTAAAGATTCACATGTTAGTAGCAAATTCATAAGAGAATAAAAAATTGAGGGTGTTTTATTAAATACCATTAACCTTTATGCCCCCTCCCAGCCAAACAAAAGCCACAGCTCTAATAAGACTATGAACTTGCTGAGCAGTATTTAATTTCCCATTGAATAATATTTAACAAAATTACTGCAAATCAATTTTGAATTGCATTGAAGATGCTTTTCTAATGATTAGCTTTTTGTATTCTTTTTTTTAAATTTTTTTTTTACTTTTATTAATTTTTAGAGAGGAGAGAGAATGAGAGAGAGAGAGAAGGGGGAGGGAGGAGCAGGAAACATCAACTCCCATATGTGCCTTGACCAGGCAAGCCCAGGGTTTTGAACTGGCGACCTCAGCATTTCCAGGTCTACGCTTTATCCACTGCGCCGCCACAGGTCAGGTGCTTTTTGTATTCTTTTGGGTCATTTATATACTTTACCATCAGATTATATCCTCCAGAGCATGTAACACAATTTATAATCTGGTTTCTTCTTTATTTTTTAAAATTTTTTATTGTCTTTCTCCTAAAATTTAATTAATAAAATATTTATTAAAAACATTTTAAATATAAAATATCTTATATTTTAATTTGACTTTATTTTTGTTTATATTCACCAAACTTGGAGCTGACGTTATCTATAACATCACTAACTTTCTAGAATATATATATATATATATATATATATATATATATATATCGCATATCTTACAATTATTATTCATTGATTACACAGCTGCCATTCTGGAATTGCAATGTCATTAAGTGTTAAATATAAAACCTTCTATAAATGATGATGGAAGAAGACTTAACTTTGGGTGGCAAACACAAAACACAATATACAGATGCTGCATTATAGAATTGTACAACTGAAACTTAATGATTTTAACCCATATCACCCCAATACATTTTTAAAAGGCCTGATAAACTTGAAGCTGAGAGGATTTTTAAAAGCTTAAATACTTGTATATTAAAGTATTTATTTTTAGATCTAGATAGAATTTTCAAAGTTAACAGCATTTTCACTGGCTGGGATAAGATTCAAATTAGACCGATTTCTACTAATCTAGATAAATTTTTTAATTCCTTATATGGGCTTCCCCAATTTGTCAGGGTACAAAGAAAAAAAAATAATTGTCTTGGCTGATATAATTTAGAGTGGTAATTTGTGAAAAACAGCTTAGAATTTTTTCCATTATTGCTTCATCTTTTGTGTCAAAAAGTACTTTACTTGATGAGAAGTATTATATTACTTCCTCAGTCTCTGTTATGTCAAAGTTCAGAGGTGGCCAGTTCCATTTCTCTTTGGACTTTGCAGGCTCTTTCAGAAAAGAAGTTACTTTACTTTTATAATATTCACATCAAGAGAGAGGTGCTGAAAACAACTCATGAAAAGGCCACGTATAAATGTAACTTAATCCTTGATCAAGAATCTGATGATAGAAGGAAACAGCTAATAACTGCTCTCAAAAGTCAAAAATAAGAACAAATAGGATTCAGAAATGTTTTTATTAATATCTCACAAGAGAAGGAGATGCTATTTATATTATAGAGCAAAGATAAAAGTATCAATGTAACATGAGCAGTAATAAGAATGGGAGTGACTACTATTTCTTGAGTGCCAAACATGTGACACAAACTATTAACACATCATTGCATATAATCCTTACAATGACCTAGTAGCATTATTATTCCCACTGTACAGATATGGAATTTAAGGTGTCTAGAAGACACCCATTTACTGGCCTGAGGTCACACAGGTAGTAAATGGTAAGACTAAAATTTGAAACTAGGTCTTTCTTCTTTAAATGGCCCCACTCTGAGCCTGATCAGGTGGATAGAGTGTTGGACTGAGATGCGGAGGACCCAGGTTCTAAACAACAAAGTTGGTGGCCTGAGCGAGGGCTCATCCGGCTTGAGTGAGGCTCACCAGCTTAAGCATGGGATCATAGACATGAGCCCATAGTCACTGGCTTGAACCCAAAGGTCACTGGCTTGAGCCCAAAGGTCACTGGCTTGAGTCCAAGGTCACTGGCTTGAACAAGAGGTCACTCACTCTGCTGTAGGCACCAGTCAAGGCACATATGAGAAAGCAATCATTGAACAACTAAGGTGCCACAAGGAAGAATTGATGCTTCTCATCTCTCTCCCTTCTTATCTGTCTGTCCCTAGCTGTCTCTCTCTCTGACTCTCTCTCTGTCAAAATAATAATAATAATAATAATAACTAAATAAATGGCCCCACTCTGCTTATGTTACTTTCATAAGGAATTCACTAACATATCACTATGAGAGAAAGTATCAGCTGAGTTTCAATACAGAAGGTTTACCAACTGCTGAATATAGCTCTGCCAAATAAGTGGGCTCTCAAAATACATAGCCTGATGGAAAGTAACCAATTCCTCAATCACCTAAAAATTACAAAATACTCATATAAATAAATCCTGGGTTATTAACATAGTTGAACAAAGAAATAAGTAAAAGGCTCTACAATAAGTAGTTCTCAAATGGAAATGGGTGTATACCGTTCCCCCCTTGGAAATCTGACAAACATTAAGACCTTGCTTATTACAAAAACACATTTTAGTAAACAATTTCAGGGGCCTTTTGGTTTCCCTGACGTCCACTGTGGTAGACTATATCATTGCCCCTAATCCTTCTCCCCTCCCTATGCTCTACCAGGCATCCCCAACCTATGGGCCCACGGGCTGCATGTGGCCCCCTGAGGCCATTTATCCGGCCCCGCCACACTTTCGGAAGGGGCACCTCTTTCATTGGTGGTCAGTAGGAGCACTGTATGTGGTGGCTCTCCAACAGTCTGAGGGACAGTGAACTGGCCCCCTGTGAAAAAAGTATGGGGACCCCTGTTAGCCCTTTGTCATAGGACTTTGTAGCTCCTCTCACTAGAGGCAGAGAATACTTCTTTACTCCAATGATGTTGGCCTTGGCCATGTGATTTGCTTTGACCAATGTAAATAATATAATGCCAGTTCCATCTCTAGTCTTTTAGAGCAATTACATGTTTCTGATCATTCCTTTTGCATATCTGCTATTAGCATAAAAAGAAAATGTCCCAAGTAGCCTTGTGGTCCAAAAAAGTTAAGAGACAAATTAAATAGACCTGAGCTCCACTCACAACTCAGAGCTCATCTAACCTCTAGTTGATTTACATATGTATATATAAATGGGAATAGATTATTATTGTTTTAAGCCAATGGGTTTTGGGTAATTTTTAACACAGCATGACTGCAACAGTAGTTGACTGCTGCACCCATTCACAAAACCTCTCCCCGTCAAAAGTCTATGGATGCTCAGAATCCCTGCTCTAGAATGTCTTATTATGTAAGTCCAGTGTGCTCCTCCATGCTACACACATATTTTTGAAAATTAGTTTCTGATCTTACTTTTCCATAAATTAAATGCACATTTCCTACTATCTTATATAATATTTGAGGTCTTTACCTTTATTTCAATGATCATGACCTGTCAGCAATTCCTAACACTAGCTATTTATTTCTCTGCTTCTCAATTTTTTCTGATGAGCAGTCAATAATTAAAAAACATATACTTAAAAGTATGATGAGAGAACCTCTTTAAAGGGATCGACCCTGTAGTGAATCCATCTATAAATTGATGAATCTTTCTGTAATGGAAAAATCTTCTCCTTATTTATCGTTTCAGCAAAGTTGAAATTTTAATACCTGGGTTTCTGAAAGCAGGATACCTAAATTTCCCATCCTGCCTCTCTGCAAAGAGCAGTATTTATCTTGATGTAAAATAAATACCAATACCATAATATTATTTGCTATGTTTTAGTTACAGCGGTAGAGCGTCGGCCTAGCGTGCGGAGGACCCGGTTCGGTTCCGGCCAGGGCACACAGGAGAAGCGCCCATTTGCTTCTCCACCCCTCCGCCGCGCTTTCCTCTCTGTCTCTCTCTTCCCCTCCCGCAGCCAAGGCTCCACTGGAGCAAAGATGGCCCGGGCGCTGGGGATGGCTCTGTGGCCTCTGCCCCAGGCGCTAGAGTGGCTCTGGTTGCAACATGGCGACGCCCAGGATGGGCAGAGCATCGCCCCCTGGTGGGCAGAGCTTCGCCCCTGGTGGGCGTGCCGGGTGGATCCCGGTCGCGCGCATGTGGGAGTCTGTCTGACTGTCTCTCCCTGTTTCCAGCTTCAGAAAAATGAAAAAAAAAAAGTCAAGGTGTGTGACTGACAAGCCTCCAGTTTTGGTTAACATTTATTTCTAGAAAGAAAGAAACCAAATAGGCAAGGTAGGGTTTGGCAGAGTCCACAGCAGTTAGATTACTGATTACTATTTATGGAACTTAGTTGGGAGAAAACTGGATTGGATTCTAGTTCACACTCTGTGACTTTGGGCACATAATTTAACTTCTCTGGGCCTCAGTTTTTTTCATGTGAAAAGTGGGGCAGAATGGAGCTCCAGGAAGGAGACGAACTTTAATTTGCATACTCCCAGCCACCCAATGTATGCAAAAAAAGAAAAAAACAAAAGGTCAAGATGAACAAAGACAGAGAGATAGAAAAGAGAAATAGAGACAGACAGACACAAATCTGTCTGTTCTTATTTTATCCAGTTCAATCAAGGAGGAGACCAGTCAAAATAAGAAAGACCATAAGAAGAAAGCTACCAGAACACATAATTATGTATGGCAGAAAATGTTGGGCATAGTTACCTACAGATTGACAGTCAGTATCTGAAATGTTGAGTCAATTTTATTCAGAACACATAAAGAAACAGGTGGAATCAAAGAGAGACTTTTTTTTTGTATTTCCATTTGTAATCTTAATTTAAAATATAGAGGTAGTTTCATTTTTCTATGAATCATGCCCTCAGGAGAGATAACTCTTTGGAGTTGAGAACAACACACAAAATAAAATTTATGATAATATTCAAAATAAAAATGTTATTGAAAATGCAGTATGTATGCCACTCAATAGACACAGGAAAATACATTCAGGAGCAATAAACTTCAAGTTAAATAAATAGCATTAAAGCTTATAACAAAATTACAGAAAAGTAATTCAAACTCTCTCAAGGGCTTTACATATTTCAAGGAAAACATCTTCCAATTATCATAAAAATCCCTCTCCAATTTTCACAGTTCATCTATAATAGGCTGATTGCAAATGTAAAACCTATAGCTCAGGTAGTGCTGCATAGTCAGCTGTAACCATAAACTCCAGTGTAATGACAAGCAATTTGAATAGCAATATTACTACTTAAGTTATTTAATTCATATTGCTCGGCATTTGTATTAACTCTTGCGCTGGAGGGAAAAAACACAAAATATTTGTAATAAACAAGTATATTCTTATTATTAATCTTTTGTCACACAGAAACAACTCACCAAAAAAGAAATCAATAGCAGAAAAAGAAACAAAATGATACTTTGAATAGAGTGCTAATAGAAGGGTATCATTTTCTTAAATGCATTGCTTATGATTATTATCAGTGAAGTGCCTACAGGGAAAAATATAAAATAACAAAAGAAAATGTTTATCTCAGAGATAAGAAAGTCCAAGAACCCTGGCCAGTTAACTCAGTGGTAGAACATCAGCCTGGTGTGCAAATATCCTGGGTTCAATCCCTGGTCAGGGCACACATGAAAAGTGACCATGTGCTTCTCCTCCCCTCCCTCACCCTTTTCTATCTCTTTCCCTCTCACTGCCAGTGACTCCACTGGTTTGAGCATTGGACTCAGGCACTGAGGATAGCTCAGTTGATTGGAGTATTGGCCCCAGAGGAGGGTTGCTGGGTGGATCCCAGTTGGGGTACATATGGTAGTCTATTTCTATCTCCCCTCCTTTGACTTAAAAGAAAGAAAGTCCAAAAAAATGTTCGTGGATGTCTAACCATTAAGAGCCTTCATGAGGAGAAAAAAATCTCAATTTAAAAATTTCATTATATAGTGTCATTATGCAAAATTGGCGGGGCTAGGTGTTCTGGTTTATGTCCTGTTTTGCTAAGTTAAGCAAAGTACATACTTTCTGTCTAGACAAGGAGGTAGCAGTGCAGGCTGATTTTGAACAGGCCAAGCATTTCTGAAGCAAACTTGAAATTTTACAGGAATGTCTATGTCGTCAAGGGGTATAGCGCCATGTCTATTAATACATGATTTAATCTTTCAGACCCCTTCTCTTCTAGAAGTCACTTCATTCATTATCACATTCACTTAGTTGCTGATTCCCTACTATATGCCAGATTCTGGTTGGCTTATTCCTTCAAGAAGCTTACCTTCTAGTGGGATAGACAGCTAGAGAGGTAGAGGAGAGATCACATCTTGTAAGAGATGGAGATGAGGGCAAATGGGAGGTAGTCAATGTTGTCTTCTAAGAGGAAGTCACCCTTGAGTTAAGTCTTGTAAGATGAGGAGGGATTATACAGGAAGACAAGAAGAAATCTCAAGGAGAGCAATAACATAAATAAAATCCCAGAAGTATGTATGACCAGTAATGGTGTTTGGGGAAATTATGGTTTTGCTTAATTAATAGGTCTTGGGTTTAGCCCAGGACCCTCATTTTCCCTGAAATATTCAATATGACCCCAAAACCATATAGTATTTGACAATTCTCAGTAAACAAGGTTAACTATATCTAAGTCACATTTATGCAACATTGCATCACAGATAAATAACTTGATTTGTTAAAGAGCAAGAGAAATATAAATAGAAAATACCTTCAGCTAACTTCAAATAGGCCCTGATCCTATAATGTGAAGACCAGAAACTACTGATAGCCTTCCAAGTTAAGGCTGAGGTTTTGATATACCTCTATACAAATGAAAGCTTATAGGTTAGAATGGAAACTTTTTCCACAGGACTTCTGGCTTACCAATAAGGCCTTCTCGGAGGGTTTGAGGATTGCTTCCAAAATCTGATTTCAATGAAACCTATTTCTTGTGTGTATACATTCAAAGTCCCATGGACCATTGTTCCTTGAAGTTCCATCTCTCTCTATTGTTAAGAAAGTGGAGCTATCACTTCTTTCTTCTTTCAGTAACCCCAGAGCTAGGGGTAGGTCAATTGTGTAAAGAACTTTAGACAATACTTTTTTAGTCCAATGCTGTTTACCAATTCAATCTACAATTTACTGGTAGTCTAAGAGTTGTCTTGTTCTGGAGAATACAGAGTGAGGCAAAAGCAGGTTTACAGTTGCGAGTATAGTTGTTTGTATGGAAAATAGCACAATAATTAGTAAATAATAATACAAGAATAAACTCTGTTTTTCATGTACTCACAACTGTAAATCTACTTTTGTCCAACCCTGAATATGATTACTTCAAGATTCAAACTTTAGCCAATGTCAGAAGGTATCTATCAGGCTATCTACAAATGTTTCTTTTTCTTTTTTTTTTTAATGTGTTCAAAGCAATATCATGCTGCAACATTGTCCTCTGGGATACGGTTTATCATTATTCACTCTCTTTCTACCTCATACACTAACACATTATTAAGAAAATGTTAAAAATCATTTGGAAGAATGGTTGTTGAAGATGTCCTTTGCATAGGAAGCTCAGTCATGACTTTTAGACAGTTTCTGGTGCTACAGTGGGCTGACAGTTTAATGGTAATCAAACTGACTTCCTTTTTTGCTTATACAAAGAATATATAGTATGATATAGAAAAAAAGCTACAATGGTCATTCCAGATAAACTAAGAAAAAGTTTAGAATCTTTTAGCACCACATCATTCCTATATGGAACTCCTACATTTTATCAACCAGAGCTCTCCTCTCTATGGCCAGAAAATAAATGTGTTTTTACATAGAGTATAATAAACACTTCAGTTTTTGAATTACTACTGTTTTAAATGCACTTGATCTCTTGTATGTACGTTCACAGTAACACTGTATTTCTTAGGCCTGAAGTTCACAAAGGACATATGTTTTTTCATTGTTAATTTTTTTTAATTTTTAAATTTTATTTAGAAAATTAAATTTAACACAACATTGATCAATAAGAGTACAGGTAATAATATAGTTTTCAGGTGAACATCTCTATAGCATTTGAACTGTTAATTATGTTGTATACCCATCACCCAAAGTCAAATCATTTTCCATCACCTTATATTTGTCCTTCTTTACACCTTTCCCCTCACCCCCTCATCCATTACTGTTCCTCACATCTCCCCGTAACCACTTTACTTTTATCTGTGTTCATGAGTCTCAGTTTTATAAACCACCTATGTGTGAAATCATACAGTTCTTAGATTTTTTATCACTTCTTATATAAGTAATTCATTGTGAAGCAGCATGAGCAACTAGGTGCTTAATCAATGCATTCATGCTTTGAGATTAGTATATAAATAGGGTGACCTACAGATTATTCAAACTAAGACAGCTGTGAGAGTAATTATGCTGGGACAAGAGACATCAACCAGGACTGTTTTAGGCAAACCATGATGTTAATGTCACCCTTTTTAATCCAAAAGAAGAACCTTCCTTTGGAGACAGCCAGAATGATTTCTTATGACCATGAGTAAAATAGTATTTGATTTCAAATGGAGAGAAAGTATATCCTTTTAGAATGGCTCCAACAGAATAAAACTGTGTTTCTACTCATATTTACTGAGTTCTCTTTATAGATATTATAGGCTAGTAGATCACCTCTCTTACACTTAATTTTTGATTTGGTTTATATTTATTAGTATAATACTTCATGACAACTTTCATGAAAGTGGGTCCATCTAGCAATGGGTATATAGTTGGAAAAAGGCAATGGAAAGTTCCTGTCATAGGAATCTATTAAGCTTTCTTTTATGAAAGGCTGGCACTTAGAGCCACTAGTTTATGAAGCATATTTACATTTCTAAGAATGTTGTGTTGTATTTTCACAAATTTTCCATTTTGGGCCAAGCAGCCAAATTTTCAGTTTCATTTATCAAAGAATCCACAAATCAGCTTTTTCAAGAGAGAGTTAACTGGTTAAAACAACAATAACACCAACAACACATTTGCTATCTGTTCTCTCTTTCTAAGTCCATGACATATTTATTTCATCTGAATACACATCACGTACTCTAGAAATTACTTACATGAGTCAAAGTCTCTTACAAAAGCTCCCAAATAAAATATTTTGGTAAAAATCAAGATACAAAGTATATATGTTTGTCTGACATTAAGTTGAGAATGACCACTTATAGTAAAGGTGTATCCTAGACTGTGTGTATCCCTTTTGTTTATTTTCCACTTTGTCCCTTCCCTCTTCTAGCCATAGCACCAAGGAGACAACTAATCACAAGATTTTAACAGGAATAACGGACATAAAATCCAAAATCTGATTAAAATCATTTGGTTTTGGCACTGGCTCCACTGACAAAATATGTTGTTTGAGGTGATTTTTTCTATTTATTATGCCATTTTGTTAAGGTAAATTTAGTAACTAGATATAGATACATGAAGCCCTCCTTTATTCTACTCCTCCCAATCATGCAAGTGTGAACAACTAAAATGATCTTTTAAAAAAAATTTGACAGTTTATAAAAGGGTGACGGAGGGATAGAGAGGCACATTATTTTAAATCAAAATTTCAAATTAATGTAGGACAAAAGACCAAAACTTCAGCCAATGTACTTGAATTTTGTTTCCCTAATTCTTAATTGAAATAAGGATTAGAAAACCTTTGATGTAATTTTAAAATTAAACTTAGCTTGGTGTCACTTGTAACTCTGAATGCTAGCATGCCTATACTTACTTGTCTGTCATTGACAGTGCTACATGATTTGTGTGGCTCAGAGTTGCCCTTGTAGCATTAAATTAAAAGTAATGACCCCCAAGGAATCCCTTTTGTTACAGCACACTTGCACTGGTCTTTCCAAATTTTATTAATTCCGTCTCACTATCACTTAATCCTCTCCTAAAGTTCTGTACATAGAAGTACACAAACCCACACCCAATGAGATTCACCGCCCAAACTTGGTTCCATAGAAACCAAGGAGAACACATTGAAAAATAAGGCCTCCTGTCTCATGTAGAATTTTCTTTGCCAGTTCCCCCTGCCCATTACAACCAATCACTTTCGGATCCCAAGACAAAAAATGAAACCTATTTTCAAGGTTTTAGAGTAGCCCAAGTAAGTCTTAAGAGAAACTCAATATTCCTTTATGAAAACACTAATGGAACAAGAAAGGGAGAATAAAGTATTGTATTATTGTACCCACTGTGTGTTCAATGTCTTTAAAATTTTTTCAGTTTATAAAATATTCTTCTTTAAATATCCCGTGATCCTAGTACATACAAATAAAATATTATATAACATCAGTGATGTCCATGGTACCTTTCATGGTGAGGTGTTCTTATACCAAGCTCATGGGCACTATTAACGCTTAGAGTTGCTTTTGAAGCATTCATTGTTGACTTTGTCTATGCAGAAGTAGGTCTCCTGGTTTCTCTACAAGTTTTTATTTCTTGTTCCTGCTATTTAAAAAAAAAAAAAAAAAAGAAGCATCCTGCTAACCTATCATGCATAACTTTTATAGTAGATTAATAATGGCAACAAAGTCTTTGACCCTTCTCCCATTAAGAGATGGGATCTCTGTCCTCTCTCCTTGAATTCTGGCAGACACTGTAGAATATGAAGAAATGACTATGCCAGATTATGAGCTCAGGAACTCAAAGACTGGCCACTTTCATTTCCTGTCACTCGGAACACTTGTTTTGAGGGAAACAACTGTTGCATAAAAAGTCCAAGTATCCTAAGAACACCACAATGTTGTGATAAAGCCCATGCTACCATGTGGAGAGGCCACATGGGAAGAAAAATTTCTAGCCTACCTTTAGCTTTTCCACTATCCTTATCTAAGCTTTGTATACATGTGTGAATAAACCATCATGGCCTCCAGTCTTCAGATTATTTCAGCCCCAGCCATTTGATAGTAACTGTATGAGATAACAAGTGACATCTGATCAGATAAGACTGGTCAATTTGTAGAAATGTAAGAGATAGTAAATTGATATTAAAATCATAGGTTTTGGGATGTTTTGTTATTCAGCAGTAAGTAACAAAACAGCTTCCTACAAAAGGCAACATTTTTCCTTAATTGATTATTGAAAATGAGCACTTATTTAGAAGAAAAATACTACTTCATTAATTTTTCTCACACTCCTCTTACTAACTTATGTCCACGTCATACTTCAGATTTTTCTTAAAGTTCTTAAAACCACATATGTCTAAAACCATGCCTCCATTTTATCATTCTTCTGCATTTCCTCAGTATTTGTGTATTAGATTTGTACATTCCTGTAAGCATTTTTACACCCTGTAAATAGTAATATTCTATTAGAAAATGGGATTCTCATGTCTCTTTTTTTAGAATTCAAGCATTCCAGAGAGAGAAGCATATACACCTAAATATGAATAGGACTTCAAACATAGTAGAATACTGTTGGGCAGATAAAATATATTATGCTCACTTTGTTAAAGATAGCACTGCCCACATGGAAGCCCATTGCCCAGGTGATATTAATGTGTGTTGGGGGTGGGCTGTGGGCAGGCAGGATCCTTATAGCCTGGGGGTTGGTTTTAGGACTAAGCCTTTCCCACCCTTTTTGATGTGGGGTGGTGCAATCCCATCATGCCTCAGATAAGTGACTTTGTATTAGAGACTTTTCTATTTTGTATATTGGATTAACGGTTTTGATTTCTACACTATAAAGTGGGGCAGACTGGTAGCTTGGTCTCTTGGTTCCTGAGATTAGCATTAGAGAGGAGAGCAGAGTAAGGTTATGTGGAGGAGAGGAGAAGCAGCCATGATGGTGGAGTGCTGAGTGAGAAGCCAGTTTGTGCAGGGAGAAGGGAGGAGATGGGGAACAGAGGTGAATAAGGCTGGTGAGCTAGAAACCTTTGATTCTAGGAAACTCGGACAAGTCAGTAGCTTTGTGAGCACTGAATGAGTGGGTTTTGGAGCCCAGTGTGTGTTTTTACTTGCCCGCCAGGTGCAAGCTAGGATTAAAGATGATGGCCCACCAGTTTTTGGCTCCATTGTTTTATTACCATCTGTCCAAATCCAATGCGAACCTGCATGGACCAGGCGGCTGTGATGGTGGCTGTTTATACCGGCTTTACAAATACTTTCCTTTAGTATTAAGGTTGGACTTTGCACAAAATTAATATTTTTAAAATTAATCTTTTTAAGGCCATTTATTTTTAAGTTTTTTTTCCTCTCTAAACTTAACAGGAGACTTAGGTAAAAGTCCTCAAAAAAATTTTTACTTCCTTTCCTAGTTTATATTACAAGCTTTCTTGAAGATACACTTGTCTTCTACCTATCATCCCAATCCCAATATACCTGCAGGGGGAAATAGAGAGCAACCTATATCTCCTGAAGTTGTATTGTATCTCTAGTTCTGAAATAGGACAAATAATTTAACTAAAAAAGTTTGCCTCTTAAAGTTTATATTCAGGAAATCAGCCACTTTTCAGTAGATAAGCATTTTCTATAAACCCTTCCTAGACTCTATTTAAATCTTATAATAAATTACCAGCTTGGTACCTGCACACACCTATATTACATAGCAGGGCAAGCAAAAAACATCAGATTGCTAAAGATCAGAGTTTTACCTATGGAAATTATTTCTCTTTGTACCATATATCAAAACATTAATTTAATAACATTTTTTAAAAGTGGAACTGTGCTTATATAGCAGATAAATAATTAGAAAGCATATAAATCATTACTTCCTAATGTGACTACAACCAGATTCAATGCTATTTACAGATAAATATGAGAAATGACTAGTACTTCTCTTTACTGAATTAAATCCAGCAGTATTTCAAGGAAGAAAAATGAAGACTCCCATGTTTGTTTGCAAAGAACATAATTGTAAAGAAAGATAAATCTCATTTTTCATCTATTTAATATATTTTCTGACTCAGGGGGCCATAACTATAAAATTAACATTTTTATTATTATTTAATAAAATACAATCTTAAAACAAGAAGTTAACCCTTTATATCTACTAAACCCTCACTTTATGTACAACAAAATTCAAGAAACTAGAATGACTTCATAAAGTCTGAGTTTTTAATTGTCTTTAAGAGGATACAATGCTATTAAGCTATACTACACATTAATAACCAATAGGTAAAATGAGGTCATTATTGAAACATTTAAGACTCAAAATCCATCTGTGTCATCTAATATTGTGAAAATATAAATCATCAATAACCTAAAAAAAAGATGAATCATGGGAGCAAGAAATTGAATTCCCTTTGAAGGATTGCTTATTTTACCGGCCTTTGATTTGGAAAAACAAAAAAACATAGTCCTGTGACAAAAATTTTAATTGTAAGATACATTTCCATAAAAATGCATTATATCTAATAGTTTACAAAATAATCAATAGACCTTTTCAAATTATAGAAAATTGTGATTTTTTACGATGTACTAATTAGTTTCTTCTGTATAAAATGTGTCATGAAGTTCCCTGTCCTTGCTTCAGAAAGGGCTCAAAGTGGTGAACTTGGATAATGGAAATAAACAAGGAAAAGTGTGGGGAAAAGGTTATCTTCCTGGAAAATAATCAATGTAGTGAATAGTCTTAACTGTCCAGGACTTCTACAAGAAGATGAATTCTAAAATTGTATAAAAAACAGGTACAGAAATGAACATTATCCTATTTACTGGATGATCTATGACATGGCGATGAATTCTAGAGACTATATGCTCAATGTGACTGAGTTTACTTTTCCTCTGAAGGAGCCCTAACTCCTACTAATATATTGGGGGTTATGAAGGGTGCCAATCTCTGGCAGGGCTGTCCTATAGAAGGTTTCCTCGGTTGCTTACCATAGGAGAAAATGACCAGTTTACTGGGATAAGGCCATATATCCCCAATTGTAAGGTTTTCTTTCAAAATTTACTCCAGACATTCTTTGAAGAGAAACTCTATCCCAATTGTCGAGAAGATAACTGGCAAATTTGCTGCTGATTACAGTTACTTACAGGGGGAGTAAAGAGTAGCAGAAGAAAAGGAAAATATTGCAAAGGAGTTTTTATTAACTCAGTAGGGGAAAATGAAAATAGTATCACCCTTCTTGATTACCTAATAGCTTGATTACCTAATAATCAACTTACTCCACACACTTACTAATGTACTTTTCATATTAATCTAATTATTGCCAACTTCGTCATCTCTCTCTACTACTTAGAAACCACTTCTTAGGTAATTCACTCCAGACTTAGTCTATCTTGAATAAATAAACTCTTTTTTAATTTGGGTACTTCTCACTGTAAATCTCTACTTTCTTCTCACCTCACCAAAAAGTACCCACACAAAACAAATAACTGTGACATAGAAAATATAAAATGCAATCATAAAACAATTCATGATGCTAAATTCATGCCTGCTTAGAGTATGAAGTCACATGGCCACATTTAAAAAATATATAACATACCATGACAGCAAGAACCAATGCCATAATTTGCATCAGATTTGGGGAGTCTGAAGTATGTGGCTTCAGGCAAGAATTTAATATTGTATATCCTATTGCAAAGGAAATATAAAGTTTCCTAAACAAAGAAAGCCTCGAATAATTCAATAAAGAATCAAAATATTATACTTGAAATTGAAATTGCTATATCTTGAACAAGTTGTCAATTGATACAAATGTGATACTTGGGTTTTTCATGAACATTGTAAAAAAATGTACATACAAAAGATCCATGAATTGTATGGAGCATGGCTGATTTTGCTCATTCCTGTATTTTTAACTAGTTATTTTACAGATTAATGTACCTTTTTTTTCAATTTTTCATTTGAAAACAAAAAGAGAAAATACAGGAATAAGGAGTCTGACCCGGTGGTGGCGCAGTGGGTAGAGCATTGGACTAGGACATGGAAGACTCGGGGTCATTGACTTGTGCGCAGATACATTTGGTTTGAGCAAGGCTTGAGCAAGGGGTCACTCAGTCTTCTGTAGCCCCCCAGTCAAGGTACGTATGAGAAAGCAATCAATGAACAACTAAGGTGCTGCAACAAAGAATTGATGGTTCTCATCTCTCTCACTTCCTGTCTGTATGTCCCTACCGGTTCCTCTCTCTGACTCTCTCTGTCTCTGTTGAAAAAAAAATTGCAGGAATGAGGAGAATTTTCAATTGTTTGGAACTAGATGCCCTTAGGACAATACCCCACTCTAAATTTCAACTAGCAATGGATTGCTGCAGAATTACATTGAACATCTACAACTTAATAAAAATATAAATTCTAAAATTCAACAAACATAATTACCAAGAATTTTATGAAATTATGACTTATACAACTTTGTGAAAGTCTTAATATATACCATATCATTAAAAAGCATTTATTAACTGTAAGACTGGCTTAATTGGAAATTAGAATTTAGTTGATCTTTTGGTATCCTTACCATCTTCTTCTGCCATATTTTCTTTCATACTGCCTTTTTATTACCAATTTTGGGCATCCCACATCCTCAGATTCTCTGAACTTACTATCAAAATTCATTTAAAAAGAGAGTTGATTAATAGTCTATGTTAATGTCCAGTAATATTTGTTATAATTAGGCTTTCAGAAATAACTCTTCTTTAAATAGAGAACATGAAGCTTCAAGCTAAAAAAAAGTGTTTCCAAATTTTAAGATTTTATTGATTAGAGCATCCTTCCCAGCCAGACCAACATACTCCCCACTGGGGCTAGTTCTTACTGATCATCCCTCTAGCTGTCTTCACCATTTTCCTATTTCAGAAGTTCATGTGTGCTAATCTGCCCTGGTACTTTTCCCAAGATTATTTTGTCTCTTCAACTAGCTCATCAACCTCATGGTTTCTGGGCTCTGGTTTCTCCAGTTCTCTTCTCACTGTTGAGCACAGTGCTGAGCATAGACTTCAGACTGTTCCCTTACGATGCTTCTGCATTATCAATCAGGAAAAAGTAGGACATACCATAGGCTGCACTGTGTGGTTTTTTAAACAGTGACTACTAGTTGAAAATTGGTCACTTAACCCTGAATTATAGGTAAAAGAAGCAAAGAACTTCCATAAGAAAGGCTGGGCTGTGGCTGGGTTTTTATCCCTGTCTTCCCCCACCCCAGGTGGTCTGCAGTATCATCTCACTAGCTAATTGTGGCAGAAAAGCTAGCATGGAAGGCTGTGCACATGCACATGGGAGAGGTCTACAAGCTTGGAAGAAACAGATATATATTCACCCCAAAAGTAAGGCAGCTTAAAACCCAAGCAGCACTGCTTTCCACTGTCCAAATCCAAAACCCAGCCTGGCTTCTTACCTTCCTTCCTTTGTCGGCGTCTTTTTCTTTTGGGATGTCACCCTTTCAAGAGAGGGCTTTCTCTTCCTAATATGCCCCCAGACCCTTTATTTTGGAGCATCCTGTCTGTAGTAAGGGAAGGAAGGACAAGAGCATGGAAGTTTAGTCCCTGACTTAGAGGGCAATATGAATACACTCATGTTGATATTTAGGGCACCTTTAGGATAGGGGCAAAAGTAGTGATCAGGAGTGAACTGGCCTAGCTCTGGCACTTACTAGTGGTGTGACTGGACAAATTACTAAACATCTCAGGACTTCTACTTTCTCATCTATAAAATAAGAATAATAATTCTCCCTACTTCATCAGGTTATTACAGAAATCAAATTAAAACATAAAACACTGAGAAAAAAAAGATATTTGGGTAAGCAAAGAGCCCTCCCAGGAACACTAAACTTAGTTAGCATACTCATAAGATTAAATATGATTAATTGCCTAGATATACATAACATTGTGTTTAGAACCAAGCTGTAAAGTGAATACTACACCTCATGACACCCACCTTCAGGGAGATCACAGTAATGTTTATACTGAACAAAAACATAAGTGAGGTTGAACAAGTTATTTATCATCACTGTGCCTCAGTTGCTTTACCTTTGAAATGTGTATAATAAGAATATCTACCTCATCATGTTGTTGTGAAGATGAAAACAGATAGTAATATATATAGCACAAAGCAGAGTGCCTGCAGGATATAAACTGCTCAAAAACCACAGTTATTAAATTTGCCTACATGCTTGGGGTGATGGGCATGCAATGCAGTGTGCATATGATGTTTTATTGAGTTGTACACTTGAAACCTGTATAGTTTAGCAAACCAATGTTATACCAATAAATTCAATAAAACAAAAATTCAGAAAACCACTGAATTGTCACACTGAGAAAGAGTCAAGTATTAGTGGAAAGCCATGTCAATATAAAGGTCATTACAACCTGGTACAGAGTGCAGTGAAATCACACTTCTGACTAACCCAAAGTTCCAGGCCCTGTGCTAGGTGGTACCATGGTCCAGGGTCAAAATACCACGCCTCAGTGTAGGCACCTTGACGATGTACACAAAAATGTGCTGACAAAGCAGAAAGAGTGGCATACAGCCACTTTGCAGAGAGCTACCCGTGAAACAAAAACCAAAAGAGAGGACCTGAAGATGGCAGTGGAGCAGGCAGACACACAGACTCCCAGCTCATACTACCTAACTGGATTATAAACTAATTTATGAACAATCAGCATGAAAAACCAAATCTGGACTACAAGAATAGCTCTCAAAAACCAAGGAGGAAAGAAGAAGCCCCAACAAACCTGGTAGGGAGCACCTGAATCTCCCCTGCTTACAGGAACAGAGGGAGAGGGTGAGGTTGGGCTCTCACTCCAAAAAAAAAAGCAGTAAATACTGCTCACAGCCACTTGCCTGGCAACCAGGGAATGAGGTGTGTTGAAAGGGCCTGTTTGTCTTCCAAAAAGAAAGGAGAGAGAGACGGATGGTGAGGGGGAGAGGAATGCAGGTGATGACCTAAAAAGCTGACTCATTCAGTGCTGGAGGCAGCCATAACTGGGCGAGGGGCTGATCCTTCCACAAAGCAAAATACAAAAGTACTTCCAAGTCACAGAGATACAGACATCTCTCCAGCTCCAATCAGTGCAAAAAGACACAGCTAAAAACAAGAAGTGGGGAGGAGGGGCAGCAACTCAGGTCTCCATATAGATCTGAGATACACCTCCCCCTACTGAAGCTTTGAAAACACCCTGCCCCCAGAGAGAGTAACTGGCAGAAGAGGACTTCAGAGTCTCAGGTCACACCCATGGCATTCCTGAATACAGTTTCAAATAAGCCCCCTACTGAGATCAGCAAACAAGACAATCACCTGTTAAGAAAACAAACAAATCAAGACTTCAAAGCAGCACAAATCCAAAAGTAGATTACAAATAATAGCTGATGCCAACCCAAGAAGACCGAGAAACAACACAAGTAAAAACTGGAGGCAATTTTTCAGACCTGTGGTGGTGCAGTGGATAAAGCATCGACCTGGAAATGCTGAGGTCACCGGTTCAAAACCCTGGGCTTGCCTGGTCAAGGCACATATGGGAGTTGATGCTTCCAGCTCCTCCCCCCCTTCTCTCTCTCTGTCTCTCCTCTCTCTCTCTCTCTCTCTCTCTCTGTCTCTCCCTCTCCTCTAAAATGAATAAAAAAAAACTGGAGGCAGACAACACCAAGGGTAGACTAATCCAGCTCTACAAAGAAAACACCCAGACACAATGAGAAGACAAAGAAGTACAATCCAAATGAAACCACAAGAGAGACCTTCAGGAGATGAACTGAGTGATATGGAAATAATCAAACTTTCAGATGCAGAGTTCAAAATAATGATTGTAAGGATGCTTAGGGATCTTAGAACAACAATGGATGGTCATCATGAACACCTAAATAAAGAACTAGCAAGTATAAAAAAAAGGATATTGAAATATTAAAAAAGTATCAGATGGAGATGGCAAATACAATATCAGAAATGAAGACCACAATGGGAGGAATTAAAAACAGGATGGATAGAGCTGAGGATCAAATCAACGAGTTGGAGGACAATGGAATGAAGGCATGAAAGCAGAAAAGAAAAAAGAAAAGACTCAAAAAGTCTGAGGAAACTCTTAGAGAGCTCTGTGACAACATAAAGAGAAATAACATCTGCATTATAGAGGTTCCTGAAGAAGAAGAGAAAGAACAAGGGATAGAGACTTTGTTCAATCATATCATAGCTGAAAACTTCCCTAAATTAATGCAGGAGAAACCCTCACAAGTTCAAGAAGCACAGAGAACTCCACTAAAGAGAAACCCAAAGAAACCTACACCAAAACACATCATAATTAAAATACCAAAGCTAAGTGATAAAGAGAAAATATTAAAAGCTCCTAGAGAAAAAAAGGCTATCAAATGGAGCCCCTATAAAAATGACATCAGACTTCTCAACAGAAACACTTGAGGCCAGAAGGAAATGGCAAGAAATATTCAAAGTAATGCCGAACAAGAACCTACAACCAAGATTCCTTTATCCAGCAAGACTATCATTTAAAACTGAAAGAGAAATAAAAAGTTTCCCAGACAAAAAAAAAAAAAAACCCTCAAAGAATTCATTACAACCAAACCAATGCTGCAGGAAATTTTAAGGGGCATAGTGTAAACAGATCAAAGTGGGAAAAGAATATAGCAAAAGAGGAATACAGCTTTAAAGAATAAACTGGCAATAAACAACTACATATAAATAATAACCTTAAATGTAAATGGATTAAATGATCCAATCAAAAGACATAGGGTAGCTGCATGGATAAGAAAACAGGATCCGAACATATGCTGTCTACAAGAGACACACCTTAAAACAAAAGATACACATAGGTTAAAGGTAACAGGATGGAAAAAAACATTTCATGCAAATGGAAATGAAAAAAAAGCTGGAGTAGCAATACTTATATCAGACAAAATGGACTTTAAAACATAATTGAACGACAAGATAACCTGGACTTGTTATCTTTGAATATATGTATCCTGATTTATTGATGTCACCCCATTAAAAAAATAAAATTATTAAAAAAAAAACAAAGAATATAGTAAGAGATAAAGAAGGCCACTACATAATGATAAAGGGAGCAATCCAACAGGAAGATATAACTATTATAAATATCTACGCACCTAATACAGGAGCACCTAAATATATATGCAGACTTTGATGGATATAAAGAGTGAGATCAACAGCAACACTATAACAGTAGGGGATTTTAATACCCCACTAACATCACTAGATATATCCTCAAGAAAGAAAATTAACAAAGAAACAGCAGACTTAAAGGACACACTAGTTCAACTTGATTTAATGATATCTTCAGAACCTTTCACCCTAAAGCAGCAAAATATACATTCTTTTCAAGTGCACATGTCAGGGCACAACAGTGGTCTCAACAAATTTAAGAAGACTGAAATCATACCAAGCACTTTTCTGATCACAATGGCATCAAACTAGAAATCAACCACAACAGAAAAACTAAAAAATTCTCAAACACATGGAAACTAAATATAGCAGGTTGTTAAATAATGAATGCATTATGAGTTCAAAGAATAAATAAAAAAAATTCCTAGAAACAAATGATAATGAGCATACAACAACTCAACATTTATGGGACACAGCAAAAGCAGTACTGAAAGGGAAGTTCATAGCACTACAGGCACACTTTCAGAAACTAGAAAAAGCTCAAATAAACCACTTAACCTTGCATCTAAAAAAAATAGAAAAAGAACAGCAAGTAAAGCCCAAATGTAGTAGAAGGAAAGAAATAATAAAGATCAGAGCAGAAATAAATGACATAGAGACTAAAGAAACAATACAGAAGATCAATGAAACTAGGAGCTGGTTCTTTGAAAAGGTAAACAAGATTGATGAACCTTTAATTAGACTCACCAAGAAAAAGAGATAAGGACTCAAATAAATAAAATTAGAAATGAGAATGGAAAAATAACAACTGACACAACAGAAATACAAAGGATTGTAAGAAAATACAAAGGATTGTAAAAAAATACAAAAAACTAGACAACCTAGATGAAATGGACAAATTCCTTGAAACATACAATCTTCCAAAAATCAATCTGGAAGAATCAGAAAACCTAAACAGACCAATTACACCAAATGAGATCAAAACAGTTATCAAAAAACTCCTAACAAAGAAAAATCCTGGGCCAGATGGCTTCATAAGTGAATTCTACCAAATATTCAAAAAAGAACTAACTCCTATCTTTCTCAAGCTATTTCAAAAAATTCAAGAGGAAGGAAGACTTCCAAGCTCCTTTTATGAGGCGAGCATAATTCTGATTCCAAAACCAGGCAAGGACAACACAAAGAAAGAAAATTATAGGCCAATATCCCTGATGAATATAGATGCTAAAATCCTCAACAAAATAATAGCAAACCAGATCCAACAATATATGGAAAAAATCATACACCATGATCAAGTGGGATTTACTCTGGGGAGGCAAGGCTGGTACAGTATTTGCAAATCAATCAAAGTCATTCATCACATAAACAAAGGAAGAAGAAAAACCACATGATACTTTCAATAGATGCAGAAAAAGCATTTGATAAAATCCAGCACCCATTCATGATCAAAACTCTCAACAAAGTGGGAATACAGGGAACATACCTCAACATGATAAAGGCAATCTATGACAAACCCACAGCCAACATCATACTCAATGGGAAAAAATTAAAAGCAATCCCCTTAAGATCAGGAACAAGAAAAGGGTGCCTCCTTTCATCACTCTTATTCAACATAGTCCTGGAAGTACTAGCCACAGCAATCAAAGAAGAAGAAGAAATAAAAGCCATTCAATTTTGAAAAGAAGAAGTAAAGCTATCATTATTTGCAGATGATATCATATTGTATATAGAAAATCCTAAAGTCTCAGTCAAAAACTACTGGACCTGATAAATGAATTCAGCAAGGTGGCAGGATATAAAATTAATACTCAGAAATCAGAGGCATTTTTATACACCAACAATGAACAGTCAGAAAGAGAAATTAAGGAAACAATCCCCTTCAATATTACAACCAAAAAAATAAAGTACCTAGGAGTACATTTAACCAAGGAGACTAAAGACTTGTACTCGGAAAATTATAAAACATTGATAAAAGAAATCAGGGAAGGTACAAACAGGTGGAAGTATATACCGTGCTCATGATTAGGAAGAGTAAACATCATTAAAATGTCTATATTATCCAAAGCAATTTATAAATTCAATGCAATACCAATTAAAATACCAATGACATACTTCAAAGATATAGAACACACATTCTAAAAATTTATATGGAACCAAAAGAGAATATGAATAGCCTCAGCAATGTTAAAAAAGAAGAATAAATGGGGAGGTATCACACTTCCTGATATCAAGCTATACTACAAGGCCATTATACTCAAAACAGCCTGGTACTGGCATAAGAACAGGCACATAGATCAATGGAACAGAACAGAGAACCCAGAAATAAACCCACAGCTCTATGGACAACTGACATTTGAAAAAGTAGGTAAGGGCATACAATGGAGTAAAGACACCCTCTTCAACAAATGGTGCTGGGAAAAATGGACAGCATCCTGCAAAAAAATGAATCTAGACCACCAACTTACACCATTCACAAAAATAAACTCAAAATGGATAAAAGACTTAAATGTAAGGCATGAAACCATAAGCATCTTAGAAGAAAACATAGGCAGTAAGCTCTCTGACATCTCTCACAGTGATATATTTGTAGATTTATCTCCACAGGCAAGTGAAATAAAAGACAGGATAAACAAATGGGACTATATCAAACTAAAAAGCTCTGGGCTTGCCTGGTCAAGGCACATATGGGAGTTGATGCTTCCAGCTCCTCCCCTTTCTCTCTCTCTCTCTCCTCTCTCTCTCTGTCTCTCCCTCTCCTCTCTAAAATGAATTTTATATATATATATATATATATATATATATATATATATATATATATATATCTCAAACTAAAAAGCTTTTGCACAGCCAAAGACAATAGGAACAGAATAAAAAGACAAACTACACAATGGGAGAACATATTTGACAGTATGGCTGATAAGGGATTAATAACCCAAATTTATAAAGAACTTGTAAATCTCAACACCAGAAAGCAAATAATCTAGTCAAAAAATGGGCAAAAGAAATGAATAGACACTTCTCCAAAGAGGACATACAGAAGGCCAATAGGGATATGAAAAAATGCTTAGCATCACTAATCATTAGAGAAATGCAAATTAAATCCACAATGAGATATCACCTCACACCGGTCAGAATGGCACTCATCAACAAAACAACAAAGAAAAAGTGCTGGCGAGGATGTGGAGAAAAGGGAACTCTCCTACACTGCTGGTGGGAATGCAGACTGGTGCAATGTCTCTGGAAAACAGTATGGAGATTCCTCAAAAAATTGAAAATCGAACTGCCTTTTGACCCATCCATCTCACTTTTAGGAATATACCCCAAGAACACCAT
This sequence comes from Saccopteryx bilineata, assembly GCF_036850765.1. NCBI lineage: Eukaryota > Metazoa > Chordata > Mammalia > Chiroptera > Emballonuridae > Saccopteryx > Saccopteryx bilineata. The sequence goes on along the minus strand of NC_089502.1, from coordinate 62,286,533 downwards.
AGAACGGTTCCAGAAGGAGAAATGCACCCCCATGTTTATAGCAGCATTGTTCACAATAGTGAAGATTTGGAAACAGCCCAAGTGTCCGTCCGAGGACGAGTGGATTAAAAAGCTTTGGTACATATATACTATGGAATACTATTCATCCATAAGAAATGATGACATTGGATCATTTACAACAACATGAATGGACCTTGATAACATTATATGGAGTGAAATAAGTAAATCAGAAAAAACTAAGAACTATATGAACCCATGCATAGATAGGACATAAAAATGAGACTCAGAGACATGAACAGGAATGTGATGGTAACGGGGGTGGGGTGGAGGGGTGGAGAGAGGACAAGGAAGGAGAGAGAGGGAGTAGGGGAAAGGGAGGGGCACAAAGAAAACCAGATAGAAGGTGAGGGAAGACAATTTGACTTTGGGTGAAGGGTATGCAACATAATCAAAGGTCAAAATAATCTGGAGATGTTTTCTCAGAACATATGTACCCTGATTTATCAATGTCACTGCATTAAAATTAATAAAAATAAGATTAAAAAAATCAAAAGATACTTAGTCCACACAGTTTCCTATAAGCCACCCTCAACAGTAGTCAATACGCTACAGTATGGAGGCATAGATTCTCATCAAATATTTCCCAAATTTCTTTGAAATCTTATTTCATTTTTTCCAGGTATTATACATGTTTATTAATTTTCTATGAGTTTGTTTCCCATCTCTTCAGTAAACAGTGTTGTTTGTTCACAGATTATACTTATTTCATCTTCTTTTGCTTTAAGTATAGCTCAAGAAAAAATGCCTTGTAAGCATTTTTTCAGACAGCTCAACTGATTAAAGTTGATGGTTGTGTTAAACACGTTTCATGTTTACATTTTAAATCTGACTCAGACATTATTCCAAAGATGGTTCTGAGTCCTAATAGCTACATGTATAAATTATTCATTAATGTTAAATTTAAATCATTTTTTAAAAAAGTACTCAAATATCTTAACAAGAAACTTTATCTGAAGTTAGATGCTGAAAAAGAAAATATATGACAGTGATTTTGGTGTATGTAAACTAGATCTTTTTTTCACTTAGAAAATATAATCAAGAACCTTCAAACAGAAAGTAATGTCATATTTTCAATCTTTGACTAACTTTTGTCTAGGAACTAGACAAATATTTTTTTCCAGATTTAGTAAGATATAATTGACATATTGCATTCTGTAAGTTTAAGGTAAGGTATACAACCTGTTGATACAATATATTTATAAATTGCAAAATGATTAAGACCATAGTATTAGCTACCATCTCTATCCCATCCCATAGTTGCCATTTCATTTTTTTTTATTTTTACTTGCCATTTCATTTTTTGTGGTGAGACCATTCAAGATCTACTCTCTTAGCAACGTTCAAGTATGTAATGCAATATTATTAACTATCATCACCATGTCATGTATTAGATCCCCAAATCTGTTAATTTTATTTATTAATTTATTTACTTTAATTTTTTTATTTATTCATTTTTAGAGAGGAGAGAGAGAGAGAGAAGGGGGGGAGGAGCAGGAAGCATCGACTCTCATATGTGCTTTGACGAGGCAAGCCCAGGGTTCCGAACTGGTGACCTCAGCATTTCTAGGTTGATACTTGATCCACTGTGCCACCACAGACCAGGCATAAATCTGTTAATTTTTTTTCATTTTTCTGAAGCTGGAAACAGGGAGAGACAGTCAGACAGACTCCCACATGCGCCCAACCGGGATCCACCTGGCACGCCCACCAGGGGCGATGCTCTGCCCACCAGGGGGCGATGCTCTGCCCATCCTGGGCATCGCCATGTTGCGACCAGAGCCACTCTAGCGCCTGGGGCAGAGGCCACAGAGCCATCCCCAGCGCCCGGGCCATCTTTGCTCCAATGGAGCCTTGGCTGCAGGAGGGGAAAAGAGAGACAGAGAGGGAAAGCGCAGCGGAGGGGTGGAGAAGCAAATGGGCGCTTCTCCTGTGTGCCCTGGCCGGGAATCGAACCCAGGTCCTCCGCATGCTAGGCCGACGCTCTACCGCTGAGCCAACTGGCCAGGGCAAATCTGTTAATTTTAAAGGGAGTTTGTGCCCTTTAAGCAATATCTCTGCAGTTCTTCCACTGTAGGGAATAACCCATCTAACCTTGAACCCTCTATGACTTGGATTAGAAAACTTTAGTTAAAAACCCTGAGTGAGTGATATGATGTCAGAGTAATGGAGCGGTAGGAAGCAATACCGATAAATCTCTCCCAAAACTGAACAAGATCTTCAACCAGAAATGGAAAAATCTATCCTTGGAGCCTCCAGATGTTCTGCAATATACCAGAAGGTATGGTCGAGCGAAAAATTGGCTAAATATATAATCAAACCCCAAAGGAAATAGGGAGTAAGAAATATTCTGCCTTCCTCACTAACCTAAATAGGACAGCTTTCACTGGGAACTGAGAGCATAGAAACTAAGACGGGCAAAGGGGGTTAATAGATCCAGGCCGCGGCACAAATGGCTGATCCAGGCTGTGGCACAGAGATCCAAGCCAAGAAAAAACTGTGACTGTGGCAACCCAGGCAATACAAGCTAACACTTGCGCCAAACCCAGATAAAGAAAGACAAGAGGGCAGCCATTCGCCCCGATCTCCTGGTCAGTGCATGCAGGTAGTGGGTGAGAGATTCCTCCAAAATCCCCGGGAGTGGGCGCCCATGTTATCCCACAGAAAGGCAGAGACAGAAGCCTTTGTGTGGGCTAAAAAGCAGAATCTCAGGACCGTCCCAGTGCCCTGAAAAAGCCACGCATGGGGAAGGAGCGAGAGCTAATTCAAACACTGAATATCTTCCATTCAGGCGTGGGTTTCACTCGGAGTGTGAGACTGCCAGCCTTATATCCTGGTCGGCATGCACAGAGAATGGGCAAGAGATTCCTCTGAGTGCCTCGGGAGTGGGCGTCTGTGTTACCCCACAGAGAGGCAGAGTCAGGGGCCTTTGTGTGGGCTGAAAGCAGAATCTCAGGCTGCCCCAGTGCCCTGAAAAAGCCGCACATGGGGAGGGAGCGAGAGCTAATTCCAACGCTGGAACTTCTCCGTGCGTGCAGGGGTTTCACCTAGAGTGTGAGACTGCCGGCCTGATATCCTGCTCTGCGCGCACAGACAGTGAGCGAGAGATATCTCCAAGCACCCTGGAAGTGGGTGTCTGCCCGCCCACCAGTGTTACCGGACAGAGTGGCAGAGTCAGAGGTCTTTGTGTGGGTGGAAGCCCCACCTGATTATGCTAACAGCTCTGACTGATTGAGCCTTACTTAGAGGCCTGTGCTGAGAGGGAGTAGAGTGGGGAGTTGCCAGCTCTTTGAGCCTCTTACTATCCAGACAGAGGCAGCAGCAACCCAATAGCTGGATTACCAGGCTTCTAATTGAGGAAGGAAAGACTAGGAGAGAGGCTCCAGGAACACGGACTCTCTCATGTCAGAGCCTACAAATGCTAAATAGCCTCAACTGCCAACGAGACTGAAGCCCAATACATGACATCGCCATAGAGACTTATCCACTGCAAACATCTACCTGAGCGTGCCACAGGGGCAGAACCCGGGGTACAGAGTCACCGACCAGGAAGAGGGAGAGAAAACAAAAAGCTAAAAAATAACCTCTCAAAATCAAGAATAATACACAGTCTTTATAACCTATCCCATTTTATTATATTTGTTCATTTGTTTTTCTTATGTTCATTCTTGATTTTTTTTCCTCCTCCAATTTGGTCGTTTAACTCTCCACTGGTCTTACTCTCTCCTCTCCTTGAACTACACTACCGTAAGTGTTACATCTCCCATTATCTTTTCTTTCCTCTTCCTTTCTCTCTATGAGGGTGGCACTCCAAAACCCTTAACTCTCTCTCTCTCCTTTTTTTTGTTTTTTCTTCTTTTAGTGGTTCCCTCTTTTTTTTATTTATTTCTCCTATTCTTTTCTCCCTTTATATTAGTTTCTTCCTTTCTCCTTTATGTCTCCTCTCATTCAATCCTCAATAATGAACAAATTATCTTATCTGGAACTCAAACTTATATTTCTGGCATTTTGGGGGGTCTTTACTTCACTTTTTTAACTCACTAGCAGTGCTCCAAACCCTGGCTCTCCATTTTAATTAGTTCTTGTTCCACTAAATACAATAGTAATTTTTTAATTCCTCCCCCCATTTTCCTGTTTCCCATATTCCTCTCATCATATCTCTTAGTCAACCAATACCTAAAAGCAAATCATTTTATTCTTGACCCAAATTTTTTCCATATTTGCATTTTCTGGGTCCATACCCTCTTCTTCTGCGCCTTTATTACTTCTCCCCAACTCAGACCTCCATTATAGGCATTGTTTGTTCTATTTAGTACAATATAGTTCACAGTTCACCACAAGATTTTCTCAAGAAAGAGGGGAGAGGAGAGGAGAGGAGAGGAAAAAAAGGGGAAATTTTTTTTTTTAATTTTTAATTTTTCTTAAAAAAACTCTTCCCTATTTTTTATTTTTATTTTTTTAACTTTCTATTCTTTATTAAATCTCATTAATACTATCAACAAAACCACCCTCACATGCCATTAAGGAAGAGACAATTGAATACCATGGATACAAAAGAAAGAGAGGTAACAGATAGATGAGGAAAAAAATCTATGGAGAAAAAATTTAATATATTGGAAACCTTGGAGTTAAATGACAGAGAATTTAAAATAGAAAACATAAAAATACTCAGATATATACAAGAAAACACAGAAGGGCAATTTAGGGAGCTCAGAAAACAACTCAATGAACACAAAGAATATATTACCAAGGAAATTGAAACTATAAAAACAAATCAAACAGAGATGAAAAACTCAATTCACGAGTTGAAAAATGAGGTAACAAGCTTAGCTAATAGAAAAGGCCAGATAGAAGGTAGGATTAGTGAAATAGAAGACAAGCAACTTGAGTCACAACAGAGAGAAGAATAAAGAGACTCAAAAATTTAAAAAAAATGAGATAGCCATACAGGAATTATCTGACTCCATCAAACAAAATAACATAAGAATAATAGGTATATCAGAGGGAGAAGAGAGAGAAAATGGAATGGAAAACATATTCAAACAAATAATAGATGAGAACCTCCCAAGCCTGTGGAAAGAACTAAAGCCTCAAATTCAAGAAGCAAACAGAACTCCGAGTTTTCTTAACCCCAACAAACCTACTCCAAGGCACATCATAATGAAATTGGCACAAACCAACGGCAAAGAAAAAATTCTCAAGGCAGCCAGGGAAAAGAAGAATACAACATATAAAGGAAGGCCCATTAGATTATCATCAGATTTCTCAACAGGAACTCTACAAGGTATAAGAGAGTGGACCCCAATATTTAAAGTCTGAAGCAGAGGAACTTTCAGCCATGAATATTATACCCATCAAAGCTATCCTTCAAATATGAAGGAGAAATAAAAACATTCACAGATACAGAAAAGATGAGGGAATTTATCATCAGAAAACCCGCACTCCAGGAATTACTAAAGGGGGTTCTCCAATCAGATACAAAGAACAACAACAACAACAAAAAAGCCACAAGTAAAAGCTCCAAGAAGAACACAATAAACCAAATTTAAACTGTGACAACAACAACAAAAAAGAGGGGGGAGAGGATGGAGATTAACAGGAGCAAAGGACAATGGAGTGCAAAAGTACTCACAAGATAGTGCACTACAATGAACAGGGTAGGAACCCTGTTCATTACTTAATGGTAAACACCATTAAAAAACCACCACAGAGGCACATGATTTAAAAAAGATAGAAACAGAGGAAAGATGTATGGAATACAACCAAATAAAAACAAAAGAAAGAAAAATGAAAGAGAAGGATCAAACAAGACACAAAACTAACAGAAAGCAATCTATAAAATGGCAATAAGAAACTCACAACTGTCAATAATTACACTAAATATAAATGGATTAAACTCACCAATAAAAAGGCACAGAGTAGCAGAATGGATTAAAAAAGAAAATCCAACTGTATGCTGCCTACAAGAAACTCGTCTAAGCAACAAGGATAAAAACAAATTCGAAGTGAAAGGCTGGAAAACAATACTCCAAGCAAATAACATCCAAAAAAAAAAAAATCAGGTGTAGCAATATTCATATCTGATAATGCTGACTATAAGACAGCAAAAGTACTCAGAGTCAAAAATGGCCATTTCATAATGGCTAAGGGGACACTAAATCAAGAAGACATAACAATTCTTAATATATATACACCAAACCAAGGAGCACCAAAATATATAAGACAGCTACTTATTGATCTTAAAACAAAAACTGACAAAAATACAATCATACTTGGAGACCTCAATACACCGCTGACGGCTCTAGATCGGTCATGCAAACAGAGAATCAACAAAGATATAGTGGCCTTAAACAAAACACTAGAGCACCTGGATATGATAGACATCTACAGGACATTTCATCCCAAAGTGACTGAGTATACATTTTTCTCCAGTGTACATGGATCATTCTCAAGAATTGACCATATGTTGGGCCACAAAAACAACATCAGCAAATTCAGAAAAATCGAAGTTGTACCAAGCATATTTTCTGATCATAAAGCCTTGAAACTAGAATTCAACTGCAAAAAAGAGGAAAAAAATCCCACAAAAATGTGGAAACTAAACAACATACCTCTAAAAAATGAATGGGTCAAAGAAGAAATAAGTGCAGAGATCAAAAGGTATATACAGACAAATGAAATGACAACACGACATATCAGAATCTATGGGATGCAGCAAAAGCAGTGATAAGAGGGAAGTTCATATCACTTCAGGCCTATATGAACAAACAAGAGAGAGCCGAAGTAAACCACTTAACTTCACACCTTAAGGAACTAGAAAAAGAAGAACAAAGACAACCCAAAACCAGCCGAAGAAAGGAGATAATAAAAAATCAGAGCAGAAATAAATAAAATAGAGAACAGAAAAAGTATAGAAAAAATTAATAGAACAAAGAGTTGGTTCTTTGAAAAGGTCAACAAAATTGACATACCCTGGGCAAGACTTACCAAGAAAAAAAAAGAAAGAACTCATATAAACAAAATTCAAAATGAAAGAGGAGAAATCACCAAGGACACTGTAGATATACAGATTTATTGTAGAATAGTATGAAAAACTTTATGCCCCGAAGAAATGGATAAATTCCTAGAACAATACAACCTTCCTAGACTGAGTCAAGAAGAAGCAGAAAGCCTAAACAGACCCATTAGTAGAAAAGAAATAGGAAAAACCATTAAAAACCTCCCCAAAAATAAAAGTCCAGGCCCTGACGGCTATACCAGTGAATTTTATCAAACATTCAAAGAAGATTTAGTTCCTACTCTACTCAAAGTCTTCCAAAAAATTGAAGAAGAAGCAATACTTCCAAACACATTTTATGAGGCCAATATAACCCTCATACCAAAACCAGGCAATAATGGCACAAAAAGAAAACTACAGACCAATATCTCTAATGAATACAGATGCTAAAATACTAAATAAAATACTAGCAAATCGAACACAACAACATATTAAAAAAATAATACATCATGATCAAGTGGGATTCATCCCAGAATCTCAAGGATGGTTCAACATACTTAAAACGGTTAACGTAATACACCATATCAACAAAACAAAGAACAAAAACCACATGATCTTATCAATAGACGCAGAAAAGGCTTTTGATAAAATACAACACAATTTTATGTTTAAGACTCTCAACAAAATGAGTATAGAAGGAAAATATCTCAACATGATAAAGGCCATATATGATAAACCATCAGCTAACATCATATTAAATGGCACTAAACTAAAGGCTGTCCCCCTTAAATCAGGAACAGGACAGGGTTGTGCACTCTCTCCACTCTTATTTAATGTGGTACTAGAGGTTCTAGCCAGAGCAATCAGACAAGACAAAGAAATAAAAGGCATCCATATCGGAAAAGAAGAAGTAAAGGTATCACTTTTTGAAGATGATATGATCCTATACATCGAAAACCCCAAAGAATCCACAAAAAGACTACTAGAAACAATAAGCCAATACAGTAAGGTCGCAGGATACAAAATTAACATACAGAAGTCCATAGCCTTTTTATATGCCAATAATGAAATATTAGAAAACGAACTCAAAAAAATAATCCCCTTCACGATTGCAACAACAAAAAAAAATACCTTGGAATAAACATAACAAAGAATGTTATGAAACATAACAAAGAATGTTATGAAACTAGAATAACAAAGAATAATGAAAACTACAAACCATTGTTAAGGGAAATCAAAAAAGATATAATGGGATGGAAGAATATTCCTTGTTCTCTGTTAGGAAGAATAAATATAATCAAGATGGGCATATTACCCAAAGCAATATACAAATTTAATGCAATTCCCATCAAATTCCAATGACATTTTTTAAAGAAATGGAACAAAAAATCATCAGATTTATATGGAACTATAAAAAACCCCGAATAGTCAAAGCAATCCTAAAGAAAAAGAATGAATCTGGGGCATTATAGTACCTGACTTCAAACTATATTATAGGCCCACGACAATCAAAACAGCATGGTATTGGCAGAAAAATAGACACTCAGACCAATGGAACAGAATAGTAAGCCCAGAAATAAAACCACACACACACACACACACACACACACACACACACATATATTCAAATAATTTTTGATAAAGGGGCCAACAACACACAATGGAGAAAAGAAAGCCTCTTCAACAAATGGTGCTGGGAAAACTGGAAAGTCACCTGCAAAAGAATGAAACTGGACTATAGTTTGTCTCCTTGTACTAAAATTAACTCAAAATAGATCAAAGATCTATACATAAGACCTGAAACAATTAAATACATAGAAGAAGAAATAGGTAATAAACTCATGGACCTGGGTTTTAAAGAGCATTTTATGAATTTGACTCCAAAGGCAAGAGAAGTGAAGGCAAAAATTAATGAATGGGACTACATCAGACTAAAAAGGTTTTGCTCAGCAAGAGAAACTGACAACAAAATAAACAGACAGCCAACTAAATGATAAATGATATTTTCAATCAACTGCTCAGATAAGGGCCTAATATCCAAAATATACAAAGAACTCGTAAAACTCAACAACAAACAAACAAACAAACAATCCAATTAAAAAAATGGGAAGAGGACATGAAAAAAAAATGGAAAGAGACACTTCTCCCAGGAAGAAATACAAATGGCCAACAGATATATGAAAACATGCTCATCTTTTTTAGTTATTAGAGAAATGCAAATCAAAACTACAATGAGATACCACCTCACACCTGTTAGATTAGCTATTATTAACAAGACAGGTAATAGCAAATGTTGCAGAGGCTGTGGAGAAAAAGGAACCCTAATTCACTGTTGGTGGGAATGTAAAGTATACAACCATTATGGAAGGAAGTATGGTGGTTCCTCAAAAAACTGAAAATAGAACTACCTTATGACCCAGCAATCCCTCTACTGGGTCTATACCCCCAAAACTCAGGAACATTGATACGTAAAGACACATGCAGCCCCATGTTCATTGCAGCATTGTTCACAGTGGCCAGGACATGGAAACAACCAAAAAACCCGTCAATAGATGACTGGATAAAGAAGAAGTGGCACATATACACTATGGAATACTACTCAGCCATAAGAAATGATGACATCAGATCATTTACAGCAAAATGGTGGGATCTTGATAACATTATATGAAGTGAAATAAGTAAATCAGAAAAAAACAGGAACTTCATTATTCCATATGTAGGTGGGATATAAAAGCGAGACTAAGAGACATTGATAAGAGTGTGGTGGTTATGGGGGGTGGGGGGAGAGGGAGAGGGAAAGGGGGAGGGGGAGGGGCACAAAGAAAACTAGAGAGAAAGTGACAGAGGACAATCTGAATTTAGGTGATGGGTATGCAACAAAATTGAATGAGAAGATAACCTGGACATGTTTTCTTTGAATATATATACCCTTATTTATTGATGTCACCCCATTAAAAAATAATATTATAATAATAAAAAAACCTGAGTGAATGTCTCTTGGATGCAAATACCAAGAAACTGTGTGAATGAGTGACCTTTGTATAGACACAAAGGAATGCATGTGAACGGCCTTTAGAAAATTAGCCTACAAGTTCTAGATGCTCCTTCCTTTGTGTTTGTTAATTAGCTAAAGAAAAAGAATGTACTGACTGAAATAACCTTTTCTCCATGTCAGCAAAATGGCCATTAGTCATTCTTTCCCCTAATCACCTGGCCTCCCTCTCTTGTGATCCTGTTAACTCTGTACTGCTTCTGATCAATAAAAGCTACGGGGGAATGAAATCAAGGAGGTCTTCTTTCTCTCCCTTGGCAGGCCTCCCCCTCTTCTTGACATCAGTTTGTGTCTTGAGTAAGTTTTTTCCATGCGACACTGGTAGTTCCCAGAGGGCTGGAGTACTATACCCCACCACCAGGCCTTGATAACCACCACTCTATTCTGTTTCTCTTGAGTTTGTCCTTTTCAGAGTCCGCATATAGGTGACATTATATAGTATCAAGTATTTTAAAAATAGGTTGTAATAACTGACTTAAATTATAAAAAATATGTGTAAAGTAGAGCAAGAATAAAGCAAAATCTCACTTATTAAATATAAAATCTCTTTAACTAGCAGAAGATCCTCAATTTTAAAAATGTATAAGATGAAATTATCATGAACATATTTTACCTAATAAAGAAAATTTAAAAAAAGAGTTTTCATGAGCTATATCACAGATTCTGAAAGCATGGTCCATGTGCCAAATGCCTTCAGAGGGTCAAAGGTAGCTTAATTAAGGTATCTGTGACTTTGTTGATGCAAAGTTATAGGGGCTAAAGAGTGTCAACTCTTCAAAGTCAAAGAATGGCAGAACAGGACCTACAATATTAAATCAACCCAAATGTACAGGTAGTAGTAGTCTTGTATAATGGAAAGGATAAAAATCATTCAGGCAAAAAAAACAAAAACAAAAACCCTGGTATTATTCAGGCACTGACTAGTAGTGTTACCACCTATCCATTAATTTAACAAAGACATTTTGAGTTACTATGATGTGTCCTACACAGGAATAGGCCTCTCTAGAGATGAAACAGTGAACAAGACAGATATGATTCCTGTCTTCACAGAGCTTACGTTCTAGCAGGGAAAATAGAAAATAAAAGAAAATTAAATAAGGTGATGTTGTACGTCAGATGGCAGTATGTACTAATTAGAAAAGTAAAGCAGGGAAAGATGTGTACTTCTGCAATGTGACTGTGGGGGTGTGGAAGGGTGATGCAATTTTGAATAACATAATTTAAGTATCTCTGAGAACTTAATCTTTGAGCAAAAGCTTGAAGAGTTAGGAAGAACAAAAGATGCAGATATATTGAGGAAAATATTCCAGACCAAGAGTAGTATAAGCTAAGTACTATGGGAAATGGCAGAAAAGTGGAAGATAAGGATCTTCTCCTAGAGCAACTTATTACCTAGTTGGGTAGAAAAAAAGATATGAAGTTAAAAGACCTCATATCACCCTGTGCTTACTTCTTGGTGATTTTCACATTGTATTTTAAATGTCCAGTTATTTTTTTATCTTCCCTAATAGACTATAAGCATCTTGAGGCAGGGATCATGGTTTATCTTAAGGTGACCAATCGTCCTCCTTTAGGGAAGACAGTCTTTATTTTGTAAGTTCTGTTCTCCCTTGAAAAGTATCCTCCTCCATGTACTCCTTTTTGATATTGGAAGACTAATCTGTAAATGTCTGTATTCTATCAATGCAGAGTCAATCCATTGTGTGTGATGTGATGTACTTGTATCTAAATGAGTACTTTTTTCTAACAATTATTATTAAAAATTAATAAACATGTAAGTATAATTACAATATAAAATATTACAAATGTTTTATTATGCATTTATCATATTATAGTGTATTATTGTTGCAATGAATAAAATGTTTCTTTTATTTACAATATTGTTTTCTTCAATTTACTTTTGTCCTCCTTTTCATTGTAAAAAAGTCGGTCACCTTTTTTTTTTTTTTTTTAATTCTCTGAAGCTGGAAACGGAGAGAGACAGTCAGACAGACTCCCGCATGTGCCCGACCGGGATCCACCCAGCACGCCCACCAGGAGGTGATGCTCTGCCCACCAGGGGGCAATGCTCTGCCCCTCCGGGGCATCGCTCTGTTGTGACCAGAGCCACTCTAGTGCCTGGGGCAGAGGCCAAGGAGCCATCCCCAGCGCCCGGACTATCTTTGCTCCAATGGAGCCTCGCTGCGGGAGGGGAAGAGAGAGACAGAGAGGAAGGAGAGGGGGAGGGGTGGAGAAGCAGATGGGCGCCTCTCCTGTGTGCCCTGGCCAGGAATCGAACCTGGGACCTCTGCACGCCAGGCTGACGCTCTACCACTGAGCAAACCGGCCAGGGCAGTCACCTTATTTATCTAATTTTTTTTGTGTGCTCAATGCTAAGTATATTATCTGTCAAAGTAGGTTCTGAATAAAATAATAAAAGTCTGTTGTGTCTTTCTTTTTTAAAAAAATTATTTTCATTGATTTTTAGAGAGAGGCAAGAGAGTAAAAAAGGCGGGGGGAAAAGGAGCAGGAAGCATAGTTCCTTCTCATATGTACCTTGACTGGGCAAGCCAGGGTCTCAAACCTGCAACCTCAGCATTCCAAGACAATGCTTTATCCTCTGTTCCACTATAGGTCAGGATGTTGTGTCTTTCAAGGTATAAATTTCTGCAGTTCAGAAGATGAAAGATAAGTGAGAGCTGGAAATGTCGGGGTAGGCTTCACAAAGCAAAATGCACTTCAGGTTAGTGATGTGAATGATGTAAATTGAGATGGTAAAAGTAATTCTCTCAGCATCAGAAATTTGGAAACCTGCTTATTTCATGATAGGCTAGAGAGGTGTCAGAAAAGTGTACCATTTCTCATGTGGACCGTTGAAGAATTAGTGACTGTAAGATTAAATTCACTGGCCCTGGCCGGTTGGCTCAGTTGTAGAGCGTCGGCCTGGTGTGCGGGGGACCCGGGTTTGATTCCCGGCCAGGGCACATAGGAGAAGCGCCCATTTGCTTCTCCACCCCCCCTCCCTTCCTCTCTGTCTCTCTCTTCCCCTCCCGCAGCCCAGGCTCCATTGGAGCAAAGATGGCCCAGGCGCTGGGGATGGCTCCTTGGCCTCTGCCCCAGGTGCTAGAGTGGCTCTGGTCGCGGCAGAGCGACACCCTGGAGGGGCAGAGCATCGCCCCCTGGTGGGCAGAGCGGCGCCCCTGGTGGGCGTGCCAGGTGGATCCCAGTCGGGCGCATGCGGGAGTCTGTCTGACTGTCTCTCCCCTTTTCCAGCTTCAGAAAAATACAAAAAAAAAAAAAAAAAAAAAAAATTAAATTCACCATAGAAGATGTTGACCCCAAGAAATAATATACCTGCCAAAAAGGACTCCTTGTGGTTTACAGGGCCCAAATTCGTAATAAGAGTCTAGCAGCCATTGTTTTCAGAGGCCTCTTGTGCATTCTGCCTATCAGGGACAAACCACAGACTGAGCTGCCAAGCATCCTGCACTGTGTTCCTGCCCTTGGAGATTACTCTTAAAAAGGATTTCCTAGGATTACATTTCAACTAATGGGCTAACACCTGCCCCATCTAATTGGAGCTGCACAGCTATATCCTCATTTACATCTTTACTGACCAATCAGACTGGCTCCATAAGGACCAACCAGAACAGTGTTATTTGGACTAATCAAAGTTGCAGTTTAAATTTCTTATTTGCATAAAAATGAACTAATTAGGGACCAGGGTGGGCACCTTATATAAGCAGGCCACTCTTTTGCCGGGAAGGTTGCATTTTCCTGTCTTGCAACCCGTTTACCTGAATAAAGTCTCTCCTTTTTCTTCACACCAGCGTGGGCGCTCCTGTTGGTAGTAGGTTGGTGACAGTGAACTTTTGGTGCCAATGATGAACTTTTAGCCTAAAAAACAGAGCCTGCCATAGGTATGCCCCTTTAGAATCCTGATTTCTTGAATCCCTTTAGCACTAAAGCTATTGGTTAATCACTCCTCCAGGAGCTTGTATCTCTCTACATTGGTTCTGTAAAATCAGTGAGGCTAAAAGAAGGATAATGACAAACTTTAATCAAAACATTAATTCCCAAGTTTAAAGTGACAGAATTTTTATTCATTAAATCTCAGAGACAGACATTTTTCAGTGCACTAAAACATTACAAAAGAGCTTTGTAAAGTGCTTTTCTAGTACCATCATCATTTTATTTTGTTATCTGGTCAGGGTAGAGATTTATATTCCAGCCCCTTCTATGCTTGAATATAAAATTTTTTCCTGCCAATTTTGCTGATTTCTATTTACCAGCCATTGATTTTTCTAGTATGTTTCTAAATGGAGCTTGAAATTAACATGATTTTTCATTTTACTCACTTTTCTCTATCCTGGCAGCATCAATAACCAATCTAAAAAGTGGACCTGATTTGTGGGCATAGGACGAATGTTGCTATTGGAACTATCTTGTTCTGGTATTCATGGAATGATTACCTGAGTAAGGAAAGAAAAACATTTTCCACCTTATTTGCTCTGCTTATGATCCTATGCACATCTTAAATTTCAAAGAAAGAGGTAACAAAACCAAAACACTTAGATGTTTATACATAGACAAAAAGAAGATCTGGGAAAATTTTTTGAATTTAAGATGAATTTGAGGAAATGACATTCATGTCTGTGTACTCAGATCCAGCTAACTTCAGAGTAGTGATGATAAACCTTATATCAATGGACTTTTTAAGAGTATCTAAAGTTACAGAGGAAAACTTCTTTAAATAATGATTTCCAGTCTCCTTATAAATAACAAGTTTTTTCTTCTGTCATATCAAGGTTTATACCTTCTGTTCAACATATTCACTGTCATCTTCCAATAGGAAGATTATACACTTTCAACCTATTGTCTTCTGGCTTAGACATATGACTTACTTTGACCAATGCAACATGAGTGAAAGTGATGCATTTTGCTTCCTATAACTTTTTTTCTTCTTTTTTGTATTTTTCCAAAGTTAGAAGTGGGGTGGCAGACAGGTAGACTCCCACATGAGCCTGACCAGAATCCATCTGGCATGCCTACCAGGGGGCAATGCTCTGCCCATCTGGGGCATTGCTCCATTGCAACTGAAGCCATTCTAGTGCCTGAGGCAGAGGCCGTGACCCCATCCTCAGTGCTTGGGCCAACTTTGCTCCAATGTAGCCTTGGCTGCGGAAGGGGAAGAGAGACCTAGAGAGAAAGGGTGGAGAAGCAGATGGGTGCTTCTCCTGTGTGCCCTGGCCGGGAATTGAACCTGGGACTTCCACACACTGGCAGATGCTTTACTACTGAGCCAACCGGCCAGGGCTGCTTCCTATAACTTTTAAGATCAAAGGATCTAACACCTTATTCTTTTCCTTCTGAAATGAAATTTTAAATGTTCCTGATAGGAACTGGTCTTTTAGCCTAGGTCCCTAAGTAAAGGGAAAATATGGAACATAGCAGTCAACCTGAAGAAAACTCCTAAGTGAGAAACAAGTATTTGTTTTTGTAAGCTACTGAGATCTTGAGATTATTTATTACTGCAGTATGACTTAACTAAAATTAATAAACCAGTATATATGTTAGAAGGTAATGAGACTTTATTTAAAAAACATTCATTTAAGTGTATCTACATACATACACATTTAAATTTTTTTTTTTACTCTGAAGTCCTATTTATATTGCTCTATTTCTACTATTTCTAATTGCTTAGATGTGAATTTGTCTGTCTTTAGTTTCTGTGGTGTATCTCTACTGGTGTTGAAGTTTTCCACATGTTTCATAACTTTTATATTTGAGCTCATCTTCCATGGAGATATGAGCATGTTTTCTGCAAAAATAGACCATGGGTTGTGATTGCCTCCTCTGTCACAGTTTCTTAGATACTCCTGCTTGCGTACTAAAAGATTCATCATTTCCAAACCAGTTTTTACATAAAATTATTGGCTCTAGGTTTCTACAACTCAAGGAAAAAGTTCTAGTTTCTATCATGTGACATAAAGCTTAGGATAATTAGTGGATTATCTGCAAGCCCCTAGGCCAGCCAGCAGAGATTTTCTAATAGCTATTCATAAACAATACATTGCTTTTCTTGTTCTAGGAAACTAATCTCTATCCCTTGCCTTTTAAAGAGGTTGTGATGTTGATAATAGGCCAGAGGCAGATTTACCATGAAGCTAATGAAACTTGGGTTACAGGGCCTCACTGGAATGGGTTCCTTCCATGGCCTCAGGAATGGCCCTAGAAATATGTCCATATCATCATGGATTTGGGTGAAATTTAAAAAGTAAGTAAAATAATTTTTAAGAAGAGCTCTCTAAATTATATAAGTTTGGGGTCAGGAAAATTGAAATGGCTTGTGCTCCTAACCTATGAAGCATTAGATTCCTGGCCCCTAAAGTAAGGTTTTTTCAGAGTCCAGATCCTTCAGATTTTACTCAGCCTCAAATATCACTCACTCCTTTATCTGTGGTTTTTTTATTTCCAACATTGAGAGAAACTCTTTTTGTGCTTTTGGGTTTGGCTATATACTTTTACATATACATATAGACATACACTTTTTATGTTTTTTTGTATGTTTGTAGTGGTAGAGTATCCTCTCTCTGCTCAGTCTACCATCTTGGTCAGAATTTATATATGATGGTAAATTATACAGGGCTTCTCAAGAACATATACAATTTAACAATGGTCTTAATGTCTAGCATGAGTCCATTTTGATGTAAGATACTGTAGAAAATACAAAATAAGACAAAACCATGAAATTTTCCCTTGAGTAAATTATAAGTTAATTGAGACTGTAAATTTAACCTCCACACAATAGTAAAAATAATTTAATTAAGTGTATAAAAGTGTTCCGTCAAGATGTTAATTGCCATAAGAATCAGGAAATTCAGACATATTATGAGCATTGACTAGAAAAGAAGAAATTATTCACACTACTATTTTGTTAATATCCAAGTTGTCTTAGTCTGCATTCTTATCACCTTTGTGTGTTTGGAATCCTTCCAAGGCCTTCCTGTTCCTTTTACAAAGAAGAATTTAGAATTAGGCACATTACACTTAATAAAAGCTATAAAATTTTTTCATAAAAAAAGACCAGGACTATAATCACTTTGGATTTTAAAATAATGGAAAATGTTATTTAGAGCCAAATCACCCATGGTAAGGATAAAAGATGATGTCAGATTGTGTAATCATCTTAAAGATCACCAAGACAATGCCTTCACTGTAATGATGAAAAAATTAAAGACAAAAAATAAAGACTAAATGGTAGTACTTCTGTTCTATATTTCTATCTTTGTGTTCCAAACTTGTATTATAATGTGACAGTGGAAAACATGTCATTTAGAAAAATGGAAAAGGGTATCTTCTAGTGTCTTTTTACATTTTAAAGCCTCATTATAAAGACTAAAAATTAGTAGACAACTTGAGTATAAAATATTTCTAAACAAACTGGCTAATTATATGAATAGGAACACATTTTTTCAAGGGATTTTTATATACTCTGAAACTTAAAAAAAATAGTATTGTTTTCATTTTGAGCATTTAAGAACTTATATGAATAGTTATTTAAAATTTTTATTTTCCCCCAGATGTTTGTTTGCCCAGAATCTCAGGAGAAAGTTCACAAAGGGGCAGATCACACAACTGGGGTGATTTCACAAAGTATTTTTATAGAGAACTTAGGTCCTTGGTGTTATTTATATAAAGAGATAAGAAGAGCTCCAGAAGGCATACAAATGACTTCTATACTCACAACTAACAATTTAGAAATAACAAAATAAAGGGAAAAATCACTTATGTTTTCCTGAAATGACTTAATTTTCTTTCTCAGAAAGACAGAACAGTTCCAGTAGAACCAAAAAAGTAAGGCATCCTGAGAAAAGTTACAGAGAGGAAAAATAATGCCACTCTAAAAATTCTCTCCAATAGTATAAGGAAAAGTTACAATGAAATCAGGATGTGGGGAGTGATGTGTATGGCAGCAAGTAAAGGAGGAAAAGGTAGGGATTAAAAGCATAGACTGTAGAGTCAGACAAAATAAAAATTGAACTACAGTTGCCTGATTTATGATGTGGCCTTGACTTAGCTACTTAATATCTCTGATTCTTGCCTGACCAGGTGGTGGCACAGTAGATAGAGCTTCAGACTGGGATGCAAATGACCCAGGTTCGAACCCTGAGGTCGCCAGTTTGAGTGCAGGCTCATCTGGTTTGAGCAAGGCTCACCAGCTTGAACCCAAGGTTGTTGGGTTGAGCAAGGGGTCACTTGTTCCGCTGGAGCCCCCTGGTCAAGGCACATATGAGAAAGCAATCACTGAACAACTAAGGTGCCACATCAAAGAATTGATGCTTCTCATCTCTCTCCATTCCTGTGTGTCTGTTCCTAACTGTCCTTCTCTCTGTCTCTCTCTGTCTCTGTCACAAAAAGATCTCTGATTCTCTGTTCTTGCATCTGCAAATTAATAGTATCTCCTTTGTAATAATCCAGATAAGGTGCTTATTATAGCACTTGACATATAATAAATAGTCAATAAATGTTAGTCATTATTTTTATGCATAGTTAAATATAAATATAAGAATACATTCCAAAGCTATATTGTGACCCTATCACACATTTCTTCACAATCATGAGTAATCACAATTTTATTATATTTTTAAATAAGTAAAGTAAGCATTCTTAGTACCTCTCTCATGGAGTTGTTTTGAGGATAAAATGAGATAATATATATAAAGTGCTTTGGACACTGCCTCACACATTTTAAACACTCAATAAACAGCACTGTTATTATTCATAGAACTGACTGCCAGCTCCAGTTTCATTTGATCTGTAGCCTTATTCAGGAAAGTGATTGTAAAATTGCTACAAGGATAATATCTTACTGTACTGTCAGTAGAAAAGACATGAGATCACAAGAGTATGTGTTACCATGGGGTCTTAACTTGATGTGTATAAGAAAGAGACATTCTATGTAATAATCCAAATTAAACAGAGATAAATAAAAAATAGTAGTGACATTACATCCAGTGAAATAGATATTTTCTGCACAATTACCAGAGATGAGCCACAGGGTAGTAGTGATTAAAAAAAAAACACACCCCAAAACAGAAATTATATTGGAAATGTGGGTACTAAACCTTACAAATATAACCTGCTTCTTCTTTCTTGTCTTTGGATATCTGTATTTGACTGACATTACTCTAGCTTCAACGACAAGGGTTGGCTTTAGCTTCTTCTGGATAAAAGTGGTCACTAATTCAATGATATAATTTGTTATGGACTTTCCAAGGAGAAAGGAAAAAATAAAGAAAGAGAGAGAGAGGAAGAAATAAAGAAAAAGAGAAAGAGATAGGAAGGAAGGAAGGAAGGAAGGAAGGAAGGAAGGAAGGAAGGAAGGAAGGAAGGAAGGAAGGAGAGAGGAGGGAGGGAGGGAGGGAGGGAGGGAGGGAGGGAGGGAGGGAGGGAGGGAGGGAGGGAAAGAGAAAACACAAGAAAGAATTCTATAGTGAAACAGAAAGTCACATATAAATTTAGGGAAAATCATTTTAAAACAAAAAACCTTTTACTAAAATGTACTTACAGTAGTTTCTCATTGCTTTGAGTGAAATGACAGTAAAAATAGACAAGATACCTCCTGTAAGGCCAGGGTCTGCCGCCCTGGCCATTCAGATTCATAATGCATTTGGGTGGATGGTAAAGGAACTGTGGAGCCAGAAAAGGGTGGGCCATTCCTTTTATTAAAATCTAACATCAGATGAGCAAACAGGCAGGGAAGATCTTTTCCCTCTTACTCAGGGCTCCCAAAGCCCGGACTCATTCTTCAGACTCTCCGGGACTCATAGGCCTCCCAACTGCCTCAGCACTCCAGGCCAAAAACAGGCCTGGCCAAAATCTCAGGGCTCACAGGCCCCTCAGCACTCCTTCTCTCTCTCTCTCTCTCTCTCTCTCTCTCTCTCTCTCTCTCTCTCTCTCTCTCCACTCTCTAGTCCAAACAGACTGAGGAAGAAACCCCTTCTCCTGCAAAGAATAGCAAACAATGGCCCCTCCCAAGCAGGAAGGCAACCCATAATTTGCAATCTGCCACCCTGAGGGCAAGTACCCACAGCTAGACTATACACACATGGTGCTGCCCCAATACAAGCTGAGCAAACTTAAAAAAACATTTTTTTTTTTTTACCTAATACCTCTTCTTCCAAAAAACACAACAAACTTGCATTAAAAGAACTTTAACAACTGGACATAAAATTATACTGGGGCCCCAAAAAAGATATTTTCCTTGAGGCCAACAATGTTACACAAGGTAGTATATTTGATACTAAAAAATGAATAATTTTTAATGTTAAATATATGTTTAAAAAGATAGAAAAGATCATTCAAGTCTTTAGACATTAAAGTTAATAAAGAAGGGTAAGGAAATGTCTGAACCCAGTAAGTTTGTTTTCCTGTATAATAAAGAATGGGATGATGACTTCATTGAAAACGGTTTAAGGCAATGGATATATACTGCTCACAAAAATGAGGGGATATTTCAAAATGAATATTAAGCGATAAAATATCCCCTCATTTTTGTGACCAGTATATTTAGTATTTAGAGTTGTACAAGTCTGACTTGAGTATTTGGCAAAAAAAAAAAAATCTATTTGTGTAAAATTAATTAATAGTGTAATTTTCATATGACTATAATCCCTCCTCCTTGAAAAGATTAATTAGAAAGGTATACCTTTGAAGGAGAACTTGAGTCATGAAAATATCTACTGTCACTGAAACTGCACTTATGTGTCTTTAGGGATCAAATCAATAACAATTATATATGCAACATGATGTTCCATTGAGGATCATTCATCAAGTTCTTTATTATCGTTACTTTTGTTGTTCTACATATCTCTGGTAGGAGAGTTTGGCCCCTCTCATACAAGATGTGGGCATTATCGACCTCTTCAATCTCATCCTGTCACCATCATATCCACATACCCAGTGCTCCAGCCATGCTGATTGTTACAGTTGCCAGTATCCATCACAATTCTTACATAAAATGGCACAAGGTTTAAACAAATGTGAAGTATGATAGGAATCTTCTTGCTGCTGAGTAACTTAAACAGCCAGTATTTGGGGAGAAAGAAGAAGTGATTATTGAGATACTGTTTGCTTTGCTTTATTCCTCCTGTGGTACAGTTTTTAGTTCCCTAACTCCAAGTAGTATTTTTATCTGGGGTTTGGTTGCATAGCTATATAGTCTTAAAAGTGTATATAAAAGTTGTGAGTTGGTCACATTATTTTTTTTATAATCTTCTTGGCTAGGGTCTGCAAAGTTTACACAAGATAATGAACCTCTCATATACACTACATAACAGACTGCCTCAATCCACTATCCAAGAACATGACCATGTTCAGTAAGTATACACTCATTTTTGGCCCAAATTTTTAAATTATCTGCCATTAGCTTAATTTGAATAAACTTACAGATGTTCAAACCCTACTAACATTTATTCTGAGTCCAAAGAAAAGAGATAACTCCCAATTAGGAATAAATTGATTATACTAACTTTCCTTTTTTCTTTTTTTTCTGTGACAGAGACAGAGAGAGAGAGAGACAGAGAGAGGGGCAGATAGGAACAGACAGGAAGGAAAAGAGATGAGAAACATCAATTATTTGTTGAGACACCTTAGTTGTTCAATGATTGCTTTCTCATAGTGCCTTGACCAGGGGGGGCTACAGCAGAGCGAGTGACCCTTGCTCAAGCCAGCGACCTTATGTTCAAGCCAGTGGTGACCTTGGGCTTAATCCAGTGACCTTTGGGCTCAAGCCAGGAACCATGGGGTCATGTCTATAATCCCATGCTCAAGCCAGTGACCCCACATTCAAGTCAGTGACCTCAAGGTTTTGAATCTCAGTCTTCTGCATCCCTGTCTGACCCTCTATCCACTGTGCCTGATCAGGCACTTTTATTCTTTTCTAAATCACAAAAACTAGGTTCTCTATGCATCCAAAACTCTCTAGTATCCAAAGCAGGCATCAGTAAACTTTTTTGTAAAGGGCCAAAGAGTAAATGTTTTAGTGTTTTTTACATCATATTGTCTCTGTCACAACTACCCAGCTCTACCATTACAGTGCAAAATTCCTAGGCAATATATAAATGAATAAGCATAACTATCTTCTAATAAATCTTAATTTATAAAGAAAGATTGCTATAGACTGAAAGTTTATTTACATCCAAAATTTACATGTTGAAACCAATTCCCCCATTGTGATAATATTTGGAGGAGGGGGCCTTTGGGAGGTGATTAGGTCATGAGGGTGGATATGGGATAGTGCCCTCATTAAAGAGATTCCAGAGAACTCTCTCCCTACTTCTGCCACATAAGGACAGAGGAAAAAGACCACCATCTGTGAACCAGGAAAGGGACTTTCACTAGACATCCAATCTGCCAGTGCCTTGATCCTGGACTTTTCAAGCTATAGAATTGTGAGACATAAATTTGTTTATAAACCACCCAGTATTTTGTTAAAGTAACCTGAGTAGACTAAGACAGAAGTGATATGCTAAATTTGGGTCATTGACCATAGTTTGTTGACCTCAAACTATTTGTTCACATTGATAAATTCGTTTTACTCATTATGCACATCTGACACTTATATTTATACACACTTATGTAACTAACATAAGAATTGAACAAAGAAAATTTATCTTTGCTATGTAAAATGCACCCCAAGATTTTCCATTTCCTTGCATTTTTTTTCTTTAAAATTCTGGTTGTAATCTATTAAATTGATTCTATAGCCCAGTAATGAGTGTAACTAGCATTCAAACACTCATTTCTTCATTAATTAAGTAATTCAATGCACATTTATTAAACAGCCACTATGTGTCACATAGAAAATCACCATTATAACTAACAGGCTGACTTTTTGGCCACTGTAGAAGAAAGGTAGCTGTCAAGTACAGGTTCTGAATCCAACTGAGTGAACTTTCCAGAGGTTCTTTGAATATGTGCTCAAATATGCCACTTTGAATGTTCTATTTTTGCATTCTTTCCCAACTTAAAGCAGTTTCTCTGGCACTTTCCTTCTGCATTGCTGTCTTTAGATGTTCCAGAAATATGAGGGAATCCCCATGAAGTTTTCAGAGCCCAAAAACAAAGACTGTAAGACTTAATAATTGTTTCTGAATGAGGACTATCTTTAGCCTGAGGGACTCTCTTTCTTTCTGTTGGGCTTTTAAAGTTAACTGATCAATCTATAAAATTGAAATCAAAAGAAAAGTACAATAGGGGAATCCAAAGGTTCCTTATAAGACAGCTTAGAGCAGGGGTCCCCAAACTACGGCCCGTGGGCTGCATGAGGCCCCCTGAGGCCATTTATCTGGCCCCCGCCACACTTCCAGAAGGGTCACCTCTTTCATTGGTGGTCAGTGAGAGGAGCACATTGACCATCTCATTAGCCAAAAGCAGGCCCATAGTTCCCATTGAAATACTGATCAGTTTGTTGATTTAAATTTACTTGTTCTTTATTTTAAATATTGTATTTATTCCCATTTTGGTTTTTTACTTTAAAATAAGATATGTGCAGTGTGCATAGGGATTTGTTCATAGTTGTTTTTTTATAGTCCATCCCTCCAATGGTCTGAGGGACAGTGAACTGACACCCCTGTGCAAAAAGTTTGGGGACCCCTGGTTTAGAGGCTGAGTGAATGCCAGTTAGCATGGCAACATCAGAATTCAAAGAAAGTAATTGGTTTCTTGGTTTTCCTCTCTTCATTATGACAAATGTTTTTTTTAGATTTATTTTTTTTTTTTTTAGAGAAAGGAAAGACAGAGGGAGAGAGAAAGAGAGAAAGGAGGAGGAGCAGAAAGCATCAACTCCCATATGTGCCTCGACTAGGCAAGCCCGGGGTTTTGAACTGGCTACCTCAGCATTCCAAGTCAACGCTTTACCCATTGTGTCACCACAGGTCAGGCAACAAGAGTTCTTTTCAATTTTTATTTTTAGAGGAGGACAGGAAGGAAGAGAGAAAGAGAAAAAGAGAGAGAGAAGAGATGAGAAGCATCAACTCATAGTTGCCTCATTTTAGTTCTTCATTGATGACAAGTGTTCTTAATGACAGCTCTACCTTAAGCTTATCTCAAATGTGGGAGCCCTTAGGTGCCCAAAGCTAAAGAAAGTCATATACTATTGAAAAAGGATGGCTTCCCTATTAAAACAAGTTTTGCTACCCAGAGTAAGAAAGACGTTGAAAAAAAAGCCATGAAATTTCAAGTTTTTGAATTAAAATTGAAGTGATCAATGTTATTCAACTCAAAATACAGTATGAACTGTACTCTTTCTCAACTGAGAAGTTAAATTATTGACTGACCAAAGATGCCCCTGACATAGTATTTAAGCTTAAACCATTTTAATCATCAATATGGTGACAGGAGCTATTATCTTAGTTATGGAAATCAGTTCTTGATTAGCTGGGTCAGGCTGCAAAGGCAAACTATTTTTTACAAATTAGGTTGATACTTTGGGAATTAACAAATGTTCTTTGAGCTCTGGATCACAGTTGAACTCTTTGCAGCAGTAAGACAATTCCATAGAAGAATACAGGGCCACTGTGGCCTGAGAGTGGTCACTGCATTTACTCTGGTACTTATTTTCTTCCCAAGGTTTCACTGTACAATCTATCATTAGAAATTTTTGAGGCAGAAAGAAATGAAAATGACATGAGAAATTGCAAGTTCTTAGTTTAGCATCTCATTTGAAAAGTTGTATCTTATGTAGCAGAAATAACACAATGGAATTTTTTTTTTACCACCTAGGGTACTGTAATAAGTCTAAATAAAAACCTTCCTTTCCATCATAACCTAAATGAAAAAAAAAAAAGTTTTACATACATTCATGGGTGATTAAATGATCCACTTTCTCAACAGGGTGGAGTAGGAAATTTGGTCTCTTTCTTCTTTGTGTTTACCTAGACCAGTTATCTGAGCATGTTGTCTGTTTCACAGATTCAACTTTCCCTTAACTGGGCTGTTCCAAGTTCCAAACTGTGGCACAGAGGACTAATTTGGTTCTCATGCTCATCTACATCTTTCATCTACCTAGTCTTTATACTATTATAGAGGTATTATTCTTATCTCCTTCTCTCAACTCTTTGTTATATTCCTCAATTGGTTTAAAATAAAGTAGAAAAGAGACGTGCTATGGGATTAAGCCCTGTAAAAACCATCAACACTTTCATAACTGGTCTTGTTTCTAGTCATAGTATCCTCCCATCCTCTTTCCACACAACTACTAATTTTCATACCTTACATCTGAACTTGTCATTACTTTGCTCAAAATATTAGGATGCCTTTACTGATTTTTCTAATATACAAGAAAGCACATTATACTTTAAGTGAATGAGAATTGTGTTATTGTTATAGGTTTAATTAAATGGATTTTATGTATTTTAAATAGTAAACTATTTATGAGGTTTAGAACTTCATAGTAATAAAATGTATTAGTTATCTAGGACTGCCACAACAAAGTAACACAGACTGGGTAGTTGGAACATCCAAAATTAATTTTTTTACAGCTCTAGAGCAGTGGTCCCCAACCCCTGTTTATTTATATTTAAGTCTAAATGATGTTTTATTTTTTAAAAATGACCAGATTCCCTCTGTTACATCCATCTAAGACTCACTCTTGACGCTTGTCTCAGTCACGTGATACATTTATCCGTGCCACCCTAAAGGCTGGTCCGTGAAAATATTTTCTGACATTAAACTGGTCCATGGCCCAAAAAAGGTTGGGGACCACTGATCTAGAGTCTAGAAGTTCAAGATCAACTTGTTGACAGGGTTGGTTTCTTCTAAGGGCCTATCTTCTTGACTTTTAGATGGCAGTACTCTTCCTGTGTCTTCTTCACATGGTCTTTCCTCTGTGTCTGTGTTCTAATCTCTTCTCTTTATAAGGGCATTGGTCAGACTGGATTAGGACTTCACCCCAAGGCCCTCATTTTACCTTAATTATCTCTTTAAAGGTCATGACCCTGAATTCAGTAACAATCTGAGATACCAGGGATTAGAACTTCAAAATATAAATGTGGGGTATGATTCATCTCATAAAAGTAAACAATAGCTTCTTTAATGCAAACTATTTACAAATTGCAGATTACCAACATGCCTCAAGATAAAGTACAGATCTTTAATTTGACACAAAATGGCCTCCATGTTTGTCTATGTCAGCCTTTCCAGCAATATCTTTCACTTGTACTTCTTACACTAAATTTCTGCTTCATCAAACTACTTTCAAATTGTACCTTTCTGCTTCATGCTGCAGAGAATTTATATAGAAGGTCCTATGCTTGGATGTCCTCTCTCCCTTTATCATTCTAACAAACTCTTATTTATCCTTTAGACCTTGCTGAAACTTCATCTTTTTTCTCACTACACTTTTCCTTGTACATACGTTTGACAAAACTGATCATACTATATTTTATTTTTAGCATGTCTGTCTCTCCAATCATACAGAGAGCTCTTTGAAGTCACTGATTTGTTCCCCAGTGCTCACATGTGTGTGGCATATAGTAGGTATTCAATAAACATTTGTTAATAAGCAGATAAATGATTGGGTTATTAAAGAAAAGTGAACTTGTTTAGGGGTCACTCTTAGCCTATTTATAAGATTTAGTGATATAAAGGACAACCAAAATGATTTTCCATAATGCATTTTTGGAAATATTTGTCAGTTAGAATGCTGAATAAGAAAAGCCACTGACCTGCATTAGCATTTTGTCAAAGGAGCATATTTTAGCATTTCTTTCTAGACCACTGTAGGTATTTTAGAAATCCAGGTAATACAGTTAAGATTAAGGCTTTTGAGGTAAAGGTAGAAAATACTAAGTAGAAGACAAGGTTAGATTTTGCCAGTCCAAGATTTTATGCACCAAGGCCAAAGTCCAAGGAGAGGAAATGAAAAGAAGAGAATGAAGCAGAGTCCAAGGAACAGGGCATCTGGGAAGGCCATGTGGGTGGTCCTGAATATTGGAATTCAGTTGGCAGTAGTCTAACAGCATTCTGATCCTGGATTCAAATCTAACACACCTCATCCCACTTTGCTAGACTGATCCCCTACTGAGATATAGATTTTTAAATTAATTTAATTTAATTTTTTTTCCATTTTTCCAAAGCTGGAAACGGGGAGGCAGCCAGACAGACTCCCGCATGCGCCCAACTGGGATCCACCCGGCATGCCCCCCACAGGGCGATGCTCTGCCCCTCTGGGGCGTCGCTCTGCTGCATCCAGAGCCATTCTAGCACCTGAGGCAGAGGCCACAGAGCCATCCTCAGTGCCCAGGCCATCTTTGCTCCGATGGAGCCTCGCTGCGGGAGGGGAAGACAGAGACAGAGAGGAAGAAGAGGGGGAGGGGTGGAGAAGCAGATGGGCGCTTCTCCTGTGTGCCCTGGCCGGGAATCAAACCCGGGACTCCTGCACACCAGGCCGACGCTCTACCGCTGAGCCAACCGGCCAGGGCTTGAGATATAGATTTTTAAATTTTCTAGTTATATATAATTTTCTAGATGCTCCATGAAGGCATGGATGATGTTTTATACACCTTTGGTGTGTTATATATGCCACTTAGTGTTGCAATTCAGATGAGCAAGGGTAATAGTTGTGGACTGATTAAGTTTGAAATTCAAAAGGAACATCATATGGCAGGCAAAGGACAAAGGTAGATGCAAGGAAACAAAGAAAAAAAAAAAACAGAAAAAAAATCAACTGAGCAAAATCCCAGTGGTGAGTATTCTGCCATCATATCCACTTTCCCTTGAGATACAGCCAGGGGGTAGACAGCATCTCACCAAAGCTATTGCTTTATATTCATTACAGAAATACAGGACAAAGACTGCCTTTCTTCAGCCTCCATCTTTGATAAATGGGTCAGCTCTGTTGGCTATCCTTAGTGACAGTCCTTGGTCTTGACAGCCTGACTTAATCTATTTAATTTACTGATCAAGCAGACAGCAAAAGAACATTCTCCATTAAATGGGTTTTTTATCATCTGGAGTTATAGAGCTAAATGTTTTTTTTTTATATGTGAAATTTAGTTAGCACATGACATACTGTCTGTCTTAGAAACTAGTTGCAAAGAGGAAAATGCAAAGATTAAAAATGGCTCTGTGGCTTTAAGTAATGACCAAGAGGTCAGAATATAAAATTGAACTCTATTCTGCCTGTCCACTTCACTGAAACTGCAATGCAAAGCAATATTACTTCCAAGTAGTTTTTAGGCTGATGCCTGAAGTTATAGTCATTAAACTATATTGCCCATGTTGTGCCAAGCAAGTAGGTGATAGGCTAGGATTTCCAGAGGTCCTTTATGCTCATTATAGAGAATGTGGCTACCTTTATACTATATAGAACACATTTTTTTCCTATCCAGATCGTGATTTCTTTTTTCCCCAAATTATAGCTCCATGGCCATCTCCTTAATGCCAGTCTGTGATAATCACAGCTCCTATCATTAATTGAGATCCAGAGACTGCACCAGGCACTTTAACATGTTTCTCATTTGATCTACATATCAATTCTGTCAGGAGAGTGCCCTTCTATAAACACATATAAGCATTCTTTGCAGCTGAGGAGACTGAGGCGCAGGGATATCATGTGGTAGGATTGAAGTTTGAACACAGGTCTGTGTGATTGCAAAGTCTATTACTCTGTCCACTACAACTTGGTGTCCCCACTCAGACCTTGCTTTAACACATAATTAATTTAGTATTTGATTAGAGGTGTCTTTATGTCAATTTCATGTCTCATGCATTTTTCAGCAAACTGAAAGCCTTTATCCTCTCCTTTTTCTCTTGGCCTTCACACACCCAGATAATTCAAAGGTAAATAAATGCCCAGGAGGAGAGACACTTATGGATATTTTAGTAGAAAAGCTAGAGACAATGAACTCTTTAATGTTGACACAGCATTCAAGGTGGAGGTAAAAGCATATTAGCAATATAGCACACACCCTAGTAGTCTCATTAGAAATAAATTTAAAAGCCATTTGAACAAAACCTCAATGGGAGAAGAGCTGAACAGGGTAGGTCAATCAAGCCATTATCTGTATAAATTTAGTACCATATTACTGTTTCAGAGTCTCAGCAATATGGGAAAGAGATTAATCTTTGGTCTTTCTTGTAATCTCATTTTTATTTATTTCCAGCCAGCTGTCTAGCTAAAGAATGACTCTTCCTATTCGAAAGCTAAATGAAAGGTCATTGACTCAAAGATATTTTCAGATTCTTTTCGTGAAACTTGGCTTTTCCTCTTGCCCCTATATGTAATACCATTTCATTTATATTATTCTGATTTTAGCATCTTCTTATAAGTTGTTCTTTTTCAAATGTAATAGCCATTTATTTTAGACCACATACATGTTTCATATTAAACCAAGACCAAACAGATGAGTGAAGGTGACATGAATGGCGATTTAAAAATATTTTTTTAAGTTTACATTTCTGTTGATCTATGAATTCTTTGGAAGAGGTAAGGACTACTGGTAATGCATTTAAGTAAATGCATTTAGCTTTATTCTCCTTTTTAAAAGACTTTATTTATTCATTTTTAGGCAGGATAAGGAGAGAGAGAGAAAGAGAGAGAGAGAGAGAGAGAGAGAGAGAGAGAGAGAGAGAGAAAAGAGGGGAGGAGCAGGAAGCATCATCTTCCATATGTGCCTTGACCAGACAAGTCCAGGGTTTTGAACTGGCAACCTCAGTGTTCCAGGTTGACACTTTATCCACTGTGACACCACAGGTCAGGCCACCTTTATTCTCTTTGTATTACTAGTTTAAATAAAATACAAATATTAGGTTTTATTTAGAAACATATTTATTTACAAGTTTGTGTTTAACTTTGACTTGATTAAGAAAATTAATAATTGTGTCTGAATTAGGAAATCTGTGAAGTTTTTGCCAGTAGGAAGTCTACAGTTCAGGTAAAATACTTTTCTGATTGCTGAAAAATTTGTAAAGACTATGCTATAAGTATCAAAATATTGTTTAATTAATGTTATAATTATTTTAAAATTACCTCTGAGCATCTACCATGTTCAAAACTCTCTCCTAAACATAAAGTATACAAATTTACTGTATTTTTTACCCTCAAGGCACAAAGGAATCTCAAACCTTGGACACTGCAGTATTTAACAGTTAAACTGAGAAGCATTTTGATTTATATTTTTACCATGATAAAAAAAATGCATGTCTGTTTATTATTATCATTAACTGTTGTAGAGTCTAGATCCTTTCTTCAGAGTTAGGACATGAATGAGAGTATACTAAGGGCACTGGGTGTTCTGAAAAGTTGCAAGGCCTGACCAGGTGGTGGCGCAGTGGGTAGAGCGTCGGACTGGGATGCCGAGGGCCCAGGTTTGAGACCCCAAGGTCGCCAGCTTGAACGTGGGCTTATCTGGTTTGAGCAAAAGCTCATCAGCTTGGACCCAATGTCACTGGCTCGAGCGAGGGGTTACTCAGTCTGCTGAAGGCCCACAGTCAAGGCACATATGAGAAAGCAACCAATGAACAACTAAGGTGTCAAAACAAAAAACTGATTGATGCTTTTCATCTCTCTCGTTCCTGTCTGTCTGTCCCTTTCTATCCCTCTCTCTGACTCTCTCTCTCTGTCCTTGTATATAAAAAAAGAAAAGCTGTAAGAATATTGCTTTTTGCAATATAAAAGTATTATTCTAAATACAGTACCCCCAATTTTTTCCTAACACTGCAGGATTCTATAAATTAGCTGAAAGAATCAAGATTTGTTGAATGTGTATGAATGTAGGACTTCTATTGGTAACAAATACAATAGGGACAAAAACATAAATTCAGGGGAAAGTAAGTAATGACACTCTACATATGCCAGCCCTGATTAATCTGAATAGTGGGAAGATGTAAAGTTACTATCCAGGCAATAGTGTTTCATAAGTCATCTAATCTCCACTTATTCTCAGTTCTCAAATTGTGGCCTGAAGTCTTTTGGTAGACTACAAGAGTCCTCCATAGGCTATACATTCTGGCCCCTAATTTTAATTTTTATAATAGGGCCACACAACACTCATTTCTAGCAAGAAAACGTGATCACAACATTTAATTTTGAAAAGTCTTAATTTATTGGACCTCATAAAAGTGGTTTCAGTCTTTCCATTAATTCAGGCAAGGATTTTTTTTGTAGAGAGCCAGATTTAGGATAGTAAACTATTAAATATGTGTACTGAAAGATATTTCAGATTTACTACCCTGCTGTGATCTGGTTCAACTTTATAATACTTTACTCTATAGTCCTTGGAGCATCAAGAAATGACAGAGAAACATATGCATTAAAAAGATAATGTCATTTCTCAACATCCTGCCACCCACAGGTCTATCATCTTAATTCCTAAACCTGTAAGTCCCAAAGTGTCTGACTTTATCTTACTACTAGGGAAACCTGACACTTTTTTTAACCACTCCATAAAGAACTGACTTGTCAATATATAGGGGCCATGTTGAGGGTGAAAGTTCTCAGAAGTTAAATAAGTATTTGCTCGGTTGCCTATAAGATAACCAGTATTTCTGTATTTTCTTTTTACAGTTTTGAGGCATGCTGAACTGAACAACAGTGGCATGTCACACATAGAAGTTCTAAAAAGTAATATGATATTATGGGAATTTTATCAGTATGTCTTGTAAATAGTATAAGAAAGCCAAGTTCACTAAAATAGAGAAAGCAAAGTTTGAGGGCAAAGGTGAAAAACAGAATTGTTTTAAAACCACTGGAATAGTAAAAAGCAAATTTATACTGAAATCTTACTTTCAGATAAGAATAAATTAAACCACAGATTATGTCTCTATATAGTATTACATAAATTTTATGCCTGTAAATCAAAGCTATTAAAATATTTTAATATTGATAAAAATTATAAATATATAAATTTATCTTTTGAAGATAAGTTTTACAAAGGCCAAAAAAGCTACCAATTTTTATGAGCTGAGTAATCAATGTATGAATGGACATTAACACTGTGTATAAGACACTGGTACTAAGCATTATTACAAGATTAAGTGTGCATACTTTCTCAATGTGAAAGAGCTCAGAACAAGAAACCTAGACCTTTAAAAGCATTTTCATCTTAATGACCTTTCAAGACCATGTGAAAAAAATAATTCCTTATCAAGCCACCTCCTTTTGGTTAGATACTAATTTCTGTTGTCTGTTTTTCATGTGAGCTTCTGCAGCGTGTGTCCTGATTTCCTTCCCCATTGTGAATATGAACGTTGTCCTGTGGACATATCTAATACACAGCTGAGTTTCAGTACTGAGAAGGCTTTGGGCCTCGAGATAAATATTTTAATAGCAGGTAACTGAATTTTTCTAAGCTTCAAATATTTTAT
The DNA here is from genome assembly GCF_036850765.1 of Saccopteryx bilineata. Classification (NCBI taxonomy): domain Eukaryota; kingdom Metazoa; phylum Chordata; class Mammalia; order Chiroptera; family Emballonuridae; genus Saccopteryx; species Saccopteryx bilineata. Next base: position 62,254,077 of record NC_089502.1, on the reverse strand, counting down.
GATCTTTAGTCTGGACAAAATTCCCACAAGAAAAAAGACATCCCAAATAAGTTGGTTCAGTCTTCTTGGAATACTGCAGACTGCTGTTTCGCTGCTCCAAGCTGTGTTGATGATCCAGCTTCCTTATATTGAGCATTCATTATATTCCAGGCACTGGATCCGATATTTAACATATGTGATCCCATTTTAAAATTATACTACAAATCTATGTGGTAAAATACCATAGTTTTCCTCATTTTTGACAATGGAGCCTTAGCGCAGTAAAGGAATTTACTAAGGGTAACACATCTGGTAGTTAGCAGAAATGATGACTTCTCAGACTATCTAAACCTCAGGCTATCTGATTCTAAAACTTGTGTTTTTGCCATGTGCACAAGGATACATACTCTTGAAATATATGAGAGAGACCCTGTTAGGAGAAACCTGGGCTATTGCCACTAGCTTTGGCTTAATCTATGCTATACTGAACATTTAGCCTCTCAAATTTTAAATTACAATTTTCTCACTACATATTAGCTGTGGTTTCTAGCCCACTCTATTCCCAAATGCCATTCCCTCACCACCTCCTTTCCCCTTGAATTAGATATTCTTGTTCCCCAACTCACTTGAATATGTAGTCATTAATTCTAGCTAAGATTAGTTTGACTTGGTAGCCACCAGTTCTGCCACCCACTACATAACCCTGGAATCCCACCTCCTGTCTTGTCTTCTGGAATGTGTTTGCACCTCTACCTAGGAACATCCATTTGTGTGTTAAAAACATGGGAATTTGCTTGCAGTTCAAGGCAAATTCAATTATTTTGTTAGCACAGAGTAAATTGACATACTGGTATTAGAAACAGAGATTCAACTCTGATAAAAGCTTCTTGTGCCTGACCTGTGGTGGCGCAGTGGATAAAGCGTTGACCTGGAAATGCTGAGGTCGCCGGTTCGAAACCCTGGGCTTGCCTGGTCAAGGCACATATGGGAGTTGATGCTTCCAGCTCCTCCGCCCTTCTCTCTTTCTGTCTCTCTCTCCTCTCTCTCCCTCTCTGTCTGTCTCTCTCTCTCTTCTCTCTAAAAAATGAATAAATAAAATAAAAATAAAATTTAAAAAAAAAAAAAAAGCTTCTTGTGCCTGACCAGTGGTAGTACAGTGGATAGAGCATCAATTTGGGATGCTGAGGTCCCAGGTTCAAAAGCCCAAAGTCGTCAGCTTGAGCATGGGCTCATTCGGCTTGAGTGCGAGGTCTAGCTTTAGTGTGGGATCATCAACATGACCCTATGTTCAACGGCTTGAGACCAAGGTCACTGGCTTGAACAAGGGATTAGTGGTTCAGCTGGAGCCTTCAGATCAACACACGCATGAGAAAGCTATCAATGTAATAACTAAAGTGCCACAACTATGAGTTGATGATTATTGTTTCCCTCTTTTCTTGTCTCACTGTCTCTCTCTCACACACACACAAAAAAATTTTACTCTTCTAAAAAGATGTCATGATTTTCTATTGAGGAAACACATTAGTAAAACAGATATTTCTGAATTTGATGTTCTACTCTTCAGCAGCTGAAAGTGCTGGCTGAGAAGGAAAACACTGTTCCTGTCTCCTGTTAACCCATGCTGATGTGAAGGAAGAATGGCTCAGGTCAAAACATTCTAGTCTTGTGACTCCCTCATGCCTGGAACCTATTTTGTGCCTTCTCATAGCCCCTTGGCATTGACTCTTGATTTATATCTTATTTATCCTCTTTTAGATATTGCTTTACAAATGCTCTCATACATATTTCAAAAACTCTATTGCCTGCTTTATACCACAGCATTTCCTAAGGCATAAACATTTTCTTTCTTTTGTATCCAGTCCCCACTTCAGGTTTTTTCTGCATAGAGTGGGTACTCTATACAGACTGTTGTGCTCCTACTGAGTAGTGTCCTTGGGCTGTTAGGATTCCACATTTATACACAGGAAGTCAACCAAAAAAAAAAAAGGCAGCTTATTTCTCTGAATGTTTTTTTTTTTTCCAAATAGCATGTGTGTAATTATGCTGTGCTTTTTTTGTTTATGTGTTGTTAAAACGTACACAGTGACTCATGAAGCAGTGTGACATTTCACACACAGGAATGATTATGAATAATTATCCCTAGGCTTTGGTTTTGAAAGGCAAACTGAAAGTTCTGAGTGAGTCTTTCCTTTCTCATCACTTAATGACACCTTTTAAGAGAAAATCATAACTACTGGATGGCCTACACAGCTGTTTCTGAAAACCTGAATGTAATCAAGCAGAAGATCTGAGTTAGGTAACTGCATTCCAAATACAAGTCATTTATATAAAGAATTCAAATCAACTGGTTCTCGACAAAGTTTGTTTATCAATTTTTTAAAAGTTGTGCATACATTAAAGACAGCTCTAATAACTTCCTGCTGTTGCCCCAATAACCCTTTCTAAAACATTATGTACATAGATCACCCTCATACTTGAGGACTCTCAATAGCTAACAATCACCTAAAAATGAGTTTAGATTCCTCTGCCTGGTTCCCACCTTCTTTCACAGTCCAGTGCCACCTATCCTGCTATACTTTCTCTACTACCTTGCAGCACAAGTCCCCTGGTCCTGATAAGCCATGCTCTTCAATACTCCTTCACAACACTTACAGTGCATTATGCCCCCCAAAATATATTCAGGTATTTATCCTGTAAAGCCATCCTCTACCATAGAACTGTCACATCCATTTTTACCAGTTCTTGTGGGCTCAACACAAATTCCACTTTCCTATACAATGTTTTTCTTTATACCTGCTGACCATAATGGCCTACTGTCCCTACTAAGGAGTGTCCCAGTTCTTTGAATCTTTACTCAAAATAACTCTATTCTGATTATGTAAGGATGCTGTTTCTGATACCAGTTGGTAACACTGTTCATGCAACATATAATCATAACCTTATTTTTGATATTTTACAATATTATGTACAAAATATTCAGCACACCAACAAAACTGCAAGCTTTTAAAAGAGCAAGAATAATGATTCATTCTTCTTAATATCTCCACATTACCTAGAGCTGTGCAGCTTGACTAATAGTTAAGCACTCAAATACTTGACTTGAATTACATTCAACAGCTGACTTTTCTTTGGAATGTATCCGTTAGTGTCCATATGTAGATGTGAAACCAAGGGAATTTTAATTCCCGGCAAGTAAATTGTAGCGAAAGCTGTTGGTGCCCTGACCAGATCCCCTTTACTGGATCGTTGCATCTGTCATCCAGCTTCTAGGAGAGTTGCTAATGGCTTACTGTTGCACACTTCCTGGGAGCTAATAGGAACTCCTCACCTGTATATGCCAGGGAGGTTATAATTCTCATCCCAGAGGTAACTCATAGCCAATAACTGACAAAAACTAGAGTACAAAACTCCATTCTTCTTGCCCAGATCAGGACAAACTTTGATTTAATTCACGTGTCAAAGGCACCAGTGAGATAAGGCTACATTTCTCCTGAAGCCATACCTTTACTTAGCTTCTTCTCCTGCCTTATCCGGTGTTCCATACTCCGTTGTAGGTTTGTTATTTTTTAAGCTCACTCCCTCAATACCATTTGCACAAGAAACGTAATCACAGGCTTAGCTTCTAGGAAAAACTACCCAAGACACACATATTTCTAAAATACATGGTAAATTGTGGACAGTTAAAATGCTTCTAAGTAGCATAAATTCTTTGACGAATTTTGTTATCAGGGAATATAACATCACCAAAAATTATCATAGTCCTTTAAGACAGTCATATAAAACTCTGTCAGTAATATACATGATTTGTGTGAGATGAAAGTGAGCTCAAAGAGGACCCAATCCTGTGGTTCTCAAGCCTCTGCTCTACATCTCAACACAGATAAGGAATACTCTATGCTCCCAACATGATGGTAGCTTTGAACTTAAAAGAGGTCAGAGGAATATGTTAAAACTTAGTTAGGAGGTTTGAGAAAGCTTCAGAATTAATTCTGATAAGTGATTCCCCACTCCTGACTCTGATCAAGTTCAAACTCAAACAGTTTTTTTTTTTTTCAAATCAGAAAATAAAAGAGGCATAAAGGCAACCTTTCCAAGGTCACAGAACTACTCTGTGGCAGAGAAAGAACCAGAGCTTACAAAATTTGATCTAATGCAGCATTTCCTAAAATGTGGTTTTTGTGGAACACTAATCACTATTGTTCTGAAATATTCCATATGAAAAATAAGTTCCAAATACTTCCTAATATCTACTGCTCACAAATATTAGGAAATATTTTGAAATGAATATGAAGCAATAAAATATCCCCTATTTTTTGTGAGCAGTGTATTATATATCTCTTTCCTGGAAATTCATAGGAAGCACTGCCATATTAAATACTCTCAGAACATACATTAAATATGTTTTCCCAGAACTTATTTAATCATAGATACTTCCTTTGTTTATATAATACCTACTCACCAATATCCCTCAGAACTAGAAATCCATAGTATTCACTTTGGAACAAACACATTAAATTGATTATTCTAGGCAGTTGCTAGGTACTGTAAACATTTATCTGAACCACTTGGGGAAAGTATTCTATTCTTAAAGTTTAAAATAAGAATAGAAAAAATGTTCTCCGTCACCTTCTATCTGGTTTTCTTTGTGCCCCTATCCTGCCCCCCACTTTTGACTTTGAGTGAGGGGTATGCAGCATAATCAAAGGTCAAAATAATCTGGAGTTGTTTTCTTGGAACATATGTACCCTGATTTATCAATGTCACTGCATTAAAATTAATAAAAATAAGATTAAAAAAAGAAAAAAAAAGAGAGAAGACTCAAATGAAATCAGAAATGAAACAGGAGAAGTAACAACTGACACTAAAAAATTCAAAGGATTGTAAGGAAATAATACTATGAACAGCTGTATGCCAACAAATTGGACAGTATGGACAAAATGGACAAGTTCCTGGAAACATACCATCTTCCCAAACTAAATATGGAAGAATCAGAGAATCTGAATAGACAGATGACAGCTAGTGAAATTGAAGCAATAATCAAAAAACTCCCAAAAGACAAAAGCCCTAGACTAGATGGTTTCATAGGTGAATTCTACCAGACACTCAAAGAAGAATTAACACCTATCCTTCTCAAACTATTCCAATTAATTCAAGAGAAGAAAAACTCCCAAGATAATTTTATGAGGCCAGCACTATCCTAATTCCAAAACCAGATAAAGACACTACAAAGAAGGAAACTATAAGCCAATATTCCTAATAAGCATAGATGCTAAAATCCTCATCAAAATATTGGCAAACCAGATCCAGTAAAGTAGCAGAGTACAAAATAAGTATCCAGACATCAGTTGCATTTTATTCACCAATAATGAGCTATCAAAAAGGTAAACTAAGAAAAAAATCCCATTCACAATTGCTTCACAAAGAATAAAATACCTAGGAATAAATTTAACCAGGCATTTAAGAAACCTGTACTCAGAAAATTATAAGATACTGAAGGAAGAAATTGAAGATGATACAAATAAGGGGAAGCATATACTGTGTTTATGGATAAGAAGAATTAACATTATTAAAATGACCATACTACACAAAGCAATCTATAAGTTCAACACAATTTTTATCAAGATATCAATGGTATATTTCATAGTACAAGAACAAATATTTCAAAAAGCAATAGTTATCTTGAGAAAGAAGAACAAAGTTGGAGGAATCACACTACCTGGTATCAAAGTATACTGCAAGGCCATAATTTCAAAACAGCATGGTAGTGGCATAAAAACAGACATAGATCAATAAAACACAACAGAGAGCCCGGAAATAAGCCTTTGTAGTCAATTAATATTTGACAAAGAAGGCAAGAACATACAATGGGGTAAAGATAGTCTATTAAATAAACAGTGTTGGGAAAATTGGACAGATACATGCAAAAATAAATAAATCAGACCACCTTCTTACACTATATATAAGCATAAACTAAAAATGGATAAAAGGCTTAAATATCAGACTTGAATTTATAAATATTTTAGATGAAAAAACAGGCAGTAAAATCTCAACAATGTCTTGCAGCAATGTCTTTTCTGATATATACCTCAGGCAAGGGAACTACAGTAAAAGAAAAAAGATACAAATGAGACTACATCAAACTAAAAAGATTTTGCACAGCAAAGGAAACCATCAACAAAATAAAAAGACAACCAACTGAATGGGAGAACATATTTGTCTATATATCTGATAAAGGCTAAATATCCAAAATTTACAAGTGGGTTGTCGCGGTATGGAGTCCTCATGGTTGAGAAAGAGGAGAGACATAAGCAACTACTATGAGTGGAAAAAAAAATTTTGAGAAGAAAAATATCTAGAGAAGATTACAGGAGTTTCCTGTTCAATATGTTGTGCAGAACATTTGCAGAGACTCCTTAAGAAGTCTCAAATATTATTCTTCAATGCTTCAGCATTCAGTTTGTGTTTTTTTTAGAATGTTATTATTGTACATACTTGGACTGAACCACGTGAAGCCTCGGCTTTATTCAGGTTACATTATGAAATATAATTGCCTCTATTAAAAAAAAAGAATAGAAAAAATGTTAACACTTTTGTTTTATTTCCAGGGGGAAAAAAAAGGAAAGAAGAAGGAATCAGAAGGCTCACGGAAGGTTAGCAACTACTTAATATTATTATTAAAACACATCAATACCTGAGCACCTATAGAAATCTAACAAGTTGGGGGAGGGGAGGGGCACAGAGAACTAGATAGAGGGTGGCGGAGGACAATCTGACTTTGGGCGAGGGCTTTGCAACATAATTTAATGACAAAATAACCTAGACATGTTTTCTTTGAATATATGTACCCTGATTTATTAATGTCATCCCATTACCATTAATAAAAATTTATTATAAAAAAAAAAAGTTGCAAGAACACTTACAGAAGGATCAAAAGGTACATGAAATATTGTTTAAGCCTACATGGTTAGCTCAAACAAACTAAGTAGAGAAAATGGCCATGTTAAATTTTATATGGAGTTGTTGTATCCCACAAATTTCCTCAGACATACCAAAATTAGAAAGAGCTACAACTCATGTTATTTTATTTTATCTGATTATAATTATATAATAATTATTATTAATTATAAACCAGTATATAAGTAAGATACGTTATTTATGATTAAACATAGTTCACAGGTCACTGTCGTTCTTTCTTGATGTCTATAAATAAATAGCACCAAACAGAATGGATTTTCCTATTAGCATTTTCACCTTGTCCCTTAATGCCAATGTTTAAAAAATAGAAACAAACATTTGATTTAATCACTACCACAAGGAGGCCAAACATGACTACTATTACAATGTTATATCTGGCTGTGGAAAGTGAGATTGAAGTCAGTGGAATTTAAGGCAAATTCTTTGTTTTAAACTGTGGCTAAGCATTTCAGCTACAGAAGAACTTCTTCTAATACAGTGTTAGCATATCAGGTAAGGCTTCCACTGGGGCATATGAGGAAGAGAAGAGAAGCATCAGTTTTAATAATGGCTTTATATAAGTGGTACCAGTATTATGGCATCAATTTCTACTATACACAAGTAGGATATATTTAATTTTTTTTAGCATTTCATGCCTAGTCCTATACAAAGTGCTGAAGAACTGAGAGTATTAAAAAAAGTAGAAGACATAGTAAAAAATATCAAACTTAAATAGTGACATTTCAGAAACACCTCAACAACTATGAGCTATATGGGGCATACATTGAAGAGATAAACTTAGCCATTTGGGTGGAACCAAATTGTAGAGACTTGTATATCAAGATTAAATGTCCTCTTTTGCTTATAAGATCAGTTTACGAAATCCATATTTAACCTGAAAATATTTTAGAAGGAAAATCATAATACTCAAACATACCTGTTTCATTAAACACTTAAATAGCTTTAATAAAATCACTTCTTTGTGTGTCAGACTTAGTGGCTAATACACAAGTTTTTGAGTCACTATTCAATTAAAACCCAGAGTCATATTTAACTCAATGTCTCAATAATAAAAATGATAGATTTATTAGAAGGTGATTTTTAGTCTATTAAAAAAGTACATTTATAGAATGATTAGGCTAATATGATCTTTGATTAATCCAACAATAGAATTTCTTATTTTTAAAGAAGAACACATAAACATCAACAGGGATTAATTTTCTACCTAATTTCCCATTTTTTCAGGAGCAAATATATACTAGGGTCCTGTCAGAAGGAAATTGAAGACTATCTCATCTTTCATGCTATAAAAAGATAAGAAAAGAACCAGAGGACACAGGTTTCCAAAGGAGAGATGGGAAACATAAAAAAAAGAGGCTTGGTTAGGGGACAGAGGTGATAGCAAAAACTACCTTTGACCTATTTGGATTTGATTTCAAGCCTGACTAAGCCCAGAAATATAGTCATGGTGAACAAGAAGTCTGGGTTGCATTATTCTGTATGTTGTAGATACTAGAGTAAAATTGTTACTAATCAACAGAAAATCTGCCAAATCTTTGCATTCTTTATATTTTTATTCATCAACAAGTCTCTGTAAAGTGTTTGTTCATATCAGAGGCTATGAATAAAAATAAAAACTCTTAGTGGTTAAATTGATTCATTTGTTTGTGTGTAAAATACTTATAACTGATTTCCTCTTATCTCCCTGACTCAGCTTTGGAAACAGTGGTGGGTGTCCTGGGAGTGAAAATTGCCTGTAACTAAAGAGTTAGGCTTGGCATTAGGAACCAGTTAGGATGTATTCTAAATGAACTATTTAATTCTAGAGATAATGCCTTCACTTTAGTTACTGTCACCAAAGACAAGTAGTTTATTTGTTTGGGGTGGCAAAGAGATTCTGAAGTTCACACACACACACACAAGTTCACAGATTATAAATGAAAAAAAGTATATATGTAAAATATGTCACCAAAGCTAACGAACCCACACACATAAAAAGATAATACACTCATGTAATGTCAAAGAGAACAAAGCAAAAGAGAAAAACCTTTTGATAGAAAGGAGGCAGTGTTGATTCTTAACTTCATAGATTTCTTTTCATGTCTACATTGATGTGGCCCTCCCAATACAGGTTTATTCTCACTAGCTAAGTCAAACATTAGTGTTTAAAAACGCATTTACAATAATTTTTACCAGAAGTTTCTATGTTCCAACTAACTTTGCTGAATTGTCCTCAACTAATTTTTGCTATACTCTTGGTACAACTAGCCTTTGCTCAAGTCTCTCCTAAGGCAAACCTTCCCTTTGGGCCCCTTTCCTCTATAATAGAGCCTCTGGTAGTGCCATATGCCCACCAGCTGATTTTTATTAACCCAGCCAGCCTGGCTCTGAGTGAATGATTCAGAGGCTAACTTTTCTTTAAATAAGCAAATGTTTTTTTACCTGAAAACTTCAGATTTGGTAAATCTAAAGAAGTTCATAAAATGATTATAATTGAAACACGAAAATATTTCTCATGTTCCCCCCAAAATTGTTTTCACCATTCAAAAATGTATATGTATATTAAAATGCAAGCAAGTGGAAGAAGTCAGATGACAGCGATCAATGTACTGAAATGATAGAAAAAAGTGCAGGAGTAATCTTATATGCATAAAATATATGATAATTATGTCCCATATTAATTACCATTCTTAAAATTCTCATTTCATATGTTAAAAACTCTTACACATAAAATTCCATAAGATTCATAAGAACAGAAATGGAGCATGATGAAAATGTTGTGGAAGCCAAAATCAACTTTTTCAAATGATGCTGCTGAGCCCATGGCTATAAAGAGATGAATCTTTAAAGTAATGAAATCCAATTCAGAGCCAAATTAGCACAATAGAAATCAGATTGGGGTGAAAACGAATTACTTCTATGTGTTTAGAGAAAAGGGGGAAATGGTACTCTTCAATGTGAACCTCAAGAAGATATTATTTTATAAGAATTCATTTTAATCTGAAAAGTTCCAGTTTTAGGTTGCACTGTAATCAGAGCACACAAGGAACAGGAGTTCTAACTGACTCTGATAAAAGAAGTAATTTGCTTCATGAAAATCTCCTAAAGTAAGGGGAAGAAAGCTGACTATCTTGCAAATCAGCTTTTCAAAAGAAATTGTGTCATCTCTTTGAAAAACACTCTTTTTTCAATCATCCTGTTCAGAAAGACATACCAAGAAGAACAGAGCCACAAGTTTAATAGAAAAACCCATTTGAAAGAAGAATAAAATATTCTACAATGAACAATTTGGGCTTACTGTATCAGAAATTAGTTACCATTAAATAATAGTTTTTTAAAATATTGCAATGATTAATACAAGGCAAATGGAGTTAGATAGACATGTTTAATGTTTTAATTTCTTAAACCAAATTAATTACTCAAATGTTACAGTGAAGTACTTTATATTTATCCTACAAAAAAAAGACCTTTTCTCTTGGAGGTATACATATCTGTTGGTTTTAAAATTAGCATGACAAGTACATTTTAACATAATATGCAGCCACAGGTATAAAAGATGAGGTTCACTTGTTAATGTACTACACAGAAATTTCAAATTACACCAAACACAGAAAATGAATTTCTATAAAGGCAGACAAAGGAAGAGAGATACTCTTGAAGAAAAAAATAAAAAATTTATCTTCTGACTAATTGCATGCCAATGCTATGTTTACATGAGACTAATAAATTTATGTAGGCTTCAATTACATGTAGGTAGAATAGTAAAACAAGTTCAGAAAATATGGATAAAGTTGTTAAAAATAAAATATAGGAACAGTCAGAGAGGATAATTTAATTTGAAGCCATATGAAGAAAGGTCCTGAAATGGATTTTGATGCAAAATTGGTAAAATACATACATACATACATACATACATAAAAATGGATTCCCAGCTAAGAAAAATATAGCAAGTTACAAAGGAAAACTCCTAATCAAGTTATGTGAATAAGATTAAGGACAAGAATACAAAGTATCTAAGGATCACTCATAATGATAGCTAGAGTTCATTTCACTTAAAAACCTAACATCAGACCTGGCCAGTTGACTCAGTGGTACAATTTTGGCTCAGCGCATGAATGTCCCTGGTTCAATTCCCAGTCAGGGCACACAGGAGAAGCGCCCATCTGCTTCTCTACCCTTCCCCCTCTCCTTTCTCTCTATCTCTTTTTTCCCCTCCCACAGCCAAGGCTCCATTGGAGAAAAGTTGGCCCTGACACTGAAAATCAATCCATGGCCTCTGCCTCAGGTGCTAGGATGGCACCGGTTGCAAAAGAGTAATGCCCCAGATGGGCAGAGCACCACTCTCTAGTGGGCTTGCTGGGTGGATCCTGGTCGGGGAAATGCGGGAGTCTGTCTCTCTGCCTCCCTGCCTCTCACTTAAGAAAAATACAAAAAACAAATAAACAAAAAAACCCTAACACCAAAATGCCAAAATGTAATAGGAGGCAGTATAATTTTGAACTAAGGGCAGATTCTATAGTTAGATTACCTATACATGAATCTCTGACCCACTACATTTTAGCTGTGTGACCTTGGGCAAGTTAATTAACCTCTCTGTTCCATAGTTTCTTTATCTAAAAAATGAGCTTCCTAATGGTGTTCTATGTCATAGAGTTATTCTGAGGATTAAATAATTTAGTATGTCCGAAGGATTTGGAATAAATCCTGACACATAATTAGCATTCAATAATTATTAGCTAGTTAGTTCTTTTGTTGTTGTTTTCTTTTGGGGTTTTATTTGTTTTTGTTTTTGCAGAGAGAGGGAAAGATAGGGACAGACAGACAGGAAGGCGGAGAGATGAGAAGCATCAATTCCTCATTGTGGCACCTTAGTTGTTCATTGATTGCTTTCTCTTATGTGCTTTGATGGGGGGATTTAGAAGAGTGAGTGACCCCTTGCTCAAGCCAGCGATCTTGGATTCAAGCCAGCGACCTTAAGACTCAGGCCAGCAACCATGGGGTCATATCTATGATCCTGTACTCAAGCTGGTGACTTCAGGGTTTCAAACCTGGGTCCTCTGCATCCCAGTCTGATGCTCTGTCCATTGTGCCACTGCCTGGTCAGGCTAGCTATTTTTAATTTAGCTATTTAAATAGAAATTTCTATATTTGCAAAAATCTTTAAAATACTTTAAAAATCTTTAATAAACTACTCTTTCAGAAAAAGTCAAACCACGTGGCATCATGAAAGAGACACTTCCATCTATACTTTTCACTAATTGCAGACACTATACTTAACAAATATTAAAAAAAATAATAGTGATCTTCAAAAGTAGTTCCAAGTGCTATATAACTTTCTTAAGATACAATAGTTAACGGAAATGGCGCCATGAGAAGCGCGTCCGACAGCTCTCCCCTAAATCACAACAAATTTATCAACTAGAAACAGAAAAATTTATCCTCGGAGCATTCCGGAGTTCCACACAAACTGAAAGCAAAAGGACTGTTATCACTTGAATCTGAGAGACGAGGGTGTGGAGGAAGCTACCGCAGCGACGCTCATTCAAGCCGCGAGGGAGTGCGCCTGCGGTGAGTCAGCCCATATACTTGGGAACCGCGAGCCGCCGCGAGCCCCCGCGAGCCGCCGCGAACAGCCGCACGCGCGCCCGGTCCGGTTGAGCACCGCTGACGTTCCCAGCGGCCCACACACTGCGAGTGGGGGTCGCCGGCCACCGGTGCCCGGAGCGCCACATTCGCGCGCGTGCCTTGGGCATTCCACGCGCCCAGGGCGCCCTGCTGGCCCGCACACCCAGGGGGCCCCATTATCCTGCGCCTGGTGCGGTCCAGCCGCCAGCGGCGGGGCGAGCGGGAGAGGCTTGGGAGATTCTCTCCGTGGGCGGGGCACCTCACCCAGCCATTCAAGCTAACAATCAAGCGTTGGGGGAGGGGCGCGCGCAGGCAGCCTAAAATACCTTCGGAAGCACAGCTGCGACCCAATCACTGAAATTAGCTTAACCCATGAAATCTGCGCACCCTCGGTTCTAATTGATAAGATCTCTCAGTTCAGCAGATCCAAGACAAGAGGCATGATATTTTTTAGTGCCTCTCGCTAAAGGGGCGGGGGCAACTTCTGATTGATAGAGCCTCCATATTCAGGGATAAACGCTAACAAGAAGGACTTGGCAGATAATAAGGTCTATACTACACTAGTCGTAAGCAGAGACTAGTGCCTCTTCTTCCCTGCAAAAACAGGCTACAAAGTGTGGAAAGCCTGGGTTGAGAGGTCCAACTAAATGATAGGCACTGAACAGTCACCTTGACAACAATTGACTCCCACCCCCGCCTGATTACACTGGAGGCCCTGACTCTCAGAGCCTTTCCCAAAGCCTTGCACTGAGTGGGGATAGAGTAGGGATTTCCCAGCTCTTTGAGCCTCTTACTCCCCAGGCAGAAGCAGTTGCAGCCTTATAGCTGGATCACCAGGCTGCTAATTCAGAAAGGGAGGACTAGGAGAGAGAATCCAGGAAAGCAAACTCTCTCATCGTTGGACCCTACAAACGCCAACAAGCCTTTACTTCCAGCAAGACTAAAGCCAATTATATGACATTGCCATAGAATCCCATCAACTGCAAATCCCTACCTAAGAGTGACACAGGGGCAGAGCCTGGGGTACAGAGTCACCGACTAGGAAGAGGGAGAGAAAAGAAAAAGGAAGAAGTTAACCTCTCAAAATCAAGAAAAACCCACAGACTTTACAACTTGATCCACTAATTTTTTTTTGTTGTCGTTGTTGTTTGTTTCTTCTATCTTTTTGCCTTTATTTCCTCCACCTCGGTCCTTCTATTCTCTGCCCATCTTATGCTTCCCCTTTCTTGAACTACATTACCCATGAGTGTTGCATTTTATTTTTCTTCTTCATCCTCACCCTCCTTTAAGGTTATACTCCAAAACACTTAACTCTCACTCTCTCCTCTTTTGTTTTTATTTTGTTGTTTTTTTTTGTCTTGCTTTATTTTGTTTTTTTCTCCTCCTATTTTATTTCTTCCTTCATTTTTCTCTTTTTCTTATTTTTTCCTTTCTATTCTTTTTTCTTTTCTCATTTTACTTTCCTCCCATATAATCCTCAATCACAAATAAATTAGTTAATTTGGGACTCAAGGCTTTTTTTTGGTTTTATTTCTCTTTTTTGCTTTTGTTTTTGTTTTTGTTTTTTTCTCTTGTTTGTTTATTTTTGTGGCATTTTGGGTCCTCCCAACCCAAGGTCTCCATTGTATTTAGTCTTCGCTCCACTTAATACAACAGATTTTTACTTATTATTTTTATTTTTTCTTCTTTATTATTCTTTTTTGGTCCTTTTTTCTGATTCCCTCTTATCCCTCTCATTATATCTCTTAGTTGACCATCACTTACAAGCAAATCATCTTATGCTTGTCTAAGATTTTCTTCTTTTTTTTTTTTTTTTTGCATTTAGTAGGTCCCTACTCCCTTTTTTTTGCCCCTTGAACTCTTCACCCCAAATCAGGCCCTCCATCATAGGCACGATATTTCCCTGAAGAGGGGAGAGGAGGGAAAGAGAAGAGAGAAAAAAGGGGGGAAATAATAAATTATTACTGTTTTTTTTTGTGGGGTGTTTTACCCTTTTTTTTTCTTTTTACTCTTTATTAATTCTAATTAGTGCTATCAATAAGACCACCCTCAGATGCCGATAAGAAAGAGGAAATCGAATATTATGGATACAAAAGAAAGAGAGGTAACACAAATAGATGGGGAAAAATCTATGGAGAAAAGACTTAACATATTGGAAGCCTTGGAGCTAAATGACAGAGAATTTAAAATAGAAATCTTAAAAATACTCAGAGATATACAAGAAAACACAGAAAGGCAATATAGGGAGATCAGAAAACAACTCAATGAACACAAAGAATATATTACCAAGGAAATTGAAACTATAAAAACAAATCAAACAGAAATGAAAAACTCAATTCACGAGCTGAAAAACGAGGTAACAAGCTTAGCTAACAGAACAGCCCAGATTGAAGATAGGATTAGTGAAATAGAAGACAAACAACTTGAGGCACAACAGAGAGAAGAAGAAAGAGACTCAAAAATAATAAAAAACGAGAAAGCCCTACAGGAATTGTCTGACTCCATCAGAAAGAATAACATAAGAATAATAGGTATATCAGAGGGAGAAGAGAAAGAAAATGGAATGGAGAATATACTCAAACAAATAATAGACGAGAACTTCCCAAGCCTGTGGAAGGAACTAAAGCCTCAAATTCAAGAAGCAAACAGAACACCAAGTTTTCTTAACCCCAACAAACCCACTCCAAGGCACATCATAATAAAGATGACACAAACCAATGACAAAGAAAAAATTCTCAAGGCAGCCAGGGAAAAGAAGAGTACAACATATAAAGGAAGGCCTATTAGATTATCATCAGATTTCTCAGCAGAAAATCTACAAGCTAGAAGAGAGTGGACCCCAATATTTAAAGCCCTGAAAGAGAGGAACTTTCAGCCAAGAATACTATACCCATCAAAGCTATCCTTCAAGTATGAAGGAGACATAAAAACATTCACTAATACAGAAAAGATAAGAGAATTTATCAACAGAAAGCCCCCACTCCAGGAAATACTAAAGGGGGTTTTCCAACCAGATTCAAAGAACAAAAGAAAACAACACCACAAGTAACAGCTCCACCAAGAACACAATAAAACCAAACTTAAACTGTGACAACAAAGGAAAAAAAGGGGGGAGAGGATGGAGATTAACAGTAGCAAAGGATGATGAAGTGCAGAAATACTTATAAGATAGGGTACTACAATGAATATGGTAGGTACCCTTTTCATTACTTAATGGTAACCACCCTTAAAAAAACCACCACAAAAACACTTGACTTAAAAAAGGTAGCAACAGAGGAAAGAAGTATGGAACACAAACAAACAAAAACAAATGATAGAAAAACAAAAGAGAAGAATCAAACTAGATACAAAACTAACAGAAAGCAATTTATAAAATGGCAGTAGGGAACCCACAAGTGTCAATAATTACACTAAATGTAAATGGATTAAACTTACCAATAAAAAGACACAGAGTAGCAGAATGGATTAAAAAAGAAAATCCAACTATATGCTGCCTACAAGAAACACATCTAAGCAACAAGGATAAAAACAAATTCAAAGTGAAAGGCTGGAAAACAATACTCCAAGCAAACAACACCCAAAAAAAAGCAGGCGTAGCAATACTCATATCTAATAATGCTGACTACAAGACAGAAAAAGTACTCAGAGACAAAAATGGTCATTTCATAATGATTAAGGGGAAGTTGAATCAAGAAGACATAACAATTCTCAATTCTTAATATATATGCACCAAACCAAGGAGCACCAAAATATATAAGACAGCTACTTATTGACCTTAAAACAAAAACTAACAAAAATACAATCATACTTGGAGACCTCAATACACCGCTGACGGCTCTAGATCGGTCATCCAAACAGAGAATCAATAAAGATATATTGGCCTTAAACGAAATACTAGAACACCTGGATATGATAGACATCTACAGGACACTTCATCCCAAAGCGACAGAGTATACATTTTTCTCTAGTGTACATGGAACATTCTCAAGAATTGACCATATGTTGGGCCACAAAGACAATATCAGCAAATTTAAAAAAATTGAAATTGTACCAAGCATATTTTCTGATCATAAAGCCTTGAAACTAGAATTCAACTGCAAAAAAGAGGGGGAAAAACCCACAAAAATGTGGAAACTAAACAACACACTTCTAAAAAATGAATGGGTCAAAGAAGAAATAAGCGCAGAAATCAAAAGATATATACAGACAAATGAAAATGAAAATACGACATATCAGAATCTCTGGGATGCAGCAAAAGCAGTAATAAGAGGAAAGTTCATATCACTTCAGGCCTATATGAACAAACAAGAGAGAGCCGAAGTAAACCACTTAACTTCACACCTTAAGGAACTAGAAAAAGAAGAACAAAGACAACCCAAAACCAGCCGAAGAAAGGAGATAATAAAAATCAGAGCAGAAATAAATGAAATAGAGAACAGAAAAACTATAGAAAAAATCAATAAAACAAGGAGCTGGTTCTTTGAAAAGATCAACAAAATTGACAAACCCTTGGCAAGACTCACCAAGGAAAAAAGACACAGGACTCAAATAAATAAAATCCAAAATGAAAGAGGAGAGATCACCACAGACATCATAGATATACAAAGAATTATTGTAGAATACTATGAAAAATTATATGCCACCAAATACAACAACCTAGAAGAAATGGATAAATTCCTAGAACAATACAACCTTCCTAGACTGAGTCATGAAGAAGCAGAAAGCCTAAACAGACCAATCAGCAGGGAGGAAATAGAAAAAACTATTAAAAATCTCCCCAAAAATAAAAGTCCAGGCCCAGACGGTTATACTAGTGAATTCTATCAAACATTCAAAGAAGACTTGGTTCCTATTCTACTCAAAGTCTTCCAAAAAATTGAAGAAGAAGCAATACTTCCAAACACATTTTATGAGGCCAACATAACCCTCATACCAAAACCTGGCAAGGATGGCACAAAGAAAGAAAACTACAGACCAATATCTCTAATGAATACAGATGCTAAAATACTAAACAAAATACTGGCAAACCGAATACAACAACATATTAAAAAAAATAATACATCATGATCAAGTGGGATTCATCCCAGAATCTCAAGGATGGTTCAACATACGCAAAACGGTTAACGTAATACACCATATCAACAAAACAAAGAACAAAAACCACATGATCTTATCAATAGATGCAGAAAAGGCTTTTGATAAAATACAACACAATTTTATGTTTAAGACTCTCAACAAAATGGGTATAGAAGGAAAATATCTCAACATGATAAAGGCCATATATGATAAACCATCAGCCAACATCCTATTAAACGGCATAAAACTGAGGACTTTCTACCTTAAATCAGGAACAAGACAGGGTTGTCCACTCTCTCCACTCTTATTCAACGTGGTGCTAGAAGTTCTGGCCAGAGCAATCAGACAAGACAAAGAAATAAAAGGCATCCATATCGGAAAAGAAGAAGTAAAGTATCACTTTTTGCTGATGATATGATCCTATACATCGAAAACCCGAAGGACTCCACAAAAAGATTATTAGAAACAATAAACCAATACAGTAAGGTCACAGGATACAAAATTAACATACAAAAGTCCATAGCCTTTCTATATGCCAACAATGAAATATTAGAAAACGAACTCAAAAAAATAATCCCCTTCACGATTGCAACAAAAAAAATAAAATACCTAGGAATAAACATAACAAAGAACGTAAAGGACCTATATAATGAAAATTACAAAGCATTGTTAAGGGAAATCGAAAAAGATACAATGAGATGGAAAAATATTCCTTGTTCTTGGATAGGAAGAATAAATATAATCAAAATGGCCATATTACCCAAAGCAATATACAAATTTAATGCAATTCCCATCAAAATCCCTATGAGATTTTTTAATGAAATGGAACAAAAAATCATCAGATTTATATGGAACTATAAAAAACCCCGAATAGCCAAAACAATCCTAAGGAAAAAGAATGAAGCTGGGGGCATTACAATACCTGACTTTAAACTATATTATAGGGCCACGATAATCAAAACAGCATGGTATTGGCAGAAAAATAGACACTCAGACCAATGGAACAGAATAGAAAGCCCAGAAATAAAACCACATATATATGGTCAAATAATCTTTGATAAAGGGGCCAACAACACACAATGGAGAAAAAAAAGCCTCTTCAACAAATGGTGTTGGGAAAACTGGAAAGCCACATGCAAAAGAATGAAACTCGACTACAGCCTGTCCCCGTGTACTAAAATTAATTCAAAATGGATCAAAGACCTAAATATAAGACCTGAAACAATAAAGTACATAGAAGAAGACATAGGTACTAAAATCATGGACCTGGGTTTTAAAGAACATTTTATGAACTTGACTCCAATGGCAAGAGAAGTGAAGGCAAAGATAAATGAATGGGACTACATCAGAATTAAAAGTTTTTGCTCAGCAAGAGAAACTGATATCAAAATAAACAGACAGCCAACTATATGGGAACTGATATTTTCAAACGACAGCTCAGATAAGGGCCTAATATCCAAAATTTACAAAGAACTCATAAAACTCAACAACAAACAAACAAACAATCCAATAAAAAAATGGGAAGAGGACATGAACAGACACTTCTCCCAGGAAGAGATACAAATGGCCAACAGATATATGAAAAGATGCTCAGCTTCATTAGTTATTAGAGAAATGCAAATCAAAACTACAATGAGATACCACCTCACTCCTGTTAGATTAGCTATTATCAACAAGACGGGTAATAGCAAATGTTGGAGAGGCTGTGGAGAAAAAGGAACCCTCATTCACTGTTGGTGGGACTGTAAAGTAGTACAACCATTATGGAGGAAAGTATGGTGGTTCCTCAAAAAACTGCAAATAGAACTACCTTATGACCCAGCAATCCCTCTACTGGGTATATACCCCAAAACCTCAGAAACATTGATACGTGAAGACACATGTAGCCCCATGTTCATTGCAGCACTATTCACAGTGGCCAAGACATGGAAACAACCAAAAAGCCCTTCAATAGAAGACTGGATAAAGAAGATGTGGCACATATACACTATGGAATACTACTCAGCCATAAGAAATGATGACATCAGATCATTTACAGCAAAATGGTGGGATCTTGATAACATTATAAGGAGTGAAATAAGTAAATCAGAAAAAAACAAGAACTACATGATTCCATACATTGGTGGAACATAAAAATGAGACTAAGAGACATGGACAAGAGTGTGGTGGTTACCAAGGGTGGGGGGGGGAGGGAGGACATGGGAGGGAGGGAGGGAGAGAGTTAGGGGAGGGGGAGGGGCACAGAGAACTAGATAGAGGGTGACGGAGGACAATCTGACTTGGGGCGAGGGTTTGCAACATAATTTGATGACAAAATAACCTAGACATGTTTTCTTTGAATATATGTACCCTGATTTATTAATGTCATCCCATTACCATTAATAAAAATTTATTAAAAAAAAAAAGATACAATAGTTACTGCAAGTAAGTAGGTAAATAAATAATGAAATAAGAGGGCCAAATGCAGTTGAAATACTGCTACATATCTGCATGAGATTTGGTAGTTCACAAAATGGAATATGGGACAAATAAAAGGTGATATGAATACTGTTTTTGTATTCAAAAATCTTAACTGTTATGATGAACTATATTGTGTATTAAACATATATGAAAGGCCCTAAATATATTTGAAAAGTTATTAGCACTCTCCCTGCCCTCAAGAGAAAAGCAGTTGGAATGTGGAGACAAAACATACACATACACACAATAATAGCTTCCAAGAGTAGCATAGAGCTAATGGAACTTAAATTACTACAAGAGTGTTGTCATTATCAGCAATGGAACTAGCTTTAATTCATTATCATGCAATATTTTAAAGAGTAGAAGAACGTGTACAGATATCATTTTTCATTTCCTCTTTCTTTGTGCCAGAGACAGAGAGAGGGACAGCTAGGGACAGACAGACAGGGAGAGAGATGAGAAGCATCAATTCTTCCAGCTCTTTAGTTGTTCATTGAGTGTTTTCTCATATGAGCCTTGACTGTGGGCCTTTAGCATTGCAAGTAACCCCTTGCTCAAGCCAGCGACCTTGGCCTCAAGCTGGTGAGCCTTGCTCAAACCAGATGAGCCCAGGCTCAAGCCTGCAACCTCAGGGTTTTTGAACCTGGGTCTTCTGCATCCTAGTCTGATGCTCTATCCACTGCGCCAACACCTGGTTAGGCCATTTCTTCTTTATTACACATCTTTTCTTTTTTATGTGAGAGAAGGGGAGAAAGAGAGACAGGCTGCCACATGCAACCCAACCAGGACCCAACCAGCAACCCCCACCTGGGACTGATGCTTGAATAATATACAATGTATATGTTAACAACTAGTATAAAATTGATGGCTGAATTTTCCTAAGAAAAGTTACCTGTAGGATGCATTAAAAACCTATAGAACTCTCTTAGGGGCATAATACTATAGCATTGCTAATTTGTTTCCCAGTGAGAACAATAGCACACTCATATATCTTGAGTAAAAATATGCTGCTGTCCCCTAGTAAGATAGTGACATGGATGAAATGACATTAAGATGATTAACAGACACCATTCCACATACAATATATCACTATATTTGTACTCAACTGAACTTTCCCCATTCCCTTCCTTTTTTCTGAGGACAGCAGGTAGTAACAGTTGACTTCTACCTACCTGAAGGTCTAATGTGTGGTATTCATGAATTAGCTGAATACAACATATCTCTGAATATGACCTACTCAGCCTTTGCTTATGCTGAATTCTCTCATTAACCTGTCATTTCACATTCAGTCATATTTGTTCACTGCCAGGAGTTAGGTTAACTAACTGTTAAAAAACATCTAAATATAAATGGTCTCTTCTATTCTATCATTATGATGTCTGGAAACAAGATTAGTTTACCTCAGATAATAAAACCAACAATGGCCCTGGCCGGTTGGCTCAGTGGTAGAGCGTCGGCCTGGCATGCAGAAGTCCTGGGTTCGATTCCCGGCCAGGGCACACAGGAGAGGTGCCCATCTGTTTCTCCACCCCTCCCCCTCTCCTTCCTCTCTGTCTCTCTCTTCCCCTCCCACAGCTAAGGCTCCATTGGAGCAAAGATGGCCCGGGTGCTGGGGATGGTTCTGTGGCCTCTGCCTCAGGCGCTAGAGTGGCTCTGGTCACAACATAGCGATGCCCAGGATGGGCAGAGCATCGCCCCCTGGTGGGCAGAGCGTCGCCCCTGGTGAGCGTGCCGGGTGGATCCCAGTCGGGCGCATGCGGGAATCTGTCTGACTGTCTCTCCCCATTTCCAGCTTCAGAAAAATACAAAAAAAATAAAAATAAATAAAAAATAAATAAATAAAACCCAACAAGGAACTAGAGTAAGAAAGAAATGAGTTATATCAGAAGCAGAAGAGAGAGAGAAGGGAATGGAGAGCCTATTCAAACAAATAATTAAGGAGAACTTTTCAAGCTCTGGAAAGAGTTAGAGCCTCAAATCCAAGAAGGAAGCAGAATGCCAAGTTACCACAACCTAAACATACCTATTCCGAAGCATATCACAATGAAATTGTCAAAAATCAATGACAAAGAAAGAATTCTCAAGGCAACTAGAGAAAAGAAGAACATAATATATAAAGGAAAGCCCACTAGGTTATCATCAGATTTCTCAGCAGAAACTCTACAGGCCAAAAGACAGTGGACCCAAACATTCAAAGTATTGAAGGAGAAGAATTACAAGCCAAGAATAATATATCTATCAAAGTTATCCTTCAACTATAAAGGAAAAGTAAAAACTTTTGCAGACATATAGAAGCTGAAGGAATTCATCACCAGAAAACCACCTCAGTAGGAAATACTCAAAGGGGTTATTTGACCAGACACAGAGAAAAAAAAAATCAAAACTACAAGTAAAAGCTCCAACAAGGTCAAAATAAAAACAAGAATAATCTGTGACAACAATAACATAAAAGGGGAGAGGATAAATATCTGTAGTAGCAAAGGAGGATCAAATGCAGAAGCCCTCATAACACAAAGGATTCTTATACATATGAACATTTTCCTTTTAATAACCTATTGGTAACCACCCTCGAAAAAGCCACTACTGAAACATACAGCTTAAAAAAAAAAAGAAACAGAGGAAGGAAGTATGGAATACCACCAACAAAAACACCTGACAGAAACACAAAGAGAAGAACCAAACAAGACACAGAGCTACCAAAAAACAAACCATAAAATAGCTATAGGGAATCCTCAAGCATCAATAATTACCCTAAATATAAATGGAATGAACTCACCAAAAAAGAGACACAGAGTAGCAGATTGGATCATAAAGCAAAACCCAACCATATGCTGCCTTCAAGGGACACATCTAAGCTGCAAGGACAAAAGTAGATTCAAAGTGAAAAGTTGGAAAATGATTCTCCAAGCAAATAATATCTGAAAAAAAGCAAGTATAGCCATACTCATACCTGAAAAGGCTGACTTCTTAACAACAAAGTTAACCAGAGACAAAGATAGATATTTTATAATTATAAAGGGGATATTATATCAAGAATACATAACACTTCTAAATATATACTGCTCACAAAAATTAGAGGATATTTCAAAATGAATATGAAGTGATAAAATATCCCCTAATTTTTGTGAGCGGTATATATGCACCAAACCAGGGAGTACAAAAATATAAAAGACATCTACTAACTGATCTAAAAATTGAAGCAGGCAAAAGCACAATCATATCTGGAGATTGCAACACACCATTGACAACTTTAGACAGATCATCCAAACAGAAAATCAATAAAAAAATATTGGCCTTAAACAACACTCTAGAACAAATGGACATAACAGACATTTACAAGACATTTCATCTGAATATGTCAGATTATACACTTTTTTTCCAGTGTGCATAAAACATTCTCAAGGATAGAGCATATGATGGGCCTGAAAACTAACATTAATGGCTCTGGCCAGTTTGCTCAGTGGTAGAGCATTGGCCTGACTTGTGGAAGTCCCAAGTTTGATTCCCAAGCAGAGCACACAGGACAAATACCCATCTGCTTCTTTACCATTCCCCCTCTCCTTTTTATCTCTCTCTCTTCCCTTACTGCAGCCAAGGCTCCATTGGAACAAAGTTGGCCCAGGCGCTGAGGATGGCTCCATGGCCTCTGCCCTAGAATGCTTCTGGTTGCAAAGGAGCAATGCTCCAGATGGGCAGAGCATTGCCCCCTAGTGGGCATGCCAGGTGGATCCCAATCGGGCATAAGCGAGAATCTGTCTCTTTGCCTCTTTGCTTCTCAATTCAGAAAAACAAACAAACAAAAACAACTGAGACTCATGGACATAGATAAAATTAAAGTGGTTACCAGGGGGAGGGGATGTGAAGGAGGGGCATGGAAGTGGGGGGTGGGGAAGGATACAAAGAGGGACAAATATAAGGTGACAGAAAATGATTTGACTTTGGGTGATGGGTATAAGATATAATCAACAGTTCTAAAGCTATAGAAATGTATACCTGAATCCTATGTACTCTTATTGATCAATGTCACCCTGTAAAAGTTAATTTTCTAAATAAAATTTAAAAATTAAAAAAAGACATGAATTTGAATCTCAGCTCTACTTTTAATCAGCCCCATGACCATAAATAGGTTATTTAACTTCTCTCAGCTTCAGTTTTCACATCAATAAATCAGGAATAATAATACACTATTTGCTTCACAGGTTTGGTTGTCCTGATCATTGAACAGAATGCTATATATAAAATCCCTGTCCATATATTAAGTATTCCAAAGAAGAGTTGATTCCCTTTCCCATCTTTCTGGTTAGACCATGTAATGGCAGATCATGTTAATCAGAGAGAATTGTATTTCAATATCATGATGTCACGCACATCTTATCTAAATATCTATACATGAAAATGCCATGTTATGATGTTGGTCTAATGAATGGCACATTGAACAGAAAAAGCGAATTGCATCTTATAAATGAACAAAAGGTCAAATCAAAATATTTCTTGAATAACAAAAGCTTCTCCACCAACACAAACAAATATCTGTTCTTATAATGATAGTCATATTTTTTCTCAGTTCTAAATATTCAGTTTCTCTGCAAGAAATTTATAAGGTGTCACGTTAATTGTTTGCAGAAGAAACATAATGTAATCAGTGATCAGAATACATAAGAATTGAAGAAAAATTAATTGGGAAACTTGGGACCTTGTTAAAATGATTTTTTGTCATAATTTCTTTCTTTTAACCAGGAAACTTTTGTGACTGGTACTATTTTCTTGTCAGCTATTGTTTGCTCTGAAAATAAATTAAGTACTTGCCTGTAAAAAAAGAAAACACAAATTAATGAAACAATGAAATGTATATGAGAATATCAGAATTAACAAATAAGTGCCAGTTATAATGTTAGGCATTTTTTACACATGATCTCTTTTTTAATCTTCACAAAAATAAATGAGGTAACTATTATTTTTATTTTACAAAAGAGCAAACTAAAATTCAATAAAGCTGAGATATTTAGTGAATTTCTCATAGATATTTAGTTAGTGTCTAGTAGTGCCAGATTGTAAACACAGAGATTCATAGAAAGCACAGTGTCTTTTCTATTCCAACTACTATGAAAACCAGAAATGCTGTACTGGATCAGACCTATAACTAATTCAGCTCTTAATGCTCATGCTGGAGGGCACTGTAGAACATGTAGACAAGGGTAAAAAGCTGGAGCTCTAGAACAAGGATCAAGGGTCTAGGATTCAAGGGTCAGAAGGCATACCTAATTCCGTTTTTGAGGCAAGTTAGTGAATTATATCAGGCAAGCAAGCACACACAAATCTGAAAAGATATAGGACAAAGCATGACAGGTCAAGCCAAGCAAAGACACGGGAATCCAAAACACTTAAATCTAGAGACCAAGACAAATAGTCAGGGAATTTGAAAATTCACAGAAACAAAAGGGCAGGGTCAGTAATCAGTAGAACATATATATGTTACCAATAATAAGGCATGTTCAAAACCAGTGCAGCTCATTTCCCAGCCAGGTAGCTTCTGATAAACTCTAATTAGGACAAAAGACAATTGTTGAAAGAATCTAAGTATTTATTTCTCTTTAATACTGATATCAAATAATCAGTTGAGAGATCTAAAACACATTCCATCTTTCATACCTCATACTAATCAAACTCTTCTTTATCTAAAGAACACAGTCACAGTGAAAAAACGATCAAATATTTAAAGTCCTATTGGTTACATAAAGACCATTTGGGGAAAGAAACAAAAACATGTTTGTAGAAAATTTTGAAGTATTTTTGAAAAATCACAAAGCTTGCATTTATATTGAGAGATGAATAGGCAAAAAAAATTATTTTTTTCAGGATTCTAGGTGGGGGGAAATCAGCACTCAACAAAAGAGACTTGTTTCTAAAGGTATCAGAACTAAAAGGTTTTAGTTCATTGTATTGAGAGCACAGACAATTACATCATAAAACAGTGTAAATTATAAAGCATATACTGCTTAATATCATCACATGGAAGTATCATATAATTTGCTGAGGTAAATATAATAAACAGACACACTTCATTTTCTTCTTAACCACATATATTACAGGGACAAGGTGCACTGGGAGATGGATATACTAATCAATGAATCTCAATGGAGCCAAATCTGCCCATTTCTCAAAGCCACTTCTTTGAAACATACTTGATAAGAGTACCTTGTCTTTTCTTCCTTGTGATGCCTCTCCCTTTCCTCTAATGTAAAAAAAAAAAAATTGGCTAGGTTATGTGGGCTGTTAGGTTCAGGGAGTGCTGATATGCTGGGGCTGCCAAGAGTGTAACTATTGAAGGAACAGGGAGTGCTGATAGGGCCCTTGTGAGGCTGAGAACAAAGAAGGTCAGAGATCCTTATCAGAAGTTTATGTTTGAAATTCACCACTAAGCTAAGCCCGGCCCCTGTTGCTATGCCAGCCCCTGTTGCTATGCTGCGTGCTACCTCCCTAGCGAATAGCTAACTGCCACATCTGCTTCTGTATTATGCTTGCTCACTTAGGATATATAAGGACCTAGCTGTAAGCACCAGGCGCGGCTCCCGTTTGCAGCTCCTTGTGAGCACAGTGTCTCCGGACATCTTGGGAGTTCGCCCCTGCGCAGGTTAAACTGGCCAATAAAGTAACATCTAAACTCCTGAAAGTCTCCGACGTTTGTTCTCGTATGTTCTCATACCCAGTGGATGCAACATGGGCCAACATAACCAAATGCTTTCATATCTTAGAAGCACATTTCAATTTTTTTTTGCCTTTGTTTAGAATAGTATACTCTTATGCTAGCTCCTCACCAAGGCCTTCATTCCATCACGGACTTTGTCTCTAAGCATGCTCAAAATGTTTTTCCCACGTGCAAGTCCTCATGTCTCTTCAGTTAATAAAAAGAACCATAATCATAACAGATACTACTTATTGAGCACTAGCTATGTATATATCAGGCACTGTGCTATGTACTTTTTCACATAGAAGTAAAGATGTGTTCCTGCTCTTGTCAAAGGCTAACCCCTCCTTTTTCACTCTGGATTCCATCCCTTCCTCTCTTCCCTTCCTTAATTTATCCTTCTCTAATGGATCATCTCTACTGGCATGCATGTTTTCATATTTTAAAAAAAAGATCCTTTCTTGATATCACAGCCAGACACTATCCCACTTACCTTTGCCTCTTCACAACCAAACTTCTCAAAATCATCAAATTCAACAGATATTCCTCTGCCCACATTTCTCTTAGTTGACCATTGACCATCTTTCTTGAAATACTTTTCTGCCTCAGCTACCATGAAGGGCAGTTCTCCTTCCTTTATTTTTTTTCCATACCTCTTAATCTCCTTCACTGCTTCATTATCATCTGCTCCCCAGACATTGATCTTGATCCCCCTTTCCTTCTCTAAATAAGTTCTCTCTCTTGGGTTACTCATCCTAGCATCACAATCTTAAAAATCAGTGTATTGACTGTTATCAAATATATATTCCTGTTCCATAACTCTGTGAACCCCAGACTCATAGAAAAATGCCTAACTTGTCACTTTACATTGATATGCCACAGGCATCTCACATTTAACACATCAAAAACTAAACTTTGCCATTCCCCTGACTTATTTACACATCTATTGTTCCCTAGTTATCTCCATCTCCACAAATGGTGCCACCACAGAACCAGTTGTTTAACTAGGAAACCTAGGAATCATTCTTTATCCCAATCTCTACATCTATCATATTTACTTTTTTAGTAGCAGTAGTGTGAATAATATTTATATCAATAATAATAAAAGGAAACAGCCCTTCTTGAGCACCTAGTATGTTCTGGGCACTGTAGTAAGTAAAATAGATGCATTAATTCATTTAAACCTTATACCAAAACTTTCAGGTAGGCATTGTTATCTTTTCCATATTATGAATGAAAAAAATAATAACTGAAGCAAGACAATGAAATAATCTGTCTGAAGTCACACATCTATTAAATGGTAAAGCTTGGATTTGAATTTAAGGCATCAGTTTCAAGAACCCATGACCTTAGCCACTATAGTAGGATACCTTATTTTAGTTTGATTTATAATGTATCCCTGGAGTTAGATTGCTTGCTTAGGGAAAACAGGCTTCAATGAAAATTTCCCTGTGATTCAGTTAAACTTCTAAGACAGGGGTCCCCAAACTTTTTACACAGGGGGCCAGTTCACTGTCCCTCAGACCGTTGAAGGGCTGGACTATAAAAAAAAACTATGAACAAATCCCTATGCACACTGCACATACTTAAAGTAAAAAAAAAAAAGAAAACAGGAAAAAATACAATATTTAAAATAAAGAACAAGTAAATTTAAATCAACAAACTGACCAGTATTTCAATGGGAACTATGCTCCTCTCACTGACCACCAATGAAAGAGGTGCCACTTCCAGAAGTGTGGCGGGGGGCGGATAAATGGCCTCAGGGGGCCGCATGCGGCCCGTGGGCTGTAGTTTGGGGACCCCTGTTCTAAGATATACATTAGTACTTATGTGGAAAGTTAAGTTCAGAAAGGTTAAATAACTTGTTTAAGATCATAAAGCTAGTGAGTGTTACAATTAGAATCCAAACCAACTCTTCATGATTCCAGAGACAAAAATATAATCACTAAGCTATATCGCCATCTTGTTAAATTTGTAATACTAACATATTCAAACTGGTCATCATGAATTTCCCTATCACGGTACCTCAGACACTCAAATCACAACTAAGTTCTTATTGAGCAAAGAAGGTATTGCTTTAGGATCATAAAGTCATTAGAAGTCATTCTCAGTTTTAAAGTCATGTTTCTTTGTAAGCCATTCTGAGAGAGATGAGGCCAATCTGGTAAGAGAGCACTAGTTGAAAACTAAGACCATGACTAATGAAAGTGTTCTTTGTTTGCAGGGCTGGCTATGTGCCTTCCTTCATGTATAAAGATGAATTTACCCACTATCAGTAGGACAGAAACTCAGGAATTCTTGTACCAATAACAAAAACGAATGGCTGACGTACATCTAGTTCTTTTTGAGGGGTCGTTTAAACCACTTCTATAAAATAACCTCCAGGATAAAGAGCACAGACAGTAGTCATGTACTTGAATTACCCTACAGTCCACATAGAGATCATATTCATGGCTCTGGTCAAAATAGTTTAGAAAGGAGTTAGATGAGTTATATATTATACTCAAAAAAGACTGTTTTCCTAATCATGCCACAGACCAAAGCACTGAGATACTAGAAACATTGAGGAGATCTAGGCAGGAGATTGGCTATAGAGAACTATTAAAATAATATTTTCAAATATGCAAGCTAACTAACATGGGACTAAATATTAAAGAGGTTTCCTAAACAGAACTTAAATACCCCAAATGTATTTATGCTAGGTGGCTATTCACTTTACTAATTGCCCAGTCAAAAATGTGTCTGATATCAGCAGAGGAACAAAGAGGAAAGTGTAGGAGCCAAAAACAATGAGAAAAAAATAAGAAAGGAGGGAGGGAGGGAAGTGGCCCAGAATGAACCAAAAGGATATGAAGCAGAAAATGAAGGAAACATTAAACAATTAGCTTTGGGAATAGAAGACTAAATGTTATAACATTCATAAAATTGCTTACATGGACTTTATCTTACACTACACCTTAGGTCACAGAACTTATTACTGACTTTAACTACAAAATAAAACAAACACATTACATGTGCAAAACAATATATAGTCCTATGAATTAGAAATGGAGAGATGGGTGAGGGGGTGCAGGAATTGACCATAAAAGGACAGAGAAAGAAAGAAAAAACTCATGGACACAAACAACAGTATCGTGATTGCAGGGAGGACTGTAGAGGGAATAAAAGGTGATAAATGATGACTTGGTGGGGGAGGTGAACACACAATATAGTGTACAGAGATATATTATAAAAATGGGCACCTGAAACCTGTATAATTATGTTAATCAGTGTCACCCTAATAAATTCAATTTAAAAATAAATTATAATATTTTTTTTCAATTTTTTAAAACTTTATTTATTCATTTTAGAGGGGTGGGAATAGAAAGAGAAAGGGAAGAGAAAGAGAAGCAGGAAGGAGCAAGAAGCATCTACTCCCATATGTGCTTTGACCAGGCAAGTCCAGGGTTTTGAACCGGTAATTTCAATATTCCAGGTTGACACTTTATCCACTGTGCCACTACAGGTCAGGCATAAAATTATCTTTAAATAACATGACTAAGCTTTTAAGTATTATGTCTGTGATAAAACTTACATGACATTTTTTTTACATCTTTATAAGGTCATTGGCTCTCATTCAGTGTTCGTGACCCATGTCTCCTATGTCATCTACACACTTTTCAACCAAGTTTGTTCACATATGGTTGTTGATTCTTTGAATATGGAGCACAACCTTGAGCCAAGGAATGAAGACAGTTTCTAGAAGTTGAAAAATACAAAGAAATGGATTCTCCCCTAGTGCTCCCAAAAAGGAATGCAGCCTTGTCTACATCTTGTTTTATCCTGATGAGATTCATTTTGGACTTATTATTATTGCAAAATAATAAATGTGCATTGTATTAAGCCACCAAATTTGTTTTAAGTTGTTACAATATCAATATAAAATGAAAAAATACCCCTTGTCCATGGCTTTATTAGCTCTTTTCCTTTCTCCATTACTGACCTCATGCAATATTTTGACTGAGAACATCTGCAACTCAATCTTTCATCTTGCTTTCCCAAGCACAGGTTGCCAAGAGCAAAGGATGTCTTCATCTTCATACACTGTTCCTCCCTGAGCTCTTGTTATTTAGTTTCAACAGTCCAAATATCTGATGGGATTAATGTATAGCCTTAAGTGATATCTGTCTCTTTTATTTAAACCATATTCCAACTTTCTCATATTAGTGTCCTCCCATATTATTGTCTTCTCTTATTCTTGGGCTGGTTTGGAGTGTACAAGAGCCAAAAAAAAAAAAGTACAGCTACTCATTAAGAACATGGTTTGGATCTCAATTTCCTTAATGTAGAAACAAGGTGAAGGCATGCTTGTATAATATATACTGCCACAAAAAGGGTCAGGATTTGAAATGAAGAAGTGGATGTTACATCTAAATCCATGCTTCCAAACTGGTTTACAAGTAGAAAGACAACTGATGGAGGGATATTAAGAAAGAATTGCCATTAAAAACTATAGTGCCTTCAAATAGTTAAAGAAATACAGGTAGGAATCCAACAATCTTTCTTTATATAAGGTCTACCGGAAAGTTCTGTCCATTTTTGGAATAGAACAAAATACAAATTTTTCTTACCGTCAAAAAACTTTATTAAATAATATAATTGCCATTATTATTAATGATTTCTTGCCAGCGTGAGGGCAATTTGTATATCCCATTTTTGAAAAATGTTTTA
Organism: Saccopteryx bilineata; assembly: GCF_036850765.1. Lineage (NCBI taxonomy): Eukaryota > Metazoa > Chordata > Mammalia > Chiroptera > Emballonuridae > Saccopteryx > Saccopteryx bilineata. The sequence continues at coordinate 62,222,588 of NC_089502.1, read as the reverse complement.
TCTTTTGATGCGAAAAATTGAAACAGTGCTTGTTTGATATCTTCTTCATTTTTGAATTTTTTGCCCTTCAAAAAATTTTGTAAGGACAAAAACAAGTGATAGTCAGTATTATTCCTTCACCAAACACTTTCCATAAATTTCTACATGCTTCTGTAGCATTTCTTCCTTGTTGAAATTCGTAAAAATTACAGTGGTATAAATGAACAGTAGCCATGGGTACACTATCGCTTCACACATAAGACTAACATGAATCAACTTTGTTTTAGTTATTTTGCTACGTCAGTATGTATACATTAAGTGATAAAAATAGAGAGGCACACATGCGCCAAATAAACGTGCTTACGTGTCGAAACTTGTTGTGATAGAAATGGACAGAACTTTCCGGTAGACCTTATATTTATCTTCTTGTATAAGATGGCGTGTCTTATTAATTCAGTCAAGTATAAATCAAATGGCTAAACTGTGATGTCTACCATTTTGCTCAACTCTAAGGTTGATAGAAAACAATGTTGGGTCACACTCCTTTCCCTGAGGGAGTTTGCAATCTTGTTAGGGAAATAAAATCAACATATAGAAAAGAATTAGAAACTAACTCAATACAGGCAGTACAAGGGCTACAAATGAGATAGGTTCTGTAGGTTTGAAAATATTTAAGTATTTATATGCACATAAAGGTAAAAATGAATACTATCTTAAGACAAATATCTGTCTAAATTGCATTTAATATGTAAATGAACCTGTTCCAACTTCTATACAAATTGATCTTAAGAACAAACCTACAGAACCTATCTCATTCGTAACCTGGGGACTGCCTGTACAATATACGGTCAAGAGCTAAAGCCTATGATTCTTAGCCCTGGCCGGCTGGCTCAGTGCTAGAGCGTCGGCCTGGCATGCGGGAGTCCCAGGTTCGATTCCTGGCCAGGGCACACAGGAGAAGCGCCCATCTGCTTCTCCCCTCCCCCTCTCCTTCCTCTCTGTCTCTCTTTCTTCCCCTCCCACAGCCGAGGCTCCATTGGAGGAAGTTGGCCCGGGAGCTGAGGATGGCTCCATGGCCTCTGCCTCAGGCTCTAGAATGGCTCTGGTTACAACAGAGTGATTCCCCAGATGGGCAGAGCATCACCCCCTGGTGGGCATGCCGGGTGGATCCCGGTCGGGCACATGCGAGAGTCTCTCTGACTGCCTCCCCGTTTCCAACTTCAGAAAAATACAAAAAAAAAAAAAAGTGACATCAACCAACCTTCAAAAGGACAATTACAGACTCCTCATCAAAGCTCATAGAGCTGAGAAGAGAGCTGTGAGAATCAAGTCTAACATCTCCCCAAATGCTGTTTCATTGGCATGAAGACACAAGTGCAGTTTCCTTTCCCTCACTTGCTCTTGCCCATCAGGAGCTTAAAAACATTCTTTACAGATGTTTTCAAGATGCTGGCAGCAGAAGTTACTTACATCAGGCCCTGTTCTCCAAACTACCAGTGTTATGACTAAGATAATAATAATGAAAACCTAAATCTGACCCTGTCATAATAACAGGACTGACAAAGTGACCACATTGTGGGTGACAGTCTATAATTTGCAAAGGTCGGGGAGGTGCATAACTCAGTAGCCCAAAGTACATGGCACCTAATAGGCATTCAATATATGCTTGTTGAATGAAAGCTCAAATGAGTGACTGTGGAGCATATCAAAAGCCTGAGAATATAGAGACTTTCTAGTACAGTATCTCCCACAATATCATGAGTTGCACAAAGGCTATTCTTTGTGATCAACAATACACCGAATTTCTCAAAGGATACTCTTACATTTCTGGTCCTTGCCTATCTTTTCAGAGTATTCTGATACCATTACCCCATTTTTTCACCATGCTCCATGGACCTTCTCTCAAATTCTCAGATATTCCTTGCTTCTTCCTATCTCAGGGCAATGCATTTTGTATTTTCTACCCATTCTCTTTGCCCTATCACCACTGATTAGCTCTTACTAATCCTTGAGGTCCATAAACAATTACTATTTCTTCAAAAAGAACCTTCCAATCTCTTATCTAAAGCTAACTATAAAAGTATGAACCAGTATGTCATTTATACTCATATAATTAAGGAAAACAGTTGATATCAGGAGAGGTAACTTGGTTCAATAATAGCAGGACTTTAGGTATCATTGTAATATTTTATAAGAATAAAATGAAAAGACCATTAGTGTTGCCCATTGTGTTAATTCTTCATTTTTCCCCCAGTGTACCCTGGTGACAAATAATAATAATAATAGTAATAATAATAATTACAATGAGTTAAATAGTTCAGAACTGACCTTTTTTCCTTTTCTTATTTTTCTTTTCTTTTCTATCTTCCTTTTTTTACTCCATGGTCCAAGAATCAGTTCCTTCCCTCCAGGTGGGAAATGCCTCCTGAGGCAGGGCATTTCCCACCACCACACTACCAATATTTCCCTTATATCCTGGTGTCATTTAACATTTAGAAAAAATTAAGCTGCTGAAGGAATACAAAAATAACTAAAATCACATAAGAATTGAGCATTAATTTTAATTGTGATTCTATCCTTCAGTCTCTTCCAAAGGCAAATGATTCTATGGGCCACCTACTCTCAGATTCCATTCAAAGCATTCCCTCCACCTTCATACCATCACAAAACAGAGTTTACCAGATACAGTGGCATACATACTGCTTTTGTTAAGACAGCAAAAAAAAAAAACCCCAAAAAAACAGCCAAAAAAAAACCAAACAAATAAGTAAAATAGCACCATTTCATTTGCCTTTAATTCTTCACTAAGACCCCACTAGAAATTCCTTGGAGATACTCTCATTGTAGTCATAGTAGAAATGACAGAATGGCAGAATGGTCTCTGGGACTGTCATGATTCACAGTGGCTCTCTCTTTTTGTGGTGTGACAGGAGAAGTTTACAGGTCAGTTATTATTTTTTATCCTAACCCAAGCATGATAAGGACATATGCTAATATAGCATAACTAAGTCTTTATTTTACATCATTGACAAATATAGATATCAACATATTTTAAATACTAACAGTATAAGAGCAGACCACCAAAAGGGTCTCCAGAGGGTCTGGGATTTCAATAGGCTGAAAACTATTGAATTTAGCGTATTTTGCCATTCTAGATTCTTTTTTCAGAAGTTGCTTCCTGATAAGCAATATATTTCCTCTTGAAATGAAGTTCAAAGCACTTAGGTGCATTTCAAGTTTCTCAGTGGCCATTTGCATTGCCCTCCCTGCTGCCATAGTAAACTCGGTATTTTTCCTTCCCAAACTCATTAATCTATGGATTATAAGAGATATTTATTAGTGCAACTGAAGAACTGACAGAAATTGGGGCCAGAAAGTCACTAAGATTGTATTTGGGCACATGGCTCAGGTTCCTGCCCCAAATGGCATTCAGTCTCTCAGTTATCAGATTCTTTACTGCCTATCTGCTCCTCATTCAAGACCATAACCAGAGAAAGCAGATATTCAATGAACTCCTACACAAGATTATCATTTTTTTTACCCCATCCCCACCATGGGGTCTAGACATTGCTTTCTTCTAAGTAACTACTAATAGTTTATTAAGACCCTGTATTCCACATTAGCATACTTAGATGAAAGATTATTATTCTTTATTAACTGCATCTGTATTCTCCATCTAAACCTTCCCTCTACCTCCCAGATATTGCTTGCTCCCTCAGTCACATGGCTCTTCTTTACTGGCCCTTATACCAATGCTTTGTAAACATGCATTGCTTCTAGAATTCCCAACAAAGAAAAGAAAAAAGAAAACCTAGGTTTGATTTTGCTGTTATTTTAGACACTAATAATTTTCTCCTTCCATCCAATGCCAAAATTGTGAAAATTTTTATCTCAACATTTTTGTTTTTTTTTCAGCATCCCTTTGATCCTTAATATTTTATCTTGAGGCTTCCATGATCACTAAAACACTGCAATTATTCTCTCAAAGGTCATATATTACCTATTTTTTTCATTGTTTTTATTCTTGAACTCTGTAGTTTTCCCTGAGGTTAACAAACCCTCCTTGACTTTTCTTCTATTTCTTGTTTTTGTTTGTTTTGGTCAATATCCAATTCTGATTTCCTTCTTACTAACCATTTTCTAACCAGTTGTCATCCCCTTGATTGCTTTCTCACTCTTACATTATCTAAAGTTCTGTCTTCAGTCCTCTATTCTTTTTGTCTTTACAATTTTCTCCCTGAGGAGTGGTAATTTTTTTAAACAAAGAAATAGTGGTGAATTAAAATGCTTAGAAGGCCTAGACAGGTACTGCAACCAAGCAAAGAAAAAGATGGGAGGGTGTAAGATACAATTAAGTAGTATTGGATGCTGGGAGTAAATTACAGAGTCAGCTTATGTTTCTAAGGGGGTGGATGGTTGCTATTCAGCCCCAGCCGATACATGCCCTGTGCATAAGTAGGCTAAACTTGCCAGTTCTTCCAAGTTTTTTTTTTCTTTTTTTTTTTATAAATTTTTATTAATGTTAATGGGATGACATTAATAATTCAGGGTACATATATTCAAAGAAAACATGTCTAGGTTATCTTCTCATTAAATTATGTTGCATACCCCTCGCCCAGAGTCAGATTGTCCTCTGTCACCCTCTATCTAGTTTTCTCTGTGCCCCTCCCCCTCCCCCTAAATCTCTCCCTCCCTCCCTCCTGCGTCCTCCCTCCCCCCACCCCTGGTAACCACCACACTCTTGTCCATGTCTCTTAGTCTCGTTTTTATGTTCCACCAATGTATGGAATCATGTAGTTCTTGTTTTTTTCTGATTTACTTATTTCACTCCGTATAATGTTATCAAGATCCCACCATTTTGCTATAAATGATCTAATGTCATCATTTCTTATGGCTGAGTAGTATTCCATAGTGTATATGTGCCACATCTTCTTTATCCAATCTTCTATTGAAGGGCTTTTTGGTTGTTTCCATGTCTTGGCCACTGTGAACAGTGCTGCTATGAACATGGGGCTACATGTGTCTTTACGTATCAATGATTCTGAGGTTTTGGGGTATATACCCAGTAGAGGGATTGCTGGGTCATAAGGTAGTTCTATTTTCAGTTTTTTGAGGAACCACAAATGTAGGTTAGTTTTTTTTTAAATATTTTATTTATTGATTTTTTTAGAGAGAGAGAAGGGGGAGGAGCAGGAAGCATCAACTCCCATATGTGCCTTGACCAGGCAAGCCCAAGGTTTCGAACCCGCGACCTCAGTGTTCCAGGTCGACGCTTTATCCCACTGCGCCACCACAGGTCAGGCCCCCAAGTTTTTATTAGAAACCTGAATTCTGGATTTTTTTTTTGGTTAACTATCTAAATTTTTTAAATAATTTCATTTTGTTTAATGATATAGTCTGTATCAGTTAGGCTAGGTTACATTACATTTACAGATGGCCCTGGAATCTTTCAACAGAAGTTTTTCCTTAGCCACATTACAGTCTCATCACAGGTCAGCTATATTTCTATTCCACATCATGTTCAGTCTAAGACACAGGTTGACAAAGCTACTTCCTTCTAGAGTATCGATGACCTCAGGGCAAAAAAAAAAAAAAAAAAAAAAAGCTGGTGAATCATATACTTAAACTTTGCACTTAAATAATTCCTTAAAATTTCTCTCAAAACTAGCCTTACCAAGCACTGGTACAGTGGATAGATTGTCCGACTGGGATGTGGAAGACCCAGGTTCGAGACCCTAAGGTCGCCAGCTTGAGCGCAGGCTTATCTGGTTTGAGCAGGGCTCACCAGCTTGAGCCCAAGGTCACTCGGTCTGCTGTGTCCCCCCAGTCAAGTCACATATAAAAAATCAACCAATGAACAATTAAGGAACCACAATGAAGAACTGATGTTTCTCATCTCTCTCCCTTCCTGTCTGTCTGTCCCTCTCGCTGACTCTCTCTGTCTCTGCCACACACAAAAGAATTTTCTCTCCAAACAATTGCAAATCACCTCCACCAACATGTCTTTGACCAAAGTATGTTACATGGTTAAGGCTGATTTCAGTGGGAAGGGGAATTATAATTCTCTCTCAAAGAGAGGTAGCAAGTATTTGTGAACAAGAGCATAACCAATTTTACTGGACAATCACAACTATCAGTGGCTTATTACCAGTTTCTAATGTTTAGGAAAGAGCAGGGAAATGAGTATCACTCAGAAAATCTGATGTTTCATCACCACTAATGAACTTTGAGGTCCTGGGCAAGTTACTTCACTTATTGATTTTATCTGTAAAATGAGTGACTTGGAGTAGATGATTTTTTTTAAAAAAAGACTTTATTCCATTTTTAGAGAGGAGAGAGATAGAGAGAGAGATAGAGAGGAGGAGCAGGAAGCATCAACTCCCATATGTGCCTTGACCAGGCAAGTCCAGGGTTTTGAACCAGCAACCTCAGCATTCCAGGTTGATACTTTATCCCATTGCTCCACCACAGGTCAGGTGGAGTAGATGATTTTTAAGGTCCCTTTACAGATCTACTATACTGAGTGTGTGAGCAACTCTATTAAGATAGAAGACTCTTAATAGAGACTGAATATTTAGAAAGCCGTCACTGAAGTCTCAATCTTACATTTTCTAAGGATTTCTGCACATTTCTACTTAGACACTCAACCACTAGCATGCGACAAGTCTTAAAGCAAACCACTCTTCAATCCAAGTTTGATTTTATTATTTGCAAACAGTTCTACTATCAAAACAATCTGGCCAGTATGTTTGAAATCATCCTTATCTCTTTTGTTTCTCTAATGCTCCATCTCTGTCCCGTCACCAATCACTAGCAATATTTTCTTCCCAATATTTCTTTCATCCATTTCCTCTTTTCCAGTCTGATGGTTAGTAAAATAATCCATGTTCCTACCTATTCACATGTGAATGGCTGACCTGGCTTACTATCTTGGCTCTTGCCACACCTGTTTTGAAATTTTAAGTCATCATCTACTTGCTCTCATTCACACATCTCCCACAACTTCACCCCTACTCAATAGACTTTGATCCTCGCTGCTTTTAGAGAAAAGTCAAAATTTTTTACTTGCCATTCAGGTTGCCTTAAGTAACTGCCTGTATAAATTTAAGCTTTTTCATTTCCCTGAGCTGAAGTGTTTTTATTTGTGAAACCGACATAAAATAATAATAGTTCAACCTCTTATTTCAGAGGGTTATGAACATTGCATGAAAAAATGGTGATATATAAAGGATGTCAAATAAATTATTGCTTAAGCAACTCATAACTTCTATCACTATAAATGCAAATAAATTAATTATAAAAATTAAGTTTTTCTTTTCTTTTTTTTTTTGTATTTTTCTGAAGTTGGAAATGGGGAGGCAGTCAGACAGACTCCCGGATGCGCCTGACCGGGATTCACCCGGCACGCCCACCAGGGGGCGATGCTCTGCCCATCTGGGGCATTGCTCTGTTGCAACCAGAGCCATTCTAGCACCTGAGGCAGAGGCCATGGAGCCATCCTTAGCGCCCGGGACAACTTTGCTCCAATGGAGCCTTGGCTGTAGGAGGGGAAGAGAGAGACAGAGAGGAAGGAGAGGGGGAGGGGTGGAGAAGCAGATGGGCGCTTCTCCTGTGTGCCCTGGCTGGGAATCGAACCCGGGACTCCTGCACTCCAGGCCGACACTCTACCACTGAGCCAACCGGCCAGGGCCTAAAAATTAAGTTTTAAGAGTGATTTTTTTTCCTAAAGAGGAATCACTTAATGATTTCATTACAAAGTCAGAGGTTGGAATAAATAACCTGTCTCAAAGGCTCCTTCCAATTCTGAGATTTTATTGCTACCTCATCCACTCAGCCTACACTTGAAAATAAGGCTACAAGTAATTAGGTTATAGATATGAAAGCAATATCTAGTAGTTAATACAATGGGTTCAGGGGTCAACCAACATGGGTCCAAATCTTGACTCCCACACTTAACAACTGTATGAACTTTGAGAACTTAATTTGTAAGGGCCATTATCATCTAAAATTTAGTTTTGTTCATAAAGAGGAAAAAATGAAAGAAAAAAAAAACCCAAAACTCCATCTACATTATGAAGTTGCTAAGAAAAGATAAAGTGTTTGATGTACTGACACAAAAAGAACTCTAAGATATGCTGTTGTATGAGAGGGGAAGCAAATCAATACATACAGTAGGCTCCTGTTTTGGGACATATATGTTTATTCATATATGGTTGGGGACAGCTCTAGGGGGGACAAAGTGTTAACAGTGGTTATCTGTGGGGTTGGGGTCAGCAGGGTAAATGTGTGAAGGAACAGCGCTTTTCATTTTTCTACTTATATACTGCCATATTCATTGAATTTTTACAAATTTGCATTTTTTTATCTTGATATAATTTTATCTATAAAAATGTCACCACATTGTAAAAGATCAGGGAATTCAATTGCCAGTGAGATAGCCATGAGCCATGGTTTCTACTCCAGTTCCTAGGGCCTCCCTGGGAGGGTGATGTAAAGCCACAAAGAGCTGACAAGTTCCTGCTCCATGTTACATTTGCATTATTTTATATTGAGCATTTTCTAAGAAAAACACCATCTCATCTAGAGATTTTTTTTGTTCTAATTTGAAGCCAAGGTCTTACTACTTCAGATAAAGATAAACCCCAGTCCAAAGCATCCACATAGTTCTGCTGGAGTAGACATCAAAAAGACCTATCTTGCTAAATGGTATTTCAAGGAAACTGACCTTATCCTCACCTAGTCTCCCCATAAATACTTAGGAATTTGAAAGAGTTGTGATTATTTATTTGACCTTGGTGAGTGAGTAGGTAAGTTTGTAGCCATGGTCCACAGAACAGTTAGGAGTGGCCAGAAGAGAATTAAAAGAATTTTTTTTTAAAAAAAGTAGAAATGATAAAAGAATCTTTTGGGTCCTGGAAAAATCCTTACTCCAGGCAACTGGTGTTGCTTACAGCTGCAAATCCCTAGAGGCAACTGTGGGAACCTGAGAGCCATGCTTTCATTGGAGAACATGATGCCCCATCTACTGCTATACTTCTACGTTTCCAGATCCTTTGCCATAAAAGATATACCATCTCAGCTTGTATTTGTTAGCATCTTTCTACCAGTCACAGCACTATCCTGACAAATACAAAGAAATAAGAGCATCCAACACTTACAGAGAACACCATAGACCAGGCACTATACTAAGTACTTTACTTGGATCATCTCAGTTAATTCTCTCTACAGCCATGAAAAAGGTAATATCACTTTTATTTTACAATAGAAGAAAAAAGCCTCATAAAACTCACATCATTCTTCAATAGTGAATCAATTGCATGTATTAGGGAGCATCATCCAAAAGAATTGAATCAAAAGTATGAGACTTTAGGGTAGAAGGAAGGTCTGGATTGGGATACTCATTCTCCAGAAGAGGTGAGGCACTGCACTAGGGGGGCAAGGAGAAGCCATGAAGTCTGAGGGGACACCGAGTATATCTGGGATGAAGGTAGAAATAATAAGTGGCAGTGATGGAAATGATAAGAAATCACAGTCTAGTAACAATAGCTAGAAATTTTTTGAGTGGTCACTGTCTACTAAAACACAGAGCCTGCCCTCTTTTCCAGCCAAGTACCTGGTTATTGATGCTATGGAGGCAGAGAAACTGAAAACAACTCTTTCAGAGTATATTCTAGCAAGGTGCAAAGGGTTACCAAATCTAAACAGCATTTGCTACCCTCTATTTTGATGAGAACAAGCTTTTAAAACTGAGAGGGAATAGAATTCTGTGGGTCTGGATTTGACCTAAGGTGATCTTCATCTCTCTTTAGCACCATAAACTTTTGCAACGAAGACATTTATTTAGAGGCAACCTTACCAAGATGCTGCTCACCAACTTACTGAGAATTTAAAGTAAACTACAAATCCAGTGCTCTCTCTACCACTTTGATTTCATGCCATTGCAATAAATGTATTGAACACTTACTGTATAGGCAAATCTAAGGTAGGTTCCTGAGACAGAATGGTAAATTTATATCAAATTGCCCCTACTGTTGAGATTTCCTGTCTAGTGAAGGAGTACAATGTCTAAGTAAATAATTATAGCAATATAATATGTATTTTTAATTTTATTTTTATTTATTCATTCTAGAGAGGGGGGGGGGAGCTGGAAGCGTCAACTCCCATATGTGCCTTGACCAGGCAAGCCCAGGGTTTTGAACCGGCGACCTCAGCATTTCCAGGTCGACGCTTTATCCACTGTGCCACCACAGGTCAGGCTATAATATGTATTTTAATACACACAGTGAGTTTCATTTTCTATGAGCTCATGGAAAATAATGAAATTAAACATGGCTGGATTGATGAAAATTGCACTGAGGAGTCTATGACACAATAGTATCTCAAAAGATAAATAGGAGTTTTACAGGTAGGGAGGTATATATGGAATGTACATTTAGGTAGAGAGAACAGCTGGAGAAAAGACACTATATCACCATGCATCTTGGCTCCATCTTTTCACAACTCCTAGAACACGTGTCTGTACCATTCATTTGTCAAATAATAATGTTTTGTCTCATGACACCTCTCCTATTACCGCCTTGAACTATTTATCTCCTCTGTCTCTTAATTTTTCATGTCTTGTCACCCTAAAAAAAATTAAACTTGAAGGAAGAAGAACCAATTAATTGATCACCATTTTCCATGCAGTGCCTTGCACATGGTTTTAAACAGAGTGGCTGCTTAATGAATATTTTTTGATATATTGATGTAAAGAAAGAAAAACAGAATAATCTTGAACATATCCTAAATTCACTACTTATCACTAAAACCTCCTGTGAAATAAACTTTGTTCAATCTCTCTTCCTGATTGTTCACATGATGACCATCAAAGAGTCTTTGAACCTATTGTGCCCCTATTATAATTAACAATATTGTGGTAGAATAAGAACATCAGAAACTCACACAGTGGTAGTGGTTTGCATATTTCAATGCCCTATTTTGTTTTTAATCTGGGCTAATCAGTCTGGGTCTCTTCACTTTTCAACAAAGTATTAGGCATTCTGACAAAATTGCAAAAACCGGATCAACTACCATACCATTCTTTAGCAGCATCCTAAGGAAGTAGTCAGGCGAGCTCCACTGAAGAAACAAAGTAACTTAATGCTTATGCAGAGTGGACAATGACATTTCGTACAAATAAGGGACACAGCTTGAACTGAATTTCAAATTAGGATGAGCAGAGGGAACTTCTTCCACTTAGGAACATTTCAAACGTTGACCTCAAGGCTGAGGAAAATATGTTCTTACCTGGATGACTTTTTGCCTCCATTGTGCATAATTGAGAGCCCCAAATAGTAAGAACCTGGCACCTATTCAACAAGGACCTGACAGAGAAGATCTTAATCAAAGATGACTCTCATGTCACTTATTTTGCTGCATTTTTGCCAGGTGACTCATTGTCATCCAGAGAACAAATAAGTATGGGTATAAAAGTAGCCTTTCCACGTATGCAGGGACTATTTGGAAATTAACACATTGTATGTGGAGGTTGGATAGAGCTTTATAGTACAGGCAGAGGAGTTGGTACAAATGTCAAACCAAGGGTGGAAAAAGAAAAGGTATTCTAACACACTTATCCTTCTGCAATGACAACTTGTTTAGTGTATAATAAATGTATCACCACCATTATACTATCCTTTTTCCTCCCCATCAACAGAGAACCCTCCCTACTCATCCATTATCTTTCTTCATCCCAACTGTTTGTAAATAGTTTAAGACATTCTTATAAACATATTGAGAACAATAAATGAGATCATGTAAAATGCCAGAGATCTTGCAGCACTGTAGGTGCCCCTTGATACCTTTTACTATATGCTAAGATTTTTCACTAGGTGGCCATATTTCTCTTGGAAGAGTTCAGAGCCACCCAGGTAGAAATGGGAGAGCTGGAAGAGTCAAACAGAAACACCTTAGAATTGATATTATAGAGCAGTGGTCCCTAACCCCCAGCCCATGGACCGGTATCAGTCCGTGGGCCATTTAGTACCGGTCCACAGAGAAAGAACAAATAACTTAAATTATTTTCATTTTATTTATACTTAAGTCTGAACAATGTTTTATTTTTTTTAAATGACCAGATTCCTTCTGTTACATCCGTCTAAGACTCACTCTTGATGCTTGTCTCGGTCACGTGATACATTTATCCATCTTATCTTAAAGGCCAGTCCGTGAAAATATTTTCTGACATGAAACCGGTCCATGGCCCAAAAAAGGTCGGGGACCACTCTTCTAGAGGACCGTGACTGTAAAATCAAACTTTTCCCTAGCCACTCTAATAGAAAATAAATAAATAATACAACAGATAATCAAAATACCACACATAAGGAAAATGACTACATGAATTGTGCTAGAGCAACAAGATAGAATATCAAGTCATCAGAAATTAGAAGCATGAGCACTATGTACAAAAATGGAAAAATATTGATGTATCAATTGAAAAAGTAAAACAAAATTATGTGCGTATAATGGCTGAAATGATTTAAAACTATAGGCATGCACAAAATTGAAAATAATTATGTTGAGTGGGTAGATTATAGTCATAAAATTAATTAATTATACTAACAGTAAAAACATTAACTACAAAAAAAAGCAGATAAAGTACAAATCAGTTCTATCCAGATTTATAACATATGATATAACTTTTCTTTGGAAGTAAATTTATTTTCCTGATGCTCTTTCCTTAGACTGATGTTGATGTGAGTTTGCATTCTCTTAGCCCTCATTAAGGGCAGGCAGGAGGGATAAATAGGAATGATTGCAAAGTAATTCGAGAGTGTTCTAAGTTTCAGAGGAAAGCTATTTGAGAGTAAATATTTGTTGTCAAATCTATTGGGAGGAAAATTTGAAGACACATTTTTATAATGGTAACAGAGATACATTTTTAAATGGCCTATATGTGAGTAGGTAGAAATGAAAATGAAAACGTGGGAGAGAAAACTATAAAGAAAGAGTTGAATAGCTGTTTTCAGTACCAATTACATGACACTGAATTCATCTATTCCTAGAAATGAAAACATAAAACAGAATTGTTTCTCCCCCTCTGAATCAATCCGAAATTGCTACCAAATCACATACTAGTACCATGACCAAACTGTGTCAAATAAAGAATGCAAACTCTAATAGTTCCAGCAAGATATTATGGGCACCACCTGCCATTGTCCTCTTACATTAAAAAAAAAAATCCAAAAACCCTCAACTGATGGCATGAGTCTATGAGGACATGGAACATTTATCTGAATAATGGATATAATTTAATTAAATCAACCACAGCTCTCTTAATGACAACTTAAATTTGCTCAGCACCTTATTCAACAACCTTATTCAGTAACATTTTCTCACAGTTTAAGTAGATCAAATCCCTGAAGGTACTTGCATTACCAAAGTGACTAAATTTTACTCTTTCCTCCAATTATTTCCTACTTCAGGGACTATTTTCTGGTTATTAAAGAGGGATTTATATTATAAATAATATAATAAGAATAAAGTAACAATTCATTTCCATGCACTGGGCACACAAGTCCCATATATAGACATTGCTATTCTGACCTGGGATACCCTCATCAGAGGCCTTCTCTTTGTTAGTGAATAGTGGATCAACAGATTTTTTTTGACAGAGACAGAGAGAGGGATAGATAGGGACAGACAGACAGGAATGGAGAGAAATGAGGAGCATCGATTCTTCATTGTGACACTTTAGTTGTTCATTGATTGCTTACTCATATGTGCCGTGACCAGGGGTCTACAGCAGAGTGAGTGACACCTTGCTCAAGCTAGTGAACTTGGGCTCAAGCCAGCAATCCTGTGTTCAAGCTGGTGAGCCTGCGCTCAAGCTGGTGACCCTTTCGAACCTGAGTCCTCTGCGTCCCAGTCCAACGCTCTATCCACTGTGCCACAGCCTGGTCAGGCAATTAATAGATTTTTTTTAGATAAACTAGTACCTCACAAATTTTTAGACTGAAAGTTCTTCAATGTCAAAGAAGTTTATTTTTACATATCTGCTGATAAAATGTAAATTCCACATGACAGAATGCTATTTACAAATTCAGGAATATTGACAAATGAGTTTTTTATTTTATTAATGAAATCAGCATCTATAAGGTTGGAAAGTGAGGCCCTGGCCGGTTGGCTCAGCGGTAGAGCGTCGGCCTAGCGTGCGGAGGACCCGGGTTCCATTCCCGGCCAGGGTACATAGGAGAAGCGCCCATTTGCTTCTCCACCCCTCCGCCGCGCTTTCCTCTCTGTCTCTCTCTTCCCCTCCCGCAGCCAAGGCTCCATTGGAGCAGAGATGGCCCGGACGCTGGGCATGGCTCTGTGGCCTCTGCCTCAGGCGCTAGAGTGGCTCTGGTCGCAATATGGCGACGCCCAGGATGGGCAAAGCATCGCCCCCTGGGGGGCAGAGCACCGCCCCTGGTGGGCGTGCCGGGTGGATCCCGGTCGGGCGCATGCGGGAGTCTGTCTGACTGTCTCTCCCTGTTTCCAGCTTCAGAAAAATGAAAAAAAAAAAAAAAGGTTGGAAAGTGTACATATTTATGTGCTGTTTCTGAGTCCACTTGCAGACACTAGAGTGCAGAATGTCATAGGTTCCTTGCAACAAATTTTGATGCATCAAAGGTCTGAACATTACAGATTGGCAACCACTAATATAATCTAGGCAATATTTATTGAGTTTATTTTATGCCTGGCATGGTAGAGCATGCTATCTATCCATTATTTACTTACGGCATCATAAAAGTTGATATTGTGTAGGTAAGGAATAGAGCTTCGTTGCATTATTTGAGCACAGTTACACAACCAGTTAAGTGGAAAATTTAAGATTCAAACACAGGTTTGTCTAATTACAAAGTTCATGCACTTAATCCCTAAGCCATATTGTTTCCCATTAAACATTTTTGTAACAGATATGCTTCCACTTATTGTTTCCTTAATCAAGTTAAATGTCACATAAAGTATTTTAAGGGATGATGTTAATGGTGGGCTGCAAACCATTGTGGGAATTACTTGGAGGTAAATTCCTAAAATTATACCTGTGTGCCAAACTACTGCTCAAGAATCTGATCGGGGCATAGTACAGTTAAACTGTTTTTAAAAAATAATAACTTATAGATATTTATATGTAGATGATATTTTAAATAGGTCAAAATAGAGTATTTGGTTCTGCTTTAATAAACAGTGAAAAGAAGTCTTGTGCAAGGAAAAACCAGCTTACAAAGAGTTGGTCAAAATAGTAATTATAATGGTTCTCAGTGTGGTCTTTAGACTAACACCTGGGAATTTGTAAGGAAAGCAAATTCTCAGCTTCTCACCTCTACTTCCACTTCTCCAACCCCACCTCCTACACCAAAAGCTCTGGGGATTGGGACTAGAAATCCATGTTTTCACATGGCTTCTAGGTGATTCTGATGCATATGAGCAAATTGGAAAACTATTAAACTAGATAGTTATTGACCAGAGTGGCAGAGCTAGGGAGAAGCATAGGTATATACTCACAACAAAGGTGAGATTCCAGTTGGGGAAAGACTATCCCAGGTGCAGCAAGACTAATATAATATGGTTATTAATAGTGTGTGCTCTTGAGTTGTACACACCTGGATTTGCAATCCAATTTACTAGCTCTGTAATCTTGAGCAAGTAATTTAATCCTGCTGAAACTTCATTCTCTTATCTATAACATGTGGATAAATGTGTAAAAGTTATTTTTCTAAATAAAATTTAAAAATTTAAAAAAATGTGGGCAAGCAATAATACCTACTTTATAGGATTGTGCTAAGGATTATATGAGTTAATCCATGTAAAACACTTAGAACACGCCTAATATGTAATTAATGTATAATGAAGGCAAACTATAATAAGAATAAATAGAGTCCTAGTGAGATTGAGGGGAAACAGATAATTAAAGGCATTCATTACATTTATAAACACCCAAGCAAGTGAGTGAAGAAATAGATTACAGCAATGGCAGTGAAAAAAAAAAAAAAAGCTAGAAATGGGCTTAAAACTTAGTAAATGGCGTCGGCCTAGCGTGCGGAGGACCCGGGTTTGATTCCCGGCCAGGGCACACAGGAGAAGCGCCCATTTGCTTCTCCACCCCTCCGCTGTGCTTTCCTCTCTGTCTCTCTCTTCCCCTCCCGCAGCCAGGGCTCCACTGGAGCAAAGATGGCCCGGGCGCTGGGGATGGCTCTGTGGCCTCTGCCTCAGGCGCTGGAGTGGCTCTGGTCGCAGCGTGGCAACGCCCAGGATGGGCAGAGCATCGCCCCCTGGTGGGCAGAGCGTCGCCCCTGGTGGGCGTGCTGGGTGGATCCCGGTGGGCGCATGTGGGAGTCTGTCTGACTGTCTCTCCCTGTTTCCAGCTTCAGAAAAATGAAAAAAAAAAAAAACTTAGTAAGTGGGCAAAAAAAAAAGTTTTCAAATCTAAATATACCTATGCCTCTGTTCTCAAGGCACTTTAACCAAATATTCTCTAAGTCAGTGATATCTACACATTGATTCTGGTCATACAGGTGGAAGCACTCTTAACTGAAAGATAGACTCCTGAATGCTGTAAAATCTTGGCTGGTACATTATTCAGATATAAAATTTTGGAATTTTTGAAATGCCATTTTCTTCTTGGGATTCAGGATCTGACTTTAAATATTATAAATCCAACACATGGACTCTGGAGTTAAATGGACCCGAATTCATATCCCCAAACTGCCTCTTACTATGTCTGTGACCTTTGGTATTTTACTGACCTTTTATCCCTCAGTTCCCTGTACTCTAAAATTGGGACCCACTCACCCTATCTTTCAGGGTTATTGTTAGGCTTAAAAGTAATAAAAGAAAGTGCTGAGCAAAGTGGCTGTCTCTTAGGGAGCACATAATAAATGTTGATTATTTTCATTGTTTGGATATCTTATAATGGAGAGGTCAAACTATTCTAGTATTTTAATAGTTTATTGGACAGCAAACCTCACTGTCTTGACTATATCATTATCTTAGTGTGATGATTTTAATTTTGGAGAAGGCTAATCATCAAACCTGAGACTTTCTATCTGGCATAGCAACCAGAATTATGGTTGCATTATAAAATGAATCTGCCTCTCAAAGGACTTTCATTATATAAGAGAAATGTGATTAGTACTATATAAAAAGGGGATTCCAAAAGAAAATAATTTTATAAAATGTTGGGTTATGCAAAATTAAACAGACTCCTTGACCATTAAATGTCTCAACATTTTCACTATTCTAGCCTTCATAACAAATTTTCTAGAGGGAACCATATTATGAAGCATTTTCCAATTTATTTGGCCATGTAACTCCTTTTCTGGAAAAAAAATACCTACAGAAATTGATATTGCCAGAATCTAGTACAGGAAATACTGCTCTCATCATTCCAAACCTTCTTTCAGTGGCGCCAGGGAAATAAAAGGAGACAGAGCTCTCACAGTGTAGCCTATCCCCCTTTATTACATAGGTTAAATTGCCTTGTACCAAATCATAGAGAAGTACTAACTCCTGTGGACATACTGTGATTTTGTTGTAGCAAATATTGACTTGGGGGACTGAAGAGATAAATACAACTTAGGTAGCAGAATTTGGTTTTAATGGAGAAATAAGACATTTTAGACATCTATAGGTGAGAGAACAGATGGAAACAACCACTGTTTTGCCCCAAGCTTTTGCACTCTTGGCTTTTCCTTAAACATTGGCCGCCTCTGTGAGAAGTTCTTTTCACTGTTGTACCTTTCTGCTTAGGACAGCGGTTCTCAACCTGTGGGTCGCGACCCTGGCAGGGGTCGAACGACCAAAACACAGGGGTCGCCTTAGGCACAGATTGAGAACCGCTGGCTTAGGACAAGGGAAAGAAGAGGCACCACTACTGGGTTCTGATAGTAGCATTTTTCACTAGAAGAATGGGAGTACCCTCTCGTTACAGTACAAAGTATAAATCAGGGCCCTGCTCGCCTTCCTCACTCTTTGGGCCAGCCCATGAATGTTCATTTCTTCGAGCAGCTCAACTCTTCCAGAAAGGTCCAATGTCACTCTAGACCTACCACTGTTTGTATAATACCTACTTGTTCTCCTTAATATCCATGGCAGTGCCTCACATCAATTGTCTCTTTTCTCTGGGGCAAAGCACAAAAAAGCTTGTTCCTAAGAGCTATAAGCATATTAAATATTAATTTCCCCATGCTACCTTTAGTTTGAATATCACTTTGTTTACATCTTTCAAAGGGTTCTAGAACACCCATTTCCTTGTTACATTTTTTCCAGTGTCCTTGTGGAATACGTGGGCAGGTGTTGTTACCCTCATTTCATACATGGGAAAAATAAAGCACAAAAAAGTGAAATAAGTTTCTCAAGGTTATTTAGCCAGTTAATTTCAGAGATGGAATTAAAAACTGGGTCTCCTGATTCCCTGCCTAGAGTTCTCACTGCAAGTGCCCCAAGGACCAACCTTGTTCTAGTGGAAGTGAGCTCTCTGGATGAGGTCAACAACACACAGAGAGAAGTAAGAATGCACTCAAACATCTTTTCTGGCATGGTTCTCATATAGGGCAGCTATCTTCATTAGTCTTTTCACTGGGAATATCTGTCTGGATTTTGAAATCACGGTAAGAACTTCAGCTCTTAATTTGTTTCTTTCTTTTAATTTTATTTATTGATTTCAGCGAGAGGAAGGGAGAGAGGGGCAGAGAGAGAGAAAGAAACAAAGATGTTCCTGTATGGGCCCTGATCAGGGATTGAACTGGCAACCTCTATACTTTAGGATGATGTTCTAACCAATCAAGCTATCCAGCCAGGGACATCATCTGTGTCAATGCTGCTTGTCCACTTAAGTCAGTGAGAACTTTGAAAATGACATCTTCTTTTTGTCAGGTAAGAAAAGACTCGAGCAGAATCCATACAAAGAGAGGCAGTTCATTCACACAAATTATTCATACAGGTTGCTAAGCTCCAGCAGCAGGAGTGTATCTGATGCTCCAATGTAACCAGAGTAATTTTACAGAATATGAACTTATCTACACCTCATCACCTAATGGCTTAAAGGAGGGAACTGGCACTCCTGGAGAAATTCAAATAACAGAACAGGGCCTTAAAAGTAACCGTTGCTCCCTTTTCTAATAACCAAACTTATCATTTTTTATTGCTATGATTTTTACATTGCAAAAGAAAAAAGACACATACAATGATATCTGCAGATCTTGAGGAATTAAAATTTACTGGAGGAAAATTCAGCTGTGAAATTAAAAAAAAAACTGGGGAGAGAGGTCTTGCTTTAAAGATTTTTTCCCCCTTCCGTGAAAACAAATGATTTCTTCTCAACTCTGCTCCATGAATGAGGCTGCTGAAACTGGCTCTTTCCTCAGAGTTGACTTGCTCTTAAATCTAGTTCGGGGGTCAAAACAAACCTATTTTTACCCAGTGATATCAGCTAAGAATATATGCTATGCAGCTCTGATGTAAGCCATCTGGAAGGCACAAAGGAGCATTTTTTCCCTTCTACCCACCATGCTCCAGGCCAGAATGCTAAAACGTTTGACTTCAGATAAAGAAACCTCACTCTCAAATCCCCACCCACAAATAACTTTATAAATTTTTATGAGGTAGATTCATTTAGAAGGAAAGGCTATTGAGAAAATAATGGCTATGTTTCCATCAGGTCCCTGAACTATTCTTCATTCACATGTAGAGGTCTGTGAAGAAATGGTCATATAGCAGAGCCAAAAAGTCCTTGTATAAGACATGCTAAATAGCTGAAAGAAATAAAAGAGGAAAAGGAACATCATTACAGAGAAATTACTCTTTAACTCAAGTAGAAGCATCTTATTTTGAGTAGTCTTTGCCTGTTTTGAATGATAAGGGGAAATATGCATTAATTTTTTATCACTGAGGAAATCTGTAGCACTATCAACACTTTTATCCACCTATTCCTTCATGGAAATACTACTTACAAATAGACACATATTTATGAAAATGTAAAATTTTGATAAAGGACAACATAACTCTTTCCATATACATCAAAATAGAGCTTGCTTTTTAATAAAATTGCTGTCAAAGTAAGCTTGCTTTTTTTCATAATATCATGTACAAAAATCTCTATTTCCAAGATGTAGGCATCCAAGTAGTTATCACATGATGAACCCCATCACTTGCCTTCTTCCATAAGGAGTTATTGGGTAAGAAATCAACAAAACGAGTTAGTAGTTATTGAATATATCACCGCTAAACTTGTTGAAAAGTGGTGTGAACACAAAAGGAGGGAATTGCAACAAAATGTGAATGCCGAAGTCAATCTCAGAGCCACTATCTTGTCATCACAAGAAATGTACTTAATGATCCTTTCTTCCTCTGAACTGCAGCACCACTTAAACACTGCACCACACTCTCACCATTTCTGTATCAGAGAGCGTTCTCTGAAGGTGTCAGACACTTTCATGTTGCCTGTAGTATAAAACTGCAAACTGTTGAAAGGCATAAAATGTTTCTCTACATTTTCCAGTATCTTTTATGCTGTCTGTTACAGGAGAAGTGGGCAGTAAGCACCTCGTATATCATATTCCTCCTCAAATATTTTAAACTTAGAAATTAAATGAATACATTTATACTTGGATGGCCCTGACATACAGGTAAGTTGGCTGATTACCTATCACAAAATTTATAGAGTCCCTAAGATAGTTTCCAGCACTGTAACTGAGTTGTAGCTCTGAGGCAAATCCTCTCATTGTTGATTAGTGGTAACAGTGAGGGGTGGTGACAAGAGCACTTCATTGGGAAACAAATTTTACTTCAGAGTTGCAGCTGTACCATTAACCAGTTGGGTGCTCATGGAAAGTCACTGACCCTGGGTTTCTTCATCTGTATAGTGGTGGTGGTGATGAAGAGTGATTAATACCTGCTGTTTGAAAAATCCAAATGTAGGGTATCACTTTCCTTTGGCTCCAATTCAACAGACATTTACTGATCTAATATATGTTGTCACTAAGAGATTCTGGTTAGAAAAACCATTATTTTTACCATGGAACTGTCCCAGCTATTCAAATAGTCAAAAAGCCTACATAGCAGCTAAGTGGATTTTATAGGTTAGGTTTGCAAATTAAACCCAATTATCATGACAAACATTATCAACAATCATGATCATCTACTTTGAGTAGATTACAAAGAGGTATAGGATGATTTCTTCCTGTAACCCATTTACCTTTCACTACATAACATTTACTTATTCAACAATTATTTACTGAGCACATATTTTGTTTCTGTCTCCTTGCTGTGCACAGTAATATAATGGTGAAGAGGACTGACATGGCCCCTGCCTCTCTGTTCTCTTAAAGGTAAGAATCTAGAGGCAGAAAAGCAGATCCCCGGCCCCTCAGTTATCTATGGGGGAGCATTCACTCCAACATGACTGATGAATGATAAAAAGCAAACCTACATTTGAAAACAATGGCAGTCCACAACCTGAGCCACAGGAGAAGTTCATATGTGGACTTAGGAAAAAACAGAACCCCTCCATGGCCACTGACACCATGGCCTCTATTCCCTAGCCAGAAACTGAGAAATGAAAAATATGACCTACAGTTATAAAAGATCAAGGTCTTAACCACCTCCACATTTAGTGGGGTAACGAGCTTTCATAATTTTATTGATATTTTTCTTTAGAGAGACAAAGAGAGGAAAGGAGAGGGAAAAAGAGAAAGAGAGAGAAAGAGCATTCACTTTTTGCTCTACTTAGTTATGTATTCATTGGTTACTTCTCATTGTGCCCTGACTGGGAATCGAACCTGCAACCTTGGTATTTCAGGATGATACTCGTTTAACCAACTAAGCTAACCTCCCAGGGCCTCAAAATTTTGATGAATTTTTCCTTGGCCGGATTGTGGATTAGAGCATTATCCTGATATGTCAAGGTTGTGGTTTTGATCCCCAGTCAGGACACAAACAAGAATCAACCAATGAATTCATAAATAAGTAGAATATCTCTCCCTCCCTCTCTCTCTCTCTCTCTCTCTCTCTCAAAATCAATCAACAGATAATAATAAATTAAAATCTTTTTAAATAAAAGGTTTAATGAATTTTGACCAAGAGAAATAATATGAGAATGGTTTAGTGATGGTTACTTCACAATCTCACTTCTCTTGGGTATTTATTACAGTAAATTCTCTCCCTTGATGGATATAAGCAAATTTAAAAGGTCCCTGATACTTGAGAAAGTCCTTTAAGAATTTTATTTTCTCTTTGCAGACATTTAGAGGTATCTTTATGTATTTATTTTTGTTTTAAAAGAAATACATCTTTCTATTTATTTTTTAATTATTATTTTGAGAAAAAGATAGAGGAAGAAACACTGATTTGTTGTTCCACTTATTTATGCATTCATTGGTTGACTCTTGCATGTACCCTCACTGGGGATCAAACCTACAATCTTATTGTATCAGAACGACACTCCCACCAACCAAGCTACCCAGCCAGGACTGGAGGTATTGTATCTTTAAATAAATTAAAAAGATTAAGCAAGCTTTTATCATGGCCAGGGCCCAAATCACCAATTTTATTCCAATAATTTCAGGACTCTTCTCAACCTCCACAACTATCACTACTTTTTTTGTTGTTTTTGCTGTTATACTTCCTCTCCAGCCCATGATCCACTGTATATCTTTTCTCTGTCTCTCCTACCATACTATTAATAAATGCATATGAAAGTACTTTGAAAGTCATAAAATGCTATAACAATGTGAGTTGAGTATTCCTTTATTCAACAAAAATGTGCTTAGTGCTTACTCTATGCTAGTGAGAAGGTCCTCACATCAACTTACAAACTTTTCCTCTTAGGTAACCAGCTCCTCCCCTGTACCCCCTATGCCTTGTTGTTGCTTTCATATATTCAGGGAATAGAAGGGATTATAGGTATGGCTTTCAAATTCTCAGTGAGGATACTAATAATTCTTTTATCCCATTTTCTAAAGATTCCTAGTAACTAAATACCATTGAATTAAGAATGAGGAGCCCTGGTTCTTATTTCCAGCCTCCATATAGCCAGAAATTCCACATATTGGTCCCAGGCTACTCCTTTGTCAAGAGAGATGATTTTTAATGGCAACTCCAGTTTTGCTATTCATGAGCTCTATGATATTTATTTGACCCCATTTCACTGTGAATATTGGAAATTATTCTAGAGCAGTATTTCTTAACATATGTTGCTATGGTTTCAATGTTTGTGTTCCTCTAAAATTCATATACTGAAATCCTGATGTTCATTGTGATGGCATTAGAAAGTAGGGTTTGAGGAGGTGATCAGGTCATAAAGATAAAGCACTCAGTAATTGGATTAGTACCTTTACAAAAAAAAAAGGCTCCAGAAAGATCTCTTGCCCCTTCTATCATGTATGTATACAACAAAAAGGTGCCATCTATGACCCTGGGAGAAGGGCCTCACTAAAATTCTAGTACCTTGATCATGAATGTTCCAGCTTCCGTAACTGTGAGCATTAATTTTTTTTGTTTATAAGCTACCTAGTCTACAGTATTTTGTTATAGTAGCTTGAAGGGATCAAGACATAGGCTTTTAAAGAACACTGTTCCCACAGGATGTTCATAGGTTTTTTATGCAAAAATGTTTCAGTGGCAACTAAGTATACTGATTTGAGAATCCAGGCTCTGGAACCAAAACTGCTTCGTTTGAAATTGCAGCTCTGTCTTATAATCACTGTGTAACCTTGAACACATTACTTTAGCTACCAATGTCTTGATTTTTCTCTCAAAAAAAATAGAGATGATGAAGTCTTAATAGGGTTTTCATGAGGCATGTCAATATATATGAGGACTTAGAATAATACCAGAAAGACCTGGGCAGATAGGATATAATACATGGAGACTACTATTGTTGGTATCATTTTATCATTATTCAATGTATTTGAGAAACCTAAAAAAAAAAAAAAAAAAGCTTACAAGGTTTCCACATTGTAGGACTTCTCAGTGTCTTCAACGTGTATGTGGCTTCCCCAGACAGGGTTGCATTTCCCAAACTTGATTTGACATTAGAATCCTCCTTTCCATGGTCCCAAACCCACCAAGAATAGTATAAAAAAGACTTGTATCATGTGGAATAGCCTTTGGGAAACCTTATTCTAGAAGGGTTAAGAGACTTGAGTTCTATCTTGTGTCTGTTACAAATAAGATGGATGGCTAGAGAAGAAAAATTACTTAATATCTCTGTGTTCCAATCATTCTTGTAAAAATGAGAGACTTGAAAAATCTTACTGAAGATCTTTCTTTGTTATGTCAAAAATTCAAAAATACTATGATAACCTCTCTTCTAGGACCATAGGGACATAATTGTTCCCATTTAGTAGACTATAAAATGATCTACCTTCTTATCATTCAGAGTCTTCCGCAGAACAATTTCTAGCAACACTATACAAATTATCAATTAAGCAGGCCTGAGAGATCACAAAAAAATAAAAACAAGAGAGGTCCAGGAGAAAAACTCAAAGTCAATGCAGTTAGGGCATGATTAAAATATAGGAATTGATAAAAAGCAGTTAAGAATTGATTAAAATGATAGCTCTTAAAGCTGAAAAGGGCCAAAGATTTAAATTAATCTCATAGTCACCTTTAGAGAGGAAGAGATTAAGGGTCAGAGAGAAGAAGTGACCAGCTAAGGTCACACAGAAAGTTATTCACATATTCTCTTACTTCACGTGAAGTGCTAGCAGAATATCATGAGAGGATTTCAATTTTCTATCCCATAGTGCATTATTGAACATTTATACACCCTTTCCATTCTAGTCCTAGAAAATTGCAGGTGTGTCTCATTTGATGAAGACTGATAGCCTTTCTGATATTCTGGCCTGAGTGGTAAAAAGAAAAAATCTGAGTCAGAAAGGAAAGGGGGCATTCTTTCCAAGTATGTGTGTGTGTGTGTGTGTGTGTGTATTTTTATACATGCATAAGTGTGTTTATACCTTACTCTATTTTTTTTCTACTCATTGGCTCAATTTCATTTCACAAAGCCCAGTATGGAAAACAAGTTATGTGTTTTATTATTTATTAACAAACAAAGTACAAAGACATCCTTGCTTAGAACTACTAAATATGAAGATTAAGAGCTGTTTGGGACTTCCACTAGGGGTCCCACTGGCTTCTTGTTTTTTCATTCATTGTTTGTCCAAGGGCTCTGCTTGAGAGGGAGAGAGAGAGAAACTGTTCCTTTCTCCTATACAAAGTACTGATTCAACACTCTGGTTCAACTTCTTGACTAGCCTTGTAACTTTTCTAAACCTCAGTTTCTCCAACTGTAAAATAAGGACGATAATAACACGCAACTAAAAGTTATCGTGAGAATTAGATGAGTTAATGCTAATAAAAATCTTACAGTAGTGCCTGTCAAATGGTCATTGAATAAAAGGAGACAATTGGCTTCCTTCTGCACTTTCAAACATTGAATCTGCAGGGTAAACGAATTCTGCCTTGTGATAGTTGTTCTTTCTGCAGGAATCACAAATTCTTACATTCCTAGAAATGTATCCTAATAAAAATACAGGGTGGAGCAAAAGTCGGTTTATAGTCGTGAGTACAGAAAACACAGTTTATTTTGTATTATTATTCATTAATTATCATATTATTTCCCATATGAACAACTATAAATCTACTTTTGCCTGATCCTATATACAAACCACTGTTTAAATATTACAGACATAGACAGAAAGAGATATTATCAAACTGTTAATATATGTTATCTCTGATGTGTAGAGGAAGGGATTAAAAACAGAAATTCTTACAGTTTAGTCTTCTTTATAACTTTCTGCACTGTTTGAAATATTTAGAATGAGGACGGTATTTATTTATTTATTTTGTATTTTTCCGAAGTTAGAAGCAGGAAGGCAGTCAGACTCTCGCATGTGCCTGACCGGGATCCACTCACCATGTCCACCAGGGGGCAATGCTCTGCCCATCTGAGGCATTGCTCCACTGTGGCCTGAGCCATTCTAGCACTTGAGGTGTAAGCCAGAGAGCCGTCCTCAGTGCCCATGGCCAACTTTGCTCCAATGGAGCTTTGGCTGTGGGAGGGGAAGAGAAAGATAGAGAGGAAGGAGAGGGGGAAGGATGGAGAAGCAGATGGGCGCTTCTCCTGTGTGGTATGACCGGGAATCGAACCCAGGACTTCCACATGCTGGGACAACGCTCAACCACTGAGCCAACTGACAAGGGCTTTTGTGTCTCTTTTTAAAGGATGATGAAGGCATAGGGAATCAAGAGAAACCAATTTGAAAAACTACCTCATTGAGCCACATGGGACCGACCAAAGAATTCCCAACAAATAGCCATGCAGATGACACTCCATCAGAAATAAAGATTCTCTCTCAGCATCAATTCTTTTCTTCTCCTCACCCAACCTGCTCTCTGAGTAAGTTAATATCTCAGTGTCAACATTAACTCTCCTATCTATAGTCAGGTTGTGTCACAAACCTAGAATATTTTAAACAGATTTTTTATTATTTATTATTGAAGTACAGTCTGATAAGGAAGTCTACCACATGCATGCAGTACCATAAACATTTTACAGAGTGCCAGCTTCCCAAGCCCGCTGTGTCCTTCAGACAGCAGCGGCAAATGGAACAGCAGTCTTTAGAGAGCTCCTCCTGGTGACATGAGTTAGCTTGCCAACTAGGGCTCATTACAAAACATGGACCATTGCATTGGGCTGGACCAGAAGGCAATGTTCAATTCATTTATAACTCATGTCACTCACTTGTTTAACCTCACTTCATAAGGGGACAGCACTGCAAACATAAGCCTACTTGGCCATATAAATTAGTGACTGTGAAACATAAACCTAACAATCAAAGCATCTTAGCTTTTGTAGTTCAGTTTGTATGTTTTTAATTGCAATTAGACATGATACCTTTAAGACTTGAAATTTAGCCTGACCAGGCAGTGTCACAGTAGCTAGAGTATTGACCTGAGACACTGGGGACTAAGGTTTGAAACTCTAATGTCATCAGCTTCAGCATGGGCTCACCAGCGTGGGATCATAGACATGACCTCATGGTCACTGGCTTGAGCCCAAAGTTCATTGGCTTGAAGTCCAAAGGTTAATGGCTTGAGCTCAAGGTTGCTGGATTGATCAAGAGGTCACTGGCTCAGTTGGAACCCTTGGTCAAGACACATATTAAAAAGCAATCAATGAACAACTAAAGTGCCACAATTATGAGTTGATGTTTCTCATCTCTCTTCCTTTCTGTATATCTGTCCCTGTCTGTCTGTCTCTCACTAAAAAAAAAAACAAAAAAACAAATTAAATTTACATATGGAGCCCTGGCCGGTTGGCTCAGCGGTAGAGCATCGGCCTAGCGTGCGGAGGACCCGGGTTCGATTCCCGGCCAGGGCACATAGGAGAAGTGCCCATTTGCTTCTCCACCCATCCGCCGCGCCTTCCTCTCTGTCTCTCTCTTCTCCTGCCGCAGCCAAGGCTCCATTGGAGCAAAAATGGCCCGGGCGCTGGGGATGGCTCTGTGGCCTCTGCCTCAGGCGCTAGAGTGGCTCTGGTCGCAACATGGCGATGCCCAGGATGGGCAGAGCGTCGCCCTATGGTGGGCGTGCCGGGTGGATCCCAGTCGGGCGCATGCGGGAGTCTGTCTGACTGTCTCTCCCTGTTTCCAGCTTCAGAAAAATGCAAAAAAAAAAAAAAAATTTACATATGGATCTTGAAAATCAGATTACCAAAATTGCAAGGCATATTTTTCCTTTATATACCCCATTTAGATATTTAGGAAACACCAAAAAATGCAGTTTGAGTGGTAATTTTTTTCTCACGTTTCATTCCAGAAATCAATAGTCTAGTTGTCAATTCATGTTCTCCTTTTCAAATAGTTTTTACTGCAGGCAAAAAACAAATGCATATATGATCTAGAGACTAAAACTGCCATATTGTCAGGGGATAACAATTATTAAACACATTAATTAGAGTCAATCTCAATTTAAAAAGAATTTTCATGTGCTTCAGTGAGATTGGGAAAAGTATCTAAGGAGGAGATGGGCAGGAAGTCACATTTTTTGAGCTATTTACTATATGCCATGTGCACTTACATACATTGTGTCATTTTTCCCCATCATGGTATAAAGAAACTATTATTATCAGAGGAGGGGTCTGAAACAAAGATGAGTCACCTACCTTGTCTAATGGAGCACAACATTAAGTATTAAGGGCCATAAAGGAAATGTAGGCTTGTCTAACATCCCAAGACTGTAGATGATAATGAGGATGATAGGATATTAATAAAAAAACACTAGTCCATATACATATCTCTTTCTATTTTTAGTTGAATTTACTGGGGTAATACTGGTTAACAAAATTATACAGGTTTGCCTGACCAGGCGGTGGTGCAGTGGATGGAGCGTCGGACTGGGATGCGGAAGGACCCAGGTTTGAGACCCCGAGGTCACCAGCTTGAGCATGGGCTCATCCGGTTTGAGCAACGCTCACCAGCTTGGACCCAAGGTCGCTGGCTTGAGCAAGGGGTTACTCAGTCTGCTGAAGGCCCACGGTCAGGGCACATGTGAGAAAGCAATCAATGAACAACTAAGGTGTCAAAACGAAAAACTGATGACTGATGCTCTCCATTCCTGTCTGTCTGTCCCTATCCATCCCTCTCTCTGACTCACTCTCTGTCTCTGTAAAAAAAAAAAAAATTATACAGGTTTCAGGTGCCCATTCTACAATACCGCTCTGTACACTGCATTGTGTATTCATGCCTCACAGGACAAGTCTTCGTGCACCATCCTTTATCACCTCTATACCCACCTCCACCTACCCCATACCAGCCATCCATTATTCACCACACTGTTGTCTATGTTCATGAGTTTTTCTCTTTTATGTAATTTTTGTTTAATCTATCAACCCCCCTCACCCAGCCCATCCCCCTCATAGTTGTCAATGTGCTCTCTGTCTATGAGTTTGTTTCTATTTTGCTTGTTAGTACATTTTATGCATTACATTGTATATATATGTGAAATAATATGGTGCTTGTCTTTCTCTGACTGGCTTATTTCACAGCATAATGCTCTACAGGTCCACCCATGCTGTCATAAAGGGTAAAATTTCCTTCTTTTTATGGCCACATAATATTCCATTGTGTAAATCAGTGGTCCCCAACCTTTTTTGGGCCACAGACCGGTTTAATGTCAGAAAATATTTTCACAGACTGGCCTTTAAGGAGGAACGGATAAATGTATCACGTTATGAGACAAGCATCAAGAGTGAATCTTGGATGTAACAGAGGGAATCTGGTCATTTTTTAAAAAGTAAAACATCATTCAGACTTAAATATAAATAAAACGAAAATAATATAAGTTATTTATTCTTTCTCGGCGGACCGGTACCAAATGGCTCACGGACCGGTACTGGTCAGCGGCCCGGGGGTTGGGGACCACTGGTGTAAATGTACCACATTTTTTTTATCCACGCATCTACTGATGGGTACTTGGGCTGCATCCAAATCTTGGCTATTGTAAATAACATGGCAGTGAACATAGTGTGCATATATTCTTTTGAATTAGTGTTTTGGGTTTGTTTTTTTTTAGATAAATTCCCAGAAGTGAAATTGCTGGCTCATAAGGCAGTTTAATTTTTAATTTTTGAGGTAACTCCACATTGCCTTCCTCAGTGGCTGTACTAATGTGCATTCCCACCAACAGTGCACGAGAGTTACCTTTTTCTCTACATTCTCACCAACACTTGTTGATTTATTGATGATAGCCATTCTAACAGGTGTGAGGTGATATTTCATTGTGGTTTTAATTTGCATTCATCTAATGATTTGTGACATTGAGCATCTTTACATATGTCTATTGACCATCTGTATGTTCTTTTTAGAAAACTGTCTACTCAAGTCTTTTGCTCATTTTTTAAGTGAATTGTTTGTTTCTTCCTTTGTTTTGGTTGTAAGGTTTGTAAATCCTTCATAAATTTTGAATATTAATCCCTTATCAGTTGTATCAGCCAATATGTTCTACCATTCAGTGGGTTGTCTTTTTAATTTGTTGATGGTTTCCTTTGTTGTGCAAAACGTTTTTAGTTTCATATAGTCCCATTTTTTTCTTTTGTTTCCCTTGCCTGAGGAGATATATCAGAAAAATATTACTAAAACAAATTACCAAAATTTTACTGTTTATGTTTTCTTTTAGGAATTTTTTTTTTTACTTAGAGTCTAATATTTAGGTTTTTAATCCATTTTGAGTTTGTTCTTCTTCCTCAAGATTGCTATGGCTGGCCCTGGCCGGTTGGCTCAGCGGTAGAGCATTGGCCTAGTGTGCGGAGGACCCGGGTTCGATTCCCGGCCAGGGCACACAGGAGAAGCACCCATTTGCTTCTCCACCCCTCCGCCGCGCCTTCCTCTCTGTCTCTCTCTTCCCCTCCCGCAGCCAAGGCTCCATTGGAGCAAAGATGGCCCGGGTGCTGGGGATGGCTCTGTGGCCTCTGCCTCAGGTGCTAGAGTGGCTCTGGTCGCAACATGGCGACGCCCAGGATGGGCAGAGCATCGCCCCCTGGTGGGCAGAGCTTCGCCCCTGGTGGGCGTGCCGGGTGGATCCCGGTCGGGCGCATGCAGGAGTCTGTCTGACTGTCTCTCCCTGTTTCCAGCTTCAGAAAAAAAAAAAAAAAAAAAAAAAAAAAAAAAAAAAAAAAAAAAAAGATTGCTGTGGCTACTTGGGGTCTTTGATGGTTCCACATAATTTATTATAATATTTTTTCTAGTTCTGTGAATTATGCCATTGGTATATTGATAATTATTGTGTTGAATCTTTAGATTGCTTTGGGTAATATGGACATTTAATGCTGTAAATTATTTCTATCTATAAACATGCTATACAATTCCACTTATTTATATCTTGTTCAATTTCTTCAGTGTCTTAAAATTTTCCAGGTACAGGTCTTTTTCATCCTTGGTTAAATTTATTCCTAGGTATTTTATTCTTTTTGAAGCAATTGTGAATAGGATTGTTTTCTTAGTTACCTTTTTTATAGCTTATTATTTGTATATAAAAATGTAACGTATATCACGATATTTATTTTGTATTTTGCTGAATTTATTGATCATTTCTAGTATTTTTTGGCACAGTCATTAGGGTTTTCTATATATAGTATCATGTCACCTGAAAATAATGATAGTTCTACTTCCTTTCCAATTTTGATGCCTTTTATTTCTTCTTGTATGGCTGCTGTGGCTGGTGGAATAAAAGTGGTGATATTAGCTATCCCTGTCTTATTCCTAATGTTAAAGGAAATGCTTTTAGTTTTTGCCCACTGAGTATGATATTGGCTGTGGGTTTATCATAGATGGCCTTTATCATGTTGAGGTATGTTCCCTGTATTCTCACTTTGTTCAGAGTTTTTAATATAAATGGGTTCTGAATCTTATCAAATGCTTCTTATGCATCTATTGCCCTGATCATGTCATTTTTACTTTTCATTTTGTTTATGTGGTATATCACATTTATTGATTTGTGGATATTGTACCAACCTTGCATCCCCATAATAAATCCCACTTGGTCATGGTGTATAATCATTTTAATGTGTCATTGGATCCAGTTTGCTAATATTTTGTTGAGGATTTATTATTTGTGTTCATTGGGGATATTGCCCTATAATTTTCTTCCTTTGTAGTGTCTTTATCTGGTTTTGGAATTATGGTAATGCTAGTCTTGCTCTTATTTGTCACTGTGTATACTACTAGGTCCAAAAACTCTCACAGAAGTATTCTGGACTTTATACACTTATTTTTCTCTCTGAACAAGCCCATCTTACAGAGGTTTGTCCAACCTACCTGTCCAAGGTCTTTCTGAAATGCAGAAATAATGCTAGGGTCTTCGTCTCCTAAGCACAAGGCTGGTGTACATCTAGGTGAAGCAGACTGCTTAATTTTCATTATTTCAGATCTACCAAGCAAGTTATGATACCCAGGATTTCCTTCCATGCAAAGCATTCCAAACCTTACACTGATGTCTAAAATTCTAAATAGATCTTAACTGTTAGAAGACTTTGATCACTCTTTCATCTTTGTGTAAAACCCCTCCTTTCCAAACTCATCCCATTTGGTTCAACCATATTTTCCCCTTTATTGTCACAACCATCTATTGATTTCTGATCACTTCCAAGATTCAGTGAGTACCATTACACCTGATTCATGGACCTCTTTTAAAGAATCCTGGCATAATCTCTCATGGCTTCAAAACACAAATGAATTAAATTTCTCACATACTAGCCCAGTGGTCCTTAAACTTGGCTTTATGCATCTGAATTTTTTGTGGAGCTTATTTAAAAACATAAACTTTCTGGAGTCTGCTCAGAGCTCCTGAATCAAAATTTTCCATGGTAAGACACCATGATCCACTTTTAAAGGTTCTGTAGTTCATTATATTATACAAGCAAGTTTGAGAACAGTCCTAGCTTCAGTTTGATTTACTCAACTCACTGGCCTTCCTTTCTACTCCACCTAGTCACTTCCAAAAGGCTTTTATGAAATCAATAGAAATTGTTCAATCTCTAAAATCTTAACTAAGTCTCCTGTTGTTGGATTACAATCTCCCAACACTCAAGTTCTCTCACTTGCTTAACTCACTTATCATCTGATCTTCTTCTTGAGCTCTCCAGACCCACTGGTTCATTCACTTTATCCATGCCTTGACCTTCTAATCAAGGAGGAGTCCGAAATGTAAATGAATAATCACACTATCTCTTGAAAAGGGTCACCCTCTCACAGAAGTACTCTCTATGACATCCTCTATCACTTTCCAGCTCCTCATTCTGCCTTATTTTCTTTCATACTGCTTTCCACCACTTGACATTTTATTCCATATCCACTTATATACTATTTTTCTGTCTGTCTACACACTATAAAGTAAAATCCAAGGGGAAAGAATTTGTTTTGTAGCAGCTTTGTTCCCAAATCCTAAAACACAGTGTGGGTACTCAATAAACTGTTGTTACCTCAATGGATAAAGTGAATAACTGCTATGACAGAAATATGCAAAGGAAGTACAAATGGAGAAAGAAGACTAATCCAAACTAGGGATGTATGGTGTGTGTGAGGAGAAGAAAGAAAGAAAATATTCTTCCTCACTCTGTGAGACAACATGTGTTAAATAACCTTCCCTAGACCAGGTTAAGCACATCACCTCTGAGTTTTCATAGTGCCATCTGTATGCCTCTAATGTAACACTTATTTTATGACATTTCATTTATTTGTTTGTCTCTCTTTCCTAGCTTATTTGATGTTTATATAAGTAGACATTACGTTTTTATATAATCTTAAATGCTTATCATAATGGCAGTCACAAAATAATGCCCAATAAATGTTTGTTGCTTAAAAATAATTAAAAGATTATTGGTTAATTTAAAACTAGTGGTAGTCAAGGAAGGGTTAAAAAATTTTAGCTATAACTGACCGAGCAGTGGCACAGTGGATAGATAGAGCATTGGACTGGGATACGGAAAACCCGGGTTTGAGACCCCGAGGTCGCCAGCTTGAGCGAAGGCTCATCTGGTTTGAGCAAAAGCTCACCAGCTTGAGCCCAAGGTCGCTGGCTCAAACAAGGGGTTACTTGGTCTGCTGAAGGCCTGTGGTCAAGGCACGTATGAGAAAGCAATCAATGAACAATTAAGGTGTTGCAATGTGCAATGAAAAACTAATGATTGATGCTTCTCATCTCTCTGTTCCTGTCTGTTTGTCCCTGTCTATCCCTCTCTATGATTCTCTCTCTGTCTCTGTAAAAAAAAAATTAGCTATTACATGCCCTAGGTTCTATACTGCCTGTCCATGTGAACTTGGGCAAGCCACTTAGCCTCTAAGAGCCTCTGTTTTCACCTTCTTCACAGTGATTCTTCAGGTATTAAGTAAATAATATATGTACAGTATCTAGCTTAGCATTTGGCATGTGATAGGTTTTAACTATATGATAGTGACTGTATTATAAGCTATTTTCCTGAATGAGAGTGAAGCACTTTGCAATATATATTGAAAGGAGAAGGAGCAAAGAATATGAAATCACTGGGGAGCTTAGTGGAGCAGCTCTGAGTATGGACAAAGTCCTGGGAGACCATTAGGGTTGGTTCCACCCCAATCTTTGCACCAAGTTACTGATACCTGAGCAGAAAGGCTCTGTTGATTAGAAGTAGACATGGCATACAGTGACTGTCAAGAGAAAAAAGGAAAAAACAGCATAGGGTTTTAGGGTTAGCACTGACCTTGAACCAGGCCTTCTTATTGTGAATAAAAGAATGAAGAAAAAAGTATTTCATTAAGACCCTGACATATCAAGTGCAGTATTAATGGGCTACTTCCAAAGAGCAGATGTCAAAGTCAATGCCCTCTGCTCCTAGTGAGTTTGAAGTAGACAAATTGCACTGCATTCTGATGAGGAACTGATACAGTCACGGCCTCATATAAAATGCTTGAGAATTCCAAGTGACAAATCATACTAAGCAACATGGAGGCACGGATGACATTTGCTTCTGCAAACTAAGCAAAGCTCTCTCAGAGATAACATCAAGCCAGCTTTTGAGTAGTTTTCATTGCCAGAGTTGCTGCTCAGGCTCATCTTTCCTTTTGAAAGAGATAAGATATAAGTGCTGTAGTAGCTGCAACAAGGTAGAACTGCTGAGCTGTAGAACTGGGTATCTTGTAAAGGCAATGGCATTCAGAATGCTAACATTGGGAATTGGTTAGAGGGCAAAGAAAGAATAAGTACTGTGAAACTAGAGGCAGATGCAAAGTTAGACACTGAAGGCATAAGGAAAAATAATCTGAATAAGGAGGGAAAAAGACAGTATGTCTATTCAAAACCCAAATATTTTAAAGTAATTTAAATAATCCAGACATCTTCTCACTCCAGAGGCCAATTTAGTGCAGGGGTGTTGTATCTGGCCATTATAATTATAGTAGAACTAGTCTGTCTTAAGATTTGTTTTTATATTACACAGTAGCTATTATCTTGAGGGTTTTTTAGTTAAGAAAAAAAAGATAATCCTTTAAATTCAGAGCACCTCTCCAATTATAGCAAAGTGCTAGACATAAAAGAGAAACTCAAATAGGTTGCCTTGTCAACACCAATGCTGATGTTCTATTTTTGATATTTTTTCTCTTTCTCAGAATTTCTTCATTTGCCTCTGCTCTGATTACTGCTTAGCCCTTCTAGGGTGGGGATAGAAATCTCTGAGCACAATTCTAAATTTTTAGAGATGTCCAGTAGGTAAAGATGTCAATAAATACATAAGAAGTACTAGATAACTCCAGAGTAAAGATGGGAAGAATTAATGTCCTGCCTCATGTAAAATGAAAAAAAGTTTTGAGGATCAGAAGACAAAGGGGGAGAGAGGAAGGAAGAGAGAGAATGGGAGGGAGAGAGGGGTGGAGGAGTCAGGGAGAGGGATAAAGAAAAGAGCAGAGGAAAGAGGTGGGGAGGGGGAGGGAGAAGATGGAAGAGAGAAAGGAAAAATCAGAAAATACTAGAGGGATAATGTGTGGATAATCCATAGTTAGCTGAGGTCTACTTTCTTGTCATAGGATTCACTATCATTACCCATATATTAAATATCTTTTATAATCTTCATATTCATTCCTTCATCACCAGAGCTCTGTAAGGCACATATTATTATTATCTTCTTTGTACAAATGGGAAGATTAGCAATAGTCTCTGTCTCAGTATTTTCTCAGTTCACATCCATACTGCTTTAGGAGAGAAGTTATGAAAACATTGGACTGACTCTAATTTCATACGTTACATACCTCAGAATGCAAACTATAGAATAAAACACTACACTCTTCCATCTTACTTTCAAATATGTCTCTCGAGAGATAAAACTATTCAATAAAGTCAGAGCAGTCCTAATATTATATAGCCTATTCCTGCATGAATCCAAAGATACCACAACTGAAAACTTATCCTTTGAAATATAATCAAAATAAGGTTATTCAGTAAAGTTATCCCCATATCTTGTCACCCAATTTCAGAATGAAATACCATTGTAGATAAAATGTGCCTTCCAGTAACTAAAACAGGGATTACATTAGGCAGGATCCCTAGGAATTATTGGCAGCTGAGAGTCAGAAGTAAATCAGTAAATAAAATATGATTTGAACTTAGATATTATGGTCATGTTAAAATAAAGTATCAAGTTTGGCTTTAACAGGGTTAAGCTTTAAATTTTTTTTTTTTCAAAACTGGCCAGATCTAGTTGGAATATTTCTCAGTGCAATTGTCCACCCTTGCCAAGAAAGTTTCCTATTAAATGCTATGGATAAAATTTGCTGGTTGTAGCATGTTGTTTTTTCTTCTGAGTAGAATAAGAGCTGTTCAATAGAAGTAAAATAGAATGTGTAAATCTAATATGACTTGGGACCAGGGTATCTGACATTGGAGATACAGAGCTGTCATAGTAGAGATAACCCACACATTGAAGGGTAGAAATTTTGGTAGAGATAATGAATCTTCTGACAATAAAAACAGATTTAAGCCAAAATAAAATACCAAAAGCCTCATAAAAGCAGCCACCAGCTTTTCAGCATAAGTTAAAAATTCAATAGGGATCGTTTCCAATTAAACAGGCAGCCTTGACATTTAAGCTGCATTGTAATAAATAAAAATGAATTCTGTTATTGGCCTTGTTATAGGGAAGCATGCAAGCAGAATGCCTTCTGTCCTCACTGGGCTATGAAAATAGTCAGCTGACTTTGGTATATACAGATAAATCTGAACAACTGCGTTGGCCTCTCTGTATAATGACTGGTCACTTTCAGCAATCTGTCATCCAGAGAAAACATTTCTCACTAACTCTGAAGAAGGTATAAAAGACACCTTACAGGCCCTGGCCGGTTGGCTCAGTGGTAGAGCGTCGGCCTGGCGTGCAGAAGTCCCAGGTTTGATTCCCGGCCAGGGCACATAGGAAAAGCGCCCATCTGTTTCTCCACCCCTCCCCCTCTACTTCCTCTCTGTCTCTCTCTTCCCCTCCCGCAGCCGAGGCTCCATTGGAGCAAAGATGGCCCGGGCGCTGGGGATGGCTCCTTGGCCTCTGCTCCAGGCGCTAGAGTGGCTCTGGTCGCAACAGAGCGACTCCCCGGAGGGGCAGAGCATTGCCCCCTGGTGGGCAGAGCGTCGCTCCCTGGTGGGCATGCCGGGTGGATCCCGGTCGGGCACATGCAGGAGTCTGTCTGACTGTCTCTTCCCGTTTCCAGCTTCAAAGAAATACAAAAAAAAAAAAAGACACCTTACAAAAGTATCGGATATAAAAGTATCAGAGAAGGAGAGGAATATCTGTCAAGTCTACCAACTCCACATTTTCCTCACATCAGATGGTCTAACTTATCTTCTTTCTTACCTACTCACACTAACACTCAAATGAGAACTCACACCAAGAGACATATGCTATATTTTTATGTTAGTTTTCTGTTTTCCCACACAATCCAGTTTCTTAGATGACTTTTTAAAATTCTCTTGAAGAAGTATTTGCATTTATAGTAAGCTGTGCAGAAAATTTTCATTCCTAGATCCCAGAATGAAATTTTCCTGAAGTAAGGTCAGAAGAGCTATTATTCCTAGCAACCTCTTTACCACACACTCTTCTGTGAGATGAAGAACTTTCATGTGAGAGTCGACAGCCTCAGTGACTGCTATGGGAAGGCATTTACATACCTATATACCGTTTATAATTGTAACATGACCCTTTATCTTAGCAACTGCCAGCCTTATATACTTGTACATACTGAGACACAGAAATGAGAAAAATCTGAGAATGATGGTATAGAAAGCATTACTAATACTCCAGAGACCAATTCTCTTTTCCAACTGATTAAGATGCTTAGCAATAAATAAATAAATAAATAAATAAATACATAAATAAATATGTGGGGTTAATGAGGCTAATACATATTTACAAGAAGTAAAGTCTAAAGAAAGAGATTAACTTGCTGGTTTGGGTTGTCAATATTATAATAGAAAACAATTGAAAAATGACCAGGGACAGAGCAAATGTTTGACTACTATATAAATACTTAAAAACCTAATGTGCCCTAAACCAAGCATCTTAAGAAAGGCTATAAAAATTAGTGAATTTTAGCATGAATAGGTATGTCTACAAAGTTTCCATATAAAGCCTCCCATCCCTGAACTTTTATACCTACAATATCCATGTTGTTTGACTTCAAGATGCTCTCTTCTCCCACAGATAATAATTTCCAACTGATGTCATTTACCTGACTTAATATGTACCAGAAGGGTGATGATGAATAATACCAGCTATTATAGTGATATGGCAAACTTCTGGTTGTCCCTTGAATATTTTTTACTTCTTCCTTTCTTTTAGGAAAAGAACCTGCCCCCAGGTCTGGCCAGACAAATTCCTGCCTACTTGGAGATTATATTTCCCAGTTTCCCTTACAACTAGGCATACAGTGTACATCTTCTGCTTCACATCCTTAGAAATGAGAATACCTTTTCTTTCCTCCTCCCAGTGGGCTAGAATGCAGATGCAACAGTGATCCAGTTTTGACTATGCAGATAAGGGTCACTCTTTGTTTATAATGGCATTATAGAATGAAAGGCATCTGGGTTCCCAAGACAGCCAACGGAGCAAAACTGACCCATCAGAGAAAGAAAAAGCAAAAAACAAAAACCTCCTGTTATTTAAACTACTATATTTTGGGAACTCTTGGTAACATTATCTTAGCTTATATCCAAAGTAATAATACTGAATTGTTTAAAATCATCTTCTCAGACAACTGGTTTTGAATCCCAGCTTCCATATTACTAGCAGGAAACCTTGAGAAGAATCTTTTAACCACTCTGATCCTCAATTTCCTCATCTGTAAAATAGCACTAACAGTGTACCGGGGGTATTGTAAAGATAACACATACAAAGCACTTATCATAATGTCTTTATCCCTTTAATTGTTTAATAAATATTACTTACAGCTAAATAAAAACAGGCTCAATGAAATAAAAAAGGGAAAATGCTGTCAATTAAATTAATAAGTTAGAGTTTCTCTGACAAACAAAAAACAATCTAAGAAAATATAGAAAGCTTTGCTTAATATTTCTCACCATTTTTGTGTCATTATTAGAAAACTTCTTGAGGGTACTACATTTCAGTATGACCTGTTACAAATAATGTGGATGTTCTGTGCTACAGAAATCTTCTGGGAAAATAATTTCCAAATGCATGGTGATTTTGTTCATACCAAATAGGATTTTACAGAATATGCAGATGAGACTAAGTCATTGAAGAACTGACCTGCTTAGTTGGCAGATCCTTAGCACAGGAAAATAGCTTCCAAAATACATGAGAGATAAAAATGTACCACAGGACCAACCCCAGAGGCGTCTCCTTTGTCAAAGGTCAAGCCCTTGTCAGAATGCAAAATTCATGTCAGATGGAAAAAGTAGAAACATTTTCAGCTAGGATTAGGACAGCTGAGTTATTTTTTTTCTCTTTTGTCAATTCCCAATTCCAGATGATGCTCTATAGAAGCAGAGAGGAGGAAAGAATGTTAAATATTAAAAATAAAATGGTATTAAGATAAACACTGCAACCAGGATACAAAAACATGGCCCAATGTAACTTGTTGGAATACAGCAGCTTATGCAGCCTAAACAGTATGATAACACCAAACCTAAAACAGGTATCCTCTTCCTAGTCATTCTGGTAAGTGGTTTACTCAGTTTCTGCATAATGAGCTTTGTTTCTGTCACACAGAGATATCAGAGTGACAAACTCAAGCTTGGGCTAAGCCCTGTGATCACATAGGTATCAGTATTGTCCCCAGATTTCTCAAAGTGGCAGTGACTTGTCAGAATTACAGAGGCTGTCATTTGCACCTGTCCAAACAGTTGGATAAACCGAAAATTGAAAGATTTAGGTGTTCCCAGAAATAACATAAGGTAAGCAATCCTGAAATGTGGTGGAAAAGCACAAGCAAATATTGTCTTTCTTGACATTTGTTTGAAGTTCATATTTTTTTATATTCATCTTTAAGATCCTACCTGGCCTGTGGGCTACTCTTTACATCTGCCTAAACTATATTCATTAAAGGGAGAAGAACACCATTATTTTGAAATGAAAATTATTTTTAATCATCTTCATTTAGTCGTTCATATTAAAGAAGATACAGGAGACATTAAGTCATCAAATATCAAATATTTTCTTCCAAGTGTCCCTTTAACTGACACCTCTTTCTTACCAAATTTAGTTTATCTTCTAGTAAAACTCCCTCACTCATCGCTTTTCTCTCTCATGTCACAAAATATTTTTTGTCTTCATATTGCCACCTGTAGTGTTTTACCCTCTACCAGTTATTAAGTAAAACGAAGAAACAAACAAAAAACAATTATAGTAGCAAGCGTAATGAAGTCACAAAAACATGACTTGATCTCTAACTTTTCTTGTATAATCTTGGGCAATGCTTATAATTTTCCTACACCTAGCTACTTCCTTTGTAAAATAAGGGATATTATAATAATACCTACATCATTTGGTTATTGAGAGGATTAAATGAGATATTATATGTACAGTACCAGGCATTGTCTGTGGTTTCATTGCCTTAGATATCACACTCCTCTTAAACACTCTGAGCAAGCAGGGTGTTCTGGACACTATATGGAACTTTAATCTCATCATTAGTAGAACTCTACTTCTTTCCATCTTATGCACTTCTTTTTTACACATTACTTCTTTATCTTCCTATGGTCCTGCTAGTCCCAGTTATATCTGATAGTGCCCCTCAGTGGTAAAGAGGCTGATTGTGCCTTGAAGATTATATCAGTCAGCAAAGTGTGGAGATTTGCTCTCAGTACATCCAAGCACATGTGTTCAGACAAACAAATGATTCTTGGGCAAGAAGCTGAAAGCTCCTTAATAATCCTCTTCCTGATCTTCAAATTCCATCAAAACACACATTTCTATCTACTTTTTTGGAAGCAGGCCTAATGGCCAGTTAGAATTGTGAGCTATAGGTTCAAGCCTAGTTCTGCCAACTAGCACTTTAGATACATCAGTTGGGTGATTTCTTCCTTTAAAAAAGGAGGGAAGAAATCAGTAGAAACTAGAAGAGTAAGCAGTTTGAGAACAAGTATAAAAAGAAGAATGGCGGTAGGGTAAGTTGTATGGTGAAGTGTTATGATCTCTAAAGGCATTCACTGGCACTCCTTTCTTTCCTGGGCTTCCTGCTGTTGCTTCAAAGAAACAAATTCCTCTTTTTAAAAGAGATACTCAAGCAATGTGAAATTTGGTCTGAAAACTTCCATTCCCTTCTGTCCATAAAGAGGAGGATAATTTTTAAAACTGGTAACAACAGGCCCTGGCTCATTGGCTCAGTGGTAGAGCATCAGCCCTGCATGTGGATGTCCTGGGTTCGATTCTCACCCAGAGCACACAGGAGAAGTATCCATTTGTTTCTCCACTGCTCTCCCTCTTGCATCTATCTATCTATCTATCTATCTATCTATCTATCTATCTACCTACCTACCTATCTATCTATCCATCTATCTATCATCTATCTATCTCTATTTCTCCTCTCCTC
Organism: Saccopteryx bilineata; assembly: GCF_036850765.1. Taxonomy (NCBI): domain Eukaryota; kingdom Metazoa; phylum Chordata; class Mammalia; order Chiroptera; family Emballonuridae; genus Saccopteryx; species Saccopteryx bilineata. The sequence continues at coordinate 62,181,030 of NC_089502.1, read as the reverse complement.
CCCTCCTGTAGTCATGGCTTGATTGGAGCAAGTTGGTTCTGGGTGCTGAGGATGGCTCCCTGGCCTCTGTCTCAGGCGCTAAAAAATGGCTCCAGCTGCAACAGAGCAAGGGCCCAAGATGGACAGAGCATCGCCCCACAGCAGGTTTGCTGGGTGGATCCCGGTCAGGGCACATACAGGAGTCTGTCTCTGCCTCCCCTACTCTCACTAAAAAAAAAAAGAAAAGAAAAAGAAAACAGAAATGCTAACAACAGGCTTCCTGCTAGTAAGTAAAATTAATTTTAATTGGCTAGTAAAAGTTTTATTTTACAAAGGACAAAATTTAAGAATTGAAGAAAAGTCTTGGGAATACTTTTTATGTATCAGAGTTCTGTTGTACTAAAGACAGTATAATTTAATTTATTTATTTATTCCTTATTTTTTTCTTTCTCTTATTTTTTTTTGTATAGCAACTCTTTCCTGCATCAAAGATCACTGAGTAATTCTAGGTTGAGTGTCGAATTAACAAGTAGAAGGCACTAACAATAAAGTGATGAGCGAAAATCTGTACAAAAATCTAAAATGTCTGAGTAGCTGTATACTCATGTCAAAATAATTGGCAAGTCTGTTAAAATTATCATTCTCAACCTCTTAGGAAATGAGAGAAAATATTTGCAAGTTATATATCTGATAAGGGGTTGCCTGACCAGGTAGTGGTGCAGTGGATACAGCATCAGACTGGGACGCAGAGGACCCAAGTTTGAAACCCTGGGGTCGCTGGCTTGAGTGCAGACTCACGAGCTTGACTGTGAAGTTACTGGCTTCAGTGTGGGATCATAGATATGACCCCATGGTCACTCGCTTGAGCCTAAAGGTCACTTGCTTGAGCAAGGGGTCACTCGCTCTGCTGTAGCCCCCCAGTCAAGGCATATATGAGAAAGCAACCAATAAAGAACTAAGGTGCCTCAGTGAAGAATTAATGCTTATCATCTCTCTCCCTTTCTGTCTGTTGTCCCTATCTGTTCTTCTCTCTGTCTGTCTCTCTGTCTCTGTCACAAATATATATATACATATATATACACATGTATATATATATATATGTGTGTGTGTGTGTGTCTATATATATATATATCTGATAAAGGGTTAATAATCAGATTAAATCAAGAACTACCAATCAACAATAATAACAACAAACAACCTAATTTTAAAGTGGGTCAAGGACTTGAATAGACATTCCTCCAAAGAATATGTACAAATGGCCAAAAAGTACATGAAAAAATGTTTAACATCACTTACATTTAGAGAAATTAGCCATTAGGATGGCTAATATTAAAGAAACAGAAAAAAAACAATTGTTGGCAAGGATGTAAAGAAAGGGGAAACTTTGTGCACTTCTGGTGGGAATGTTAAATAATGGAGATACTATGGAAAACAGTATGAAGCATCCTTAAAAACTAAGAAAATAGAACTACCAATTGATCAACCAATTTCACTTCTGGGTTTATACCCAAAAGAATTGAAAGCAAGGACCTGAAAAGATATCTGTATACCTATGTTGATAGTATTATCATTTACTACAGCCAAAGTGTAGAAAAAACTCAAGTGCCCATCAAATTAATAAGTAAATGTGGAGTGACATCAGAGAAATGGCGCCATGAGGAGCGTGACCGACAAAGCTCCCCCAAATTTCAACAAGTTCATCAACCAGAGACAGAAAAATTTATCCTTGGAGCGTCTGGGAGTTTCACACACTGAAGGCGAAGTTAGGATCGAGTGAAAAATTGACTAAATATATAATCAACCCTGAAGGAAATAAATCTGACAAAGGAACACTCTGCCTTCTTCACTAACCTAAGCAAAGGCTGCTTTCACTTGGAACTGAGAGTCGGGGGAGCCAAGGGTGTGGAAGAAGCTAGGCTGCGGCAAGGACGTTCATTCAAGCTGAGGAAAGAGTGTGCCTATGGTGAATCAGCCAATGTGAGTAAATGCCTGCCCGCAGGGAGCAAACACCTGCGCCCTGATCAGCAGCTGCCAGCAGCGCGCACGGGGAGTGTGCCAAAGCAAACTTCCCTATGCCCAAGCTTCTCTGAGTGGGCGGGGCGCCTCACTCAGCCATTCAAGCTAACAATCAAGAATCGGGGGAGGGGTGCGCAGGCAGCTTGCAGTCCTTTCTGGAGCAGATCAGCGGGGGAGGGGAGCGGGGCAGCTTGCAGTCCTTCCTGGAGTAGATCAGCAGATCCAATTGCTGAAATTAGCTTAACGCACAGTCTGCTCACCTCCCAACTGACCAATACGACTCTAATTGACAAGATCTCTCTCAGTTCAGCGATCTAAGACAAGAGGCGTGATATTTTTTAGTGCCTCTTGCTAAAGGGGTGGGGGCAACTTCTGATTGGTAGAGCTTTCATACTCAGGGATATATGCTAAAAAGAGGGACTTGGTAGATGTTAAGACCTCCTGTACTACAGGCAGCCACTAAGGCATCTTCTTCCCAGCCAAAACAGGTTACAAAGTGTGAAGTCTAGGGAGAGTGGTCCCACAGAGTGCTAGGCGTGCTGAACAGTCCTGGAGGCTCATAGAAAATCACCTTGAGAGCAATTGGCTCCCAGCCCCGCCTGATTATACTGGCTGCTCTGACTACCAGAGACTTACCCAGAGCCCTGCGTTGAGTGGGGTTAGAGTGGGGATTTGCCAGCTCTTTGAGCCTCTTACTCACCAGGCAGAGGCAGCGGCAGACTCAAAGCTGGATCATCAGGCTGCTAATTAAGAAAGAAGATACTAGGAGAGAGGCTCCGGGAAAACGGACTCTCTCATTGTCGGAGCCTGCAAATGCTAACAAGCCTTGACTACGAACGAGACTGAAGCCTAATATATGACATCGCCATAGAGTCTCATCAACTGCAAATCTCTACCTAAGAGTGCCACAGGGGCAGAGCCTGGGGTACAGAGTCACCAACCAGGAAGAGGGAGAGAAAAGAAAAAGGAAGAAGTTAACCTCTCAAAATCAAGAAAAATCCACAGACTTTATAACTTGTTCTACTATTTTTTTTGTTTCTTTCACCTTCTTGCCTTTATTATTATTATTTCTATTTCCTTCACCTTGGTCCTTTTATTCTCTGCCCGTCTTTTTCTGTCCTCTTCTTGAACTACACTACCCATAAGTGTTACATTTTATTTATTTTCTTCTTTTTTACTCTCCATGAGGGTTATACTCCAAAACCCTTAACTCTCTCTTTTTTTTTCTTTTTACTTCTTTTCCTTTTCCCCTTTTTCGTATTTCTACCTCTCTATTAGTTTCTTCTTTTCTCCTTTTACTTTTCCTCTCATTCAATCCCCAATCATGAACAAATTATTTAATTTGGGACCCAAGTTTTTATTTTTCTGTGGCATTTTGGGTGCTTTTTACTTCACTTTTTAACTCATTAGCATTCCTCCCAACCCAGGATCTCCATTCTATTTAGTTTTTGCTCCACTTAATACAATAGTTATTTTTTTCCTTTTTCCTGTTTCCCTCTTATCCCTCTCATTATATCTCATAGTTGACCATCACTTACAAGCAAATCATTTTACACTTGACCCAAATTTTTTCCTTTTTTGCATTTTGTGGGTCCCTACTTCCTTTTTTGCCCCTTTAACACTTCCCCCCAACTCAGGCCCTCCCTTATAGGCAGTTTTTGTTCCATTTAGCATAATATAATTCACAGTTCATTACGATATTTTCCTAAGGAGGAGGGGAGAGGAGGGGAAGAGAAGAAACAAAAGGGGGAAGGAATAATAAATTATTATTGGGTTCTTTGTGTGGTTTTTTTCCAATTTTTTTCCATTTTTCCCCATTTTTCTTACTTTTTTTTTTACTTTTTATTCTTTATTAATTCTCATTAGTGCTATCAACAAGGCCACCCTCAGATGTCATTAAGAAAAAGGAAATCGAATATCATGGATACAAAAGATAGAGAAGCAGCACAGATAGATGTGGAAAAATCTATGGAGAAAAAATTTAATATATTGGAAACCTTGGAGCTAAATGACCTAGATTTAAAAATAGAAATCCTAAAAATACTCAGAGATATACAAGAAAACACAGAAAGGCAATTTGGGGAGCTCAGAAAACAACTCAACGAACACAAAGAATATATTATCAAGGAAATTGAAACTATAAAAAGAAATCAAACAGATGAAAAATTCAATTCATGAACTGAAAAATGAGGTAACAAGCTTAGCTAATAGAACAGGCCAGATAAAAGGTAGGATTAGTGACATAGAAGACAAGCAACTTCAGGCACAACAGAGAGAAGAAGAGAGAGACTCAAAAATTAAAAAAAAAAATGAGAAATCCCTACAGGAAATGTCTGACTCCATAAAAAAGAATAACATAAGAATAATAGGTATATCAGAGGGAGAAGAGAAAGAAAATGGAATGGATAAGATATTCAAACAAATAATAGACGAGAACTTCCCAGGCCTGTGGAAAGAACTAAAGCCTCAAATTCAAGAAGCAAACAGAACACCGAGATTTCTTAACCACAACAAACCTACTCCAAGGCACATCTAATGAAAATGGCACAAACCAACAAAAAAGAAAAAATTCTCAAGACAGCCAGGGAAAAGAAGAATACAACATATAAAGAAAAAAGCCTATTAGATTATCATCAGATTTCTCAGCAGAAAGTCTAAAAGCTAGAAGAGAGTGGACCCCAATAAATAAAGCCCTGAAAGAGAAGAACTTTCAGCCACGAATAATATACCCCTCAAAGCTATCCTTCAAATACGAAGGAGAAATAAAAATATTCACAATACAGAAAAAGATGAGGGAATTTATCATCAGAAAACCCCCACTCCAGGAAATACTAAAGGGGGTTTTCCAACCAGATTCAAAGAACAAAACAAAACAAAACCACAAGTAAAAGCTCCAACAAGAACACAATAAAACCAAATTTAAACTGTGACAACAAAACCAAAAAAATGGGGAGAGGACAGAGATTAATAGTAGCAAAGGACGATGAAGTGCAGAAACACTCATAAGATAGGGTACTACAATGAATATGGTAGGTACCCTTTTAATTACTTAATGGTAACCACCCTTAAAAAAACCACCACAGAAGCTCATGACTTAAAAAAGGTAACAACAGAGAAAAGAAGTATGGAATACAAACAAACAAAAACAAATGATAGAAAAACAAAAGAGAAGAATCAAACAAGATACAAAACTAACAGAAAGTAATTTATAAAATGGCAATAAGGAACCCACAAGTGTCAATATTTACACTAAATGTAAATGGATTAAACTCACCAATAAAAAGACACAGAGTAGGCCTGACCTGTGGTGGCGCAGTGGATAAAGTGGCGACCTGGAATGCTGAGGTTGCCGGTTCAAAACCTGGGCTTGCCTGGTCTAGGCACATATGGAAGTTGATGCTTTCTGCTCCTCCCTCCCCCTTCTCTCTCTCTCTCTCTCTCTCTCTCTCTCTCTCTCTCTCTCATTCTCTCTCCTCTTTAAAAATTAATAAAAGTTTACAAAAAAAAAGACACAGAGTAGCAGAATAGATTAAAAACGAAAATCCAACTGTATGCTGCCTACAAGAAACACATCTAAGCAACAAGGATAAAAACAAATTCAAAGTGAAAGGCTGGAAAACAATATTCCAAGCAAATAACATCCAAAAAAAAGCAGGTGTAGCAATACTCATATCTAATAATGCTGACTACAAGACATAAAAAGTACTCAGAGACAAAAATGGTCATTTCATAATGACTAAGAGGACACTGAATCAAGAAGACATAACAATCCTTAATATATATGCACCAAACCAAGAAGCACCAAAATATATAAGACAGCTACTTATTGACCTAAAAATAAAAACTGACAAAAATACAATCATACTTGGAGACCTCAGTCCACCGCTGATGGCTCTAGATCGCTCATCCAAACAGAGAATCAATAAAGATATATTGGCCTTAAACAAAACACTAGAGCACTTGGATACGATAGACATCTACAAGACACTTCATCCTAAAGCAACAGAGTATACATTTTTCTCCAGTGTACATGGAACATTCTCAAGAATTGACCATATCTTGGGCCACAAAAATAACATCAGCAAATTCAGAAAAATTGAAATTGTACCAAGCATATTTTATGATCATAACACCTTGAAACTAGAATTCAACTGCAAAAAAGAAGAAAAAAGACCACAAGAATGTGGAAACTAAACAACATACTTTTAAAAAATGAATGGGTCGAAGAAGAAATAAGCGCAGAGATAAAAAAATATATACAGACAAATGAAAATGACAGTAGGACATATCAGAATCTCTGGTATGCAGCAAAAGCAGTAATAAGAGGAAAGTTCATATCACTTCAGGCCTATATGAAAAAACAAGAGAGAGCCCAAGTGAAACACTTAACTTCACACCTTAAGGAACTAGAAAAAGTAGAACAAAGACAACCCAAAACCAGCCGAAGAAAGGAGATAATAAAAATCAGAGCAGAAATAAATGAAATAGAGAACAGAAAAACTATAGAAAAAATTAATAGAACAAGGAGCTGGTTCTTTGAAAAGATCAACAAAATTGACAAACCCTTGGCAAGACTCACCAAGGAAAAAAGAGAAAGGACTCATATAAACAAAATCCAAAATGAAAGAAGAGAAATCACCACAGACGTCATAGATAAACAAAGAATTATTGTAGAATACTACGAAAAACTATATGCCACCAAATTCAACAATCTAGAAGAAATGGATAAATTCCTAGAACAATACAACCTTCCTAGGCTGAGTCATGAAGAAGCAGAAAGCCTAAACAGACCAATTAGCAGGGAGGAAATTGAAAAAACTATTAAAAACATCCCCCAAAATAAAAGTCCAGGCCCAGATGGTTATACTACTGAATTCTATCAATCATTCAAAGAAGACTTGGTTCCTCTTCTACTCAAAGTCTTCCAAAAAATTAAAGAACAAGCAATACTTCCAAACACATTTTATGAGGCCAACATAACCCTCATACCAAATCCTGGCAAGGACGGCACAGAAAAAGAAAACTACACACCAATATCTTTAATGAATACAGATGCTAAAATACTAGACAAAATATTGGCAAATCAAATACAACAACATATTAAAAAAATAATACATCATGATCAAGTGGGATTCATCCCAGAATCTCAAGAATGGTTCAACATATGTAAAACAGTTAATGTAATACACCATATCAACAAAACAAAGAAAAAAACCCACATGATCTTATCAATAGATGCAGAAAAGGCATTCAATAAAATACAACACAACTTTATGTTTAAGACACTCAACAAAATGGGTATAGAAGAAAAATATCTCAACATGATAAAGGCCATATATAATAAACCATCAGCCAAAATCATATTAAATGACATAAAACTGAAGACTTTCCACCTTAAATCAAGAACAAGACAGGGTTGTCCTCTCTCTCCACTCTTATTTAACGTGGTGCTAGAAGTTCTGGCCAGAGCAATCAGACAACAGAAAGAAATAAAAGGCATTCATATCAAAAAAGAAGAAGTAAAAGTATCACTTTTTGCAGATGATATGATCCTATACATCAAAAACCCCAAAGACTCCACAAAAAGATTACTAGAAACAATAAACCAATACAATAAGGTCACAGGATACAAAATTAACATACAAAAGTCCATAGTCTTTTTATATGGCAACAATAAAATATTAGAAAACGAACTCAAAAAAATAATACTCTTCAGGATTGCAACAAAAAAGATAAAATACCTAGGAACAAACATAACAAAGAATGTAAAGGACCTATATATCGAAAACTACAAAGCATTGTTAAAGGAAATCGAAAAAGATACAATGAGATGGAAATATATTCCTTGTTCTTGGATAGGAAGAATAAATATAATCAAAATGGTCATATTACCCAAAGCAATTTATAATTTTAATGCAATTCCCATCAAAATTCCATTGACATTTTTTAAAGAAATGGAACAAAAAATCAATAGATTTATATGGAACTATAAAAAACCCCGAATAGCCAAAAGCAATCTTAAGGAAAAAGAATGAAGCTGGGGACATTACAATACCTGACTTCAAACTATATTATAGAGCCACGACAATCAAAACAGCATGGTATTGGCAGAAAAATAGACACTCAGACCAATGGAACAGAATAGAACGTCCAGAAATAAAACCATATATATATGGTCAAATAATTTTCGATAAAGGGGCCAACAACACACAATGGAGAAAAGAAAGCCTCTTCAAGAAATGGTGCTGGGAAAACTGGAAAGCCATATGCAAAAGAATGAAACTCGACTAGAGCTTGTTCCCTTGTACTAAAATTAATTCAAAATGGATCAAAGAGCTAAATATAAGACCTGAAACAATAAAGTACATAGAAGAAGACATAGGTACTAAACTCATGGACCTGGGTTTTAAAGAGCATTTTATGAATTTGATTCCAAAGGCAATAGAAGTGAAGGCAAAGATAAATGAATGGGACTACATCAGACTAAAAAGTTTTTGCTCAGCAAGAGGAATCTGACAACAAAATAAACAGACAGCCAACTAAATGGGAAATGATATTTTCAAACAACAGCTCAGATAAGGGCTTAATATCCAAAATATACAAAGAACTCATAAAACTCAACAACAAACAAATAAACAATCCAATAAAAAAATGGGACCCTGGCCGGTTGGCTCAGCGGTAGAGCGTCGGCCTGACGTGCGAGGGACCCGGGTTCGATTCCTGGCCAGGGCACATAGGAGAAGTGCCCATTTGCTTCTCCACCCCCCCCCCTCCTTCCCCTCTGTCTCTCTCTTCCCCTCCCGCAGCCAAGGCTCCATTGGAGCAAAGATGGCCCGGGCGCTGGGGATGGCCCCTTGGCCTCTGCCCCAGGCGCTAGAGTGCTCCAGTTGCGGCAGAGTGAGGTCCGGAGGGGCAGAGCATCGCCCCCTGGGGGGCAGAGCCTCGCCCCTGGTGGGCGTCCCAGGTGGATCCCGGTCGGGCGCATGGGGGTATCTGTCTGTCTCTCCCCGTTTCCAGCTTCAGAAAAATATGAAAAAAAAAAATGGGAAGAGGACATGAACAAACACTTCTCCTAGGAAGAAATACAAACGGCCAACAGATATATGAAAAGATGCCATCTTCATTAGTTATTAGAGAAATGCAAATCAAAACTACAATGAGATACCACCTCACACATGTTAGATTAGCTATTATCAACAAGACAGGTAATAGCAAATGTTGGAGAGGTTGTGGAGAAAAAGGAACCCTCATTCACTGTTGGTGGGAATGTAAAGTAGTACAACCATTATGGAAGAAAACATGGTGGTTCCTCAAAAAACTGAAAATAGAACTACCTTATGACCCAGCAATCCCTCTACTGGGTATATACCCCCAAAACTCAGAAACACTGATACGTAAAGACACGTGTAGCCCCATGTTCATTGCAGCATTGTTCACAGTGGCCAAGACATGGAAACAACCAAAAAGCCCTTCAACAGAAGACTGGATAAAGAAGATGTGGCACAAATACACTATGGAATACTACTCAGCCATAAGAAATGATGACATCGTATCATTTACAACAAAATGGTGGGATCTTGATAACATTATACAGAGTGAAATTAGTAAATCAGAAAAAAACAAGAACTACATGATTCCATACATTGATGGGACATAAAAACGAGACTAAGAGACATAGACAAGAGTGTGGTGGTTACCGGGGGTGGGGGGGGAGTGGGGTGTGGGAGGGAAGGAGGAAGAGGAGAAGGGGAGGGGCACAAAGAAAACTAGATAGAGGGTGACGGAGGACAATCTGACTTTGGGTGATGGGTATGCAACATAATTGAATGACAAGATAACCTGGACATGTTTTCTCTGAATATATGTATCCTGATTTATTGATGTCACCCCAGTAACATTAATAAAAATTTATTTATTAAAAAAAAGTAAATGTGATATATCCAAACAATAGGATATTACTGCACTTTAAAAAGGCAGGAAATTTTGACACATTCTAAAACATGAATGAACTTTGAGGATATTATGTTAAGTGAAATAAGCCAGGCACAAAATTATATATACTGTATAATTCCACTTAAATGAGTTACCTAGATTTTTCAAATTCATAGAGACAGAAAGTAGAATGGTAGTTACTAGATTCTGGGGAAGGAGACTGGGGTGTTTGTATTTAATAAATATAGGGTTTGAGTTTTGCAAGAGGAAAAGCTTTCTGGGATGGATGGTAATGATGGTTGCATAACAATATGAATTTAATTAAGTAATATCACTGAACTTTATGCTTAGAAATGGTTAATATTGTAAGTGTTATGTTATGTATACTTCACCACATTTGTTTAAATATCAAGGTCATCAAAAATAAGGTAAGATTCAGAAGCCAGTAGAGCAAAAGAAGCCTAAGTAAACACCCTGACTAACTATAATGTGATATCCTGGATGTGATAGCTAGCAACAGAAAACAGGCATTAGGTAAAAACTACAAAAATCTGAATAACATACAGAATTGGCTTAACTATAATGCATATAAAAATAACAGTTCATCAATATCCCCTACAAATGCATCATACTGAAGTAAGATGTTAACAATAGGTAAATTGAGTGTGAGATATACGTAAATTCTCTGTACTATCTTACTTGTCCTGAAAATCTAAAACTATTGTAAAATACAGTTTATTAAAAACACAACAAAAAACGGCCCTAGTTTTCACAAAGTGACCCATTTAAAACAAACCCCAATTATTGCTCTATAGCTGACATTTGAATTGTTATTTGTCCTGCTCATTTAGTACCCACTCTGATGAGCTTTAATGTACTACACTGATCATTTCTTTAATCTAATTAACCCCAAATTCATCCATGTGAGGCTAGGACAAGTATCATTACAGAATTATCTTTTTTTTTAGACAAGGAGACTGAGGCACAGAAAGCTTAAGGGTTGGCCCAAGGTCAATCAACTAACCTGATAAAGCCAAGACAGTAACCCTTTTGTCCCCATTTCCAAGTTTAGCATTCAAGGCATTGTTCCCTAATGAGCCTTTCAAGTACGTTTGAAAGACTTCAAGGATGTGGCTAAATCTTAGCTATCTATAAACTGCACAGATTCACTCACTCCAAGTTCACTACTGTGACGGCTCTTCCAACTTTGTGCCCTGATGTTTCACTTGCCGCCAATATTCTGCTTTCTTCTCCAATTATTATATCCCTCCATATCACAATTTCTCAGCAAATATATGCCCACTGAATAAATAAAGAAATATATGTAAGAATGAATTAATGAATGAGTTGTCAAGGGCAAAAAACATCCGTGAACCCTAGTTAGAATGACTCCTGCTCCAAGTCCACTTGGTAACCAAATAGTGGCATATCTTCTCTCCCGGCATCCCAACCCTCCGACATACCCTTTACTGTAATCAATAAAATTATTTTCTGAAGTGTCTTTCTCTCTCCCTCCCTCCTTCCCTTTTTCCCTCTCTGTCCTTTACTTCTCACCTTCTTTCCCTCTTACTTCTCTGTATAAATTCTTACTTATGCCACATTATCTAATTAATTATGTGGGGTGATTATACTAGCTTGTCTTTTGATATTACACATACCAGGATCCCTTCAATGGCCTTCAAAACACTAATGTTTCCTCATATGAAGATAATTTTTAATTGGAAATTGAATCCTTTCCCCAATAATACATTTTAGTTTTAGAGCTGGTACATTTTCATTTTTAATAAACATTAGTTTAAAATACTGGATCTATGTTTCCTTGCTATGCATCTCACCAGAAAGTTCATAGTCTATTAAAGTCAACACTTAAAAGCAGCACATACATGTTTTTAGCAAAGCTTCCTTAAATAAATCCTTCAGTAATGCAATTAATCATCCTACTTATTTTATTAAATTGCATATCATATAGCAGATTTTTCTAAGTGTTGGCACACCTATAAACTATGAGACATATACATATATAACAAGCTATATTTTACTACTATTATTTTTATGATCCTTTTGAATTAAACATTTTAAATTTCAAAACTATAGCTTTCCTGTGTGTTTTAACTGCCACATATCATTTGATCATCTACAACTATAAGCTGCTTTCCCATTCTAAATCAAAATCAATCCTGATTGTAGGCAGTTTGTACCAAATTAAATGAGAATCTAGGTGGTATTAATACTCAGATTTTGGAAAGTAGCTTTAAGAAGGTAAAGTATCTTGAAAATATAATTTGCAAATCTTCACAATTGAGCATAAACCTTTATGCTTAATTTAGAATGAATGCTCAGGCACAATTCTTATTCCTCCAGGGCACCCAGAAGACTGCTGACACTCAGTGCACACTAAAAGCCATTTAACTAGCAATACAGTGATGAAATAGAAAAAATAGCAGTTAGGGGTAGAGAGTATTTCAGATTGCTAGCATAGCTGGAAAAAAAAAGATATACTCCCACGAGAAAGCATGGCATTCTTTATTTCTTTAGGACTATAATAGAACATGATAAGAGAGAGGGTTGAGGCATTATATTTTATCAGAAAAGAAAGCTGAATACTGTATCATTCACCTGAAAATTTTAGATACTTTCTCATTCCCTATTCACATTATGTACCTTTATTAGATTTTCATTTTGCACAACATACTTACCTATGACTTGCAAATCAGGTAACTATCTAGTCACATATGAGTGAAATAAGGAAATTTAGCTCAAAAAATTATAAATTTTCTCAGTTCTCTGGCTCCTATCAAAGTGGCATATTTTACTCTCTTTTAGGGCAGGGATAAAATCTATGAGATATATATATATATATATATATATATATATATATATATATATATATATATTTTTTTTTTTTTTTTTTTTTTTTTTTTTTTTTTTCTTTGTGCTGTACTGGCACACTACCAGAAGTATAAATACACACTCAGATAATATGGTTTGGATTCTAGGGAAAAGCTAAATTCCCACTCTATCATTCTGACCCAGATCTGGGTGATGACATCATTTCTAAATAGGAGTATTAGTCCTTTAATTACTGTTTCAGGGACCCAAGAACTACAAAACTTTCTTCCAATATAAATTCCTATCACCTAGCCAGTAGCTACATAGGACAATCAAAACTCAGAACCTCTGAAAAAATATTCTTCATGCTATTTCCTTTGTCTGGATGCCTAATATTTACACTATAGAATAGGGTTCAAGTTTCATATCTTAGTTAGATGTCTCTTGAACATGTTCCTATCACCTTGGCAAGTATCCTTTATGTTGATATGTACCAATCTCCCCCACTACATTGTGAACTACAGAGTTATTTTTAAACTCTGAATGTCCAGTGAGTAGCACAATGCCAGACATAGTACATCACTAAACAAATGTGAAATAAATTACCATGTAAAGAAAAAAAATGTTTCATTTCAACCCATTCTGCTAATCCAGAAAAGAATGCTCAAACATGTTCTCATTTTTTTTTCTCTCTCTCTCTGTCCTTTTTTTTTTCTCTCTCTTCCTTTCTCCATGTTGAAAGATTTGGCACTATGCATGGCTGCATAAAGCCCGATTTTGCTCTGAGATTGGATGGGGGTGATCAGCTGGACTCTTTTAATTGCAAGTGACAGAAAATAGAATTTAAGTGGCTTATACAAAAGGGCACTTTATTAAACTGTTTAATAAAAAATTCTAGGTATACTGGTCTGTATTGATGATGGTTCTAGCAAGTATCCAAGATCCCATGCTCCATTCCTTGACTTTAACCTCTGCCTCCTATCCATTTCAAATATGTTTCTCGTGGTCACAAGATGGCTGAACTAACTCTAGAAATTACATTTACACAACTCTATGTCCATTGATAAAAGTGAGGACCTCTTTCCCAGAAGTGTCCATGTAAGTCTCATTGCATCTCCTTTGTTCCAGCTGAGTCATACGCCCACCATTGAAGTAGTCATTAATGCTTAAGTTAATTCAAAGTTTTATTTGGCTTAGGCCTAGATCATGTGCCTATAATAAACACACGGGCTGAGAATGGAAAGAGGTAATCTACAAAGAGTAAATAAAGGTATGGTTTCCCAAAAATAGGTGAATTGATTCTTAGTGACGAAATAATGCCTAATTTGTATACACAAATAAAATTACCTAAACATTCAATCAAGAAAATCTGATTTTACATTTAAATAGCTGAATTGAAATAAACTATTACATTAACATATGGATATGGGAAGGAGGAGGCACACACATTAAGGTATTTCCTTGATTCCATAAACCATATATTTTTCATTCCTCAAAGACTGAAAAATTGTACCTCCTGTAGAACACAAGTGTTTCTACAGTGCCTTTATAATGGATATGTAAAGGACAGAGATTGGTCTCACCAACTGAAAAGACTCCTAAAAAGTAAACAATTAATTTACTCAGTAATATCAATAGAATTAACTTAGTTTGACTATTAAAATACAAAAGATTGTCCATTTGTCTACAGTTCGGAGGGTACAGTTTCCATACAATTTTTTTTTGTATTTTTCTGAAGTTGGAAACAGGGAGGCAGTCAGACAGACTCTTGCATGCGCCCGACCAGGATCCACCCAGCATGCCCACCAGGAGGCGATGCTCTGCCCATCTGGGGCGTTTCTCTGTTGCAACCAGAGCCATTCCAGCGCCTGAGGTGCGGCCATGGAGCCATCCTCAGCATTCGGGCCAACTTTGCTCCAATGGAGCCTCGGCTGTGGGAGGGGAAGAGAGAGACAGAGAGGAAGAAGAGGGGGAGGGGTGGAGAAGCAGATGGCTGCTTCTCCTGTGTGCCCTGGCCAGGAATTGAACCTGGGACTCCTGCATGCCAGGCTGATGCTCTACAACTGAGCCAACCGGCTAGGGCCTCCATATGATTTTAAAAAGAAAATTTAATAAAAAATAGGATTTCATATTTTATAGACAAATAATTATATTTCTCTGCGCTTTAAACATGTGGAAATTGTAGTAAAGATGGATTTTACAAACATGTCTGCTAAAGCCCAGATTACCTTTTACAAGGCAAGATCTATTCAATACTGCCTTAACCAATATGTGTGTGTGTGTGTGTGTGTGTGTATTTAGTACCATCTTCTCAACAAAATAACTCTTTATTGTCACAGACAATGGAATCAACTGAATCTCTAAATGACTTCACAAAGAACAGAGGGAAGAGACTGAGTGAAAATAAAAAAAGCACATGGGGGAAACAACTGTGATACTACTTTAAATTAATAAATTATATTTTGATCATATTAAAATAATCAGGCATAAATTGGCAAATATTATTGGAGGATTTCTAATTGTAACAGACAATTTGGTCATTGTGACCATTAACATGATCACATTCTTCTGTAATAATCTGTCTCAAAATGTCATCAAAGCAGCAGCTAAAATCTCATCCTGAAAGAATGACTAAAGTTCCTAGAAATATCCTAGGAGAAAAGCATTCAAGTAATACTTATAAAATGACACTTGAAACTGCACTGTAGTCAGTCCATTTCTTTCATATTACATATAGAAAACTGAGGTCCAGATCACTTAAGAGACTTGCTTAAAGTCAAGCAAAGTACAACTCCTAAATTAGTGGTATTCAAAGAGGTGGGGGCATTCACTCCTTGCTTATAAGAGAAATCTATGAGGTTAAAAGCAATTAAATGGTGACAGCATTTTTTTTTTGTTTCATTATGTGTATAATATGTTTACATAGGCATTTGCACTCAAAACTTCTTTTTTTCTGATCATCAGGCCCAGTCAAAATCTTTTGTAGTTTACTATCTTAAAAATATAACCCAACCTGGACCTAACTTTCTCTTATCACTTACCCCTCTTTTTTCTCCCCTAGTCCAACCATATGTGCTACTGAGTACAACCAGCTCTGCCAATCAGCTCAAGGAATACTCTCTCTCAACTGGGGACTGGGATTCAAAACTACTAAAGCCAGAATTTTTAAAATCTTATTTTTTTATCTGCCTGCTTCAAAATATCATAATTCTTTCCTGAATCACGCAGATTAAAAAGAAGAAGAAAAAAACACAACTATTAAAGTAACACTGCTTCTTCTGCTGAGAACAGGCAAAGGAAATAAGAACTTTTAATAATATACAAATAACAAAAAATTACAAAAAAACAACAAAAAATAGCTCTTATACCTTATCTAAAACAAAATACAAAGTCACCATTGAGAATTTTTTGAAAAAGGTATATAGTCAGTATCTGATATGCTAATTGAGTTATCAATCGTCAAAGGCTGATGAAGAATGAATCAATTATCACAGACACTTTACTCTAAGCCCTATAACTAATAAATAACACTAGGGCCACCCCTTGCTGGGTTTCTTTCTGTCCAACATCTCTGAGACTGACACTGTGCTGTAGGGGAGATATGATTGGTAAAATAGAAGGGTGTGTAGGAAATAAAGCCATACTGATTAAAACTTGAATTTAAAAGTTAAATTTAGGAGATCCCACAGCTCAGAGTTTCTTAAGGCTTAACCATTTTCAAGACATTGTAGAAAGAAGCAATCATTATGGGGATATTGTGTTTTCTCCCTAGGTTTAAAAAAAAGTACAAAACATACATGAGCCTCTACAGAACACTTTCCTTGGAATTTGTAGTGCAGGACAATTTTTTACTGAGTGATTTGGGCATTTCAGAAGTCTATACTCCCTTGGATGCTGATCAAAATCAGTGAGTTTACTGTATTTCTCTCTACAGTAGAATGTGGCATAGAATAACAGTTAAAGCATGGGTTCTAGAGTCAAACTCTCTGGTTTTAAATCTTGACTCTGACATTTCCTAGCTGTGTGACCTTAGGCAAGTTACTTAAGTTCTGTAAACCTCAGTCTCCACATCCACAGAAGTGTAGACTATACACTAGTATGTCTACACTAGTGTTGCTGTGGTAAGTAAGCGATACTATAAATAGCACCTGGCAAAGAGCAAGTGCTTAATCAATTATAGTTTCTATGGTGAGGGTGATCAAAGATGATGAGTGTTCATCAAGCTTCTTGGGGCATTATGTTGACATCTAAAATACAGGCTGACCAAGGGCTATCATTCTTTTGAGTTATTCTCACTTAGCATTTCCTTGTCACTGACTAAGTATAACATGCAGGGACCTGTAAATAGAATCATATCAAACTAGATTCCTGCCTTCAAAGGACTGACTATCTTTAGGCTTCTTTATTATTCACCTATGATTGTGAAATGCTGGCCCTTTCCACTTTATATCTCCCACAGTACTGCCTAAACTTCGAATAGCTTATGATGTGTGTGGCACAACTTACTATCAAAAAAGTAAGACAATCTTGTTCAACTCCCAATTTACCACTAACATGTATAGAATTGGGGAGGAAGACTGTGTTCTATCTATAGGAAAAATATGGTAATTATGTTCAGTTCAAGGACAAAAAATATCATGACAACTCTTCTGGTTAGAACAGTGATCCAACTGCAATGGCGTCTCCTAGGATTTTTTGGTTGTATTGAAAGCCTTCTTTGCTTGTTGGCCTAGATACTGGAGTCAGCTTTTTGAATTTCAGATGTCCTCTCATCATACAGCTTCTCAAATTTTGCACTTTTTGTCTTGAAATGGGATGCATCTGTCAACTTGAAATGGGATGGTAGCAGGTTAACAGAAAGATGCCCAACACAAACAGGGAAAGGATATAATTTCCATATTGTAGGTAATAAACACAACTTATACCACACAGGTGGCAAGTCATAGCGCAAGAGGCTCAGCCCTTCTCCTAGTCAGAGGGATGAAGTTCCTTGATTTTAAAATTCTCCCAAAGTACCCTATAATTAATGATATCAACTGATTGGGATGAGGAACCCATGTAGTCCTTTATGTAAAGCATACTCTTCTATTTTCATAAGTATCTTTGCCCTTTCTAAACATTCTGGAAACTTTGGCTACTTATATACCTGTTTACCTATAAGGCTTCAATAACTTAAAACAACTCAGTACATACTTGCATGTTTCCTACAAAGATAAATAAAAGATCCAGTCCCAAGAATCAGTTTTTCATAAACACTCCCAGCAGGCCTAGGTTTAAGGCCTCCCTAAAGTCTATAACTGTTAATTTTATTGTTGTTGTTGTTTTTCCCCACAGTTTAAGGAAAGAAATTCTTTCTTCAACCAACAACTTACACTAAAATTCAATATAAAAGAGGTAAATGTGGAGTTGCTGTGGTTGAAACAGATGGAGTGGCCCAGAGTCTTGCTTTTTTGGCCACCTGTTTACACCCCCTTGACTCCCAATCTTTACTACTTCAGTGTAGGTTGATGGTCAAGAGCATAGACTCTGGAGACAGACTGCCTAGATTTTTTTTTGGTGGCAGAGACAGAGAGAGTCAGAGAGAGGGACAAATAGGGACGGACACACAGGAAGGGAGAGAGATGAGAAACATCAATTCTTCGTTGCGGCTCCTTAGTTGTTCATTGATTGATTTCTCATATGTGCCTTGACTGAGGGGCTACAGCAGACTGAGTGACCCCTTGCTCGAGCTAGTGACCTTGGGCTTAAGCTGGTGAGCCTTGCTCAAACCAGATGAGTATGCGCTCAAGCTGGCGGCCTCGGGGTCTTGAACCTGAGTCTTCCACATCCCAGTCCAACTCTATCCACTGCGCCACCGCCTGATCAAGCCAGACTGCCTACATTTAAATCTTGACTTTAGCATTTCCTTTCTAAGACATAGGTCACATTGTGGGGAAAGTGCTAAGATTGTTCTTAGAGCAGAGAGAAATGGAGAAAATATAAAGCTCATAAATTCAAAAGGTCACTAATTATAACTGTGATAAGAAGAGATGCTTAAAGCCTACTTTTTTGTCTTAGGGTAGATGATTGGCTTTGGGTGAAAATAATCTTAGATGTCATGACTATTAGATAATGTATTTATATGACTTGTTAAAAGGAAAGAAAAAAGAAAGGAAAAAGAAAAAATGTTGGGCAGCAATGACTCAGCATGGATCCAAACTGTCCATGACAGTGACAGCACTACAAAAATGCCAGCTGATAACATGATTGGCTTCACCAAGTTAACAGTTCTAAGATTCAAACAGAAGCCAAGCCATGATACTTAGGTTTAGTGACAAGCCTTTAGAAAGGCTTAAGAAAAACTCTGCATCTGGGAAAGATTATGCAAACTAGGTACTTTGCATGCTGCCCATACATTATAATGCAGACTCATGGCTGTGAAAGAACATCTGTAGAGTATGGATGTGATTCCAGCCCATCTTTAAGGGAATTATTATATCAAGGTAAGTGCTAGTTGAACACGTTAGAAGCCTACTACAAAACTTCTCATTTTAAGATAATGTGTTTCAGACCACAGATTTATGTAATACATCTTTTATTATTATTGCTACTTTGTCAGAGACTTTTATACATATTGCAAAAACACACACAATATTTACCACATTCTTTTGCATTCATTAAATGTGTGTGATCTTTTCTGTATAGTTTTGGCAGTGGTAATAATTACCCCACAAAACAATTACCCATTGTGGTTCTTCCCTCTCTTACTAAGTGACTTCAGGAAACTGCTCCTTGCCCTTTTCTTAGCCCACACATACATATGTCCTGGATTGAGCACAACAAAATTACATACTCAGTGGCGAGTGCCATCTTCAACAAAGACAAAAAATATAAAGTCCTCTGGACTGTTGATGTCAACAACTATTTGAGGCATGTGAGGTGCCAGGTGCTATATTTAGGGATCTAAAGATGCCCTAGTCTGTCATCATAATAAAATGAAATATGTGGTAAGGGATCCACATATCCCACATATAAAGAAACTTTAGAGAATATCTGTTCAATACCTCCATTTTTTAAAACTTCTTCATTTTACAGGTGAATAAACTTGTCATAAGCCATACATACACTTGGCTAATGGTAATACCAGGGAAAAATTTTGTCCCTTGATTTTCACATTAGCCTTTTTTCTACTATATCAAACTATGCTTAGCAACAATGGGAGAAAAGAGGTATAACTTCTCAGTGGACTTTTAGAAAGCCTACACTGGAAAAGCTGTACTCTGAAGATTGTTCAGAATATGACAGGCAAAGATGAGTAAAAGGGCAAAAACATTAAGCAGAAGGAAGAGCAGAAGCAAGGATGTATTACTATGAAAGCATATCACCTGGAGACCTGACAATAGTCCAGTTTAGCTATAAACTTACAGTTTCTTGGCAAGAATGCTATTGGTGTTTTCAGTAGGATGACTCTGGAATGGAGAGGGTCTATTTTACATAATACAAGATGCTTGGCATCCCTTGCTTCATATCACCAAATACCCATATCATCCTCACTCTTTGTAACAAAACCCCAAATACCTCAATATATTCCCAAATGCTACAAGTCCCAATTTAGAACTACTGAGTATAGATATGGGGTGTCTAGGGATATGAATAGTATTTCAGAAGGCTGAAAGTTAAGATAATGAGAAACCTTAGAAATGGTCAGACTTTCTCAATAGACTACAGGGAAATACTGAATGTAAGTACAGTAGAGGCATCATTTGCTATCTTTGTCAAGAAGAATTCTGGTAGCAATGAAGAAGTTAAGGTTGGTAAACTATAAAGGCAGAGACACTAGGCAATTCTAATAATAACACATCCTTTTCTTTTTTTTTTTTCCTTTTGCCACTCCCACGACACTGTCTACCGGTGCTTTGAAAACTGTTTTAGATGCTGACTCCTGACCTCTATTTTGAACCTTAGATTTAATCATAGAGTACTTCTTTTCCCTTTCTATTATTATTTAACCAGACTTCGTTCACAGCCCCATTGCTGGCACTTAGAATTGAGGGCAGGCTGTGCATACCATTCAAAGGCATCTTGCCACCAAGTTATTTTAAACAGTGTTTGTAATCTGAGCTCTGGTTCCAATATACTTAAAAACGGTTTTCAAATAAAAATTTCTTGATTCAAACTTTGTGCCTTTGTTATTTGAAGTTTCACTTGTTCCCTGCTACATTTCAGCTTAGCTGAAAAGAAAACCAAAAGATGTTAAATATGCTCACTGCAAGAAGATGTTTGGTATTTTACAGGACACAAAAATAATACTTTACTCAATAGGAGGCTGTTCAAAACCCTAGCATTAAAGATTGTGGCAGCATTTTCATTAGAAACCCCTATTTTCCTAGGCACATATATTTTCAGTTTTGGAGGTAAGTTGGAAAACATCAGATTGGTTGTTTTGGAATTAAAGCATAGATATTAGCATAATCACCATTTTAATCAAAGGTATTCTGCCAAGATACCAATTCAAAGAAATCTCAATGAGAAGATGAATCAACTTCCAGGGACACTGCAACCACAAAAATAGGTTTGGAGTCCTCTCAGGTTTTGAAATGGAAAAACAAAGAGCCTGCCAGTTGGTGACAAACCAGCATCTGATATTGTACCTGATGAATGGCCCCCAGAAACTCACTGATTCTAATTTTTCTGAAGCATACTAGTTTTCAAGAAAGAAATGGAAAATGTCTCTCACACTACAGACACTTCCAGATGTATCCGGGGGAGGGAAAAAAAACAGGGTACATCTAGCAAGCAAATATTCTCCATCTAACAATCATTTGCCAAAGTCACTTATTTAACATCAGCTACATAAAGTGTCAAGGCAATAAACCACAACCCAAGCCTTGGCCAGCCACCTTGCAATTGTGTAACCTGGGTTAACTAAACGCCATTTGAGAGATTTTTGATTGTTCAGTGTAAAATCTACCCCACTACAAAACAAACAAAAATGGACCTTGGATTAATAATAAGATTAAACTTTTGTTATCTTTTCACATGTATCTCTCTGGAGGTTAATATACAGTGATTAACATGATGAAATCTGGAGCCACATTCCCTAGGTTTGAATCTTTGATATTGCATTCACCATCTGGGAAGCCTTAGGCATGTCGTGTTATTGTTCTTCAATGAGAAAAATAATACCTACCTCTAAGGGTTGTGAGAATTATCCAATACATGCAAAGCACTTAGTACGGGACCTAGTACATAAGTGTCTGATGTTAATCAGGATGATTATGATATCATACAATGGGAAAGGTATCTAAAAATCAATGAAAATAGAATCTGGAAGGGACAGATCTATATTTGACATGAATTCAAATGAAGGAATAGAAGAAGTAAGGGAGTGAAGGAGACAGACCACACATTTTTTCAAGAGGACATCATAGTATTTCTACCCTTTTCCTTAAATACTTTTTTGTGTGTGAAAGAGATAGAGACAGAGAGGGACAGATAGAGACAGACAGACAGGAAGGGAGAGATGAGAAGCAAAAATTCTTCATTGTAGCACCTTAGTTGTTCATTGATTGATTTCTCATATGTGCCTTGACCGGGAGGCTACAGCAGACTGAGTGACCCCTTGCTCAAGCCAGCATCCTTGGGCTCAAGCTGGTGAGCCTTGCTCAAACCAGACGAGCCCACACTCAAGCTGGTGACCTCGGGGTTTCGAATCTGGGTCCTCCACATCCCAGTCCAAAACTCTATCCATAGCACCACTGCCTGGTGAGGCTCCTTAAATATTTTTTTAAAATTTGAAGTAGGGGTTTAGAATGCTTGATATCTAGAAAGGGATCCTCTATGCTGGGCTTTTCCCATCTCAGTAGGGCAAGTTGAGACAAGTGCTTTCCCTAATCCCTTTTCTCTTAATGAAATGTTCACATATTTGCTGGGATTACTGCAAATTCTTCATAAAATGCTGTATTGGTTTGATTTCCAGTTAAATGGCCAATAAATGCTGAGCAAAAGCCCTCCAACCATGCCAATGCAAAGGTCAGTTCTCACTGTATTCTCTTCCCAACTAACAAAGAAAACAAGGAAAGGATTAAAATCAGGACCTGAACAGTCACTATATTATTGGAAGGAATTACACAGAGCTTTGAATTAACATATCAAGATTATATGTCATGAATGTGTAGCACTTTTAAGGTTGTATCTCTGCCTGTTTATCAGAAAAAAAAAACGGACAAATATTTTTAAGGAAACATGGGAGAATGCAGGTATCCAAGATTAAGACCACTGCTGCAAGTACTTTTTAAATTAAATTTATTATAGTGACACCAATTAACATAATTATACAGGGTTCAGGTGCCCAAGTACTTTCAATTTTCAGTTCTACTCAAGACCTTGCAGACACTTCACTTTTACTGCATTTGCAACAATTTATGAAATAAAGTAGTGTCTTGTTCTCATTATTGCATGTAAGTGGTCATTCCCAAAATATTTTCATGAGAACCATGTAGTTATCCCACCCACACAGACCAGAGAAAAATCTAAAATACAAGTCATAAAAATATATGCAAGGTCACATAAGTGTTTGTGTTCACAACTGCACTATCAGGCATAGTAGGAAGTAGTGGCCTTTATTTATATGTTCTTAACACTATGAACTTGAATCTGTACCAAGAAAAGCAGAAAGTGGTATATTTTAGAAATATTACTATATTAATAGTTTCTCAAGCAAAAGATCAGCATAATTTTAAGAAAGAAAAATCCAAACCAATTCAGAAGGTCTTTCATGGTGCTTTATTGTTCTCAGTGTGCTCAAAAAAACCTTATCTATTCTTCCATGGATATTTATAATAATAAAAGGGATTGGAATCCAGTTTCACACACACACATGCACATGCATACACACACATAAATGACAGTCCACTAAATATATAAGCTCTCTACAAATTGGTAATTGACTTTAAAGGTGAGATATTTGCTAAGCTGAAGTGGGGAGCATGAGAAATAGAATCCTTAGATCCTTTGGCATTATTAGGTGGAGACTAAAATCAACTCTTTCCAAAAAAGTCACCTAATCATCACAACTCTATGTAACATGAAGAATTATCATCCGCATTTTACAAATAAAGAAGATTAAGTGGGGATTTTTTGTTTTGTTTTTTTGTTTGTTTGTTTGTTTTTGTATTTTTCTGAAGCTGGAAACGGGGAGGCAGTCAGACAGACTCCCGCATGCGCCCGACTGGGATCCACCCGGCATGCCCACCAGGGGGCGATGCTCTGCCCATCAGGGCATCTCTCTGTCGCGACCAGAGCCACTCTAGCACCTGGAGCAGAGGCTAAGGAGCCATCCCCAGCACCCGGGCCATCTTTGCTCCAATGGAGCCTCGGCTGCAGGAGGGGAAGAGAGAGACAGAGAGGAAGGAGAGGGGGAGGGGTGGAGAAGCAGATGGGCGCCTCTCCTGTGTGCCCTGGCCGGGAGTCGAACCCGGGACTTCTGCACGCCAGGCCGACGCTGTACCACTGAGCCAACCGGCCAGAGCCGTGTTTGTTTGTTTGTTTGTTTGTTTGTTTGTTTTTAAGGTCATGTAGTTAGTAGGTAGCAAAGTAAGACTTTGAACCAAGGCCATCTTGCTCTAAATTCCAGGCTATTAACCATTATGCTCTCTATCCTGGTCATGATAGATAAAATGAAGACGAGATGAAGTGAGTGTGGAATATTCAGTCAACTTATAAAACTAGAATCAAGTTGCCACTATTTTGTGGTATACATGTATTACCTTTTGCCCCAAGACAAATTTTAGCTGTGGCTTCACTCCAATTTTCTTAGTGGCAAAATATAACCTTTTTGCATCTTATTTTCTAAAGTTTTTTAAATTTCTCTACAAATGAAAGATGTACTTCTAGCTTCCTCTGAAATGTTTTTGTAGCTCATTCATTTAAGTAACAATTGTTGTTTAACTGATAGCTTGACTTATAAATATACTCTTTTTTTCTCCTGATTCAGTCTTGGCTTGATTTCATGAAAGGCTTCTGGTTGTCACAGGTAAGAAAATAATTTTACTACAAAGAAGCAGGGTAACAACAACAGTAATAGTAATAAAAGATAAAAATTTTAAATATACCATATGTCCTGAACACTAGCCCTAGACACACTGTAAACATTTTCATATTTAACCCTCACAAACCCTTGAAAAAGCAAGCATTATAGTACCATACACGAGGAAACAGAGACTAAAGCAATAAGGAACTTTACTCAAGTTGTCCAATTGGTAGACTTGAATCAAGGTCTATGTAACTTCAATGCCCATCATACTGGTTACCTTCATAACAACTATTTTACTATTTTAGTTAAATAGATGCTTAAGAGTCTTCCAAATAGTTGCTCAGCTATGACATGGCACATGTGGAATTTACACTCAGGTCTTAAAACCCCAAAATGTATGCTTACTCTATAAGATCCCAATCTGGCTTTAGGCAGAAAATTGATAATTTGATGTCTTTGATTACACTGTTGATCTAAATTCAACAATATATTTGACCTCTTGGGTTCAGTCTCTATAATTAATAATAGAAGGTAAAGGTTGAAGCGTGTGTTTGTGTGTGTATGTTATATGTTGAAGTAGGAATTGAAATTACATTCTGTTATTCTAACTTTTATGTAAATTGCCAAAATTAATAGAATATTGTAGATAGCTTGGTCTGACTTTTGAAATCTAGAGAAAGGAGTAACATTTCTCATTTGTTAATGAAACTTTTGGAGTTGGTACGGGAGCTTTTACAAAAAATAGGAAGAAGTAGATCATCAGGCAGCTGATAACACTTACTACTTAATGGAAAGACAGGCATATGCAAAAATAAATTTTTGTACTGATTTTCCAACTTTTTGCTTAAAAATCTTACTATACATGTACACACTTTTAACAAAGTGCTAACACTCATAGTAGCAAATGCTACAGCTCAAAATGCAAATGTCTTTTCTATTACAATTCTTTTTTCAGTCACTCATAACTGCATCAACTGTCCTGAATTTTAGTTTAAATATTCTCTGTTTGACCTCAGGGCAAACACTGACTTCTTTTTCCTTTTCCAAAAGATTTGTGAGAAGAGCCCCTTCAGCTATGTCTGAGTCACCACTAGGAGGAGGGGCAATCCTTATTACAATCAAATGGAGAGAAGAAGAAAATGCAAAATAGAACTGTTGTCCAAAAGAAAAAAAAATAGAAAGTATCTGAACTTTAAAACTCAAGATGGTAAAATGAAATACTTTCCTATGTGTGAAAAGTTGGCCAAGAATAAGTTATTAACATTTAAGAGTGTCTTGATGAACTAGCAGATACCCAGGTCCCTGAACGGGAACAGCTAAAGAAAGAAGGCAAAAGGCCTTCAGGGAAAAGAATGTCACAAGAGAGTGGAACAAGGGTTCAATTAACTTTCTTTTCCCAAAGGATATGATTTTGACTCAGCCCTCAGGGTCTCAATCTATTTTGGTCATTAGTCCTTTTGGATTTAGCTGTCCCCAGTCTTTATATCCTTTACTGTTCAGGCACATTTTTATCAAGTTGTATTAACTGAACTCTATGTAAGGACAGAGGCATCTGATGGCAAGCTCCAATCATGTCATACTTTGACACAAATAATCTTATTTTCAGCATTCTTTATCTGTGGGCATATGTGTAATGTGAGTATGGTAGGGGCATTTACAAAAATAAAATTTTACTTTAGACATTGGAGAATAACTGTATAAAAGTCTTCTTTTCCTAATAGCATTCATATTTTTCTATTCTGTTTTTAATTATAAAATTAATCCATGTTCATTAAAGAAAATATGAAAAAACATAGAAGAATAAAATGAGAACCATCAAAATTCATAGTACCCAAAGATGACTTCGGCATACATCCTCCCATTCTTATTTTTATAAACACTTTCCCAAGAAAAGAGACTGTTCCTTCCTTTTTTATTTAGAGAATTTTTATAAGTTTATCTGAGCCTAATCAACAACATATGCTGGGGTGCAAGATTTCAAGTGCTCTAAAAAGAGAATGTTCTATAGATACCATTTTGTGACCTGTTTTCTATGTCATCAGACTTATTGTTTTTTTCAATTTATAATAATTCCTTAGGTAAACTCACACAATCTCAT
Source organism: Saccopteryx bilineata (assembly GCF_036850765.1). Lineage (NCBI taxonomy): Eukaryota > Metazoa > Chordata > Mammalia > Chiroptera > Emballonuridae > Saccopteryx > Saccopteryx bilineata. Next base: position 62,154,163 of record NC_089502.1, on the reverse strand, counting down.
AAACTTAAATGCAATCTGTTCGCATATGCTTCCCAAATCCATATATCTAGCCACAGTATCTTTCTCATGTCCAGCCTTATGCATCTGCAGCCTATACAACATTTCCCTTAGAAGATTAATAGGCATCTCGTCTCAAGCCACTGCAAGCTCAAAACTGAGCTCTGATGTTTGCCACCCTCATTAACTAATCTCCTGCAATTTTTCCCATATCACTAACACATAAAAGCTATCCTTCCAGTTATTCAGCCCAAAAAACCTGGATTCCTTTTGTGCCCTCACATCCCACATTCAATCTGTCAGGAAATCTTGAGAACTCTATTACCACCAGGACGCTCATCATCTCTCAGTAGGATTTTTACAAGAACCTTCAAACTGCGCTTTCTGCTTCTGCCCTTGTGCTTTTTTGTCTTTTACAATATTCACAGTCAAAATGTTCTTGTTAAAGTGTAAGTTAGATTGTCACACTCTGTTTTCATTTCTCTCTGTTGGATAGAAGTTATTATCAGAACCAATAAGCCCCTCTCCAATTTGGACCTCTGTTATCTCTCTGACCTGCTCTTCTCTTCCATTTATGTATACTCATTCCCCTCTGAACATGCTGGTCTCATTGTTATTCCTAAAATACTCAAGGCATGTTCCCATATCAGGGCCTTTGCACTTGTTGTTTCCCCTGAAGAATAGTCTCCCCCCAGGTATCCTCCTGGTTTGCTCACTTCCTTCCTTCCTAAGACATTCTTAGTGACACTTTCCCTAGACTCTTTATCTAAAATCCAACCTATTCACTTCAAAATTTTTATCTTTAACTTTAACGTTTTGTGTTATATACATTGGTCACAAAAATTAGGGGATCAGGGAACGTGCAGATACTCCAGTACTTTCAGCCCATTTTATTTTTTTGTATTTTTTTAAGTGAGAGAGGGGAGGCAGAAAGACTCCTGCATGCACCCGGCCGAGATCAACCAGGCATGCCCAACAAGGGGTAATGCTCTGCCAATCTGGGGCATTGCTCTGTTACAACAGAGCCATTCTAGCAACTGAGGCAGAGGCCATGGAGACATCCTCAGCACCCTAGCCAACTTTGCTCCAATGGAGCCTTGGCTGCTGAAGGGGAAGAGAGAGACAGAGAGAAAGGAGAGGGGGATGGGTGGAGAAGCAGATGGTCACTTCTCTTGTGTGCCCTGGCCGGGAATTGAACCCGGGACTTCCACACATCGGGCCGACTCTCTACTTCTGAGCCAACTGGCCAGGGCCACTTTCAGTCTTTTATATAGTTTATTTTCACCAATGAAATAAAAGTTATTTTTGCATCTCATTTGAATAATCAAACAACTTTCTTTGACTTGTTGTTTGCTTTTCTAATGTTTTTGTTTAATAAAAAGAGCAAATGTTTCTTTTTTATCATTTCATATTCATTTTGAAATATCCCCTATTTTACTCATTTTTCTTGATAATGGCTTGTCTCTCTTACTGAAATATAAGGTCTATGAGGGCAATTCCCCCACCCCATTAATCTGTACATACCCGGAACCTAGAATAGCACCTGAAAGATGATGGGTGCTCCATAAATATTTGAAGAATAAATAAGTAAAGGATTGCTCTATCTTCCAAAAAAATTTCAGAGTAGGCATTTTCTGGGACTAGGTCCAACTCTCTATAGCTGTAAAAGTGACTACCTATTCTTCTAGATTAGTCTAAAAGCCAAGTCCTTCATGAGAGGGTCTTTCCATTGTGTTGCATGATATTTAGGGTTTTATCTGGAAATGACTTTTTAAAAAAGTTATCCTGAACAAGATATACATTGGGTGAAAAGCACTAGAAAGCATCTCTTTTTGTTACCTGGCACCACATATCACATTTCTTCTAAGCAACACATGTCCATAATGCTCCAATACAAATGTACATATGTAAATCTGTTTGATCCTGTTCAGATGTAAAAATCGACAATCTTTGTTCATCATATAGATGCCAAGTATGTCAATGGGTGAATATTAAGGAAGAGTGCTACATCACTGTAGATATGCCGAAAAATAATATAAGAAGGAGTTAAGATACAGTTTGAACAACAATGTCATTTGTTGGATTTTATATGACTGTTGGGTAGTATAGGTGAATTCCACATTATGTAACAGGTGTGTTTCCCTCAAAGCCTCTGGAGATGGATAATCTGTTTTTATAATTTGATTTAAAATATACAAATGGAATTTCCTATTTAAAGCAACTCTGTCACATATTATCTAGGTTTTAAGTTTGGGTTTTAATACATTGCATTTAATTAAATCAAGGCCTATTTGTTCTGGATTTAATTCAAAATAATCCCAGTAAAATCCACTCTAGCAACTTGTCTTTTTAGTATTCCCACTAGCTGGAGCACTAAGGGTGACACCATTTTTCAAACAATGCATTTTTCAGATATTTGTAAAAAGAAATCTAAAAAGACTCTAAATTGAGGTCAGAACATAAGTTTAACTTGAGAAATTTAACTATAACTCTATGATTTATGTTATTCATATATCACAGAAAGAAAATGAATTTGGGGGAAGAACATGCAAGTTCACATTTTGACTTCATCATTTACTCACAACTTCTTTGTGCCTCAGTATCCTGACCTACAAACTGGGGACAATAGTCCTTGCCTTTGTCCCAGGATTGCCATAAGATTAACAAAGAAAACAAACTCTGGGAATGCTTTCTGTGATTTTCCCTGACTAGACCAGATAGAAGAAATTGTTTGATACTCCCCACCCAGACTGGCATCTGTTACAAGATACCCTGAGTGTGATCCTGTTGATCTTTCCAGAGATTTAGTTAGGTTTTGAATAAACACATAAATTGTGGGAAGTAAAATCAAACATTAAGTGAGCTTGTAGCAATGATACTTTAAATGATTTGTTGCAGGCTCTAAATTGTACCCTGGTTTTCTATCCCTAGTAATCATTCAGGCTCTACAACAGAGTATGTTCAATGCTGCTTTAACCCCAAGCATTTCTACCTCACAATCTGGCTCCCGTGTGCTCAAGGGAAACGAGCATTATTATACTATCAGTCAGCTAATGGAACTCATGTTTGACACACTATAATTTTTTTTATTTCAAAGTAATCTTCTATGCATTAAATATCTACCTTAGTCTATGGCTTAACATTTATACCTCATATAAAACGTCATTGCACAAGAGCATCTTATTGAAAGAGCACATCATAAGTACTAAACTACTTCCATAGCAAAAAGATCTAACTTCCATAATAATATAACCAGATACAATAATAAATACCAAATTGTAATATCCAATGACCTACCAATTTCATTGTAATTGGAGCAATCATTTGTGATAGTTTCCTTCCTGACTGCTCCAGCCTTCTGGTTTTATTAATGAGCTTCCCTAAGTTGGGAGAGAAATTGCACAACTGTCCCCATTTTCTCTATCACAATTTTATAAGTGGCCTCTCTCCACTCAGTTCATCATTTAATCAATGTGATTTTTAAAGCACTATGAAGTTATTAGGAAATAGGCACAAATGATAACAAGCATTTTGATTACCAACTCTAAAAACTATATTTCAAAACCCAGTCGTCACATTTTCATTTAACAGAAATGGTGCTAATCAGACGAAAATTGTAAAAATCATCTTGATCTACACATGCAAAATAAATTTTAGAGGAAAATGTGAAATAAATCGACTTTTTAAAATCACCATGTATATTCCCTTTATTTGATTAATTGTGTGGCTACCTTCAAACATCAGGAGACTGTTCTTCTGCAGACTCATTAGTGGAATGAATCTGAGAGACAGTAAAAAGGACAGTCTTGTCTCAGTCCTGTTGCTGACTATAATGGACCCTACACAAATCACTTAACTTTATATATATACACTACTAGCAAAGGCAATTACCAACATTTTGAAGTTACTAAATGTTTGTATTCCTGAAGCTAAAATGAAATACAACTCTGGGAAATGAATGATCTTAAAAACCTAAAGAAAACAATAGCAACAAGAAAAGGTAAAGTTTTAGAAATTGGAAAAAAAATGGGTTAGATTTGTTAAAGTGGGAAATTCTCTAGAAAATATGCTGCATATATGTCTTATGAAATATTTCAATATCCCACAGCTGCATGTGTTTTGTTTTCCAGTATCTTTAATCTAACAAACAGAAATTAACCTATATCGTATACGGCACATTAGAGCCATTCTAGCGGTAGAAAAAAAAAAAAAACTCACAACTGAATGGTCACATTGTTTATGCCTTTGAACAGACTTTATTTAATTCAAGGAATGCAGAGTCAATAGGAAAATTTACCCTCCAAACTTCCATCTTTAAGTTTATGAAAAATAAGTTCACTGGATAACAAAGTTAAATCAATTCTCTGGCCACCTAATTTACCAGTGTATAAGCTATTACCAAATCATGAGATGTGGTGACCAAATGAAATGTGGTGACCAATATTTGCTATAAACATTGTTTGAACAAACCCCATAATATTTTAGCATCTCAAAGACAACTATCTGAGAACCCACACTTGGCTCTGACCAGAAGAAAGTGACAACTCTAACTTTATATGGCTAGTAAGTAAGGATCTGAAATGTGCTCTTACTCCTCCCTCCAAAGGTATATAAATGTGAAGAGATTATAATACAAATGCTCTGTATATATTGTTTCCTCTTATCTTCCCTTGAGTCTTCTCATGTTGCACTGTTTCAAAGGACAGGATTCAAGTTACCATGTATTTATTGAACAGCTCCCTTGAGTAGTTATAAGCTATGGCTGGAGGGTGAGGGGATCTCCAAAAAAAGTAGATGTATGGAATATTATATTTTATTAGAAAAATATAATAAAAAGTCAAGTGTGGCCTAGAAATAGTTGATAAAAAATGGGAGACAGATTTGAGTGATGAGATAGAATTACCTAGCCTAGAGGGTTTGGAAAACCATTCCATGCATGTAGGGCACATGAGCAAAGATGTTGGTGACTGTGAGAATGACCATCATCCATGTGGAAAGGCCATGACTTAAGCAAAGGGTATGTGTTGGCAAAGGAGATACATAAATCTTAAGGACTAGGGCATACTAGTACCAAAAGAAAAATCTGTGAGTTTCATAGTGGAATACAGAACTATGTTCAATTAGCACTGAGTAGTGGCATTTTGGTAGCAAAGCCAAAGATACAAAGATAATTATAATCCTACAAATTTCAAGAAAGTGCATCCACAACTGCTTTGAGGGATAAAATTTAAGTTCTTCCTATTATTTCATAACATGCCAACCAAGAACTATACCAAGACAAATGCTAAATATTTTCTTGGATAGTAACAATTGTCATTAAGACACGGGGGGAGGGGGGAAAGGGAGAGGGAAAGGGGGAGGGGCACAAAGAAAACTAGATAGAAGGTGACAGAGGACAATCTGACTTTGGGTGATGGGTATGCAACATAAGTGAAAGACAAGATAACCTGGACTTGTTGATCTTTGAATATATGTAACCTGATTTATTGATGTTGCCCCATTAAAAAAATAAAATTATAATTAAGACACATGATATGACTCAAATAGGCCATTATTCTCATCATAAGTGATTGTATACCAAGAATATGATATGTGCAAAGCTTGTACTAAGTTAAATTACAGCTATGATTTTAAGGAAGACTATCAAGTCCCTTGTCATAACAAGTAAGCCCTAATTTCAACAACTCCAATAAAAAATACATTTTAAAATAACTAGAACTCTGTCTTACTCTCTCTTTCTCTCTTTTACACATACTTCTCATATAGACATGCATCAATACTACTACCTCTACCAGAACATTTTTTACATAGTGAGCAACCACAGTAACATTAAAGTTAGATTGCAATAATACTTAAGTTTATAACTTCCCTCTGAATTGTTTTCAGCCTCTTCCCATACAAACGTACAGCAGAAATTGATCTAGTCTTCTGACATTTTTCTAAAAGACTCAGTAGCTTACATTACTCTTTCTTCTTGGTCAAGTTGACATGCATTATTCAGGGTAAGAAGTATAATGAGAAAGGGTTATTTCATAAATTTTTTATGTATTATTTCCAGAAACATGGGGAAGGAGAAAGTGATTATTGTCTTAAATACTAAGAGCAATAATAGCTAATGTTTACTGACTTTTTCTTTCTTTCTTTCTTTCTTTCTTTTCTTTCTTTCTTTCTTTCTTTCTCTCTCTCTCTCTCTCTCTCTCTCTCTCTCTTTCTTTCTTTCTTTCTTTCTTTTTTTTTATTTTTCTGAAGCTGGAAACGGGGAGGCAGTCAGACAGACTCCCGCATGCGCCCGACCAGGATCCACTCAGCACGCCCACCAGGGGGCGATGCTCTGCCCCTCTGGGGTGTCGCTCTGCCACAACCAGAGCCACTCTAGCGCCTGGAGCAGAGGCCAAGGAGCCATCCCCAGCATCTTTGCTCCAGTGGAGCCTCGGCTGTGGAAGGGGAAGAGAGAGACAGAGAGGAAGGAGAGGGGGAGGGGTGGAGAAGCAGATGGGCGCCTCTCCTGTGTGCCCTGGCCGGGAATCGAACCCAGGACTTCCGCACGCCAGGCCGACGCTCTACCACTGAGCCAACCGGCCAGGGCCTCTTTCTTTTTTTTTTAATGAGAGGCAAGGAGGCAGAGAGACAGACTGCAGCATGCACCCCGACCAGGATCCACCCAGCAAACCCTTTAGTGGGTGATGCTCTGCCCATCTGGGTCACTGCTTTATTGCTTAGCAACCAAATTATTTTAGCACCTGAGGTAAAAATATGGAGCCATCCTCAGTACCCCAGAACAATTGCTTGAACCAATTGAGCCATAGCTTCAGGAGGGAGACAGAGGGCGGGGGAGGGAGAGCAGGAGGGGTGGAGAAGCAGATGGTCACTTCTACTCTGTGTGTCCTGAGTGGGAATCAAACCCAGGACTTCCACACATCATGCTGACACTTTACCACTGAGTCAACCCGCCTGGGCAGCTGTTCATTGACTTTTACTAGGTGTCAGGCACTGTGCTAAACTCTTCCACAGATTATCTCTTTTAATTCTCACATTTTCCAGAAAAGGTTAAATAACTTACCCAAAGCTACAAAGCTAGCAAATTTTAGGATTCAAGATTTGAATCCAGGTAGTCTCATTCAATAACCCAGTCTTTAAATAAATACACTATATGGACTCTTGGGCTTACTCCACAAGCACCCATAAAAAATAACATATCTTACAAATCTTCCTTGTGGCAAATAAAAGTTAAGTATGCATTTACATTAACCCTTGCATGTAGAATGTCCCATCAATGCTACATTATAATGTGGCTTTTGTGATTTTTTTTTCTAATCACAGGTATGGTTCTCCTTGAGCTATCGACTTATTCTACCTCAAACCCATTTTGGATGAATAGTGAAGATCTATAATTTGTTTTTTTGTGTTAGAATCATGGAACAGAGCAAAAACAACCAGTTCAATAATCAAACATTTCATCTGAATTTCTTTCATACTGGGTCCTATAATACTTGAGAATGTATCTTCTTTAGGGAAGCCTTCATGAACTCACTTTAACCCCTTTATCCTCAATAGGCTAGGTTCCCCCATCATATTTTTTCTTCTTAGTAATTAACCTCCATTATAATTGCATAATTATAGTATTTAGTATTTGCAGGTTTTCAACTAGTTTTTAAATTCCCTAAAGCAAGGCCACATGTTTTGCTTAAAGTGGTACTTCCAAAACCTAGCACAATGCCTAGTATATAAATTATAATTCATAGATATTTACTGAGTAAATATGTCTCCAAGCAGTGATATATATGGAAATTATGCCCTCAAAGCTCTGTCATAATCACTGTTTAAGTGATTATTCTGTCAGTTATTAGAAGTTCTACACTCCTCCCATTTTCATCAATGGTCAGAGATAAGGAGATAATTTACAGATGTTGGTCTTTCTGACTCATGATTTTATAGCTTGAGTCCAAATAAATTATTGACTCAAGAGTTGAAATAGAACTAACATACTATCTGGTTTATTTTTCTTTCTCTTACATATGAAGAAAGGGAGGCTAGAGAGATGAAGGACTTATCAAAGATCATACAATGAGTTGATGATGAAAGCAGATATGAATTTCTAACTGTATGTATTTTTTAAAGTGATTAAGTACAGAAAGAAGCATGTTAAAAATAAATAGAGGAAAGCCGAAACAAAGCCAATCATTACAACAATAACAGCAAGTTGTCAAAAGATTAGTTACAGGGCCAGAGAGTTTTTATGCAAAGTTCAAGAGATTAATTAATAACTATATCTTTCTGAAGTTACTTTAGGGGCTTGGAGCTCTGAAATTTGTAAGCTTATTTTTAGGCAAATGCACACCCAAGTTAGGCTCTCTCATATTTGTTCTGAACTAGCTTCCTTCCCAGTCGCTCTCAGTGAATGCCCAGAAACAGATGCCCAGAATGGGCTCCTCTCTGCTAAAACATCTGCTTGTTGTTTCTCCTCCTGCCAACAGCACTGCACAATCTTTGGCAATCTTCTAAAAAACTCCTCTGAATCTGATTTGTAGGAGTTTTCTGGAGCTCCTCAAATGGAAACTCATCCAAAATGTGGTAGTGTTCAAATTGGCTTCTATTTTTTTCTACAAGATCCCAAAATGGGAACACACAGATGACTTCAAGGAATATGTTATTCAAGCTGACCTCCCGCACCCCAAACGCCCTTTGGCATCCTTGCAAATAAAAGGCTGAATGGTGACCATTAATAACATCTCTCCCAGTGTCAAATCCATGACATTATAGCTATTAAAAGAACCAGAGTCACAAATAGTACAAAGCCTGAACCATCAATAAGTCATTCATCATTAGGATAAAATGAATGTGGCATACGTCTGAAATCTGTAGAACATTCCATTTAGAATGGCACCCATACAGGGGAGTGAACCTCAGAAAGGCATAAGTATCATTCACTTCTTAGGAGCATCAATTGTTCTAAAATACTCTAAAAATTGGACCTTTTATTGCCTTTTTCTATCTAAGCAGCCATTTCACCTATCAGGCTAACATTCAGCTTGTCTGAACTAATGACAAATGAAGTGATTACATTCCCCAAGGCCTAACTTAATAAAATGTGAAAACCTCACCATCAATCATGATACCATTTTTGTTCATAGTTATGCATTTATACATTGCCAATTTCTCAGTTGTATTAATGTAGTCTATATATTCGCCTGTTAAAACAAATAGGCTTATCAAAGGCAAGTACTACTTGGTACCAGACATGGCATAATTTATTATTTAATCCTTGGTTTTCATCATAATGATTTGACCCAAAATCTCTTAAAGGAACATATATTCTACCTTTTATAAACTAAGAATAACTCTTCTCTGTACCTACTTTATCCTCAACTCTGATTCTAAGTCACATCAAGTCATTCTCACCTCGCAAACAATTCATGACAAAATTGACATTGTATGTAAGCCGAAGAGCATTATATGCATGTATATGTAAACCTCACTTTCAAATTCTAGTTCTATATTTGACAAACACTTTTGAAACATATTAACTCTATTCTCCACCTTATTGATAAATTTTTAGCTCAGATTAGAGCGGTACTGAAAGGGATATCATTCATTTTGTGCAAACTGAAACCCTCAGTGCCGTAAGATACTTGGAAAAGTATGTCTCAAGACCTTATAGGGAAGCAGATGGGTTAGGCATGCAGGGGCTAAACTGCAAGCCAGAGTTATGTTGAGGAAGAGACATTCCAGGGTACAGCAAGATATCAAGGGCCTCAGACACTCACATCGTTGCTGGTGACCTGGCCTTTGGCCTCATTTTACCTATGTTCTCAAACAGGTCATCTGCCATCTCAAACAGTTCATTTGTTGTCTCACACATTTTAACTTTACTTTCCTGGAATCTGAACCTGCTTTCTATTTTTTTTTTTTATATCTCCCACCCATGCACCCAAAGTTAAATTCGTACTGCTACATTTCCTTGGGACCCCATACTTTATCCCTCTGATTGATAGACTTCTTGTGGTGTTTTTTCAATATAACAGGTTATTCTTGGATTCTAAAATTTGCTTTCAACTTCTAAAATTGAAGAGCCTTTTATGAGAACTGAGATCTTTCAACTTGTCCAGTGCTCAGCAGGTCTCAATGATCTCCCCTAAAATATTAATTATCAATTACTGTCTAACATACCAATCCATGACTTAACTTTCTTCAAACAAAAATAAACATTTACCTCGCTCATAAATATGCAATTTTTGGCAGGGGAAGCTAGTCTCTGCTCTACAAGTGTCAGATGGAGTGGCTCAACTGGGAGTTGTTGGATCTACTTTGAAGATGGTTCATCTAAATTGCAAGTTAAGTGCTAGGAACTCACCCAGAGCTGTGGGCCAGAGACCTTGTTGTTGTTGTTTTTTCCATGAATGTCTCCCCATGAGTTGCTTAATTTCCTTACAGTATGATAGCAAAACTGTAAGAGTAAGATTCCCAAGAAAAAGGAAGTAGAAGCTACCACTTTCTTAAGACATAGTCCCAGAAATTGGTAGTGTCATTCTCACTCTATTCTATTGGTCAAGCCATCACAGAGACCAGATTCAAGGAAAAGGGCCATAAACTCATACTGCTGAATGGTTACAAGGTTAAAGAATTTTAGGTCTATGATTGAAAACTGCCACACCAATGCAGCCCCAAACAAATTATTGTTTATCATTTTATCTTGCAGGTTCAAGATACTTTTTTGGAACAGGAATAAATCCAAGTCTTTCTGAATTATGATTATTATAATGTCATTCTTCTCTTATTTCATACAGATTTTCCTAAAAGATGGAGTTCTTATTCTATGTTTTCCAAAGCCTAGTTAACATGATCTTTCACAAATGTAGATTTCCTCCCTTGCATGTACTTATTTTCCCAGAGAATGAATTTTACTTTTTTCCTATAAAATTCTTCCATGTAATGAAACATCTTCTGTGTGTGTGTGTGTGTGTGTGTGACAGAGACAAGAGACAGAGAGAGGGACAGATAAGGACAGACAGACAGGAAGAGAGAGAGATGAGAAGCATCAATTCTTCGTTGCAGCACCTTAGCTGTTCACTGATTGCTTTCTCATATGTGACTTCACCACGAGGCTTCAGCAGAGCCAGTGACCTGTTGTTCAAGCCATCAACATTGGACTTAACCTGGAGCCTTGCTCAAACCAGATGAACCCACACTCAAGCTGGCGACCTCGGGGTCTCAAACCTGGGTCTTCCACATCCCAGTCCGATGGTCTATGCACTACACCACTGCCTGGTCAGGCGTGAAACATCTTTTGATGCTACATCTTCTTACTCTCCTCTGGTCTACAGAAGGACATGCAATTACCAACTGTAAATAAAAGGATTTCTCACAGGTAGAAGCTTATACCAGATATGCACAAATTACAAAGCCATAAACAATCACATCAATGAAAGAACACTGGACCTGTGGAAGGGGTGTTCATTAGACTCATGCCTCTGTATACATGGCCTTTAGCAAACCAATGAATCTTTTAGGAACTACTGGGGCTTGGACCCAATGATCACTAAAGTCCTTCCAAACAAATTAGGTAAAAATTAACACAACAAATCATCCGTATCCAAAAGTATCATACAATACGTTTGAAAAGAGAGTGTGAACAAAACAATAATGACTCATATAAGTACATTCCAACTACAGTGGCCTTCTTTTACTACTTTAATTTGCTTCACTCCTCCTTTCACCAGAGGACATCAAATGCAATTTCCATGCTTACCATGCTCTTCCCAACCTTTACCTCAAAACCTGGTAATAACTGATCAAGCTTTAGACTTCAGCTTAGAGATTGCCTCTTCAGGAGGTATCCCCTGTGCTCCCCTCCAGTCAGTTTTCCTAGTCTATGTTGGCCCTTTGTCATCTACTGCCTTAGAAACATACTTTCTTATTTTACTTCAGAGCCATTATAAGGTTTCTCTTTGATCAATTTTTTTAAGTGTGACCTCCATAAGGAAAAGACCTGCATCATGAGAAAACAATTGTGTTTCTAGAAACAAATATGTACTTGTTTGTAGACACTCAGCAAGTAATTGTTGAATTAAAGAAAAAAGGAATAAAGGGATGGAGATGATGATTGGTGAGGAGGAGATGCAGAAAGAGGAAGGAAGAGAAATAGGAAAAGAGGAAGAGAGGGAAGGAGTTAGAAGGAGAAGGCATAGGCAATTAAACAGACAATATTACAGGAATATTAATAAAGGAAGGTTGTTCTAGGCTGAAGTTTAAAGTCTCTGTGGAGATGAGATTTAAGTTGAAATCTTGAAAGACTTTGAAAGAAAAATTCATATCTGAGTGAGGTGAGGAATGAAAGAGAAGAAAGAGTATATCCCAGAAAAAGGGACGAAAGGTATGAACAAAGAATGAAAGTTTCAGGAGAGTGTAAGTGTACCAGTCTGTTCAGAGTGAGTTGGTTTGTGATACAAACTAATCAAACCCTAAATTTACTCTGAAGAGGTAAACTGAAGTCAGATCATTTGAGTTTTGCATGCCTGGATAAGCAGTTAGGACTAGAAATCTATGTGTTTTGAGATAAAGAATGATATAGGTGAGGAAGATGGAAAATTTTGGCTCCCAAATTACCTGAATCACAATGGTTTACAGAATAACTTAATTGTGGGCTCCTCACTTACTTTCCACTTAAAGGAACTGTTTGTATCAAGGCATGAAAAGCACTTCAGATGTGAGCCCGAAATTATCCCCTTTTATCACTCCATTCTTTCCCTGAAAACAGACGAGAATGGAGCTGGTGGTCTTTGCTCACTACCTTTCATCAGCATTGGAAACTTGTAGCATTAAATTATATACCATTGAATTTTCAGGACTGCCATGAATGAAGATGGTGTCATGTTCAATTTTAAAGAACAAGATTCAGAAATAAAGTTCTGATTCATTCCATACAACCACAACCACAAATCATGCAAGACAGAGACTTATAAAAACACATTTTAGTCCCTATCTTTACCCAGTGATACTCTAATCACTATCCCAAGGACCTGACAAAATAAATAAAAAATGTAATACTAAAAGAAAAACATTGGCATATATCAATTCCCCACCACAGTTATCTTTTCTACATTTGGAAGTTCATACTATAGTGCCAAGGATTTGTGTGTGTGTGTGGGGGGGGGGCTAGACAAGTAGCTCAGTTGGTTAAAGTGTTTTCCTGATACACCAAGGTTGTGAGTTTGATCCCTGGACAGGGCACATACAAGAATCAACCAATGAATGCATAAATAAGTGGAATAACTAATCAATATTTCTCTCTCTCTCTCTCTCTTTCACACACACACACACACACACACACACACACACACACACACACACACACTTTCTACCTCTCACCCTCCCTCTTTCTCCAAAACCAATTGAAAAAGAACATTTGTGGGGGTCTGACTTAGAATCTTAGGTTCTCAGATAAATTTGATACTGGTCAGCAAAAGCAACACAATTGATTTCCTAGAAGGACCCACAAATTCTTTGAGGTACTGAATGGAGTAATATGCATACTATGATACAGAGGCAAGACCAGTACCCTTTAGAAAAAGTAGCTATAAAAATTGTCGTCACTCCAAAGGCAAGAGAAGTGATGGAAAAAATTAATGAATGGGACTACATCAGACTAAGAAGTTTTTGCACAGCAAGAGAAACTGATAACAAAATAAACAGACAGCCAACTAAATGGGAAATGATATTTTCAAACAACAGCTCAGATAAGGGCCTAATATCCAAAATATACAAAGAACTCATAAAACTCAACGACAAACAAACAAACAATCCAATAAAAAAATGGGAAGAGGACATGAACAGACACTTCTCCCAGGAAGAAATACAAATGGCCAACAGATATATGAAAAGATGATCATCTTCATTAGTTATTAGAGAAATGCAAATCAAAACTGCAATGAGATACCACCTCACACCTGTTAGATTAGCTATTATTAACAAGACAGGTAAGAGCAAATGTTGGAGAGGCTGTGGAGAAAAAGGAACCCTCATACACTGTTGGTGGGAATGTAAAGTAGTACAACCATTATGGAAGAAAGTATGGTGGTTCCTCAAAAAACTGAAAATAGAACTACCCTATGACCCAGCAATCCCTCTACTGGATATATACCCCCAAAACTCAGAAACATTGATACGTAAAGACACATGCAGCCCCATGTTCATTGCAGCATTGTTCACAGTGGCCAGGACATGGAAACAATCAGAAAGCCCGATAGATGACTGGATAAAGAAGATGTGGCACATATACACTATGGAATACTACTCAGCCATAAGAAATGATGACATTGGATCATTTACAGCAAAATGGTGGGATCTTGATAACATTATACGAAGTGAAATAAGGAAATCAGAAAAAAACAGGAACTGCATTATTCCATACGTAGGTGGGACATAAAAGTGAAACTAAGAGACATTGATAAGAGTGTGGTGGTTACGTGGGGGAGGGCGGAGAAAGAGAGGGAAAGGGGGAGGGGGAGGGGCACAAAGAAAACTAGATAGAAGGTGACAGAGGACAATCTGACTTTGGGTGATGGGTATGTAACATAATTGAACGACAAGATAACCTGGACTTGTTATCTTTGAATATATGTATCCTGATTTATTGATGTCACCCCATTAAAAAAATAAAATTATTTTAAAAAATTAAAAAAAAATAAAATTGTCTTCATATGCTCAACTTATTTTAGGCTCAGTTTCTTTGTCTCTAAAAGTGAACTTTACCCTATGCATTGTTAGCATAATTTATAAAAGAATGGATGCAAAGTGATCAGCACAATTCCTAGCATTCAATAAATATTAGTGTTATTTTCTTTACCATTATAAAGAATAGGTTTTATTACTTGAAAATTGATGCACTATTCCTTTTATAATATTTAAAATGATTTATTCAGTTAATCAAAATGAATAAAAGAATAATTTTAACATTGAGTATCTATTATGTGCTAGGCACCATCCTAGTATTAAATATCCACTCCATGCCTATTATAGCTGTCCTTGAAAATGCAATAAAATTCTTAGTAAAGACTTTCTTTCTAGTTTACATAATACAAATAATTCAGTCCTACCTTGATTATTAAATCAGCCAAGTCATTTAGCCCAGTATTTGTTTGTCTGTATTTCCCTCGTACCAGTAAAAAATTTTGTTTGTAATTTCTTTAAAAAGAACATTTTGTTTATTCTGAAAATACAAAAATGATAATTAATGCAGTAAAGCTCTCTTTGCAGTATTTTACAAAACTCCAACAACTGTGACTTCTGTTAAGAGCTTTATTGTTTCTATTAATATTTGTCCTGATTAAACTTCAGTACAGGTGTACATGGTATGGAATCACATTTTTATATTTTGCATGCAGATTAGTGACACAAGAATTTGCATAAATTTTCTATGAACTCCTGCAAAAATGGATGCTCAAGCAACTTTTATTTTTATATAATCAAATTATTGCTTAACGAAAAATGACTGGCTGCTTTCAGAGGTACACTGAACTACTCTCTGGGGATTGGTGCATTTACAATTTGGGGGGTGGGGAGAATTCCTGCAAGCATTTGACTCCAGTACCACTCAAGTACTGTTGAAATCTCAGCCCTGTAAAATCAATCTGATTTACCCTATTCATAGGGAGAGAGCTAAAAATTGATTTTTTTAAATTCCTTTATAGAATAAAATATGTAAAAAAAAAAAGTCAGAGGGGGTCTGTAGCAGTAGCATCAATAGCCACAGTAAAAAGCATACTTGTAACCCATAGGGAGGTTTAACAGTCACACTCTGTCCCAAAGCAGATCAGCTTTGGTAAAATGGAATGAGAGATTAGAGGGAGAGAAACCATTTTTTTTGTAAATTTTTATTTTCCACATTCTTTATGATCCATCCAGCTGTTATATCATTTTTTAGAGAAAGAAAAAAGGATCTAATTCCTCTATGCTTCTGTATAAATTGTTCATCATTGTCCCATCAAGGGTGATAAGTGTCCACAAATAAAAAGAATACCACTCTGCATATGTACACTATTTTGTATTTTGTAAAGTGATTCCATGTTTTTGACCCATTTATTTATGCATAATTTATAACTCCCTTATTCTAAGAAGATATTGAAGTTAATTTTAATGATTAAAGAAGTACAAAGTAAAATTTTAAAAGGCAGAGAGATCAAGAGACTTAAAAGAGTGAGATCTTCATACTATTTATTGGTTTTAAAAGTACAGAGTTGTACTCAACAAATATTCTGAATGAATAAATTTTACAGTAAGTCCCTGAATTATATACATCCAACTTACGTACAACTCATACTTATGAACACAGGTCTATAAGAGATATTGGCAATCACCTACAGTTGGACACCAGTAAAAACGATATCATAGAGCTACTCGACTCCCATGGCAAAAAACTAACCACTGAAGACCTTATAGAATGAGAGCAGCAGATGATAGTATATATTTAAAAAAACAAAACAAAACATAGAACTAGAAACTCCAGAACCAAAAATGTTTTCTATTTTTTTAATGAATTTTTATTAATGTTAATGGGGTGACATCAATGAATCAGGGTACATATATTCAAAGAAAGCATGTCCAGGTTATCTTGTCATTCAATTATGTTGCATATCCATCACCCAAAGTCAGATTGTCCTCCATCACCTTCTATGTAGTTTTCTTTGTGTCCCTCCCCCTTCCCCTCTCACTCCTTCCCTCCAACGCCCCCCTCCCCCCACCGCTGGTAAACACCACACTCTGGCCTGTTCTATTAGCTGAGCTTGTTACCTCGTTTTTCAGCTCGTGAATTAAGTTTTTCATCTCTGTTTGATTTGTTTTTATAGTTTCAATTTCCTTGGTAATATATTCTTTATGTTCATTGAGTTGTTTTCTGAGCTCCCTAAATTGCCTTTCTGTGTTTTCTTGTATATCTCTGAGTATTTTTTAGAATTTTTATCTTAAATTCTCTGTCATTTAGCTCCAAGGTTTCCAATATATTAAATTTTTTCTCCATAGATTTTTCCACATCTATCTGTGCTACTTCTCTATCTTTTGTATCCATGATATTCGATTTCCTTTTTCTTAATGGCATCTGAGGGTGGCCTTGTTGATAGCACTTCGCCTTCAGTGTGTGGAACTCCCGGACACTCCAAGGATAGATTTTTCTGTCTCTGGTTGATGAACTTGTTGAAATTTTGGGAGATTTTTCTGTCGCGCTCCTCATGGCGCCATTTCTCTGACCCAAAAATGTTTTCTAAAACAGAGTTAGCTGATGGTTTTTGTCTCATTGAAGCAGGAATGACAAAGTTAGAGGAACAAGATCCTGACACAGAGAGGTTCACCAAAAAGTTTACAATACAGTTGCTGAAGGCCTGAGATGCTACATGATTATTGATTATGAGAAAAAGAAAAGCTGTGTACAAACCTCCCTTGATGCCAACTTCAGGAACCTCACACCAGCAGCAGAATCAAACCCTGACTCTATACCAGTCCCTTCCTCTCCAACAAGTCCGTCATCTTCTGCATCATCCAAGATTGTTTAAGGGTATATTTGAAAATGTTTAATTATTTATATGCACAGAAAGGTAAAAATAAATACTATGTTAAGACAAACATCTGTCTAAGTTGCATTTAATAGGGAAATGTAGTTGTTCCAACTTGAATACAAATTCAACTTAAGAACAAACCTGCAGAACCTATCTCATTTGTAACCCAGGAACGGCCTATACTGTGAAGTTCCTGGCACAAATAGTAGAATATATGTTGAATAAATGAATAAGTAACTAAACAAATTGATAAATATCATACACTGTTTAGTCTTGTAACTAGTCTGAGAATAGATCTACAGCTGAAAATACACAAAACGATAAGTTACTTGATGAAGGCCACAAAGGAAAATTAATCTACAATACTTTGAGAAGCTTGTCAATGCTATCTATATTATCAAACCTTTCCTAGAGAAATTTTCATAAACAAATGAATAGATGTATAAATTAAGATATAAATAAAGTTTGAGGAACATACTTTTTGATTTCTTGAATGATATTAAAAATATCTAAATAATATTTCCATAAATATTTAAATGTATTCAAAACCAATAATAGCTCAAAATAGCCTTCCCTCACGAAGTGCTAACATTCTTGCTATTTTCTCCCCATAACAATCAAGACTGCTTAAAATGAAATACCACCTGACACCTGTTAGAATGGCTATTATCAGCAAGACAGGTAGTTACAATAGTTACAAGTGTTGGAGAGGTTCTGGAGAAAATGGAAACCTCATTCACTACGGTGGGGATGTAAATTGGTACAACCACTATGAAAAACAGTATGGAGGTTCCTCAAAAAATTAAGAATAGAGTTACAACATAACCCAGTGGTGGCTTCAATATATGATTGCATAAATAAATGTGGTACATGGAATACAGGTCAGCCATAAGAAAAGATGAAATACTGCCATTTGTGACAACATTGATGAATCTCGAGAATATCATGCTGAGCAAAAAAGTCAGAGAGAAAAAAAATAAGAACCATATGATTTCACTCATATGTGTGATATAAAACTGAAAGTAACAGGAGAGAAAGAAGATGGCAGCAGAGTAGGCGGATGCACAGACACCCAGCTCTCAACACCAAACTGGAATACAAATCAATTTAGAAAAAATCAGCATGAAAAACCAACACTGAACTGCAAGAACAGCTCTCAAAAACCAAGGAGCAAAGAGGAAGCCACAATAATCCTGGTAAGGAGTGCCTGAATCTCCTCTGTTTACAGGAAGGGAAGGAGGGGGGTGAGGCTGAGAGCCCAGAGAGGATTTCACAGAGGAAAAAGAGCAGAAACTACTGCTCACAGCCACTTACCTGGCGACCAGGGAGCAAGGTGGGTTGAAAAGACCAGCTTATCTCCCAAGTGGAAAAGACAGGGAGAGGGACAGACTGTGAGGGGCTAAGGTATGCAAGAAACAAAATAAACAAGCTGACTCATTCGTGCTGGAGGCGGCCATAGCTGGGGGAGGGACTGAACCTTTCACAAAACAGAGCTGAAGTGCTTCCGGATCAGAGATCTCCGGACATCTATCCAGCTCCAATCAGCACAACAAGACACAGCTGAAAACAAGAAGTGGGGAGGAGGGGCAGTAACTCAGGTCTCCATGGAGATCTGAGATACACCTCCCCCTACTGAAGCTGAGAGAAAAAACCCTGCCCCCAGTGAGATTAGTTGGAGGAAGAGACCTTCAGCGTCTCAGGTTACACCCACAGCATTCCTGGATACAGTTTCAAGGAAGCCCCCTGCTGAGATCAGTTAACAAGACTATCACCTGTTAAGAAAACAAACAAATCAAGACTTCAAAGCTGCCCAAATCCGAAAGTGGATTACAAATAATAGCTGATACCAACCCACGAAGTCCTAAAAATAACACAACTGAAAACTGGAGGCAGACAACACCAAGCCTAGACTCAATCAACTCTACAAATAAAAAAAAGAAGAAGAAGATGAGAAAACAAAGGAGTGCAATCCAAATGAAACCACAAGAGACACTTTCGAGAGATGAACTGAGTGATATGGAAATAATCAAACTTCCAGATGCGGAGTTCAAAATAATGATTGTAAGGATGCTTAGGGATCTTAGAACAGCAATGGAGGGGGAGTTTGAAAACCTAAATAAAGAAATAGCAAGTATAAAAAAGAATCAGTTGGAGACGACAAATACAATATCAGAAATAAAGACCACAATGGAAGGAATTAAAAACAGGATAGATAGAGCAGAGGATCGAATCAGCGAGTTAGAAGACAACTGGAATGAAGGCATGAAAGCAGAGAAGAAAAGAGAAAAAAGACTCAAAAAGTCAGAGGAAACTCTTAGAGAGCTCTGTGACAACATGAAGAGAAATAACATCCGCATCATAGGGGTTCCTGAAGAAGAAGAAAAAGAACAAGGGATAGAGACTTTGTTCAATCATATCATAGCTGAAAACTTCCCTAAATTAATGCAAGAGAAACTCTCACAAATCCAAGAAGCACAGAGGACTCCATTAAAGAGAAACCCAAAGAAACCTACACCAAGACACATCATAATTAAAATACCAAAGCTAAGCGATAAAGAGAAAATATTAAAAGCTGCAAGAGAAAAAAAAGTTATCACCTACAAAGGAGCCCCCATAAGGATGACATCTGACTTCTCAACAGAAACACTTGAGGCCAGAAGGGAATGGCAAGAAATATTCAAAGTAATGCAGAACAAGAACCTACAACCAAGACTACTTTATCCAGCAAGGCTATCGTTTAAAATTGAAGGAGAAATAAAAAGCTTCCCAGACAAAAAACAACTCAAGGAATTCATTACAACCAAACCAATGCTGCAGGAAATATTAAGGGGCCTGGTGTAAACAGATAAAGTGGGAAAAGAATACAGAAAAAAAAAAAAGAAAAAGGAATACACCTTTAAAGAAGAAAATGGCAATAAACAACTACATATCAATAATAACCTTAAATGTAAATGGATTAAATGATCCAATCAAAAGACATAGGGTAGCTGCGTGGATAAGAAAACAGGACCCATACATATGTTGTCTACAAGAGACACACCTTAGAACAAAAGACACACACAGATTGAAGGTAAAAGGATGGAAAAAAATGTTTCATGCAAATGGAAATGAAAAAAAAGCTGGGGTAGCAATACTTATATCAGACAAATTGGACTTTAAAACAAAGGATATAGTAAGAGATAAAGAAGGCCACTACATAATGATAAAAGGAGTAATCCAACAGGAAGATATAACTATTATAAATATCTATGCACCCAATATAGGAGCACCCAAATATATAAAACAGACTTTGATGGATTTAAAGGGCGAGATCAACAGCAATACTATAATAGTAGGGGATTTCAATACCCCACTAACATCACTAGATAGATCCTCAAGAAAGAAAATTAACAAAGAAACAGCAGACTTATTGGAAACACTAGATCAACTCGATTTAATAGATATCTTCAGAACCTTTCACCCTAAAGCAGCAGAATATACATTCTTTTCAAGTGCTCATGGTACATTCTCTAGGATAGACCACATGTTAGGGCACAAAAGTGCTCTCAACAAATTTAAGAAGACTGAAATCATATCAAGCACTTTCTCCGATCACAACGGCATGAAACTAGAAATGAATCACAGCAGAAAAGCTCAAAAATTCTCAAACACATGGAAACTAAATAGCAGGGTGTTAAATAATGAATGGATTAAGAATGAGATCAAAGAAGAAATAAAGAAATTCCTAGAAACGAATGACAATGAGCATACAACAACTCAAAATTTATGGGACACAGCGAAAGCAGTGCTGAGAGGGAAGTTCATAGCACTACAGGCACACTTTCAGAAGCTAGAAAAAGCTCAAATAAACAACTTAACCCTGCATCTAAAAGAATTAGAAAAAGAATAGCAAGTAAAGCCCAAATGTAGTAGAAGGAAGGAAATAATAAAGATCAGAGCAGAAATAAATGACATATAGGCTAAAGAAACAATACAGAGGATCAATGAAACTAGGAGCTGGTTCTTTGAAAAGGTAAACAAGATTGATGCACCTTTAAGTAGACTCACCAAGAAAAAGAGAGAGAGGACTCAAATAAATAAAATTAGAAATGAGAGAGGAGAAATAACAACTGACACAACAGAAATACAAAATATTGTAAGAAAATACTATGAAGAACTGTATGCCAAAAAACTAGACAACCTAGATGAAATGGACAAATTCCTTGAAACGTACAATCTTCCAAAAATCAATCTGGAAGAATCAGAAAACTTAAACAGACCAATTACACCAAAGGAGATCGAAACAGTTATCAAAAAACTCCCAACAAAGAAAAGTCCGGGGCCCGATGGCTTCACAACGGAATTCTACCAAATATTCAAAGAAGAACTAACTCCTATCCTTCTCAAACTATTTCAAAAAATTCAAGAGGAAGGAAGACTTCCAAACTCCTTTTATGAGGCGAGCATAATTCTGATTCCAAAACCAGGCAAAGACCACACAAAGAAAGAAAATTATAGGCCAATATCTCTGATGAATATAGATGCTAAAATCCTCAACAAAATATTCGCAAACCGGATCCAACAATATATGGAAAAAATCATACACCATGATCAAGTGGGATTTATTCTGGGGAGGCAAGGCTGGTACAATATTCGTAAATCAATCAATATGATTCATCACATAAACAAAAAGAAGGAGAAAAACCATATGATAATTTCAATAGATGCAGAAAAAGCATTTGATAAAATCCAGCACCCATTCATGATCAAAACTCTCAGCAAAGTGGGAATACAGGGAACATACCTCAACATGATAAAAGCCATCTATGAGAAACCCACAGCCAACATCATACTCAATGGGCAAAAATTAAAAGCAATACCCTTAAGATCAGGAACAAGGCAGGGGTGCCCCCTTTCACCACTCTTATTTAACATAGTCCTGGAAGTCCTAGCCACAGCAATCAGACAAGAAAAAGAAATAAAAGGCATTCAAGTTGGAAAAGAAGTAAAACTATCATTATTTGCAGATGATATGATATTGTATATAGAAAACCCTAAAGTCTCAGTCAAAAAACTACTGGACCTGATAAATAAATTCAGCAAAGTGGCAGGATATAAAATCAATACTCAGAAATCAGAAGCATTTTTATACACCAACAATGAACAGTCAGAAAGAGAAATTAAGGAAACAATCCCCTTCACAATTACAACCAAAAAAATAAAGTACCTAGGAGTAAACTTAACCAAGGAGACTAAAGACTTATACTCGGAAAATTACAAAACATTGATAAAAGAAATCAAGGAAGATACTAACAAGTGGAAGCATATACCGTGCTCATGGTTAGGAAGAATAAACATCATTAAAATGTCTATATTACCCAAAGCAATTTATAAATTCAATGCAATACCAATTAAAATACCAATGACATACTTCAAAGATATAGAACACATATTCCAAAAATTTATATGGAACCAAAAAAGGACATGAATAGCCTCAGCAATCTTAAAAAAGAAGAATAAAGTGGGAGGTATCACACTTCCTGATATCAAGTTATACTACAAGGCCATTGTACTCAAAACAGCCTGGTACTGGCATAAGAACAGGCATATAGATCAATGGAATAGAACAGAGAACCCAGAAATAAACCCACAGTTCTATGGACAACTGATATTTGACAAAGGAGGTAAGGAAATACAATGGAGTAAAGACAGCCTCTTTAACAAATGGTGTTGGGAAAATTGGACAGCTACCTGCAAAAAAATGAAACTAGATCACCAGCTTACACCACTCACAAAAATAAACTCAAAATGGATAAAAGACTTGAATGTAGGCCGTGAAACCATAAGCATCTTAGAAGAAAACATAGGCAGTAAGCTCTCCGACATCTCTCGGAGCAATATATTTGCTGATTTATCTCCACGGGGAAGTGAAATAAAAGACAGGATAAACAAATGGGACTATATCAAACTAAAAAGCTTTTGCACAGTTAAAGACAACAAGAACAGAATAAAAAGACAAACTACACAATGGGAGAACATATTTGACAATACGTCTGATAAGGGGTTAATAACCAAAATTTATAAAGAACTTGTAGAACTCAACACCAGGAAGACAAACAACCCAATCCAAAAATGGGCAAAAGAGATGAATAGACACTTCTCCAAAGAGGACATACAGATGGCCAATAGGCATATGAAAAAATGCTCAACATCACTAATCATTAGAGAAATGCAAATTAAAACCACAATGAGATATCACCTTACACCAGTCAGAATGGCGCTTATCAACAAAACAACACAGAATAAGTGCTGGCGAGGATGTGGAGAAAAGGGGACCCTCCTGCACTGCTGGTGGGAATGCAGACTGGTGCAGCCACTGTGGAAAACAGTATGGAGATTCCTCAAAAAACTGAAAATCGAACCGCCTTTTGACCCAGCTATCCCACTTTTAGGAATATACCCCAAGGACACCATAGAACGGCTGGAAAAGGAGAAATGCACCCGCATGTTTGTGGCAGCATTGTTCACAATAGCGAAGATCTGGAAACAGCCCAAGTGTCCATCAGAGGACGAGTGGATTAAAAAACTTTGGTACATATATACTATGGAATACTACTCAGCCATAAGAAATGATGACATCGGATCATTTACAATAACATGGATGGACCTTGATAACATTATACGGAGTGAAATAAGTAAATCAGAAAAAAAACTGAGATGAATCCATACATAGAAGGGACATAAAAATGAGACTCAGAGACATGAACAAGAATGTGATGGCAACAGGGGCGGGGGGGGGTGGGGGAGGGGGAAGGGGGTGAAGAAGGAGAGAGGGGTTAGGGGAGGGGAGGGGCACAAAGAAAACCAGATAGAAGGTGACAGAAGACAATTTAACTTTGCGGGAGGGGTATACAGCACAATCAGATGTCAAAATAATTAGAGATATTTTCTCTCAACATATGTACCCTGATTTATCAATGTCACTGCATTAAATTTAATAAAAAATATTAATATTAAAAAAAACTGAAAGTAACAAATGAACAAACAAGAAAAACAAAAACTCATAGACACAGACATCAGTACGGTGGTTATTAGAGATAAGGGGTGCTGGAGATATTAAAGGGGGGGTTAAATATATGTTCTTGGAAGGAGACTTGACTTTGGGTGGTGTGCACACAATACAATATACTGATCATGTATCATAGAAATATACACTAGAAACCTATATAATCTTATTAAATAATATCACTCCAATAAATTTAATGAAAAAGGTTTTTAAAAATGTATTCAGTCTATATTTTCCTCATCCACAGTTTCTAATGTCTCACCTCTCTGTCTCATGACCCCATCTTTACCCTAACCATTCATAACTTAATGTACAGCAAATACATTTACTCATTCAGCGTCCTACATTCTGGTTATCATCATAGAGAACCAACCAAGGAATCACGCACTTGCCATGTGATCAGATTACTTTGTTATCTGCCTACAAGTATCATAAATGAGGTCAAAGCTGTATGCTTACTTTGTGTATGGATTGGATTCCATTGCTCTATCTCTGAACCTCTGTCATGAACCATCATAAAAATATGTGCCCTGGTGTGCATGCTATAATGCATATAGATATCAAGTTATAATGGCATACACCTGAAACTTGTGTTATTAACCAATGTTGCCTCAATAAAAAAATTAAAAAATAAATTTATTTAAAAAAATTAAAAATAGGCCTTGGCTGGTTGGCTCAGTGGTTGAGCATTGGCCCAGCATGTGGAAGTCCCCAGTTCAATTCCTGGCCAGGGCACACAAGAGAAGTGCCCATCTACTTCTGCACCCTTCCCCCTCTCCTTTTTCTTTATCTCTCTCTTCCCTTCTGAAGCCAAGGTTCCATTGGAGCAGAAGCGCTGGGCGCTGGGCGCTGAGGATGGCTCCATGGCCTCTGCCTCAGGTGCTAGAATGGCTCCGGCAGCAACAAAGCAACACCCCAGATGGGCAGAGCATCGCCCCTTGGTAGGCAAGCTGGGTGGATCCCGGTCGGGCTCAGGTGGGAGTCTGTCTCTCTGCCTCCCTGTTTCTCACTTCAGAAAAATACAAAAAAAATTAAATTAAAAATAAAAACACATGCACTGGGTGTAAAGAAGCAACAGACAATTTTTCTGACTTCTCAGAGGAAGAAAAACCACACTTTCTACTGAAAGGAAATCTGTAAAGTTATCTGTATATGAAAGAATTTACATATTGTGTCTGTCCAGGATTTTCCTTTGCTCACTATTTACAAGCCCAGTGAAGCAAGTAGCAAGAATCCTTTTGTGCCTCAGGCTAAAGAAAAACTCAGAGGCTATAAAGTTTCCAGAAGGAACAAAAAAGTACCAAATGACCGTAGAAACTCTCCTGCAATCCTGAAATTTTATACTCTGTGACCAGAAAGCACTTGAAATTTCTTTGAATTAATGATAATTATTAAAATTTTAAAGTGGTAATTATTCTTCTATAAACCAAAGTGTTTACATTCCCTCCATCTCTCTACTGTGGTTTTCAATCAGGGGGAGGTAAACTCTGAGCTTGAAAAGTGTTCCTTAAAAGGCTCTCTAAACCAATTTACATTACCTTTGTAGAGAATAATAAAAATATAAAAAATAAATAAATAAAAGAAAAGTTCTTGAGACTAAAATCGTAAGAGGCAGAAGAAAGTCTGAAGCAAACAAGTGGCCTCAAAGAGGAAACATAAGGTCAATAATAACTTTGAGAAATGTATTACTGTATATTTCAGAATATTGAAAAGAGGCAAGCAAAGTTAACAGAGGTCCTCAAATTGACAGTAAACACACACACACACAAAACTCATTGAATTTCAAGATCAATTAAATCCTCTAATGAACCATGCCAACTACAACTCAGCTTTTTAATCTGGCCTGAAGCAGAATTCTAAAC
This sequence comes from Saccopteryx bilineata, assembly GCF_036850765.1. Lineage (NCBI taxonomy): Eukaryota > Metazoa > Chordata > Mammalia > Chiroptera > Emballonuridae > Saccopteryx > Saccopteryx bilineata. The sequence goes on along the minus strand of NC_089502.1, from coordinate 62,127,716 downwards.
AGAAAATAATGTTTCTACATTTCTATAAAACTTATAATCAGAATAACTGGCCTCTTTTGAATTGGTATATTCTAAGCAGGTCAGCTGCATTCAGCCCAGACACATAGAATTGGCATTGAAATGTGTTAAAGTTACATTTTTTTAAAATTCAACTGCTATTGCCACATTTTCTACTTGCCTTTGAAATCTAAAAATGAATCGTCCTGCCAGATTCTGCAGCTATATCTAAAGGAGTTTTCCCTTGCTTCCCAGCTATTCCATGGCCATGGGTCAAAGGTTTTCCTTGGGAGTTAGAAACAGTTAAGTAACAACAATACAAGGTTAAAATGTCAGATCCACCTTCTGAAGTGGTGAGCAGTTTACCTGAACATGTGCCTTTGGAAAGTAAACCAAAAACCCCTGACCATTGACTGACTTGGCTTACTATTAAAAGTATTAACTATGACTGCTATTTGACTATGCACTTGAAAATATCCTAGACACGATGAGGCTCATTTTCTCAGTGGTATTAAATAGACACTGAGTGCCTACTATGAGCTGGCCTAGTATTACTGTGACATTCCAAATAAATAAAAGACTAAGATCCTTCACCTTGTGGCACTTTCAATTGGCCAAGGGAACATAATTAAGTTGCATGTGTACTTTTGTACACAATATTTATTGAAGTAAAACATTATCTAGGAGGCCTCGCACTTTTTTCCTTTAGGCCACTAAAACCTCCTTCAGTTATTTATTTCAAAATGCATCCCAAATATAAGGTCAATCAAAGCCCTGAGGAAGTAGTAGCAAGTACTTCCAAATGCTTATAAAGCAAGAAAAATGCTTTCTAAAAAAATAGTTGACCTTTCTTTGGTCTTATCTAATAAAATGAACATAACTCACCAATGCCAAGATTATGCTGGCAATAAACAGATTTTTTTGGTCTTTTTCTGAAGTTGGAAACAGGGAGGCAGTCAGACAGACTCCCACATGGGCCCGACCAGGATCCATCCGGTATGTCCACCAGGGGGCAATGCTCTGCCCATCCGGGGCATTGCTCTGTTGCAACCAGAGCCATTCTAGCGCCTGAGGCAGAGGCCATGGACCCATCCTCAGTGCCCGGGCCAACTTTGCCCAATGGAGCCTTGGCTGCGGGAGGGGAAGAGAGAAATAGAGAGGAAGGAGAGAGGGCGGAGTGGAGAAGCAGATGGGCACTTCTCTTGTGTGCCCTGGCCGGGAATCAAACCTGGGACTCCTGTACGCCAGGCCGACGCTCTACCACTGAGCCAACCGGCCAGGGCTAACGAACAGATTTTGCAGCTACCAGGCTCAAGAGTGTTGCTTCAGTGTTTAATCAAACAAAACTATCATTAAATTGCTTGGTCTCTTCATCCACCCAGAATGTTACCCTGTCCCTATAATTTAGTTCAGAGATCTGTATTTAGTGATAGAGAGAATGGAAAAACTCTGGACATAATAAGAAAATTACCTCTTACTGTTTCTTACCAATCAACTCAGTAGATCAAAACCACTGAATAGTATCATGAATTACTGGTTTACAGGAATCTCACTACTTAAATGACATAATATTTCATTATATGGGAGTGGTTTTTTTTTTCCTGCACTGAATTTCAAAATTGATACTCTTAGCTATAGTACTTGATGGTTACTCTCATAACTGAATAATTTAGTCATCAGGGTATGGATGTTATCATTTTACTGATCCTCAGCACTAAAACAAAAAAATAAAATAAAATAAAAGATCCTCCTTGATTTTGTTTTTTGCCTTCTGGTTGACATTTCATTTAGGCTGACTGCCATCACAATGTGAAAAATGTATAAATTCTACATATAAAAAGATATAGGTATTATTGCAAATGTGAAGGCTAGAGACAGTAGGTTTATCACATATTCTGTCACATATTCCCTTTAAATAAAATAAATAGATAGCTAAAGGAGGCAGTTTTTTACTTAAAAATGAAAAGGCTATTAATTCAAATACAAATATTCATCATCCTGTGTAATAAATGTGTTCCAGAAAATTTGAACCTAAACTTATTTTTTTAATTGAATCATTTCCCAATAGGTTTATAAGAAATTATCTCTTTCTATTCTGAACTTTGGTTGGAAGTAGTTCATAACTACTATTTTCCTCACCCCTCCATTTTCTATTAATTACTGATTTATAAACAGATACTTAAATGTACTAGGGGACCTCAAATGTAAAGAAAATCCATGGAAAATTATTTCCAACAAAGTAAAGAAGATTAGCGATGTGATCACTTGCACCACAACTAATCAACATGGTAAGTTTGAGTCTTATTACAACAGTTTTCTTAAAAAGGAGCTACCCTACTTGAAAGATAGCTATATGTGAGATGCATATAAGCACAATTCTTATGCAGTGAAATCTACCTTCTCCCACATTAGTATAAAAACAGGAGATGTGATCTTTTCACACAGGCCTGCTTTCTAAAGAGTTATGCACAAGAGCACTCAACTGGACACTGCAGTTTAATAACCTTAGAGTCACTACTGCAGATGTCTACAATAACACAAGGTTCAAAAGAGAAGCAGATGGCTAGAAAACCCTTACTGAGATTCACTAACAATTTCCAAAGGTAGAACAGCAAGTAGCTTTTATGTATAAATGATGTTCTCCATATGGTAAAGCATGATTGAATATTTTATATAAAAATCAAATTGTTATAGATAGATTAAGTAAAGCCAAGGCCAATTAACAATGGAGTTGAGTTTCCTTGATAAATAATAATTTGGAGCAATAATTCTAAATCAAGTTGCACAAAGAAAAAAAAGGAAAAGTTGGTAAAATAATATCAAAGCCTTTAATTTCTCAAATACGAATCCCAATTCCATTAAGGCTCTGATTATTGCTTTGAAAATACACTTCAAAGAAATAAATCTGACACATTTCTAGGCAGATTAAAGATAACGCAACATGGACACTAATACAACAGACGTCAATTTTCTGACCTAACGTCTGAGGTTCCATAAAAGTTGAAAAATCATCAGAATACAACTCCAGTGGATATTTCACATGAAGTAAATAATGACTTTGAAACCACAGTTCCACATCCTGGCCAGCAAATCAAATACATTGTCTATCCAGTGGCATCTTTACCTGACAAGTGACCAAACCGCACAAGTCACAGGTCGCTGATAACCTGCAGCCATATATGAGGACTCTGCAAAGAGGATGTTTATGTCACTGTTGCAGGTAATAATACATAAGCAATAGATAACATAAGAAGTGAATGGCCTTACTGACCAAGAGAGAAGAAAAATTTAGGTTCCCAGATAGACTATTTAAAATCTGCTTCCTGTTATTAGTTTCTAGTAAAATATCAATACTATTTTTACCTACATCCTAAGACTCTTATATCAAACAGGTGAAACAGAAAAATACAATGTTCCTACTACCCACCCCATCTAGCAATGCTTCACTATTAGCCATGGCAGGATAAAGGTGTATTGCATTACTTGACTTAATTAGATATCTAATACACTCCAACAAGTGGGCTTCAATCTGATAAAATCCCAAAAAAACATACAAATATACAAGATAGATATATTAGTAATATATTATAATAAGATGATTATCCATTTATTCAGTTTTTGATTATTCATGGATTGCAGGGAACAAAACAAAAGATGTGTAAATTGTTTGAAGCAGTGCTGAAATATAACTTCTGGTCAACAGAGCAAAATTTCACACAATTCTCTTTCTCCTAGCCTTACTCTCCAAGAAACAAGAGCACACTCTCTGTACATCCAACCCTCTCCTCCACATAAATGTTCCAGCTTCATTGGGAGCTATCTATATGTTTAAGAGCTCCTTTGAATTGAAGATGTAAAAACATGTCGAAGAGCCAACAACAATGATTCTCTCTCTCTCTCTTTTTTTTTTTTTTTTGACAGAGACAGAGAGAGAGACAGAGAGAGGGAAAGATAGGGACAGACAGAAAGGGAGAGAGATGAGAAGCATCTATTCTTCGTTGGTTTGGTTGTTCATTGATTGTTTTCTCAAATGTGCCTTGATGGGGGGACTACAGCAGAGTGAGTGACCCCTTACTCAAGCCAACAACCTTGGGTTCAAGCCAGCAACCACCATGGGATTCAAGGAGGCGACCCTTTGGCTCAAGCCAGCTACCATAAGGTCACATCTATGATTCCACGCTCAAGCCAGCAAACCCGTGCTCAAGACAGTGAGCCCATGCTCAAGCTGGATGAGCCTGTGCTCAAGCCAGGGACCTTTGGGTATCGAACCTGGGTCCTCTGTATCCGGTACAAATGCTCTATCCATTGTACCACTCCTGGCCCAGCAAAATCAGTGGTTCTCAAACTTTGGGATCATATGGGGAGATTTTTTAAATCTTGATGCCCAGGCCACACCCTGTTCCCAATTAAATCAGGTTCTCTGTGAGTGTGCCCTAGACACCAGTGTTTGTTTGTTTTTTAACTACCCAGATGATTACTGACAGAGTGAATCCTGATTTGAGAATCATTGTGATAGATTTTAGGGAAATTGAACATGTTTGTTTTTTAAAAAACACTATCTAGTCTTTAAAAAAGCAGTGGCACAGGGCATGGAGCATTGGACTGGGATGTAGATGACCCAGGTTTGAAACCATGAAGTCGTAGGCTTGAGCACAGAGTCACCAGCTTGAGAGCAGGGTCACCGGCTTGAGTACAGGGTCGCTGGCTTGACTGTGGGATCATAGACATTAACCCATGGTCACTAGCTTGAGTTCAAAGATCGCTGTCTTGAAGCCCAAGTTCTCTGGCTTGAGCTCAAGGTTGCTGGCTTGAGCAAGGGGTTACTTGCTCTGCTGTAGTCCCCAGTCAAGGCACACATGAAAAAGCAGTCAATGAATGACTACGGAGACTAAGGAGTCATAAACAAAGAATTGATGCTTCTTATCTTTCTCTCTTCCTGTCTGACTGTCCCTATCCATCCGTGTCTCTGTCTCGCTCTTTGTCACAAAAGAGGACTTTATTTATACAATTTTTAAAGGGGATAGGGGGGAGAGAGAGAGAAAGAGAAGGGGGAAGAAGCAGGAAGCATCAATTCTCATATGTGCCTTGATCAGGCAAGCCCAGGGTTTTCAACTGGCAACCTCAGTGTTCAAGGTTGATGCTTTATCCCACTGTGTCACCACAGTTCAGGCAGAACCTGGTTTTTAAAAATTATTAAAACCTACCATTTTATTTTCAGAAATACATCTCCATGTTAAAGCAGAGACAAAGAAAAGAGCCAGAATTTCCTGGGTACTTTCAATGAGATGTTTCTACCCGTACCACCTCTTATACCAACTGCTACTACTGAAGTCAACGAACTAAAAAGGTTTGCTTTCTAAGGATATATTTCACAGAGACCTGGCCTGATGTAGTCTGGCTTGATGTTACATAAATAGTGCCAGACTGGAAGCTAATGTAATAACTCCTATCCAGTCCTCCTCCCTAGTCACACCATTGTTCCCTCTTATTAACCATTTTAACATGTAATGGCCAAAAGTTTCTACATCACTTTACCTTCATGCCATATGCATGAAGAATGGAACATTAGTTGTAATATTAGACCCATATTCCTAAATTCATCTATTAGTTTATGTCATGCTTACCGACCTAAGTACATTTCTTCCTACATCCTGCTGTTGATTCTTCCCTCTACCCCATGCTTTTCTTTTTGAGGCCAATTCCATAGCAGGTTTGAATTAGTGTAACTATATATCTTGGTTTATCTCTTTTATCCCAGCATAATTATTTTTATCTTTCAATGTCTTTTTATAAAATCTTTTAACCATACAGAAAATAGAAGTGATTTTACCTTAAGTAACACCTAAAATCTGTCATTGACATTGTATTGTACTTGCTTTATCATGTGTTTATTCATCTATCCTCCTCCCTCTACCAATCTAGCAGTCTATGCTATTTGGAGATGCATTTCAAATGAAGCCAGCATAATAATTAATGGCACCTTCCTTTCCTCTCAAAGTATCTTTGTTTGGAAAATGAATTATATGGTGAACCTATTCTGGAGTGGTGAGTGTGTACGATGTAGCTGTGTATCTAGAGTAGTTGGAAGCATCAAGATAAATAAATGAGTGTGTTTCCATTTTCAACTTAAAGTATACTTGAAATAAATGAGAAACAAAAGTACAATGACTAAATGTTGACATATACTTTACAGCCAAAGAAAGCTAGAGGATCAGAGCAAGTAGAACTCAGTGGGTACAGGAATAACTAAATGGTATGTTCTGGGGAGGTCAGACTTGTGCTGAGCCTTGAAGGATGGGTAGAACTGGAGTGTTAAACAGAAAGTGAAGGATAATTTGGAGTATGAAGGAAAAACAACATGAGTAATGATCGTGGTAGAAGAGCAAGAAGAAGGTTAGCAAGAGCAAGCCAAAGGGTTTATGAACTCATAAATCTTGCCTGATGTTCACAAATAATAAGGAACTTCTCATATTTACTTGTGAGAGTTGACAGTCCTTTCACTGGCTAAAAGGTCCAGTCACTGACAGGTCCTAAGTGTCTACTCTATCTGACACTACTAGCAGAACATCATCTACAGTAACTATCATCTAGTCATCCCTTCTAACATGATTTTAGCCTTCAGATGGCCCACCTTTCTATGCTGGAAAAATGCTAAGACAGGTTCAGTCCTCATGTCAAAGTATCTTAATGAGTTATGATACTTCCTGGTTATTTACAGCTGAGTTTGCCTTCTACCTTTATTTCTGATTTATTAGAAGCTAATCAATTGGGCTGTGAATCGTATTAGACAGAACCTATATGCATGAATAACTTTTTATTTCAGCAGGATCAAAATCAATAGTCATTGCATTTGCTACAAAGCAGAATTCTGCATTCCAATTTACAATATATTTTGCCATACTTCAGATAAATCTTATGTATACATATTGCTTGTTTCAGTTTCTTCTTACTCTGTTATTTGAATGGTCTTTTGCTAGAATGTAAGGATCATCTCTTTTTTTTTTCTGTGACCCTACACTACTCACTCAGAGCAGATTAAGGCACTTAACCTGGTTTTACATGGCCTAATGCTGGCTTGAACTGTGGTTGGCTTTTGCCCAAATGAGAAGTAAATGGTTCTGAATGAAGCAAACATTGATTAAAGTTAAAGGCCTCTTTGTTGCTCTTTTGAGTGCTTTTATAATTTTTGCTATGACAGAACGACCAGATATTGTGCATTGTCAGGATCTTGAATGCCTTAAACCTTTTCATGAACCTCTGGATTGAGACAAACACTTAACTCCTGGTTTTAACCTCTTGTCCCACTTCTATCACTAGTCACCATCCACTGTTTTGCATGCTACAACATTTTATGTTCTATGTCTATAGTGACATATTATTTAGAGTTAGATTGCTTACATCATAATCACCACCAACACCAGCATGATTATTATGCTATTTTACAAGAAGCTTGAGACTCTTGGCAAAGATTCAGTCAGATATCGAACTTATTTGCTTGTTCTTGAGGACAGATTCAACTGTACTGATCAGAAAAAGCTCTTTATTTTCATTGTTTTAGGAAGTTACCTTTGCTTTTGGTATTCTATTGTTCTTATAATATAGAGAACAGCACTAGAAAAATCAAATAGAGGCCTGAAATTGTGTAATAACTTCACTGTAGATATACTGTTTTGTTCTTTTTTTAATAAATTTTTATTAATGTTAATGAGATGACATTAATAAATCAGGGTACATATATTCAAAGAAAACATGTCTAGGTTATCTTGTCATTAAATTATGTTGCATATCCCTCGCCCAGAGTCAGATTGTCCTCCGTCACCCTCTATCTAGTTTTCTCTGTGCCCCTCCCCCTCCCCCTAACTCTCTCCCTCCCTCCCTCCTGCATCCTCCCTCCCCCCACCCCTGGTAACCACCACACTCTTGTCCATGTCTCTTAGTCTCGTTTTTATGTTCCACCAATGTATGGAATCATGTAGTTCTTGTTTTTTTCTGATTTACTTATTTCACTCCATATAATGTTATCAAGATCCCACCATTTTGCTGTAAATGATCTGATGTCATCATTTCTTATACTGAAGAATAAAAGGCACAAAGGAAAAAATAAGTTATGGGAGTAGCTAACAAGAGTGATAAACTTCTGGTTGTTTAAAACAGTGGGAAAAATTGGAATGGGTATGTTAGTCAATCAGAAAAGCTTACTGGGAACCTATTATGTTCTACAAGAAGTAGAAAAGAGGTATAAAACATAAGCACTGCCTTGTTCACGAATGTGATCTATATGATCTATTGAGGAAGCGAATATCAATCCATGGGAAATAACAGGCAACAATGGGAAATATGATTACTATAAATCTATAATCACAATTATAAGTGCTATAGTTCAGAGGAGATTCGTGAGCACTAATCTAGTCAAGAATGACTTCCAAAGGGACCAGAGGGAAAGGGGATGATAGGATGGGATAAACCTGAAGGGAAGGGGGGAGGGTGGGATCGGGAGGGGGACAAGGGAGATGTTGAGGGGAATACGGGGGAGGGGATGCATTCAGGGCAACACTAGAATCTATGTAAACAGAATAAATTAAAATCAATAAAAAAATGACTTCTTATGACGAGTGAGAATTGAATTGGTCTTGTAGGGTTTAGAATAGTGTAGAAGATAGGATAGGATTCCATGTAAGGAAAACAAGACAAGAAAGAATTCAATGTTCTTATAGGACAATAAGTAGGTTGTCCTAAGTACAATAAATGGTGCACAATGGAAAACAACAATAAGTGATCTTGTCTGAATAGGATGGACCACAATATGAAAGGTCTTGGATACCAAGATAAGGAGATTTGACTTATTGAAGGTGGAATAAATCACTAAAGATGTTGAAAATGAGAACTTCACACAATGAATGTACTGTTTAAGAAAGTTGCCACAGTTAGCAGTTATGCAAAGTCTTACCCTGAACAGCACATTCACACCCATGGACTTCAATTTAATTATGTTTAAAATCAAAGATATGTAAAAGTGTCAGTCCTTGGACTTTTTGCCAAATTGTCATTTCAGGCACAAATTTGTATAGTTGTCAAATATACAAATACTATATGCTAACTGCAAGAAGATGTGTACTTCATATTTACCCAGAAAACATGAAAGAATGAGTCAGTCAAGGACAATGAAGCACAACATTTTTGGCATTAAATGGGAAAGAGGAGCAGTATTATGGGGTGAGGAGTCAACTATTTAAATCTGATTAAGCAGCTAAAAGAAATAGGTCATAGACTTGGGTTCTCACCTTAATTCCTTCTACATGAACCCAGTGAAATTTTACTGGAATTGTTACTTAATAATTTTTGTAGCCACAAACTATGTATATCTAGTTTACTCTTGCATTGAAGATAAAAAAATAATGAAAGTTCATTTGTGAGGAAATAAGTATAGCTGGAATTAAACTCACAAATAGAATAAACTTAGAAGAAAAATTAAAGATAAATTTTGTTTAAAAAATCATACAGAGAACAGATTGGTGGTTGTCAGAGGGGGGGGCAAAGGGGCAAAAGGAGTGAATGTGTTCAAAAGATACAAAATACCAGCTATAGAATAACCCCTGGGGAGGCAATGTACAGCCTGATGACTACAGTTGATAATACTGTATTATATATTTAAAAGTTGCTAAGAGAGGAGATCTTTTTTTGTGTGTGTGTATCTTTTCTGAAGTTAGAAGCGGGGAGGCAGTCAGACAGACTCCTGCATGCACCGGACCGGGATCCACCTGGCATGCCCACCAGGGGGCAATGCTCTGCCCATCTAGGACATTGCTCTGTAGCAACCAGAGCCATTCTAGCGCCTGAGGCGGAGGCCATGAGCCATTCTCAGTGCCCAGGCCAACTTTGCTCCAAAGGAGCCTTGGCTGTGGGAGGGGAAGGGATAGAGAGGAAGAGAGAGGGAAGGGTGGAGAAGCAAATGGGCGTTTCTCCTATGTGCCCTGACTGGGAATCGAACCGGATACTTCCACATACTGGGCCAATGTTCTACTGCTGAGCTAACAGGCCAGGGCCCTAAGAGAATAGATCTTGAAAGGTCTCCTCAGAAGAAAAAAAATTTTGTAGCTATGTTAGGTGATGGATGTTAACTAGACTTACTGTGGTGATCATTTTACAATATATACAAATTGAATCTTTATATTGTACACCTAAAACTAATATATCTCAATTACATCTTAATAAAAATAAAATTAAAATAAAGTTCTTTCCTACCTTATATTTTAAAAATAGCTTTGCATTTTGATAACAAATGAAATATGAAAATGAAAACAGTGGCTATTGGCATGGATTGTTTTATTTATTTAACTGGTCCTGAATTGAGCATTCCATCCCATTAAGCCAACACTATAAGGAGAGAGAGAAAATATGCTATACTATAGTAACAATGTTTTCCTAGAGTATGAAAGAGTAGAATTAATACAAAGAATTCCAAATAACTTCAATCAAATATAAGCAAAGTGAATTTAGCAACATATACAAAAATTATATATCAGGACCCTCTGGGATTTATGATACAAGATTGCTTTAACATCTAAAAGTCAATTATTTCAGTGTATTTTATCATTAGAATAAAAAAATCACAAGATCATCTCAATATAGTGAGTAAAAGTATATGACAAAAATCTAACACCCTTTAATGATTTAAAAAAATCAACAAACAAAAAATAGAAAACTTTCTCAATATGATAAAAATAAATAAATAAAAAAGCACCTACGAAAGACCCACGTCTGATATAACACTTAATGGAGGAACACTGGATGTTTTCCCACTAATATCAGGACAGGGCAAGTACAGTATCCTACACTTATGTGCAGTTTTGTTTTCCAGTTTCATATATCTGCAATCAATTGTGGTCTTAAAATATTAATTGGAAAATCCCAGAAATAAACAATTCATAAGTTTCTAATCGCATGCCATTCTGAGTAGCATGATGACATCTCACACCATATAATGCTCTGTCTCACCCAGGATGTGAATGATCCCCTTTTGTAGCATCTCCATGCTGTATGTGCTACCTGCCCCTTTATGACTTAGTAAAATTCTTGGTTATCAGAACAACTGTGGCAGTATCACAGTGTTTGTGTTCAAATGACCTTTATTTTATACTTAATAGTAACCATGAAGGACAAGAGTAGTGATACTGGAAATTCACATATGTAAAAGTAAAACCATAAAATGCTTCCTTTGAATTAAAAGGTATGTACATATAAAGGGAAAATATAGTATATATAGGATTTGGTACTATCTGTAGTTTCAAGCATCCACTGGGAGCCTTGTAACATATCCCTTGGGAATATGGGGGAACTACTGTACATCTCTTCACCATTCCAATGTTATACATTGTAGACAGGGTAAGTAGAAAAGAAAATACATAAACAAAAGTTATCCAGATTGGACAAGAAGAAGTAAAACTGTCTCTATTTACAGGTAAGATTTTATATAGAAAATACTAAGGGATCTATAAAAAACTGTTTGTACTAATAAATGAGTTCAGCTAGAGTACAATATACAAGATCAACATATAAAAAATTAATTGTATTTCTGTACATTAGCAATAAACAATCCAAATTATAAAATTAAGATAACAATTCCATTCACAACAGCATCAAAAATAAAATACCTCAGAATAAATTTAACAGAAGAAATGCAAAACTTCCATACTAAAAACTATGAAATATTATTGAAAGAAAAGTAAAGAAGCTGTTAATAAATTGAAAAATATCCCACATTCATAGATTGGAGTACAACATTGTTAAGATGGCAATACTCTTCAATCTACAGATTAAGGGCAATATCTATCAGAAACCCTGCTGGTGCTGGCCTCTTTGTAGAAATTAACGAGCTTGTTCTAAAATTTATATGTAATTGCAGGGGACTCAGAGCAGTCAAAAACAACCTGGAAAAAGAAATAAATTAGGAGGACTTACTTCCTAATTTCAAAACTTACTACAAAAAAGGTAATCACATAGTGTGGTACTACCACAAGAATAGACATATAAATCAAAGGAATAGATCACAGAATCCAGAAATTAACCCTTACATATATGGTCAGCTGATTTTTGACAAGGGAACAAAACCATTCAACAAGTAAAGAACAGTCTTTTCAATAAAAGGTGCTGGGACAACTGGATGCCCATCTAAATGGAAAAGAACGAACTTTCATCTCACACCTTACACAAATATTAACTCAAATGGACAAAAGACTTAAATTTAAGTACAAGAACTATAAAACTTTTTCAAGATAAATGGGGGAAATTTTTCATGATCTTTTATTTTGCAAAGATACTGAAAGTGTGAGCAACAGCACCAAGAAAGATAAATAGGATTTAATCAAAATATAAAATTTTTGTCATTGAAAGACCACCATCAATAAGGTACAAAAACAGCTCATAGAATGAGAAAACCTGTTTGCAAATCAGATATCTGATAAAGAACTTATATTTAAAATACATTAAAAAAATTCTTACAAGTCAAAATAAAAAATAAATAATCCAACTAAAAATGTACAAAGGTTTAAATAGACATTTCAACAAAGAACATACACAAATGACCAAAAGACATGCGAAGATACTCAACATCATTAGTGATCAAGGAAATGCAAATCAAAACACAATAATATGCCCCTTCAAGTCCATTAGTATGGCTAGAATCAAAAGGTCATATAACAAATGTTAGTATAAGGAGGAATTGGAACCCTCATACACTGCTGATGGGAATGTAAATAGTACAGCTGCTTTGGAAAAAATCTGGCAATTTCTCAAGCAATTAAACATAAATTTATCACATGACCCAGTAATTCCATTGTTAGGCATATACACAAGTAAACTGAAACCATATGTCTGCACAGAGATCTACACATGAATATTTATAGAAGGATTATTCACAACTGCCATAAAATGGAAACAACCCAAAAGTTTATCAAGACACAATGAATGAACAAGACGTATTGTATCAATATATTGAACATTATTCGACCAGAAACAGGAATGAAATACTGATACATGCTATGACATGGATAAACATTGAAAACATTATGGAAGTGAAAGAAGCCATTGACAAAACCCCCATACTATATGATCTCATTCATATGACAGTATAAAATCTATACAGAGAGAAAGTAAATTAATGACTACTTACGGATGGGGTTAGAAGACGAGAAGATGGGGGGGTGATAGCTAAAGGGTACAAGGTTTCTTTGTAAGGTGATGGAAATATTCTAAGAATGACTGGTTGCACATATATTTAATATACTTAAAACTCACTGAACAGTAGAGTTTAAATTTGTGAGATGAATTGTATGGTATGTGACTTACAGCTCAATAAAGTAGTTTTTAGAAAAAGAGGACTAAATTAAAGGAAGTAACAGTGACATGTTATTGTAATATCCAAATGAGAACCATGTCTCATTTTTTCACAGGAAGTGGGGTTGGGGGAAGGGAAGCTAATGGTCTATGGTGACATTGTGACATAAGGGGGAAAGCTTCCCTTGCATTACTGTGACTGAAGTGAAAACTTAAAAAAAAAAATCTTAGTCTGTGAATAAAACCTGTCTTTGAAAGAGTTTTACAAATGGATTGTAGAAAAAATTCTATACTTAAAGTTATCAAATAAGAACTACACTTAATCAAACCCCATTGCCTTCTTCTCTAGTCAAAGGCAAACAGCAGGTCATATTACACTGAGTCATACTTTCAAAAAAAACCTGATCATAGGATGCACTTGATGCTAATTACATGATATATATCTATAAGTATATAAAACGCATTGAAGCAGTGGGTGACAAGAATATATTCTAGTGTTTGGGTAGTTGTTGTGTCTGTAATTTCTCTCTGGTATTCAGGTAATAGTGATTCCCTTCCTCAGGACAGCTACTGTATATAATTGACAAGCCTAGACTTCTTTAACATACACCATTCATATGTATCAGAGAATGAGGAAGGGTCAGTCAGAACAGTCAGAAGATAAGTAACATCAGCATTTACTAATCACTTTTCAACAACCTGAGAGGACCACATTTCTAATCACCCACATTCTTCTAGAACTGATAAAGTTCTAACACATACATAAGCTGTTGGTTAAAAAATTATTTTCTTTCCATTGAGAGCCACCTTCTATTTAGTTTTTAATTTTAAATTTTTTCACACTTATGACAGATAAAAGCACCATTCTTTTCCTCTCCCTAGGGAAAACATGTATGTCATGCATGTTCTGCATATCTATATGGGATGGTAACAAAACAATATAGTGTTTACAATTGATTTACATACCTTAAAATGAAAACAAATGGTGTCATATTTAGGGTTCAAGCAAGACATTTTGAGAGTCTCACTCTTAATAGTTGTATAAATTTTAATACATGTATACACATAACCGAGACCATAATCAGGATACAGAACCAGCCCCACATCCCAAAACAGGACCTCAGGCTACCCCTTTGTAGTCATACTCACTCTCCACTCCTAAACCCTAGCAACCACTCTGCCACTGTAATTTTGTCTTTTTGAGAATGTCATATATACAGCTCACAAAAATTAGGGGATATTTCAAAATGACTATGAAGCATTAAAAAAAGAGGATTTGATTTTTTTTATTAAACAAGAACATCAGAAAATCAAACGTCAAAGAAGTTGTTTGATTATGCAAATGAGATACAAAACCAACCTTTATTTCATTGGTGAAAATGCAATATACAAAAGAATGAAAGTACTGAAGTATCTGCATGTTCCCTGATCCCCTAATTTTTGTGAGCAATTTAAATTAAATCCTAAGTATGTAATCTTTTGAAACTGGCTTCCTTCACCCAGCATGCTGCCTTTATGAATCATCCAAGTTGACTCATGTATTAAAAGCTCATTTTTTATTAGTTAAGTAGTATGTCATTATGTGACTATACTGTAATATGGTTTATCCATTCATTCACTGATGGAAATTTGGGTTGCTTCTAATTGGCTTATTAAAAATAAAGCCCTCTACACATTTATGTACAGTATTGTGTGCAAACATAAATTTCTATTTCTCTGTGACATATGCCCAAAAGTGCAATTGCTGGATTGTATAGAATTGCAAGTTAAGTTTTACAAGAAACTTCCCAACTGTTTTCCAGAGTAGCTATACAGTTAGTTTTATATTTTCCCTAGCAATGTATGAAAGTTTCAGGTGTTCTACGTTCTTACTGTGACTGATGTTATATTTTCTAAATAATAATAATATTTTATTCATTCTGATAATTCTGTAGTGGCATCTCATTGTGGCTTTAATTTCTGTTTCCCTATGTCTAATATTATTGAGCATCTTTTCATGTATTTATTTGCCATCTGCTAGTCTTCTTTGTAAAGTATTTATTCAAATATTTTTGCCCAATTTTTCTTGAGTTGTTGGTTTTCTTATTGTTGAGTTTTGATAGTTCTTTTATACAATCTGGATAAAAGTTCTCAATCAGAAATGCGATTTGCAAATGTTTCCCTCAGTCTGTGGCTTGTCTTTTTATTCTTGTCACACTATCCCTCCAAGAACAGAAGTTTATAATATTGATGAAGAACATTTTTCCTAACTGCAGGTCATGAAGATAAACTCCTATGTGCTCATCTAGAAGTTTTATTGTCAGTTGTTTTGTATTTTGTATCCAGAAACTTTGATGAATTATTTTTAAGTCTTACAGTTTACCTGATTAGATTATTTGAAGTTTTCCATAAAGGCAATTTGATTATTAAGACGTTATAAATGATTAAAAACACAATCATTTTCTTAACAGTTTTGGTTCGTTTTCTTTTCCAATGCTTATAACTTTTAGTTTTCTTTACTTATTGTCTGTTATATAGAGGTAATGATAGTGGACAATATGATTTTGGTCAAATATTTCTTAGTCAATAACATTTATTCATTTTAATAGTCTTATTTTTCCCTGGTTTGCTAGGAGTTTTTTAAATCAGAAAATGATACTGAACTATAGTAAATGATTTTTTAATCTGTTGTAATGGTTATATGACCTTTTTAAGGGGATCAATAAATTTTGAAAGTTAAACTATTCTTTAATGTATCTGATATAAATCTATGAGGTGGTATTTTATTAATCAAATCCATTAAGGAATGCAATTTGTTGATATAATTATGAATTTTGTTTTCATGTACATAAGTGAAGCTATCCTGTAATTTATCTATCTCAAAGTATTTCTATCTAATTTAGGTGACAAGATTTTATTAGACTCTAAAAGTTAGTTAAGAGGAGGTTTCTTTCCTTTTTTGTTCTCTGAAAGAGTTTATATACAAAAGAAATTATTTATTTCTTGAAAACTTGGTAAAGGGCTATGAAGTGTTCTAGACCTGGTGCTATTTTCTGTACCAAACTAAAAGATTTATTTATTTATTTATTTATTTATTTATTTATTTATTTATTTATTTAATAGAGGAGAGAGAGAGAAAGAGAGAGAAGGGTGGGAGGAGCAGGAAGCATCAACTCCCACATGTGCCTTGATTAGGCAAGCCCAGAGTTTCGAACCAGCAATTTCAGCATTCTAAATTCACACTTTATCTACTGCACCACCACAGGTCAGGCAATAAATGTTTTACTATTGGTATATTTCTCTTAGGGTTATATTTATCGAAGTAATTTATTCCTCCTTGAGATAGCTGAAATAAGTTTTCGTTTTTATATGAAGTGTTCGTTTGTGTAATTCTCAGATTTACTTACCAAGTTATTCAAAGTAATTGTCAGTGCACTTTTAAAGTTGATAATATCTTTTTTCCATTCTTAGTATTGATCATGTTTCAGTTCTTTGTAAAATCAGTATTATAGTAAATATATTTTGTAAGTTTTGTTTACTATTCTTTTCAAAGGCTAGATTTTGTTTTGGTTAATCCTTTCTATTGTATCTTGGTTCTCTGTTTCATTAATTTCTACCTCTAAATTTACTTTTTGCCTTATTTTAGGTATTTATTTATTTATTTTCTGTGACAGAGAGAGAGAGAGACAGAGAGAGGGACAGATAGGGACAGACAGACAGGAAGGGAGAGAGATGAAAAGCATCAATTCTTTGGTGCGACTCCTTGGTCTCCCTAGCTGTCCATTGATTGCTTTCTCATGTGTGCCTTAACTAGGGGGCTATAGCAGAGTGAGTGACACCTTGCTCAAGCTAGCAACCTTGAGCTTCAAGCCAGCAACATTTGGCCTTAAGCCAGTGACCATGGGGTCATGTCTATGATCTCATGCTCATGCCAGAGACCCCACACTCAAGCCAGATGATCCCGTGCTCAAGCTGGCAACTTCGGGGTTTCGAACCTGTCTCATCCAAGTCACAGTCTAACTCTCTATCCACTGCGCCACCGTCTCATCAGGCAGTATTTATTTTGTGAGTCAGCTCTGCTGCTTGTTTTCTAAGACCTTAAAGTAAACATAGTTCATTAATGTTGGTTTTCCTTCTCTTCTTACACATTCATCTGAAGCTGACAATTTCTCTCTAAATGTGGCTTTAGGCACAATCCATAAGTTTTGATATGTACTGTCATCATTGTTCAATTCTCAGTGATTTATAATTTCCCATGTGATATATTTTCTCAACCAGTAGATTGTTAAAGTATAAATCTCAATATTTTTAAATTTTACAAATTTAAATTTTAAAATTCACAAGGTTCCTAATGCCACTTTAAATTGGTTTATACCTTTATTGCAGTGTGATCAGAGAAAATAGTTTCATATAAACTTTTAGATTTTCTTGATATTTTCTTTTAATCTAGTATAGTCAATTTTTAGAAATATTTTAGGAATAACTAAAAAAAAAGAATTTTATTTGGTTCTTGGATCCAGAGTTCTACTTATATCCATTAGATCAAGTTTGTTTTATAATTGTACTATTTTTTTCTGCTTACTCTATCAATTACTGAGAAAGGTATGTTAAAATCTTCAAATATGAGTGTTAATATATCAATGAATCCTTGTATTTCTGTCAAATCTCATTTTATATATTTGAGGCTATGTTTTTGAGATTTGGCAACCAAAAATGAACACAGCATTTTGGGATATAAAAATAAAATACTATAAGAATGGGTTCAGATTGCCTGACCAGGTGGTAGTGCAGCAGATAGAGCATGGGACTAGGATACTGAGGGCCCAGGTTCAAAACACCAAGGTCACCAGTTTGAGCATGGGCTCATCTGGCTTGAGAGTGTGTTCATTTGGCTTGAGTGCAGGCTCACCAGCTTGAGCACAGGGTCGTCACTGGCTTGGGTGTGGGATGGTAGATATGATCCTATGGTCACTGGCTTGAGCCCAGAGGTCGCTGGCTTGAAGCCCAAAGTCACTGGCTTGAGCCCAAAGTCACTGGCATGAGCTCAAAGTCACTCGCTTAAGCAAGGGGTCACTGGGTTGGATGGAGCCCCCTGGTCAGGGCACATATGAGAAAGCAATCAAAGAACAACTAAGGTGCCGCAACTATGAGTTGATGCTTCTCATCTCTCTCCCTTCCTGTCTTTCTGCCCCTCTCCCTCTCTTTATTTCTCACTAAAAAAAGAGTGAGAGAGAGAATGGGCTCAGATTGAGAGCTTTTAATGTAGCACTATATATCAGCTTAGCCTTCTCTGTTTAATCATAACAACAAATTTATTTCTTTGCAGTTCTTGTACACCTTAATTATGCCCGGTTGGGCTATCTCTGAAGGAATCACACAGAAATTATCAATGTCTTTGTGACCATCATCCTTTCCAACGGGAAATCTGATCTTCCCTGAGGCAAGTTGGGGACATCTTGCATTGTCTAAATGGCTCTCAGTAAAAGTTGCACCATGGTACACACATTTAAAGATCTCTGTGTTGAGGTTCTTGTATTAATAATATAAGTTCTTCAATGGTGCCCCACCTCTTTCTACACATATGTTACAATAAGTTGCTACAGGATAACTTGGTGAGTAAAAACAGTTCAGTGAAGAAGGTAATGGGCTACTTCTTCAACATTAATCCAGTGTTAGATTTGGGTGGTTTGATCCCATCCCTTGCTTCAGCAATACACCCTGATTGATTTGAGTCACAGCAATTCTATTTCTTTGCCATATTAATTGGTTTCAAAATAGATAAAATAGAGGAATCCTACTGTTTTTATCCAATGGCTAAGGGAGAAATACCCATTCTCTCTCCAAAATGTGAATATAAAAGCAAATAGACCAGAGGAAAAGAGGACATAGGGAAAGGGGATGATAGGATGGGATAAAGTTGAAGGGAAGGGGGAAGGGCGCTATAGGGAGGAGGGTAAAGGAGATGTTGAGGGGAATATGGGGGAGGGGGGATGCATTTGGAGCAACACTAGAATCTATGTAAACACAATAAATTAAAATCAATTAAAAAAAGCAAATAGTCCCAATTAATGCTGGCAACTATTATGTGATCATGAAAGTGTCCAACAAAGGGAAAAGGTTGGTATCCATTAAAGGGCAGAGTAAAAAGAGAGAACCAAAAGATAGATAGGTTTGGGGCTCTGATGAAACTGCAAATGAAGACTATCTCTAATTTTTTTATTCAGATAGGTTAATAAATGTATAATTATACAGAAACCAATTTGAGTTTGGTCTACTCCCTGTGACCAAAAGCATCCTAACTGACAGATTCAGGTATATAAAATGTCAAGACTTTATGAAAAATGGTAAATTAAAATAATTAAACCCTACTTTCCCATGGACTTAACTTACCATTTAGAGCTGTTTTGTCTTGGTTTCTGATGGACCAACATTGACTTAGTTTTGAAATTTCCTTGCCCTGGCTCCACTTATGGTAAGAAAGTAAAAAAGTGTCTTTGAACTTTCTTTTTTAATTGAATTTATTAAGGTGATAATAGTTAACATAATTATAGAAGATTCGGTGTTCAATTCTACAACATATCTCTATCAAGTCAAGTCTGCCCATCACAATTTATGCCTCCATACCCTTCTACACCCCCCCCACCTCTGGCAGTCACCACACTGTTGTCCCTGCTGGGGGTATTTTTTGTCTTTTTTTGCTCCAATCTTCCACCTGCCTTGCCCAGCCCCTTTTCCCCTGACCCTGACAGCTCTCAGCCTGATCTCTATGTATGAGTCTGTCTCTAGTTTTCTCATTAATTCATTTTGAACCAAATGATCTTTGAACTTTCTTATTTGCTAGGAGGTGTCACTATTTAAAGCAGGATTCAGAAACTAAAGCTCCTTGTTCATTTTGTAAATAAAGTTTTATGGGAACACAGCCACTTATTTCTTTAGTTATTTACTTATATATTTATATATTTATTGTCCATGGTTGCTTTTACACTGCAATGGCACAGTTGAATAGTTGTGACAGAGACTGCATGGCCCACAAAGCTAAAATGTTTACTATCTGGCCCTTTACTAAAAAATGTACTGTCCCTTGACATAAAACAACGCTGCAGGAAATAATTTTTTTAAATTTTAGACTACGTATACCATGAGGACTCAGTATCTATTGACTGACTGAGGGCTTAATGAAATATAGACCCCTGATTTATTTATTTAATAAGTTTGGATTTTGTGTATTAATTTTTCTTAAAGTACACTTTATAGATAACTGATCTACGCTCCTTTTACTAAGTTGAGTATACTTTTTTCTAGGACTCTCAAATAACTTGACTTAAATCAGTTTTTAAAACTCACAAATAAATAAGCCTACCTTTCTCATTTGTACAAACACTTTGATCAAGGCCATAAAGGACGGAGTAAAATTTTTCTTAGGCAGACCCACTTAATACTACTTATGATATACATTTCTCTTTTTTAAATTTTTTATTTATTCATTTTAGAGAGGAGAATGAGAGAGAGAGAGAAAGGGGGAGGAGCAGGAAGCATCAACTCCCATATGGGCTTTGACCAGACAAGTGCCAGATTTCGAACCAGCGACCTCAGTGTTCCATGTCAATGCTTTATCCACTGTGCCACCACAGGTCAGGCCTTATCATATACATTTCTAATATTCATATGTATCTAGTCATCTTTCCTTTCTAGAAACATGAAAGAATATTTCTCAGTTCCTCTTTGTCACCCTTAATGTTAGACAGGGCCAGGTAATTAGTTCTGGTTAATGGCCTGTGAAAAGAAATAAATATATGGCACCATGAGGATAGGGTTGAAACTACCAGATCAAAGGAATCTGGATCACTGAGGTACAGTATGGAAGTCAGTAGCTCTGAAAAGTCACTTAGATTCATAAACTTTATAAGAATGAGAAATAAACTTCTATTGGGTTAAAAAACTAAAATCACTGAAACTTAGGTGTTGTTTGTTATTATATCATAGCTTAGCCTCGATTGACCAACATACAACCCAACTTAAATAACTCATTACACATTTACTTTTGTATATCTGTAGAGAATATAATGCAGTGGTATATAGAACAGTAAACTTTTAATTTTTTAATTAAAATGTTAAAGTATAGTTGATATTCATTGTTATATTAGTTTTAGGTGTACTGCATAGTAGTTAGACATTTATATAACTTTTTTTTTTTTTTTTACAGAAGCAGAGAGTCAGAGAGAGGGATAGACAGGGACAGACAGGAACGGGGAGATGAGAAGCATCAATCATTAGTTTCTCATTGCGCATTGCGACACCTTAGTTGTTCATTGATTGTTTTCTCATATGTGCCTTGACCACAGGCCTTCAGCAGACCGAGTAACCCCTTGCTCAAGCCAGTGACCTTGGGTCCAAGCTGGTAAGCTTTAGCTCAAACCAGATGAGTCCACGCTCAAGCTGGCAACCTTGGGGTCTCAAACCTGGGTCCTCAGCATCCCAGTCCGAAGCTCCATCCACTGTCTGGTCAGGTGCATTTATACAACTTAAGAAGTGATCCCTCAGCTTGACCAGGAGGTGGCATTGTAGATAGAGCATCAGATTGGAACTCGGAGAACCCAAGTTCGAAATGCGAGGTTGTCAGCTTGAGTGCAGGATCACCAGCTTGAGCATGAGGTTGCTGGATTGAATCTCAAGGTCGCTGGCTTGAGCCCAAGGTCACTAGCTTCAGGAAGGGGTCACTTACTCTGTTGTAGTCTCCCAGTTAACACACATATGAGAGAGGTAGCTGGCTTGAAGCCCAAGGTCACTGGCTTGAACCCAAGGTCACTGGCTTCAGGAAGGGGTCACTCACTCTGCTGTAGCCTCCCAGTTAACACACATATGAGAAAGTAATCAATGAACAAGTAAGGTGCCACAATGAAGAATTGATGCTTGTCATCTCTCTCCCTTCCTGTGTCTGTCCCTATCTCTGTTTCTGACACATTCTCTCTGTCTCTGTCAGAAAGAAGTGATCTCCCTGATAATTCTAGTACCCATTTGGAACCATACATAGTTATTAAATATTATTGTGATAACTGGCACCATATATAACACTACCATAATAGTGACTATATTCCTTATGCTTAAGTGTCCAGTGATAGATGAAAGAAGATGTGGTACATATATACAATGGAATATTACTGTGTCATAAAAAATGAAATCTTACCATTTGCATATTTGCAAAAATAATAATTTTTTAAACTTGAATTAAGCCAAGCCCTTTCTTTCCTGTGGTTGCATATCTCTGAGTATTGAAATAAAAGAGTCCCTGGATTCAGAAAAAAAGTCTCTGTACCCACTACTGAAGGTTAAGTAACAACCAAGAATAAGGTGGGAGGAATTACACTTTAAAACTTTTCAAGTAAAATACTTTTGAGATCATATTCTTGGTATGTACAGGTGGCTTGTTAGGGAAGCTGGTCACAAATTGCTTAAATTGGTTTGTATTTTTTCTCATTTTCAGTGGGGAGAAGGAAATAGAGACATATAAGGAGGGTTAGGTGATGGAATCACAAAAATGTAAGTGACCTTGGAGGGTCATTCATTCCTATTTTTTACCCAGGCCAGGTGAGAGTCATCCTTAAACAGAAGAGTAAAAGACAATTGTGGCAAGATTCTCCAGTCTTCTTTAGTAACTGATTAGGGTATTAAGAATGTCCCAGAACTGATCCAGTCGATTATTTGCTCTCCAATAGTGACAAAAGAAGCAATTCTCTAAGAAAATGAGACATCTGTGTTCTATAACACCAGCAATGAAAGCTTAGGGAACTAGTCCAAACATACCTATTGGCATTAACAAACTGTTATGAAGCTTTTGCCCATGAATCTGTTTCTATCATTGATATGGAAAAATAAAAAGTCCCTCCCAATAAAATTTCTTGAAATAACTATTATCTGACCAAAATGCTTCCTGCTTCATCCAGTGTTTAATTCTCCTGGTGTATTCTTAGTGAAAGATGATGTTAGCTATCAAAGGGGATGCAGTAAAGATGCCCACGAATAGGTGCTGCTACAAAAACTAGTAGATAAAATCTTGCTAACAAAATTTACAGAGTTTGTTACGGGTAGTACAAATCTTGGATGGAATAATATTATTGCTCTCGGCGATGCAACAAAATACTGCTATTTGAAATGTTCATGGAGAAAGAATCAAGAAAAAAAAAACACTGGTCTACTCTCAACCCCTTATTATGTTGAATCTATATTGTGGTATTTTCTCTCCTTATTTTGTTGCATATTTATTTAAGGGCTAGGGATTTGCAAAGAACATAGGAGGGAAATAAATATCTCAGAGAAGCACTGAGTAATTTTCCCATTTTTGTCTGTATAGACATATAGGTGTATAGGACATGCCAGCCAGCAGGAATGAATCATCTGCAGAGGCCCAGAAGCTTTCATTTAAACCCAGTCTTAACTCTTTCCTTTACTCTTTTCTCTCCATTATTTCTCTTTTCTAGCCTTGGAGGCAAAATTACATTAGTCATCAATTTATTCCCTATGGTAAACCTTTGCCCCTCAACCCCATCAACCCATTAAATAAACACCAATTAAATTGTTCCTCACATCACAAAAATGGCAGGCTGCCCCAGGGACATAATAGACTTAGAACACTGTCAGGGACAATCAAACAGTAATGGCAACTCAATGAGAAGGGGGGGGCTTTCTGGGTTATTCTTTCTTCACCTGTGACCATGCTATCTAGTCTTGTGGGCCCATCTTTCAGCCATTGATCATTTATAATTTAAGGGTTTTTTTCTTTCTTTCTTTCTTTTTTATTTATTTATTTATTTATTTTATTTTTTTTGTCATAAGACTATATAGTCCAGGAGTCCCCAAACTATGGCCCGGCAGGCCACATGCGACCCCCTGAGGCCATTTATCTGGCCCCTGCTGCACTTCCAGAAGGGGCACCTCTTTCATTGGTGGTCAGTGAGAGGAGCATAGTTCCCATTGAAATACTGGTCAGTTTGTTGATTTTTTTTTTATTAAATTTAATGCAGTGACATTGATAAATCAGGGTACATATGTTGAGAGAAAATATCTCTAGATTATTTTGACATTTGATTGTGCTGTATACCCCTCCCCCAAAGTTAAATTGTCTTCTGTCATCTTCTATCTGGTTTTCTTTGTGCCCCTCCCCTCCCCTAACCCCTCTCTCCTTCTTCACCCCCTCCCCCCTCCCCCAACCTCCCGCCCCTGTTGCCATCACATTCTTGTTCATGTCTCTGAGTCTCATTTTTATGTCCCTTCTATGTATGGATTCATCTTAGTTTTTTTTTTTTTTCTGATTTACTTATTTCACTTCGTATAATGTTGTCAAGGTCCATCCATGTTATTGTAAATGATCCGATGTCATCATTTCTTATGGCTGAGTAGTATTCCATAGTATATATGTACCAAAGCTTTTTAATCCACTCGTCCTCTGACGGACACTTGGGCTGTTTCCAGATAAATTTACTTGTTTGTCATTTTAAATATTGTATTTGTTCCCATTTTGTTTTTGTTTTTTTGTTTTTTACTTTAAAATAAGATATGTGCAGTGTGCATAGGGATTTGTTCATAGTTGTTGTTTTTTTTATAGTCCAGCCCTCCAACGATCTGAAGAACAGTGAACTGGCCCCCTGTGTAAAAGTTTGGGGATCCCTGATATAGTCCATGGCCAAGCAAGGGTAGACTGTAGATCAACCTACCAGACATTAAAGCTGGCAGGGTGGTCCTCATTCATCTATTCATTTCTGAACACTATAGGTCCCTGTTAGAGTCAGACCTTGCATTTTTCCTCTGCTCTTCAGAATAATTTTTTTATACTGAAGTACTGAATTCAAAATTTAAATTCCAGAGATTTTATGCCTATGTTTACCCTGGAGATTAATTTGAATACAAACACATCCACATTTATTATTTCTCCCTGTCCTAGTATCTCTCTTCCCACCTCACAAATCCTTCTTAGACATGGCTGGAATGCAAAATATTCACAAAAACACTTTATATGGTTTTGTATTAACAGATGCCAGGTCAGTGTCCTTAGTCCTGCTTATCCATTTTCTTTTTTCCATTTTTGCTTTTCTGAAGACAGAAGTTAATTTCAGGCTGCTATACTCTATCTCATTTTTCAGCACACAGACAAATCCTTAGAACTGACATTCTGTTGCCAAATCTTTCATTCATTATTTTTCTATACATGCATACATTAATGGTTTTAGTTTTTCTTATACTTGTGAAAGGAGTAAGTAGGTATTGCTGTGACTGTATTTCTTAGATTTCATACAGTATCTTTGGGTTGGGTTTTTCTTTCTATTAGATGCTATAGGACTGCTTTTCCCCAAACTTCCTATATATATACACACAAAGAGAAATTTAGTGTGGATCATATAAACATAAAACACAACTTAATGTCAGTAGTATTCAGAAGTATGTATATATGTGTACTTGTGCACTTGACAAATATCAGAGCTTAGATATCTGATTTTTAAAATCAAGAGCCTGAAACATAAATTTAGAAAATATACCATAGATAAATATAGATAATAGATACAATTTACTAAGGTGAAATTCACATATCATGGAATTAACCAGTTTAAAGTGAACATTAAGTACATTAACAATGTTGTGCAGCTACCACATCTACCTAGTTTGAAAACGTTTTCATTACTCCGAAAACAAAACACCATAGAAATTAAGCATTCTTCCTCCATTTCCCCTTACCTTAGGACCTGACAATCGCTAAAATTATTACTGTCACTGTGGATTTTCTTATTTTCAATTTTTTCACATAAATGGATCATACGAAAAGTGGATCATTCTATACTTGCGTTCTTGTATTTACCATAATGTTCTCAGGGTTCATCTACATTGAATAAATCACTATTTTATTTCTTTTTATGGCAAAATATTCCATTATATGGACATACCACATTATCTCCATTTATCTATGTGTGGATATTTGGGCTGTTTCCATCTTTGGTTACTGTGAATAGTAGTGCTATAAACATGCATGTACATATATTTGTTAGAGTTCTTTTGGGTATACATCTAGGAGTAGAATTGCTGAGTCATATGATAATTCTATGTTCAATTTTTTAAAGGAACTGTCAAAATGTTTTCGACAGTGGCTGCACCAATTTCTATTCTAACAGCAATGTATAATGATTTTAATTTTCCCACATCTTTGCCAATATTTGTTATTTTTCATTTATTTATTTTTATTGTTGCCATCCTATTGGATATAAAATGGTACCTCATTGTGATTTTGAGTTGAATTTCCTGAATGACTAATGATGTTGAATATCTTTCCATGTAATTGTTGGCAACTTGCATATCTTCTTTGGAAAAATGACTTTTTAAGTCCTTTTCTCTTTTGTAAAAATTGGGTTGTTTATCTTATTGTTGTTAGTTGTAAGAGTTCTTTATATTTATTAGATATTAGACCCTTATCAGATATATAATTTGCAAACATTTTTCCTAGTCTGTCAGTTGTCTTTTCACTTTCTTGATAATGTCCTGTGAGGCACTTTTTTTTTAATTTTGAAGAAGTTGAGAAATATGTTAATTATACTCTGGTTTAATACTACATTTAACAAAATGAGATAATGTGGAGATAGAAAAGAAATACAATGGGGTTGGAGTTGGGACGAAAGGAAAAAGCAATACCCAGAAAAGAAATGTTTAAAAGGCAAATGAGAGTGAAGACACAGAAAAAGCCCAACAGCAGAAAAGCGAGGATAGAAAGTGACCATGCCTATTACCACTGAATTAAGGTGTAAGGAAGAGAGATAGTTTAGTTTGTTAAAAGGTATTATATTTCAACCATAGGTGGAATATAAAACTGAGACTCATTGACATACATAAAAGTGAAGTGGTTACCAGGAGAAGGGGTACATGAGGCAGGGGGATGTGAGGAAGGGGGTGGGACAAAGGGGGTAAATTGGGACAAACATAAGGTGACAGAAAATGATTTAACTTTGGGTGATGAGTATACAACATAATCAACAATATAAATTCTATAGAAATATTTACCTGAAACCTATATACTCTTATTGACATTTTACCCTTTTAAATTTAATTTTTTAAATAAAATAAAATAAAGGTATATATAACTACTGTTTTTCATGCTCTGCTTATACTTTATAATCAGATTTGGAACCTCAGCTTCTGGATGACATCAGTGTAATAGCAGTGTGAGAGTCATTCCTGATCTCTTCCCTTGAAATTTCAACAAATTGAACAACTATTAACACAGAGAAGAAACTCCAGGTGGGCTCACAGGTGAGCCTGAAAGAGCCATGCACCGACTGGACTACAGGTCTGTGTAGGCATGGGAAGGAGTGCACAAAAGCCTGAGATCACCATTGCGAGAGCTGTAAAGCCAAATAGCTGAAGTTGTAAAGCCAAAGCCATAAAACCAAAGCCATAAAGCCCTCACAATAGGTCCCACCCATCAATGTGACTACAACCCTGCCTATATCATTGCAACAGCAGCATCTCAGCAGAGAATAGCCCAGGAACTTCATAGAGCTAATAGTTTTAATACAGCAACACCTATTGAAATAAACTTCTCAAAACAATGCAATCCCCATCAAAATCCCAATGTCATTTTTAAAAGAAACAGAAAAAACAATCACCAAGTTTGTATGGAACCATTAAAATAACACCAAAAAGCCAAAACAAACCTGAGAAAAATGAATGAAGCTGAAGATGTCAGACAACCTGACTTCAAATTATACTACAGAGCCACAATAATCAAAACAGCATAGTATTGGCAGAAAAATAGATATAAAAGGCAAGCAACAGAATCATGAGCCCAGAAATAAAACCATTTATATATGGAGAAATCATCTTCAACAAAGGAGCCAAAAACACACAATGGAGAAAAGAAAGCCTAATGAATAAATGGTGTTGGGAAAACTGGAAAGACAAATGCAAAAGAATGAAATTGATTACAATTTTTCCCCCTGCACAAAAATTAATTCAAAATGGATAAAAGACTTAAATATAAAAGCTGAAATAGTAAATTACAAAGAAAGAAACATAGTTACTAAGCTCATAGACCTTGGCCATAGAGAACAACTTATGAATTTGACACCAAAGGCAAGGAAAGTAAAGTCAAAACTAAATGAATGGGACTATATCAAACTAAAAATATTCTGCACAGCAAAAGAAACTGACAGCGAAACAGACAGCCAACTAAATGAGAGATGACATTTGCAAACAACAGCTCTAATAATGGGTTAATAACCAAAATATATAAAGAACTCAACAAAGCTCAGCAACAAACAAGGAAACAATTCAATTTAAAGATAAGGAAAGGACCTGAACAGACACTTCTCCTAAGAGGGCATACAAATGGCCAACAGATATATCAAAAGTTGATCATCTTTACTAGCTATTCAAAAAATGCAAATCAAAACTACATGAGATACCACCTCACACCTGTTAGATTGGCTGTTATCAACAAGACAGGTAAAAATAAGTGTTGGAGAGAGAAGTTGTGGAGAAAAAGGAAATCTCATTCACTGCTGATGGGAATGCAAATTAGTACAACCATTATGGAAGAAAGTATGGTGGTTGCTCAAAAAGTTAATAATAGAACTACCATATGACCCAGGAATCCCTCTACTGGGTATCTACCTCCAAAACTTGAAAACATTGATACGTAAAGACACATGCACTCTCATGTTCATTGCAGCAATATTCAAAGTGACCAAGACATGGCAACAAAGTGTCTTTTGATAGAGAATTGAATAAAGATGTGGTACATATATACAATGGAATACTACTAATCAGCCATAAGAAATGATGACATCGTGACATTTACGACAACATGGATGGAACTTGAGAACATTATACTGAATGAAATAAGTAAATCAGAAAAATGTAAGAACTGTATGATTTCACAAAAAAGTTGGATATAAAACTGAGAATCATGGACATAGATAAAACTGAAGTGGTGACCAGGGGGAAAGGGATCTGTGGGAGGTTGGGGGAATGGTGTAAAGAGCGACAAATACAAATTGACAGAAAATTGACTTTGGGTGATGGGCATACAACATAATCAGCAGTTCAAATGGTATAGAAATGTTTATCTGAATCCTATGTACTCTTATTACTCAATGTCACCGTGTTTAAGTTAATTTTCTAAATAAGATCTTTTTAAAAACGAAACCTCAGTAATTTCTTCACAGTATTATCTGAACACCATTTAGTATATGTGCCACTAATCAGAACTGTTTTTCTTAAAGTTTCAGAGAGCCCCCCTGAATCGGAGAGGCCAACAGCCCGCCATGGAGAAAAATCATTTTCTGAGTTGCCACAGCAGTGCTGAAAGCAGCAAGTAATGTCCATGGTCACATAGCCATAATGTTGCTGGGTTTTAAATTCAGTCTTTCAAACTCCAGAACCATACTCTTAAGTATTGTGCTATAGATCTTCCCGATAGCATGTAAATGCATTGCTTATCTTTAACCTGAAAAATTGGATAATCCCAAACTTTTCACGTATTTTATGATTTTTTAAAGAATTCAATAGCAGATATTCCACATCAATTAAATTTGGCAGGCTAGTATCATATTAAAGTTAGTCCGTTTTCCCCTAGCACTCACCAATTGGGAAGGCAGCCCAGGAGTGTGCTAGAAACCAAAAAGAAAGTAACTTGAGTTTGAAATTCCATTGTAGATAATCTACAGAGTGGATAATTGCAATTAATTGGAACTTGAAGGTCAATGCTCCCCAAATCCTTGCTCAACTGCTAACAATCCTTTAATCTTCTGTTCTACAGCATTTTTCTTGCTTCCTACATCACTACTTCTCAGGCACTTCACAACCCAATAGCAGGTGCTATGCAGGGAGCAACTGATGCAGTATCTAGTAAATAAATGTATTTACAATCCACAGATGAAATTTAATGTTTCAGTTCTATTTTAAATATCA
This sequence comes from Saccopteryx bilineata, assembly GCF_036850765.1. NCBI lineage: Eukaryota > Metazoa > Chordata > Mammalia > Chiroptera > Emballonuridae > Saccopteryx > Saccopteryx bilineata. The sequence continues at coordinate 62,097,464 of NC_089502.1, read as the reverse complement.
AATAAATATAAATTAGGTTAACTTTTATTTTCATATTGCCCTCAGTTCATTTTCTGCTCTGTGGGTCAGTGATCCTTGACTAATAAAAAGTCTTTCTATTTCAGTGACAGAGGATGAAATGCAGTGCCATCAAACAAAGGGCCCTCACGAAAATATTAGAAACAGGCTGGTGGCTCAGCCATTCTAAATAAATAAACAAAAGGCATGAGAGAAAAATAAGGTGAGTCAGTCCCAAAGGCAATAGGACTACAGGATCTAAGGCTAACCAGGAGATCCAGAGAGAAAGGAAAGGACCAAAGAAATATATTAGCAATTATGTGATAACACAAATGCTAATAGATAAAAGGAACAGAAATGTTAAACTGAGTCAGGGAATTTATGAATGAGGAAGCCAAAGGCAATAGAATATATAATCTTTTATCAAAATCATGGCAAGCAAGGATATTTGCATAGCTAAAAGTGGGAAAAAGTACTAATCTAGACCATTCCTCAGGAGTCATTTATTCTGGACTGCTGTCTCACAATGATGAGACCTGTCATACTCCTTTCCTTTCATGGATAAATGAATAAAGCTCCACAGTAAACATCTGCCCAAATAGTGGGGAGGGTGGCAAATGATTATAAAGAAGTTAAGCAGCATTGCAATGTTTGCACTACTGTGGGACAAAATCCAGATAAAACAAAATATAGCTTCGAAACCATTCATGTATAGCAAATCTAGTTAAAGTCAAGTTATGAGTCAAAGAAAGAACATATTTACCTTAAAAGAACACCCTCATGCAATATTTACATTCCTTGGTTTATTCACCCCAAATTATAATAATTCTTCTAAATATCATTCAAAAATTTAAGAAATATCATTAATATACTAGAAACCCAATTCTGGAATGAACAGTATTATAATCAGTTAATATCTATAAGCACCTTCATTCATGATAAACTGAGTAATTCATAAAACATTAATAATGAAAAAATATTTACTGTACAGTAAAATTATCTTGTCAGCAATACTGAAACTGGTTATTAAAAGAAATCAAAATTTAGAGCCAGACCCTTTCAATCAATTAAAAGAAGTGGGCAAGGAAACACCTTCTGCCTATATCTCAATTAGACATTCTGAACACTTATTTATGTAATTCCTACTGTTGGAACTCTTCCATACCAGGTTTTCTAGCCAAATAGACCTGAGGGGGTGGTGAATATTAAAAACCACTCCATAAGGGCCTAATGCATTTAATTACTTGATCATAAGTGTCAAATACCCTTTCTCTTTTGATAGATTATCCAAAAGAATGGGCTAACAACCCCAATTTGCTGACTAATTGAATTTTGATATGTTCTCCAAAGCTGTTTTTTCCCCAGACTATTTGAATTTACAAGCAGTTAAATCTGACAGGTTCAGTAATATCTGCCAAAGTCCCTTCATACTTTGTTAAATTATGAAAACTTGGCCAGTGTGTTATGCCCTGGGGACATACGGTACATTTGAAGAGTCATTTCCAAGGGGAGGGGGTCAAAGTCGTAAGGGAATATGATTTATCATAATATATGTTAAAATGTCTAGTAGTAGATTTGATAAGTCATTGGATGTATCAAACAATTTTAATATTCTAAATGGATATATGAACAGGTTTCTTCATTCATAATGTAATATCTGCACTAATATGTATGAATCTACATTAAAACAAATGCAGGTGTACTTTCTATTGTTAGCTGGAATAAAGATAGTTCAATTAGCACATGGATTTCATATCTAGCTCAGCTAAAAGTACAACTCCTCATAATCTGCAGATGCTTTCAGCAGGACAAGTGCATTTTTTTTACTTAAAAGACAAGGCTCACTGCAGAAGAATAAATGAAAGCCTCATTAATTAAGACTATAAGAATGTGAAATTCTTATTAAGTCAACTTTGGCTGACATGAGATTTGAAAACGAGTTTTCTGAGTAAATTAACAATCAAATACAATTGGAGGAGAGATGTTTGAAGACATAAGGTAATAAATGATTTTTTCAAGCATTTTTGGAAGCATTATTTACATATAACAAATTACTGTGTGAAAAGAGCTGTGCTACCAAGAAAGAAGACTGAATTTGAGTCAGAAGATATACTTAGTAGTAGTGCAAATTAATTCCTTGACGTGAGCCTTGGTTTCATTATCTGTAAAATTGAGATAATATTTCTTTCACAACATTGTGACAGGCCTAAATAAAATAATGTCCATGAGTCTTTGTAAATTCTCAGGAGCTAAAAAAGTATTGGATATTTTTATTATGTTCTTAAAATAATAAGTACATGAATAAAAAAATCTTTAGGAACAGTCTAACCTTTAATTTCTAGAGTTAAGGCAACTAGGGCACAGAATAGTCAAATGACTTGCCCCTGGTTACATATCTAGTTAATGGCAAAGTTGGAACTATTACCAACATTCTTTTTTTTTTTAATTTTTATTTATTCATTTTAGAGATGGGAGAGGGAGAGAGAGAGAGAGAGAGAGAGAGAGAGAGAGAGAGAGAGAGAGAGAAAGGGGGGAGAAGCAGGAAGCATCAACTCCCATATGTGCCTTGACCAGGCAGCCTCAGGGTTTTGAACCAGCGACCTCAGCATTCCAGGTCGACACTTTATCCATAGCGCCACCACAGGTCAGGTGACAATTACCAACATTCTTAACTGTTAATCATAACAGTTCTTCCAAAGGGCAGCTGTTTCTTTGACTTTGTTCTCATAGCCTGAATTACTTCAAAAGATACCTACTAACAAAAAGGTGTTTCTTTTCTAATTATTCTTATTTTTAAAAATTTACACTTAAATGTTTAAAAAACATTTATTGAGCACCTAACAAGTCACTTTGTTAAATGCTGGAAACGAAAACCAAGACATTAGTGGAATTCCGTCTCCTGGCTCCCAAGCATCCATTACTTTTATTTTGGCTTTAGACTACCAAAAATACCCCTCCTTACCCCTAGGAATCCTTATCCAAAAAAGATTTCCCTCTCCCCTCCAATCTACCTGGAACTCTCAGGTATCAAGAAATCTTATGAGGCCCTAGCTGGTTTGCTCAGTGGCTAGAGCATCAGCCCTAGCATGCAGATGTCCCAGGATTCAATCCCTGGTCAGAACACAAAGGAGAAGCAACCACCTGCTTCTCTTCCCCTTTCCTCTCTCTTTTCCTCTCACAGCCAGTGGCTCAATTGGCTTGAGCATCAACCTCAAGTGCTGTTGATAGCTCAGTTGATTAGAGCATAGGCTCCAGATAAGGGTTGCCAGGAGAATTCCAGCTGGGGCATATATGGAAGTATTTATCTCTATCTCACTTCCTCTCACTTAAAAAAAATAACATGTTATGAAAGCTCTTCATTTTTGGTTCATAGTATGCAATTTATATGGAACTCAGCTCCAGAATTTATTCCTGGGGGTCAATTTCTTAAACCTGGAGAAGAATAAAGGGGGAGGTTATTATGAGGTGTCAGGTAACAAGTAGGGGCACTGGAAGGTGTGAAAGAAGTATGGAGAAATAATCTTAAAGCCATTCAACTGGCGAGATGTTCATATTCTAGAATTAGTAAAGCTACCTGGTCACCAAAACACATATAGCAAAGTCTTCCTCCCCATTAGGTTCTGATTTCCAAATTTAAGATCCACTTTATGGTGAAAACCTGAGAGGCAAAAAGAAGCCAGCTCCTAGGAAACCTGAGAATTGAGCAAAGGGGAATCTGGAAGGGACAGCTTAACAGGAAGATAGAAGTACTGGAGATTTTATTTCTGCTCCATAACTTAATTAGTTATGCAATCTTGAGCAAATTACTTAACCTATCTGAGTCTCAGTCTTCTCATCTCTAAAGTGGTTATTAATAGCTCTTACCTCAGGTATTGGCAGGTTAGCTCAGTGGGTAGAGCATCAGCTTGCTGTGCAGATGCCCCTGGTTCAATCACCAGTCAGGGCACACATGAGAAATGAACATCTGCTTCTCTCTCCCTTCTCTGTCTTCCCTCCCTCTCTCCCTTCTCTGTCTTCCCCTCTCATAGCCAGTGGCCTGATTCATTCAAGCATTGGCCCCAGGCACTGAAGATAGTTTGGTTGATTTGAGCATTGGCCTCAGATGGGTGTTGATAGCACTTACCTCAAATAGTTGCTGTGCCAATTAAATGAGCTAATGAATGTAAGGTGCCTGACACATGGTAGGCATTCAGAAACTGTCAGTTCCCTTCCCTTTGTGGCCAGGTCACAACTTCACTGCTACTGTGGAGAAAACTATATAGAACAGAAGTAGTCAACCTTTTTATACCTACCGCCCACTTTTGTATCTCTGTTAGTAGTAAAATTTTCTTACTGCCCACTGGTTCCACAGTAATGGTGATTTATAAAGTAGGGAAGTAACTTTACTTTATAAAATTTATAAAGCAGAGTTACAGCAAGTTAAAGCATATAATAATAATTACTTACCAAGTACAGATTTTCACTAAGTTTGGCAGAATAAATCTTTATAAAACAACTTACTATAGTTAAATCTTTTTATTTATACTTTGGTTGCTCCGCTACCACCCACCATGAAAGCTGAAATGCCCACTTTTTTAGTGGGCGGTAGGGACCAGGTTGACTACAACTGAATAGCATGTGAAGACCTTCCCATCACCCTACCAGAAATGTAAAAAGGCCCATCTGCTTGGTGCTCCCTGGGTTCCATGAATCTTGTAATATTTCAGGAATCATTTTCCTCAGCCCTCAGGCTATCTCATTATAGTCTTAACAAGGGAATCAGATGATTAAGCATTAGATGAATAATTTATGTAAATTGTAAATCAAAAAGGAAGGGGGTGAGGGAATTCAGTTGTTATTTAATTAAGTTGTAATTAGTGACTAATGGTTTCAACACACCTACTAATTCTATTAAAATATGTTGAATTTAATCTTATTTCATTCAACTATCTGTACTTATATCAACATCTATATCTATCTATCTATCTATCTATCTATCATCTATCTATCTATATAATCTTGGCCCAAAGTCCCTACTCCTGAATTTTTCATAGGTATTATGCTCTTTGAAAACATATTCTGAGTATAATTGAGGGCCTGACTGCATCCTCAAATTTTCTTAGAACACAATCCATCATAACAAGGAATCCAATAAATGGGCATCATCAATATATTCAAGGGATTTACGTCACTGAAAGTAGGAAACAATCTCCACTTATCACTCCTTCATTTATAATGCTGTTCTTCCCCACTAACCCCAGGTTTAGTAGAGGTTCTTAGTTAATACCCCCTGTCTAGGCTCACCTAGAATCTTTGCAACACAGTCCCTGTGTTCCAGCCACACTGGACACCTCTGTGCTCCTGGACTATGCCAAGCATCTTCCCATGTCAAGGCCTTCATAAATGATCCTTCTGCTAGGAATACTTGTGACCCATTCTTAGGGTTCCAGATCTCTGACATCAGGAAAATAGACCATTCTATTTTTGCACACACACAGAGTCTGATGAAGAAAAATTATAAAAGGAACAATTTAAAACAGATACCACAATGTCATAGAAGTCTCTTCCAGCACTAGCATTCTCATCCTCAAATTAAGAGTAGTTTCTGTCCCTGCTGGAAGAAAATTTGATGTAACCAATATATCCCCATATTTCTGGAATATTTAGATCAATGTCTGTTCTAATGTAAAGTTATATTGGGCCTAGAAACCTAAAGGCACTCTGAGTTCCCCACAGGCACACCAAGCTTATTTCATTCTCATAAGTTTGACATTGTAACAGAAATCCTTATTTTATTTCATCCTGACCTGCGGTGGCACAGTGGATAAAGCGTCAACCTGGAACACTGAGGTCGCCAGTTCAAAACCCTGCACTTGTCTGGTCAAGGCACATATGGGAGTTGATACTTCCTGCTTCTCCCCCCTTTCTCTCTCTCTCCCTTTCCCTCCCACCTCTCTGAAATGAATTAAAAAATAAAAGAAATCCTTATTCCAACACTTACTAGCTGTGTGCCTTTGGAAAATAATCTCTCTGTGCCTTAGTGTTCTCATTTATGAATATGGATAATAATAATACTCCATGGGATAGTTGTCAGGATCAAATAATATAATTCATTTTGGTGCTCAATACAACTCCTGAGACATAAGAAGTACTCAATAAAAGTCAAGCTATTGTTATTAGTGCAATTATATCCACCTTGGCCTTTGGTCCTGGGCCACAATTATGGCTCGTTCATTCATAGAATGTTGATAGATCACTTCCTTTTGGATAGGTGCTTGTGATACAGGAGGGTAAAAGGTGATCTTTTTCTTAGTTCAGAGTGTGCTGAGGAAAATAGCCATATAATCATCTATCTGCTACTTCCATAAAAAATTTTTAAAAAGACTATTTTACCAAGTAAAATGGAATGCATTCTGTGGTAGAGGAAACACACAAAGAGCTTTAAACACAGGACCAGGCACAGTGTTACTTGTCATATAGGAAAGCAGGTGATCAAAAAGAAATAGGTCATGAAAATCCAGCTGTGTATATAGATAAACCATACAAACCCCTATCCTGATAATACATTGATTAATGTACCTACATGCTCAAAAAACCTCATTTAAACTAGTCTTCAGAGATGAGGAATGAGTCACAGCAAAGATGACATGCTAGAACATTCCGAGGCTAGGCCAACTTCCTTAGAATTAGAAAATAGTTGGGTCAATTCTTTGGATGAAGCCGGGACCAGGAATACCATAGATCTATGATTACGAGCATACCCCCTGTAAAAAGCCTCCAGGTCTGGAGAATACTTGCCCACATGGTTTCTGTTAAATACCTATAAATTTTATTGATCTCTTCTAAGATACTTCTCCCAGTTCTGTCAACATTCCTTCATAACTTATGAGCTCAAGCAAACACTGGGCTCATAATTCCTTTGCTTAAATTTCAAGATGTTACTTTTTTCTTATGCACGTAAACTCTTCTGACAGCCTCTTTGTTGATAAATCAGGGTTTACACACATCCCAGCAGAAGATGATCAGTATTACTCGAGAAGACTCCCGTACACACGCACATACACAAACCATTTCCTAGGCCACTCCTTCACCTGCCCACAGAAGTGGATGGTGCACTAGCACTTTCTACAAAATATTATGGAAACTTCAAGTAGAAATCAAACACATCCCAATCTTCGTATCTAATAATTTTATCTTTTATTTGCAAAATACTTTTGGACCACCTTTGTCAGTCTAAAGCAATCAGAATGGGCTGATGAAAACCAAATAATGAAGATTTTGTTGTTGTTGTTTTTGTTTCATTCTTGTTTTGTTTTATGCTATTTGTTGCAGAAACTATCAGTGTCTTCTTTGCCTTCTTCCTGGCATGCTTATGTGATTAAGAGAATCTGTATTCACTGAGAATTCTAAGAGTCTTGACCTGCAGCAAGCAGATGTTTGTGTTCTTTAAAGGCAGTCAGTCAACATCATTTACTGCTCACCTTCTGTTTGCAAAGGCCCTTCCTGACATCATGAAGACAATTCTGCTTATATAATGTGACAAAACAAGTGTGCATGGACTGACTTAAGATCAGTTAGAGAAAACATGTCAGCAAAAGCAAATGCCTGTATGAACTATGTCTAGAAGTACTGAGGGCACATAGGGAAGGAAAACTAATGGGTTAGATATAGCTAATTGAGGCTGGATTCCTAGAGGTACATTTTGAACCAGGTGCTAAAGGAGGGTTTGAGCATAATTTAGTATAGAGAAGTAGAATAAAAGGAGAGTAAATAAGAAGGAGAAGTGAATACAAATTTTGTAGACCAACTGTTTCATTTGTAGCCTAAATATTTTTGAAAAATTTTTGTTAGCATTTCTATCCTAGGAAAGACCATTTGACATTAGTTGTATATTGATGTAACATTGCATACCACTGTAAATTTTCATATATTTTAAAGACTTAAAATCTATATTGCACACACATAAAAGACATTACTAATTGGGACTATTTGTCACTGTACAATTCACCTGTACTAAAAAAAAAATCAACCCTTTATATTTACCAAAATAATGTAGACTATTGACGCTGGATAGTAAATATTTATTTAGACAACTACTCTAGAAGCACATTTATTTATCCAGTAGAACTTAAAGACTCCACAGGAATATTTTAAATTCACCATGAAAATGTATCACTAAACATTTTTTAACACTCATAGTTCACTTGATAATACTCTCAGTTTTTCCAGAGACATCAGTAGCTAGTAAATACAGAGCTCTTGGAGCATTCTTGAAAGTAGTCCATGAGGATAAAAGGCATAGAAAGCAGAATTTCAACTTCTGTCACTCTTATGTATGGAGTACTCAAGTGTTTTACAAACTTGGGGTGATTGTGAAGTAAAGTACCTGGTTCTGAAATTACACCACCTCAGCTAGAACCCTGGCGTTCTTTACCACTTAGTAGCTATGTGACTTGGGGGAAGTCATTTGAACACTGTGCTTCAGTTTCCTCAATTGCAAAATAGAACTAACTCTGGTACCTACTTTTACAGCATTGGTGTGAAAATGAAATAAATATAAGTAGAGCATTCAGGACACAGTCTGCCACACCATCCATTCTTGCAATGGAAGAGTGTTTGGATATTAAAATTGCTGCTATGGGAAGAGATAAGATGAACACAATAAATAAGAAGACATAAACCCGATTTTCTTGAAGTTTTAAGAAAAGCAAAGCTTTTATACTCAGCTAAAACCTCTATCACAGCTAAAACCACCAACAGGTCGATGCTCATCAACAAATCATAACTGCCAGCTGGGGAATCTAACACTTCAAGGATTGTTTTTTAAGAAATTGATGATACTTGGCTCATTTACAGATAAGAACAGACTGACAAGCTTTAGTTATGCTTGATAAAAACATTAACATCAAAGCCTAGGACAGTATTAGGTGTCAAAGACAGGCTATGGCTTTTATGACTATAGTGTTATGATAAAATTGTCTATTGTCTATCTTTCCTCTTTTGTCCAAGGTAAATAGTTTCGGCTTGGTGGTCCACAAGTTCTCTATCAAAACTACATAATTCTCCTGTGCTAAAGCATATATTGGAAATATGTAAACAAATGACAGTGGCTGTGTTAAAAATAAACTTTATTTATAAAAGCAGGCAACCCGATAAATTTAGCCATAAGTTATCACTCTCTGCTCTAGAAGATGCTAGAACAACAGTGGAAAGTACTTTGATACTAGAACTAATTCATGAAGCACAATTGTACAACTGGTCAACCAGCCTAAACCAGTTGGACTGTAATGTGAGAGAAAAGGAGGGATAAAGGAGAGAAGTGGAGAAAGGAAGTAAAGGAGGAGAGGGAGAAAGAAGGAAAGAGAGTGACAGAAACAGAAATTAATCAAAAGACTGATTCTCATCTTATATAAACCATTCTATGTTGGGGTCTCTTGATAGTGCCATGTCCCTTACCTTAACTAATATATCTCTCTTCCTGTGACCTGACTTGCAAGCATTTTCTGGATCCCAATGGACAAATATACTTGTTAGAAGATATCCATTACTTAAGGTATCTTGAATGAGTCATACGCAAACAAAAGAACCTAATTAGGACAGGTGTGTGAAAGAACAGGCCTATCGATAGATACCAAAAAGCTGGTCCTAAAGTTGCACTTCCTCAAATACTCTTTCTTTCTGGAAATTTCATCCTGACTCTATTAACCATTATGATTGACATTATGAAATAGAGGGGGCATAACAACTAGAGTAATTGTCTTGTCAATCCAGATAATCCTATGACAATATACCATACAGTAGAGTCAGAGGTACCTTGTGACAGATTTTGAGTTTGAGTAAGAATTAGACCAAGAATAATGCAACAGGACTACTAAGCATCTGCAAATCACATCTCTGCATAGCAGAACATTTTTGTAGTAGGCAACTTTTAAATGGTCCCAATAGTCCTTGCTGCCTGATATTCACATCCTTATATCTATAATCTTCTCCTGTTTCCTTTAGGTGTTGGCTTCTCCCTTTAAGTGCAGCTGGACCTAGTGACTTGTGTCTAAGGAGAAGTATATGATAAAATGAGAAGATGTCATTTCTCAGATTAGTTTACAGAAGACTATGGTTCTGTCTTGCTGTTACTCTATCTTTCTCCCCCACTTACTCACTTTGGTAAGGCCAGCTTGCATGTTGCAAGCTGCCCTATAGAAAATCCATGTGGCAAGTAATTGAGGGTGACATCTGACAAACAACCAGAAATGAACTGTACAGTCCAAAAACCATGAGGAACCGAATTCTGCCAACAGTCATGTAAGTGAGTTTAGACACACTTCATTCCCCAGATAAGCCTCAAGATGACTACAGCCCTAGCCAATACCTGGATGGCAGCGAATGGGAAATCTGGAAGCAAAGTACCCAGTAATCATAACCCAGTGCCTGGCCCACAGAAACTGTGGAATAATAAATACGTATTGTTTAAAACACTATTTTTGGAGTAATTTCTTAGTGCAACTAGATAGCTTATACAATTTCTGCCTATGAATTTCATCTGGGTTGGGTCACTTTTTCTATGCTACCATGATATCCACTGAGAACTGCCTGGTTAGCCTGGCTGCATCTCACACTAGACTATCAGCACTAAAAGGACTGCATCTGTCTTGATCACTGTTGCATGTCCAGTCCTGTCAAGGTGACCACTGACAATGTTAGCTAAATGAACAACTAAGTAGCTGAGTGGGTAGGTGGATGATGGTTGAATGAAGTCACAGAGTTAGTTGAGACCATGTGTTTTGTGAAATGTGGCTTAGGAGGCTTTGCACATAAATAACAAAACTGCCTTTTTATTTCACTGTTTCCTTCCTCAAATTCCAATATCAGTTCAGTGAAGCACTTTCAGTTCACAAGTTCAGTTCAATAGACCATGAAGAAAAAAAAATATGAAACAGCAAATCTGAAGGAGACCTAAAGTTGAAAGTCGTATTTTTTCCAGAAAGCACCTCTCCTGTCTTTTAAAGGATGGCATATAGCAAAACCTTATTAATTCGTAATTCAGAAAATATTAAGAACATTTTATACAGTTGTTTAGGCAAATGATCCTGGTCCATGCCAGGGCACTTCACTTATATTGTGTATATTCCTACCAAGTTGCATTATTAACAGTGCTGAAAAATAAATTTTGTTTCAAATGTCTTAGGGGAACTCATTATTGAGAGGAAACATACAACATGTCCTCTAATACAACAAATAATTTAGTTACATGGTCATAAATCTAGATTTTCATACTTGTAACTTTCCCTGTTTTAGAATTGTAGATATTAATGTATTAAGTTTACTTAATGCAGTAAAACCTGTGATTTCCCCAGGACAGAGAAGCTGAAAGGTCAGCTAGAGAGTATGCCAAATCCATCTCTAACCCTCCCTGCTGGCATCATTGCAAAGTCGGACCCACTTCAGAACAAGCGCTGCCCCTGGCAAATAAATAAAAGATGCTGGGGGTAGCTGCTGATATTGCTCTGCATACATATTTCAGTCCCTCATCTGTAAAAACATTACGACACAGAACTTCAGTTCCTGCACAGTCTCATTTCTTTATCTCTGAACTTCAACATTTCCAACGCTAGTCAACTATTCAAATGCCTGTTTTTCTTGCTATTTAAAACCACCAAATCTCTAACCTCACCCTTTTTTAAATGTATAACAATATGTAGTTTCTGCCTTTGGCTACAGTACTTGCACCTATTTTTCCCATGAACTGGTGGCAGTCAGGTATAGCCCACTGTTTCTCAAACCTCAGTGTTCTTAGAAATGCAGATTCAGATTCAAAGGATCTGGGAAGGGCCCAGGGAACCTGAATTTCTAATAAGCTCTCAAATGATATTGTGTTGCCAATAATTTGAGTGCCAAGGGTGTAGTAACAAAACAATATCTTACAGACAGAACATCTAGGTTCTTGAACAAGTTAGTTTACCTAGCTGTTTAACTTTGGGCAATTTACTAAATCTCTCTGTGTTTTAGAAATAGAGATGATAATTCCATTGCTGTCATTACAATTAACTGCTTAGGTTTAAATTCTACCTCTTCAATTAATTAATATTGTAATTCCTACTCTTCAGTGAATAAAATACTTACTTCATAGGGCTGTTGTGAGAGTTAAATGACTTAAAATGAACAAAGTATTAAAAATAGTGCCTGAAACACAGCAACCCCTTAATTATCATTACCCTTGCATGCCTATAATTCAGATACTTCAGATTATTCCCTTACTCTGGAAAAGTGTTTTCATCTCACCTTATATCCTACCTGATTCACTTTTTTTTCCTACCAACACCATAGTTCTGATGCTAGGCCACATGTTACATTGATCACAAATCCCCTGGTTCCAAAATCCATTGTTTTTCTAAATCTCAAAGTCTTCCCTTTGTTTTATATACATTCATTTCATTTAGATCATTATCCATACATGAGCACATTCCTGTTATGATAGAAGATTCTAGCTCCTCCACTGACAGCATTCATAAAAACACTAAGAAACACACACACACACACACACACACACACACACACACACACGGCAAGGGAATCCAGACTTTAAAGAGAAATAATATATTCTGATGTTCATCTCAGTTAAGTTAACTCAAGCTAATAGAATATTTTCTTCACATAAGGCTCAGGATTATCTTCCCTCAGAAGCTCCCAAAAGCCCAGAAAGACTCATGCCATTTTGCTATTAACACTAATAGTGATGGTAACACAAGCTAGGGCCCTGCTATGGCTTCCAAGCAAAAGAATCATTTCACTGCAGACCTTCAAGCCTAAATATTACCACCTAACATACTAGGGACAGCATGTAATGTCAGAAGTAGCAGATCAGAAGTCAATCAATGAATTGCTGGGCGACATTAAGAGTTTAGGTAAGGCAGGACACTATCAGTTTATAATGTCACACACTCATACTGACATGGGATTGTAGCTACAGAGAGCTGCTCATTAAAGACATTTACTGTTGAAGTTCTCAAGCTTCTTAATATGGTCACTGCGCAGCAGAATTATTTCAGTGTAGCTGATCTAGTCTCTGCTGATAGGCAATTACACTGCTCACAAAAGTCAGGGAATATTTCAAAATGAATATGAAGCGATAAAATATCCCCTAATTTTTGTGAGCAGAATAGTTCGGTGAAAGAGACTATGTAAACAGGGTCTATTCCAAATTTTAGCTACTTTCACGAGCTCTGTTCTTTCATATGCCCCTTCTCCCCCCATTGACTGACCTTACCTCCAATTTAATTTACAGAATGGAAGCCATCTTGACTTCCATTCACCAATACTAACCTAAACTGTATTTAGCCTCAACTTGTTCTCATTCCCTACTGATAAAATGAAAGAGATGTCTCCACTCTGGATCCCACTAACTTCTGCCATCTCAAGGTACTTACTCTATTCATTATCCTTTTCATTTCTGGATATTCAAAATCTCCCTCCCATCCTCAAAAAAGCTCTCTGGGATACAAGAAGTAAAACATGGCTGGCTAAAAGGAAACTGGATTGATTGTCTAGCAGACCAAGAAAGATTCAGAAGGTATCCCAGGTCTGGAAAGATAAGCAGAGACATCAACTAGATGATACAGAACAGTCCAGAATGAAAAAAATATCTATATTTCAGGTCAGAGCACTTAATCAGTCTTAGCAGCACTAGTAAACAGAACAGGTGAATGGTCATTCTAGAGTCCCTGTATCCTTTTCATACTACCCTGTAGGAGTTGGTGACTCTAAAGCCATAAATAAGTGTTAATTACAGTCTGAAGAGGTAAAAGAGCTACAAATTAATTCTACATTCTAATAAATGGGAGGGAAGACAGAAGTTTTTACAAATTTCTTTTGACAGATTCTGAGGATTGAAAGGAAGTCTTGCAAAATCACAGGTCCTGGCAAGTGTGTGTGCAAATATGCCTTCCATATACATAGTTGGGCTACACATAGGGTTTAAAAGTCATAGAGAGTACTTTTGTCTTTACCACAAAGCTGCATTTGAGCTACCTCCAAAGTATAAATACATTTAATATCCCCAACAGGGTGAGAATAGTGTAAATATAAAAAAATGAAAGGCAATTTCACCTTTGGCAAGTTTGGCTAAACAGTTCTTTCAGAGTCATTACAAGCCATTAGTATTGGCATTACATAAACAATCTACAGAAGCTAAGCTTTGGCCACTTAATTAGTACATATGGAGACTCTAATATTGAGGGAGATGTGCTATCAAGGCAAAGTTAAAACATAAAAAAATAATTCCCACATTTCAGCCCTAAATACTAAATAGGTGAATGTTCTATGGCTTAGTTAACATTTTCTTTTTAAAATGAAATATTTCCCAGTAAAATGATGACCTGGATTCATTTTTTGCCACAGAGTGCTTTTAATAAACAAAGTGAATCCTCTGGATACCGGGAATTTAAGTATATAATCAAAGAACAGATCACACATCTGTGTGCTTTATTTCAGTCAAGATATTACCATGTGTCCATCCCTTTTTGCAAATGGGACTCATCAATGAAGGTGACCCATCATGCAGCAAACCCCTGAATAATGTGCTGTACTTGACAAATGGCTTTAGAATGAGAGTTAGTTACTGAAATATCTTATGTCTGGTGCACATTTAAAACCCTCTATAAATGTCCTAAATGCAAACACACTGGCCTCTCAAGTGGGGCTTTTAAAAATGACACTGGTATGTATAGAAGAGAGGGTTTCCGAGAAGTGACAGAATGAACAAAGGCTCAGAGTAATGAGATATTAAAAAGCATCTAACCAAACTTGCCAGCTTTTCATATCGTTCAGTTGTTTCCTATCATGTATATAATGACAGCAATACATTCATGCTTAGCATTGGATGATGACATAAGAATGGATAAACTGTATGTTTATATGCAATTTTTGAAAACTTTTAGGGGACACAGATGCATTAGCTCTCTCTATATTTTTTCAAAGAACTCAAGAATTTGGTAAAGCCTGGCTCCACTTTGACAATACAATCCTCCCACAGCATTTTATTTTAAACTCTATTATAGCTTTGAATTTCACTGTAATTTTCATGTGTGTCTTTCTTATGGCAAAAGAGAGTTCATATCTCCAGATATGGACTACATCTTATTTTCATCTTTTTAATGCCTAGAGTATATTTAATTTATCTTTCAATTATAGTTTACATTCAATATTATTCTGTATTAGTTTCAGAGGTACAGCATAGTTGTTAGAAAATCAAGTACTTTACAGAGTGATCACCTTCAGTGGGACTCAAATAATTTAACAACTAGTTCTCTGACATAATGACCATTTTAAATATTAAAAAATTATATACCGGCCTGGCCGGTTGGCTCAGTGGTAGAGCGTAGGCCTGGTGTGCGGAAGTCCCGGGTTCGATTCCCGGCCAGGGCACACAGGAGAAGCGCCCATCTGCTTCTCCACCCCTCCCCCTCTCCTTCCTCTCTGTCTCTTTCTTCCTCTCCTGCAGCTGAGGCTCCACTGGAGCAAAGATGGCCCGGGCGCTGGGGATGGCTCCTTGGCCTCTGTCACATGCGCTAGGGTGGCTCTGGTCACGATGGAGCCCCTGAGGGGCAGAGCATCGCCCCCTGGTGGGCAGAGCGTCGCCCCCTGGTGGGCGTGCCGGGTGGATCCAGGTCAGGCGCATACGGGAGTCTGTCTGACTGTCTCTCCCCGTTTCCAGATTCAGAGAAATACAAAAAAAAAAAATTATATACCAAACGGTACCTTATTATTTCATATGTTTAATACATAACTGAGGATAATAAAAGAAGTATGCAAAATTAGATTATGTTATAAGAAAGAGTTTTAAAATATTAATGAAACAATATTCAATTATACCTCACAAAAACAATAAAACTATTATTTAAGATATTTCCATATTGCTTCTTGATTGGAGTCCTCATTTGAAATTTTTTTTTTACCTATGGATGGAGTGAACATTACTACAGGCACTTAGAATAAATATACTGTTGTGCAGATGAATGTTAAAAAAAGAGTAAAGAGTGTAAATTAGTGATTTCAACATTGGGTGGCTGTCCAGGCACCTACCTTAGAGAGAAACCTGATTAAAAGTGCCATTTTAACAACTGGTTCACTGAGGTAAAGAAAAAAATTAAGTATCAGTTCTGCTGAACCAATGCAAATCGGCTGACTCCGACCATTGATCACCCCCCCATCTTTTAGCTATCCACACCTGGCCCCCATACATAGTGTGAAACCTGAGGGCGGTATGGAAGAAACACTTACTAAGAAGGGTTGCTGGTGGCTAACCAGACTCAAATAAAAATAAATAATAAAAAAAACAACAGACGAGATCGGGCGTGTTTAGGGTGGTATGGCCATAGGTTATAAAGAGCACTTTATGAATTTGACTCCAAAGGCAATAGAAGTGAAGGCAAAGATAAATGAATGGGACTACATCAGAATAAAAAGTTTTTGCTCAGCAAGAGAAACTGACAACAAAACAGACAGCCAACTAAATGGGAAATGATATTTTCAAACAATAGCACAGATAAGGGCCTAATGTCCAAAATATACAAAGAACTCATAAAACTCAACAACAAACAAGCAAACAATCCAATAAAAAAAAATGGGAAGAGGACATGAACAGACACTTCTCCCAGGAAGAAATACAAATGGCCAACAGATATATGAAAAAATGCTCATCTTCATTAGCTATTAGAGAAATGCAAATCAAAACTACAATGAGCCCTGGCAGGTTGGCTCAGCGGTAGAGCGTCGGCCTGGCGTGCGGGGGACCCGGGTTCGATTCCCGGCCAGGGCACACAGGAGAAGCGCCCATTTGCTTCTCCACCCTCCCCTTCCTCTCTGCCTCTCTCTTCCCCTCCCGCAGCAAAGGCTCCATTGGAGCAAAGATGGCCCGGGCTCTGGGAATGGCTCCTTGGCCTCTGCCCCAGGTGCTAGAGTGGCTCTGGTCGCGGCAGAGCGATGCCCCAGAGGGGCAGAGTATCGCCCCCTGGTGGGCAGAGCGTCGCCCCTGGTGGGCGTGCCAGGTGGATCCCGGTCGGGCGCATGCGGGAGTCTGTCTGACTGTCTCTCCCCATTTCCAGCTTCAGAAAAATACAAAAAAAAAAAAAACTACAATGAGATACCACCTCACACCTGTTAGATTAGCTATTATCAACAAGACAGGTAATAGCAAGTGTTGGAGAGGCTGTGGAGAAAAAAGAACCCTCATCCACTGTTGGTGGGAATGTAAAGTAGTACAACCATTATGGAAGAAAGTATGGTGGTACCTCAAAAAACTAAAAATAGAACTACCATATGACCCAGCAATCCCTCTACTGGATATATACCCCCAAAACTCAAAAACATTCATACATAAAGACACATGCAGCCCCATGTTCATTGCAGCATTGTTCACGGTGGCCAAGACATGGAAACAACCAAAAAACTCTTCAATAAAAGACTGGATAAAGAAGATGTGGCACATATACACTATGGAATACTACTCAGTCATAAGAAATGATGACATCAGATCATTTACAACAAAATGGTGGGATCTTGATAACATTACACGGAGTGAAATAAGTAAATCAGAAAAAACTAAGAACTGCATGATTCCATACATAGGTGGAACATAAAAATGAGACTAAGAGACATGGATAAGAGTGTGGTGGTTACGGGGGGGGAGGGAGGAGAGGGAAGGGGTTTGGGGATGGGAGGGTACAAAGAAAACCATATAGAAGGTGACGGAAGACAATTTGACTTTGTGTGATGGGTATGCGACATAATTAAATGTCAAAATAACCTGGAGATGTTTTCTCTGAACATATGTACCCTGATTTATTAATGTCACCCCATTAAAATTAGTAAATAAAACAAAAAAAACCCCATAGCTTAGCAGCCATTTCTGCACAGGGGTCTTCTGCAAACTGCACTTCCCAGTGAATCATTAAATTTAACCTGCATGCCTACCTGCCTGTCGTCCTGCACTGTGTTTCTGCCAGTTGAACCAGCCTTTATAAAAGTTTCCTGGAATCTTATTTCAACCAGTGGGACCAAGATTTTCCTCACCTAGTCAGAGTTGTGCAGGTAATCAATCAGAGTGGCTATATTATGACCAATCAGGATGGAAGATTTGGAGTCATCATTTGCATTACAACAGACCAATCAGGAGCAGAGATTTCTGTCCATTTAGCCAGCTCCCCAATGGTTCAGTGACTTACTATCACCAGAAACTGAATGAGCATTGCTAGTAGTGTAAGAAAGACACCTTGCCAGAGGAGACTGGAGCTGCACACACCGTCTGAGGTTAGCCTGATCCCAGAGCTGTTCCACCACCATGCTGTTTTCACAGCCATGGTGTATCACTGTTGAGCTGTTTGCAGTGAATAAAGTTTCCTTCTTCATTTCCATGGCTGGATGACAGTCATGACATTATCATTGACCCATCTCAGCCTCTGTGTATCACCAGCACCACTGTGTCCTACCCCCCAATTCTTCAGGGCCCAGCCAGCTGAATCCCCCACCACCACCACCGCACTCTGTAGATCAGGAGCACTACCCACTTACCCCTCCCATTCGAGGGCCCTGCTGTTGAGCCTCTATACCCACAGCCTGCCAGCTCTTGCGTGCCTGGCCTGGGTGGCTGTCTGCTGCTACGATTCTCCTTTGATGCCCTACAGCTCACTGCCTCCTCTGCCTAATGCCCTGTACCACAGCCCTCAGAACTGCTTCTGTCCCTGCTCCCCCCATTCTGCTCAGCCTGGCCGTGGACAGGGTCAAGGCAAAGATAAACAGCCTGAGGAGCTGGGAGTACTGGGACTAAGGCTCACATCCAGAGCTGAGGTAATGAAGATAATTACCTTTTGGTTCGGGTAAAGTATAGTGAAGTTTTTCAGGCTATTAATATGAATAATGAGAGTGGTTCTAAAAATCCACAAGCCATTGAAGAGAAAGATAAAACAAGAGGTTAAGATTCTGGAGGCTTTCTTTTCTCCATTGTGTGTTGTTGGCCCCTTTATCAAAGATTATTTGACCATATATATGTGGTTTTATTTCTGGGCTTTCTATTCTGTTCCATTGGTCTGAGTGTCTATTTTTCTGCCAATACCATGCTGTTTTGATTATCGTGGCCCTATAATATAGTTTAAAGTCAGGTATTGTAATGCCCCCAGCTTCATTCTTTTTCCTTAGGATTGTTTTGGCTATTCGGGGTTTTTTATAGTTCCATATAAATCTGATGATTTTTTGTTCCATTTCTTTAAAAAATCTCATAGGGATTTTGATGGGAATTGCATTAAATTTGTATATTGCTTTGGGTAATATGGCCATTTTGATTATATTTATTCTTCCTATCTAAGAACAAGGAATATTTTTCCATCTCATTGTATCTTTTTCGATTTCCCTTAACAATGCTTTGTAATTTTCATTATATAGGTCCTTTACGTTCTTTGTTATGTTTATTCCTAGGTATTTTATTTTTTTTGTTGCAACATGAAGGGGATTATTTTTTTGAGTTCGTTTTCTAATATTTCATTGTTGGCATATAGAAAGCCTCTTCAACAAATGGTGTTGGGAAAACTGGAAAGCCACATGCAAAAGAATGAAACTTGACTACAGCCTGTCCCCGTGTACTAAAATTAATTCAAAATGGATCAAAGACCTAAATATAAGACCTGAAACAATAAAGTACATAGAAGAAGACATAGGTACTAAAATCATGGACCTGGGTTTTAAAGAATATTTTATGAACTTAACTCCAATGGCAAGAGAAGTGAAGGCAAAGATAAATGAATGGGACTACATCAGAATAAAAAGTTTTTGCTCAGCAAGAGAAACTGATAACAAAATAAACAGAAAGCCAACTAAATGGGAAATGATATTTTCAAACAACAGCTCAGATAAGGGCCTAATATCCAAAATTTACAAAGAACTCATAAAACTCAACAACAAACAAACAAACAATCCAATAAAAAAATGGGAAGAGGACATGAACAGACACTTCTCCCAGGAAGAGATACAAATGGCCAACAGATATATGAAAAGATGCTCAGCTTCATTAGTTATTAGAGAAATGCAAATCAAAACTACAATGAGATACCACCTCACTCCTGTTAGATTAGCTATTATCAACAAGACGGGTAATAGCAAATGTTGGAGAGGCTGTGGAGAAAAAGGAACCCTCATTCACTGTTGGTGGGACTGTAAAGTAGTACAACCATTATGGAGGAAAGTATGGTGGTTCCTCAAAAAACTGCAAATAGAACTACCTTATGACCCAGCAATCCCTCTACTGGGTATATACCCCAAAACCTCAGAAACATTGATACGTGAAGACACATGTAGCCCCATGTTCATTGCAGCACTGTTCACAGTGGCCAAGACATGGAAACAACCAAAAAGCCCTTCAATAGAAGACTGGATAAAGAAGATGTGGCACATATACACTATGGAATACTACTCAGCCATAAGAAATGATGACATCAGATCATTTACAGCAAAATGGTGGGATCTTGATAACATTATAAGGAGTGAAATAAGTAAATCAGAAAAAAACAAGAACTACATGATTCCATACATTGGTGGAACATAAAAATGAGACTAAGAGACATTGATAAGAGTGTGGTGGTTACCAAGGGTGGGGGGGGGAGGGAGGACATGGGAGGGAGGGAGGGAGAGAGTTAGGGGGAGGGGGAGGGGCACAGAGAACTAGATAGAGGGTGGCGGAGGACAATCTGACTTTGGGCGAGGGGTTTGCAACATAATTTAATGACAAAATAACCTAGACATGTTTTCTTTGAATATATGTACCCTGATTTATTAATGTCATCCCATTACCATTAATAAAAATTTATTATAAAAAAAAAAAAAAAGATTCTGGAGGACTGCCTGACCAGGTGGTGGCACAGTGG
Organism: Saccopteryx bilineata; assembly: GCF_036850765.1. Taxonomy (NCBI): domain Eukaryota; kingdom Metazoa; phylum Chordata; class Mammalia; order Chiroptera; family Emballonuridae; genus Saccopteryx; species Saccopteryx bilineata. The sequence continues at coordinate 62,076,585 of NC_089502.1, read as the reverse complement.
ATAGAGCGTCGGACTGGGATGCAGAAGACCCAGGTTTGAAACCCCGAGGTCACCAACTTGACCATGGGCTCATCTGGTTTGAGTGAGACTCACTAGCTGGAGCCCAAGGTTGCTAGCTTGAGCAAACAGTCACTCACTTTTCTGTAGCTCCCCTGGTCAGAGCACATATGAGAAAGCAATCAGTGAACAATTATGGTGCCGCAACAAAGAATTGATTCTTTTCATATATCTCCCTTCCTGTCTGTCCCTATTTGTCCCTCTCTCTGTCTCTGTCACAATAAATAAATAAATAAATAAATAAGTAAAATAAAATAAAATGAAAACTAAAAAAAAAGACAAAAAGATTGTGAAGGAACTTAGTGGTAGAACAAATAAATATAAGCAGATTGACACTGTGAAGGAAGATCCCATGTGGAAAACAACAGCTTTCATATTTGAATATATCAGTAATACAGATTTTAAGCAACTTTACTAGAGATTTTTTTTCTCAAAAATAAATTTAATGGGTTGGCATTGCTCAATGAGAATATATAGTTTTCAGGTAATCATCTCTGTAGAATTTGAACTGTTGATTATACTATGTTCCTATCACCTAAAGTCAAATCATTTTCTGTCACCATATATTTGTCCTTCTTTATTCCCCTTCCAACTCCCTCCCTCTGGTAACCACTTCACTTTTCTCTATGTCCATGAGTCTCAGTTTTATATCTCAGCTATGTGTGAAATCATATAGTTCTTAGATCTTGATAGACTTTAATATCCTGTTTTATAGGTATGAACTACTTAAAGCTCTGGGTTACTACCACAGCAAAGGAATCCTATACAGGGATGTGAAACCTCACAGTGTTATGACAGATCACCAACAGAAAAATCTGCAACTGATAGGCTGGGGTCCTATAGAGTTCTACCATCCTGCTCAGGAGTACAATGTCCATGTGGCCTCCATGTACTTCAAGGGACCAGAGTTTCTTGTGGACTATCAGATGTATGATTATAGCTTGGACATGTGGAGTTTGGGCTATATTGTTAACAAGCACAATCTTTCGAAAGGAAACTTTCTTCCACAGATAGGACAATACAACTACTTTGTTTTCATTGCCAAGGTTCTGGGTACAGATGTGCTGCAAGGGTATCTGAAGAAGTATCGCATAGACCTAGATCTGTACTTCAATGATACCCTGTGATAACATTCACGGAAACGGTGGAAAATTTTTATCCATAGTAAGAATACACACGTCATCATCCCTGAGGCCCTACATCTTCTGGGCAAACTTCTGCAATAGGACCATCAGTAGAGAGTGACTGCCAAAGAGGCCATGGAGCACCCATACTTATATGTTGGGGTGAAGGAGAAGTCCCAGCCCTGTGAGGATAACGCTGTGCACACAGTGGTCTCAAAGCCACCCGATCAAGACTGTAGAGCTATGGGTAACATGGCATTGATGCTTGCCAATGAAACCCACCAACCAAACACAAATCTTGAAGGAAAACTACAATGGAATGAAAAGGAAATTCTAGTCATTTCTTCTAAACTCAAAGGCAAGCAAAGAACTAAAAGTCTGTCAAAAAGAAACTCCCTAGTACTGCTCCAGAAGGACTTGCAAGCTGTGGTAGTGAGTGAGACATGAGACAATGCACGTAGTTCAGGATCTGAGAGACCTCTCCCCTTGGAATGAATGGGAAAGGAGAGACTCGGAGTTGTACCACAACTTTATTTAACAGGGGACGACTGTTGAATTAACCCATTCGGTCAACAAGCTCTAAATATTTGACTTCCTATCTATTCCACTGTGGTCTGGGTTCCCTTGGGTGAGATTCGGGCTTAAATTTTGGCAACATGTCAGCAGTCTGTACCAACACACCAGCCTCATTTATAAAAAGGTGCTATTAAATCAGTGACAGTATTTAAAAAAAAAAAAACTCTTCTACAAATTCATGTTTTATGTATTTTTTATGACATGAGCTTTTAGGAAATTTACCTCATCCCTGCAGTTTCATCTGAAGTGTTTTCATTTGGTAGCAAACTGTAGTCACTCTCATGAGTCCCTTTTGATGTCAGCAGATGTCACTTTATACCTTGTGATGCCATGAATAGGTCCATCTGTCTCATCAAATGCTAAATGCTAGTGCATAACTTGGAGCTCACTGTAACCTTTGTTGATTTGCCTAATCATAAAATCTTGTTGCTATTTATATATACTGTATTCCCCATGCCTAGACTATTTTTGCTGAATTAATTAGTGAACAGATAATGTCATTTGCCTCATCTGCATAAAGGGGTAACTGAGGCATAATTCAAGAGACTTCTCCTAATGTAAGGAAGGACAGAATATCAATAGATATTCAGAGTAGTAATGTTCTAACTAGGAAAACATAAGAATAAGGAAGATTCCACTGCTAAATTGTGTGATGGTTTTGGCCCAGCTACTTTGCCTAACTAGATATTGATTTCCTTTTCTGTAAAATAGGGCCATCTGGTACTTGAGAAGACCTCATTGTTCGGTTCCTTGTTCTGTCTGGATTAATTGTCTATCTCTTCAATGTAGCATTACCATTCAGACATAGGTGATTCACACAGATCACCATTAAAATAAAAAAAAATATATAGAGGCCAAGTCTACCAGTCTTGTCTTACTAATTTTGGAACAGAATGATAGAATTCAGGGTCTCAGAGCATATAGTGGTACCCTGGTATCCTTGTTTCAACTCTCACTAGCGAAACTAAATACTTTCTAAAGACTCAGTACAGATGTTTACAATTCATTTTGGCTTTGAGAGAAAAAATACTTAAAGGATTTCCTCTGTCTATAAAGTTAAAAGAAAGTACATGGGCTAGTTTATTGTATAAGAGCCCGTGTTGTCTTATTAAGGTTAAATCTTAGTAGAGAGAAATGTCACTAAAATTTGCAAATTTACCCAGAGATTATATTCATTTGTCTTGTCTGTCAACTAATAATAACCCAGCAGAATTCCAACAAATAAATAGACTAAGGCTCTTGGAGTTTAACCAAAATGGCCATATGTCTGAGGTATAAATGAGCTAATCTTTTGCCATTGAGGTGACATTGAGCATCCCTCATTGTAGAGCTTTAAAGTAATGTTCTTTCATACTGATTAGGCTTTGGTAGAGGACAACTGAGAAGAAAAATTAACAGGGAGAGGATTAGAGGGAAAGGCTAGGTTCTGAAATAGCAAGAGGCAGCATCTGCTTTAAAAAATGTGATGCACATGAAGATCATAGCAGAGTTCTGTTAAAATGGTTGATCTCATTATAAGACTTATTAATTAAAAGTTAGTGATAATCCTGAACCACTACTGACTGCAGATCTTATAACCTACAATCTTGGTTGGGGAAATATGCAGAAGAACCTATTTCCATTTCTTCACTTTGATTGCCAGCCTTTTAAATACTTCTGCCTCTGGACTTTAACCAATTACAAATGACCTGGGGACATTATATTTTTATAGCAATACTCTTCGAAGCAAAAGGCATTAAAAGCAGGTTGTCTGGATGCCTTCCTGTCAGTGTTTGGCTCTACTCCAAGACATATTTCCTAATTCTATTTATCAGGGATAGAGAACTGTGAGCAAATGTTATACTTCACCAAACAAGAAGTGAAGGTCTTCCCCTTAGGGAGCTTCTTATCTAAATAAAACTAAAGAAATGGTTCCTAGGGCTTGATAAACACTTCTTCAGGCTGCTTTCACTGAAGATACCAAAAGCTGGATTTCTGAAGAGGAAAATGAACAAGAAAGGGAATCTTAAAGCATGGGTAAGGTGGGAAAAAAAGACATGAGAGTGTGATGTTATTAAAACTCATTGTAATCTTCAAGTTGCTCCTTAAGATAGATAGATTGGCTGAGTGAAATAAAAGAAATAAAGGATTTAAAAATGACCTATGTGTACTACTTCAGGCTTTTGCAGTAGCTTGGCAAGTACGGGATAAAATAGAACTAGTGAATTGGCTGTCATATGCATTGTCCTGTATAGTCATGCCATTTCTGATGTCACTACTGGCTTGCTGTCAGAGAAACTTAAGCATATTTATAGAACATTTCAGCATAAACATCTTCTGCAAGTCTCTTGGAGATACTGGAATAACTTACTAACAGGTCACATTTGAGAAAGCATTCGACAAGAAATAAAAAGAAAAAATAGTCAAACAACAATTCCAAATAAACATTTATTGCATTAGGTTTAGAATCCATTTCTCCCTCAAGGCAATTTTTCTTGGATAAATGAGTTACTGAATAAATAAAACCATTATTATATGTCAATTCTTCTTATAGAGTTTTTTCATGGAAGCAAGTTATTTTGAATGTTGATAATAATTTGTTATTTACATAGAAATTTGAAAAATATAGATATTATCAGGCAAATTCATTCTCATAAACAGATAGCATAGGCAACAAGAGCCAAGTCATGGACAGTTGGGATAGGTTTGTCTTATTAATATAGTTCTTTTCACATATAGTCTAAATATCTTTGAGCACATTACCATCTGTGTGTATTCTGCTAATGAACTTTAGCCTCCACGAAGGTCAGTCACTTAGCATTGATTAGTTATATGAAGACTGCTTAATTTCCAAGCCATTAATGAGGCACACTCTCTCATTAGGTTGACTCTTCCTCTTGTTAGTGCAAATGGTCTATTAATGAGCCTTTAGCATATCTTGGTGAAGTCTGCTTGCCAATGAAACTCAAACATGGCACAGAAACTCAATGCAAGCTGTATTGACAATACTATGGCACTTGGATGTAACTGATAATTAGTAAAACACAACAATAACCTCCTAGGGACTTCTCCTTGTTTGCAACTTTCCACTCCCCCCTTTTTTTTTTGGAAGGGGGTGCACTCTTGAAAGAATGACTCTCTTTAAGACCTGACACAGGACACCAGGAAGTGACATTGAGAGTTGTACAGTGTGTTCTGTCTTTCTACTAGCTATACCTGTACCAGGCCTCTCTAAGAGGCCCAGAAGACTCAGAGAAAATGATAAGCAAGTGCTTCATCTGGTTTAAGAACTCAGTTAATGCACCCTAAGTTATTATTTCCTTGGTCACAGAATACAGTCAGTTGGTTTGTTATATAGATTACAACTGAACTCGTAATCCTGCTTGGTAGCAAATAAAAATGTGTTCCATGTGTCACAAGGAGAATCAGATGAGAGAATGTGTATAATACCACCACTATCTTACATAAAAACCTGTCAGCACATATTTTCTGTTTACTCATGCTGTGGTTTGGGGATTTGCAGTCTCAGCATTCATAAGGTATTTCCTTCTTTCAGGGTCCTCAAGCCTTCTCAGGAGTCAGAAGCTACCAGCCTCACATGGGGCTCCATGGCCTAAGGAACGCTTCCCACAGGTATGGCTAATTTCAGAAACAAGCTGTAGTGCATTATTTTGCTTTGTTATTTTACCTTAAACTAGAACTTTTAAAATGTTTAAAGCTAAAGATACATTTTAAAGAATGTTTAATTATAAAAATTTAAAATAGTAAATAATTTATATAAAATGCTTAAAATAGTAAATAAAATATTAAATAATTTTAAAAGATTATTCATTTAAAAATATAAAAGCCAGTCATAGTTACCACTAACCCTCAGTTGCTACCAATCAGTGTGAATCTAATTGTAGCTTTCCCTTCAAAAGTGATCTGTCTTAAATACGAGAAAAATCTTGAGTAGAGAAAGATTCTATCAAAAACATTAAATTGTTTAGCAGTAGCCCCACTATAAAATAGGAGGCCAAGAGCACTAAGAATCAAATTCGTTTCTTCGTTCATTCAGCAAATCTGTACTGACCTGTATCACATGCCAGGCACTGCATTAAACCCTGGAGGTTGAGCACTGGTGGCCACACATGGTCTCTGCTCTCATGGAACATAACCTCTAGTAGGGAGAGAGCTATTAGGCAAATAAACATGTGATCAGTGACCTGAAGGAAAAGAATAGGGTATTTCATGTCTCCCTTGAAGTTCATAATACATGTTCACATATCAAAGGCTCTGAGAAGTCATACTGTAAAAAAAAAAAACAAAAAAAAAAACCCCTTTAACCCAGAATAACTGAACACCTTAATTTTGGGGGTGACCAGTGATGATCTCTCTGAGATAGCAGCATTTAAGCAAAAAAGATGAAGGCTGAGTAGGAATAGCAAGACAGGTAAAAGGACAGACAGAGGGAAGGGAATATGCCCTGAGGAGGAATTAGCCTGGAACACCAGAAGAGCTGACAGAATGGTTGGAGCAGAGGGAGCCTGTGGGGTAGAATGGTAAGCAGCAAGGTTGCAGAGATTGGCAGGACTCAGGCCAGGCAAAGCTTTGTAGGTCACAGTAAGGTGCTGGAATTTTATTCAAAGTATAATGAAAAGTATTAAACAATTTTTGGTGAAATAATAGTGTGGTGTTTTTTGTTTGCTTGTTTGTTTTTAAGACAACTGTCTGTAGCATGGATAGTCATTTAGAGGACAATAAGAAGGAAAGCTGGAAGACCAGTTAAGAGGCTACTACATTAGTCTTGGGGAAGGATGATGGTAGTTTGGACTTGGGTAAATCAGAAGCATAGTTTTCCGGGGGACAGATATAAACTCACAAGTTATTTTGAGATTAGGTATTGTGGGTTACTGAGGGACAAGAAAAAGCCAAGGTAAATACAGTGCCTAGTCCAAGTTCCAAGGATAACAAGCATGGATTCTACAAGAAACTCAGGATAACAAATCCCAAAAGATATTCTATCACTCTAGACATCCTTTAGGAAAAAAAAGTGTCTACTCTCCCACACACTTGGAAAAGCAGCATACTCTAAGTCCCTTTTGGAATTTATAACATGATTTAGCATATTAAAGGCTCCGATAATTTTTGCAGTAAAGAAACCCCTTTAAAATTTTTTTTACTCAGTATTTTTTAACTTTTTTTTGCCCATAGACTCTTGTTTTATGTTAACACTCATTATAGGGTTGTGAAAGTTAAGTGCTCAGTACAGGATCTGACACATAGTAAACAATGACTGTTTGTTGTAGAAGTTGCTGTTGGAATTATTTAAATTGCTTTCAGAAACAAGTTATACACCCCAGGACCAGAGTAAAGAAGCATCAATTGCTCTAACTCCTTGAGAACTTTGAATTTTGCATAGAGAGAGTTCAGGCCCAACTTTTCAGTTCTGTCTCACTTGATCAGTGTGTTTTATGTCCATCAGCAGGTCTTCATCCTCAGTATGAATAAACTCTCCGAGATTAAGGGTTGGGGAGAGCCTTGAAGACTAGCCCATACCTTCCTTCCCAGGAAACTCCAGGCCATGAATTTTTGAAGCTCAAACCAAACAAACAAATTCTAAAATATTAGCCAAATTTCCAGTTCATCTTAGATCAATAGGTTTTTAAATGGGATGCCCTTCCTGGAAAATTTTTTGGTGCCAAAACAAAAAATACCTTCTCTTACCTCTTTTTAAAGCATTGAAAGGGGACAAAGGTACAAACTTCTAGTCAAAAAATGAATGAGTCATGAGGTTCTGATTTACAGCATGGTGACTATAGTTAATAATACTGTATGGCATATTTGAAAGTTATTAAGAAGGTGGTTCTTAAAAGTTCTCATCACAAGAAAAATTACTGTGTAACTTTGTATGGTGACAGATGTTAGCCTGACTTACCGTGGTAATCATTTTGCAACATATACAAATATCAAATCATTGTGTTGCATGCCTGAAACTAATATAATGTTGTATGTCAATTATACCTCCATAGAAAGAAAATAAATAAAACTTTCTTTTTTAAAAATATTAACTGGCCTTGGCTGGTTGGTTCAACAGTAGAGCCTTGGCCTGGCGTAGGAAAGTCCCGGGTTTGATTTCTGACCAGGGCACACAGAAGAAGTGCCCATCTGCTTCTCCACCCTTCCCCCTCTCCTTTCTCTTTATCTCTCTTTTCCCTTCCCGCAGTCAAGGCTCCATTGGAGCAAAGTTGGCCCAGGCACTGAGGATGGCTCCATGGCCTCTGCCTCAGGTACTAGAATGGCTCTGATTGCAGCGGAGCAATGCCCCAGAGGGTCCGAGCATCACCCCCTGGTGGGCATGCTGGGTGGATCCCAGTCGGGCGCATCCCCTGCTTCTTACTTCAGAAAAATACAAAAAAAAAAGTATTAACTAACACCCTATGCAAAATTTAATAAGATTTCAAGTTATGCTTTAAAGATCTCTACTTGTCAAGAGAGAAAATAAGGTCAGTAATTGTATATATGCTCAATAACATCCTGTTCCTCTAGGTAAATAATCTTTCATGAAGTGACATGATTATTTCATGATACCTTAAACACTAAAGGAAACTATAGGTGACCACTGGTTGTGGGAAAGGAGAGAAATGAAATCAGAGAGATAATAAAATCTACTGCTTAGTGTTACCCTTTAAACTTAAATACATATGTTGGCCTGAGCACAAAGGTTGCCAGTTCGATCCTTGATCATCAGGGCACAGATCAATGGACAGGAACAGATCAATGTTCCTGTCTCTGTCCATCCATCTATCTATCTATCTATCTATCTATCTATCTATCTATCTATCTATTTCCCTTCCTCTCTATCTAAAATCAATAAATAAAAATTTTAAACTTAAATTCTGGGAGTCCATGGGTTACATATGACATTTCAATTTTATGACGCTCACTCCCATAAAAACCTAAAAAAAAAATGAGATGTGAGTGTTTTGGTTTATGCTATTAGCATTGTACTTACAGACTACGTGGGCAAACTAGCTTGTGTGCAGCAGAAGAATATGCAATAACACGGCATATGAGTGGGGGAGTTGGCATCCCCGGTATGCTTACCTATGCCATTTTGGACTGTTAAAAGCGCAAGTGTTCCATCTGTGTTAGGCTAGGGTGTGTTTCAAATTTCACCAAAATTCGGGTTATGTCACTGCCTTAGGAATGGAACTGTGTTGCAAACCAAGGACCCCGGTACATAAAATGCTCTCTGTCCAGAAGAGCAGAACCGAAGACACTTCCTTGGAAGTGCTATCACTTTTATTTTGTATACAATAACTAAAAAATATAACAACAGTAGTAACAACAAAAAAACAACTGCCATCTATTGAGTGTAATACATCAAAGGTTCGCATAAGTGCTCTTTCTACATATCTTCTCCAATTCATACAGTAACTCTTATAGTAGATTACTTATTTAGCAGCTAAAGCACTGGTGATTTAGTAATGCACTCAAGATTTAGTAGTTACCTATTTTATATATTAGATTTGACCCAGATGGGTATAGCTCCAGAGCAAGGCCTACTTTTATATACCTCTTCCTAAGTAGTTATCTAGCATGGCAAAACAGGTGCCTACATTAGAGAGAGACAATGCATGTGCATTGTACAGTTGTGAATGGATAAAATCATATCTTACATCAAGAAGAGAATAAGTTTTAATTCTTAACCTGGAATTGAACAGGAATAATTTCTTACTGCTCAATTAGTCATGAAATCTTTTTGAAAGACGATTAAGGGTAATATCTGAGCGGACTTTCAAGATTACTCCATTTCTGTCACTTAAAGAAACCAGATGGGAACATCCTTTTCCCTCTTGCATGTGTCTGGGAAATAGTATTCAAAGAATACTTCCACAACAAATAAACCTAGAAGCTTGAATTCCAAATAGAAATTATTAATCCTATATATAATTTCTTTCTGTGCTTGCCTTTCTTCTTTTCTCTTTTTCTGCTCATTTTTCTTTCTTTTTTATTTTTTATTTTTCTGAAGTTGGAAATGGGGAGGCAGTCAGACAGACTCCTGCATGTGTCCGACCGGGATCCACTCGGCAAGCCCACCAGGGAGCGATGCTCTGTCCATCTGGGGCGTCACTCTGTTGCAACCAGAGCTATTCTAGCACCCGAGGCAGAGGTCACAGAGCCATCCTCAGTGCCTGGGCCAACTTTGCTCCAATGGAGCCTTGGCTGCGGGAGGGGAAGAGAGAGACAAAGAGGAAGGAGAGGAGGGGGTGCAGAAGCAGATGGCCAACCAGCCAGGGCCTCAATGGTCTTTAATATTTTGGAGCCAAAGAATGATAATCTTCAGTTGAAGTGTAAAATATAAGCTATTTTGGCTGCCAAAACAGAGGATCCATAACTCCAAACACAGTGTTGCCCAAGCTTTTGGGGCAAATCAGAGTGTGGAAGCTGCATTGTCAGGTGAATTCTGAATGCAACTCATCCCTACAGGCCTTGCAACAAAACAAAATAAAGCAGTTTTTGGTGAGTCTCTCTTCCATGCCAGGACACCCAATTTTTTATGCTTTTTTAAATGAACAATGCTAATAGTTGTCATGCCAACCCTCCCCATTGGCAAGTTTTTCAAAAGAAGCCTGAAACATTTGCTGCTTTGTTCCCATAAAATCAAGGCACAGAGGGAACTCTTTGGATGACCCTAAAGATTAAGCAAAGTACTAGCCAAACTTTGGCATTTTCTAGTAAAAACTTACATATAGCTTATTAGGACTGTACAGTGTACCTGCAGTAGACGTTTGGAACCAGTGACAATATATATATATGGGCTTGAGGAAACTTGATGCTGCTAAACTTCGCCTCTGCCTTAAATTTATCATGCGACCTTGACCCTCTGGCTCCTCTTCTGTGAACCTGGAATAAAAGCAGTGACTATCCACATGACCCTTAATCACTGGGCAAATGAAAAATGCTACACATAGTCAGTGTTAAATAGTAATAACAAAATCTAAAAAAAAAAAGGCAGGTCATTTCCACTGAGAACCATCATACTCTGAACCACAGATCAGGGAGTACTTGAAAATAAAACACACATTTCATACCACAGTGTATTTTCCCCTTTCCTGGTTCATCTCTAAAGTATAATATGCCTTCCTGCAAACTTATTAGGAGCAGTAATCATGTTTCTTATAGTGACGGATTGATTAGGTTTAAAAGAATGAGAGAGAAAAAATGATAAAATGTACACTCTGGGGGTGACTCCATTACTTAGAAAAATTTAGCTTTCAGTAGATAGGCAGACAATCATTAACAGTAAGTCCATCCCCAGCCCTTGAGAGGGAGGTGTAGAGGAGAAAAGGGCATGTTAACAGAACTCCATCTAGTCCTGCCCAAAACTGTTTAATCCCTACCACAATTTCCATGAGAAGGAAAATCAGCGTTGTCTTTTACTACTGGGCTTATAATACCCACATCTTTAAAGTTACTGCTGAGTTGATCCGTGTAGAGGCAACCAGGTCACCAAAAAGATAGTCTCTTACAATAATTGATCAGATGGTCACTTCAATTCAATCAGCAACACCAAAAGTTGATAACATTGGGCCATTAAACAAAATAAAGAATCATCTCAACCACTGTAATGACTAAATTACATCTACTATGCAATCTCAGTATGTCAGTGAATATAGTTTTCAAACAAAATCTTTTAGGTAACCACAGTATATCAAACAAATAAAAGTGGAGCTGCTGTGGTTGAAGTGGAGTGGGTGAACACAGAGTCCTCTTTGTTCTGTCTCTCTCTGATCACTGGATTAGCTCCTGAAGCATCTGCACTGAATCCTTAGGAATTCATAGAACACAAACCGAAAATAATTTGTACCTATCCCAAACCCTTCATTATTTTTTTAGATAAGAACACTGAGGCTCAGAGAGGGAAAGTCACTTAACCACAGTACCATAGATTATGAGTAATATCGCCAGGACTACAATCCAGGAGTCCACATTACCTGTCTAGCACCTGACCCTATATGGATTCTTCATGTAGGTCCAGGGTAAGTCAGGTCTCTGTCCCATGGGTACAGCCCTCTTGAGAAGGGAGGAAGGTATACAGGAATGTACAGTGGCCAACACATGGGAAATGCAGATACCAAGGAGTGAAATGCACATCAGGTGAAAGCTTTATATGCAGCAGAGTATTTCTTTTCCACAGATCTGATCTCTCTCCTATAAGAGCATAGCTAGCTTCTTACAGAAGCAATACCAAGCCAAACTCTTCAAAAAGGTACTTGGCATATTCAACACAGTACTTGGCAATTAGTATGATAAATTTAAGGCAGAGGTGAAGTTTAGCAGCATCAAGTTTCCTCAAGCCCATATATATATATATTGTCACTGGTTCCAAATGTCTACTGCAGGGACACTGTACAGTCCTAATAAAGCTATATGTAAGTTTTTACTAGAAAATGCCAAAGTTTGGCTAGTACTTTGCTTAATCTTTAGGGTCATCCAAAAAGTTCCCTCTGTGCCTTGATCACTAGCACTGTTTTAGACACTCTCTCTCTCTCTCTCTCTCTCTCTCTATATATATATATATATATATATATAATATATGTATAAATTATATATATATATATAAATTATTTTCTCTCTTAATTATGTTTCCATATCCAGTTTGGTTGCAAACCACAAACACCCAATTGCTTTATAGTTATAACACGATTTTCACTGAAAATACATTACCATTCTAATCTAGTTGGTAAGATAACTAGATGTGGATGTAAATGTGTGTTATTTTAAAGAAGCAAATCACTCTTAAAAGTTAGATCAAAACTGTAGTTATTGATACCATGCCCATGGATTCTGAAGGAAATTCTCAAGTAGTAGATGCAAAAATGTTTTGAGTAGTGACAACAAAATCGAAACAACTATATAGCCTCACAGATAATGAAGTTGAAAATGCCAATGCCAATTTAGATATTTAAGGATGGTCATTCTGGCCATTCAGCAAGGGTCTTCTTTCCTTCTGGCCTCACTTCCCCAACAGGGACATGTGCCTAACACATAGTTAAGAATTAAGATGAAAAGTCCAAGATGAAAGGCAAGTCATCAAAAAAGCCCCTGCCAGGCTTAGTGTACCATAGAGCAGGATTTAAGCCCCAAGGTCAAAACAAAATTTGAAGAAAACTCAAGAGATCATCTGGTGAGGTCATTGCCTTAGGTAAGTGAATCTGTAATTTTCACAGAAGATGATTCACTTAATTTAAAAGAAAATTTCTTCAAATGTCAACCTACATCTTAAATCATCTATTATACTTTGACTACAGAAGAGAAGTCTTCTTTATCAAAAATACCTCATTTCTTTCAAGTCATCCTTTAGACTTCTTTAATCCAAGGTAAAACAATTACCTTTCATCTTAGAGCTTATTTTCTTTCCCTTTCATCATCTGGGAAGACTAGACCTACCCTCAGCTCATCAAGATGGATTTGTCTCAAATCACAATGTTCCAGTGTGGCTGTAACCTCCCTTCCTTTACAGCTGAAGCCAAGGTCTCTAAGGAGCAATAATGTATTTGTCTGGTGAGCTTCAGGGGAACATGTATTTAGTTTAACTCTCCAATAAAATTACGAGTATGTTATGAACTGTATTTTAATAATATACTGAAATAAAATATGCAATTAAAATTTTAAATTACATTTTTATTTTTTTATTTTTAGAGAGGGAGAGGAAGGGAGAGAGACAGAGACAGAGAGAAACACTGAACTGTTGTTCCACTTACTCATGCTGTCATTGGTTGTTTCTTTTATGTTCCCTGACCAGGGATCAAACCTATAACCTTGGCATGTAAGGATAATGTTCTAACCAACTGAGCTACCCAGTCAGGGCCTAAATTTTTAAATTAAGTTTTCTAAGTTTGATGCTGTAAGTTAAACCTATAAGTTGGTATAAGAATACATAATACAGTATATTAAATTTATTGAGAGTATCATATGTGAAGGGGAAATACTCTTACCAATCAAAAAAGAGAAAGATAAATTTAAAAGTGTTCATATAGATCAAGATAAGATAAATTTTATAAAATTAAATTGAATACATCTGAACTTTTTACTTTAAGAATATATTTTTTCTCTGACAGAATTCACTATACTCAAATTCCAGGTACTGAAGGAGAAAAAGATAAGAACTCTCCTAGTATTAAAGAAAGTTGTTAATTTTCTCCAGTTAGAGTCAATCTGCCTTTGTGCTCAAGTTGGTTTCAAGGTTTGAAATTTTATATAGATAAATTAGATACTTCTAAAATGACAATGAATTCTACATTAGAATCCTTTGTATTGGACAGTAAAGAAACTGGAGAGAACTTAAAGAGGAAGCTGAGATTGCTCTTGATCTATTTCAAATGAAAAAAATAAACTGTTTGGAAATCCAGGGTCAGAAGCTAAATAGAAGGATGATATAGGCCTCATCAAAGTGGAACTACCAAAGTCTCATTTTCTAAGAATGTTAATGATTTGCTCAAGCTTATTGTCATTCGGTAGTTCTCCCTTAATTTGATGGGCTCAGTATAAACTGAAAATTCAAAGTCACTTACTTTAAAATTATTAATAATTTTAAGATGTGACCTTAAACAAATAGCCATATATTCTCCAGCAAAATAGCTTTAAGAGGAACAACAAAGAATTATAATTTAGGATGTGTGCTCTAATGGTGAACTATGCCCAAGTTCAGAGAAACATAAGAATGATTTTTTTATGGACTTGGGAGGAGCTGTGGTAAACAAAGGGTTCATTGGAGGAAACTAAGATTTTAAAATATCATGACTTTTCATTAGATGAAACATGGCATTCTCCCATTAGTTAAGCTGTTATTGGGCAAAGAGAAATCTTTTCTTCCTCCTGCTCAAATAAAGTAGTATCACTTCCTCTTAGATATGCATTAAGACCAGTAGTGTTGGAGGGGTTTATTAATTTTCACAGTGTCCGCAGCAAAGCATTAACTAAGTACAGGTCCCTTCTATATGTGCGACCCTTTGCAACTGCACAAGTTGTATACATATAAAGCCAGCTCTGGGTGTTATAAATATTTTGAGAATCATATGCCCCCTTTGAAACTGTAAGGAAAGCTATAGAAACATGCATACATTCACACACACCCACACTCACAATTTTGCATAGAGTTTTTTTTGTTTTTTTGGTGGGGGGGGTTGTGGGCTCATTTAAGCCCTGTCTATGGACTGTATGATCCATTAGATTAGATTGATTCTGTGAGACTCCAGGAGGCAGAGAAAGGATCCACTGGTAGAAGTTTATAAAAGGCAAATTTTGGCTTCCTAAACAAGCCTTTTCAAAATTAAAGAGGCTGCTTTACTAGGCATTAGGTTTCAGAAATATAACTGTCAACTGAACCATCAACTGTGTGGTATGCTCTAAAAAATATTCCTACAATGGTGAGAGGCTGGATTACATAAACTATTTCCTTTTGTTAGTTCAACTATAAGAAGTTTCTACTCCACAGCTCCTCTTTACCCACCCCAGTTTTTGATATCTTGAATATACTTGGTTTCAGCTGTCTTGATTTATTCCATTTTCCTTGACAAGGTCTTTAACTTCCTGAACGTCAGGTTCATGTAAATTAACCTGTAACCTATGGGTCTACTTAAAATCAACATGTTAATTTTATGCAAAGTGATGCAAAAGTTCTATCCTCCAGTTTCTTTAGGGGAAAAAAATTCTGACTGTTTTCGCAAATGGACAAAGCTGTATAAATAATAAAGAATGTGAAAATGGCATACAAAGCTTTTAATTTGACTTTGGGTGATGGGAATGCAGCAAAATCAAATGTCAAAATAACCTAGAGATGTTTTCTCTGAACATATGTACCCTGCTTTATCAATGTCACCCCATTAAAATTAATTAAAAAGAAAAGAACAACAAAAAAGAGCACCAAGTAAATGTGAGGGGGATCACCCAAGAAGACTGATGATACATGACCCTTCCAATAAAACCCCTGGGAGGTGAGAGGGAATGACAAGCCCCATTTTAAAATTCAGGGAATAAAAAAAAAAAAAAACGAAGTAAATATCCTACAACCACATAGAAAAAAAAAGTGAAATTACCCAGGACATGAAGCTACTAATTCTCTTCCCTGTTCTTGTATGCAGGAGGTAAAAACCTAAAGTCCTGTGCCTCAAAATACTAGGGTTAGAGTTCACAACTTCTAAGAAATAAAGGAAAGGCCCTTTTCTGACTGAAAAACAACTTTTATTCTGGCAACAAATTGTCAAAGCTCCTAAGGATGTTTTTGCTCTAACTTTCTAATCATGACATATACCATAAATGATGTGTTTCGTGTTCATTTTTCTAATCAGTAGGAAGAGTCAGTGAACCACATTTTAGTGCCATTCAGGGGCTCTACTCCAGAACTTAAAGTGACAACTTGAAAAGCAAGGGACAAAGGTACATGGTTGGGTAGCAAATTCTTTAAAATATATGTCCTAAAGGCCTCTTCACTGTACAGCTTTTATTTTTATGACATTTAAATTTTAATCAAGATCTAAGGAGATTTATTAAACTCAGAATAAGATTTTAGATATCTGCTCACTAACTGGTCAGCTCTTTTTTTAATTTTTCATTTATTTTTGTACTTTTCCAACGTTTGAAGTGGGGAGGCAGTCAGACAGACTCCCACATGCACCTGACCACGATCCACCTGGCATGTCCACCAGGGGGCAATGCTTTGGCCACCTAGGACATTGCTCTGTTGCAACCAGAGCCATTCTAGCCCCTGAGGCGGAGGCCATGAAGCCACCCTCAGTGCCCGGGCCAACTTTGCTCCAATGGAGCCTTGGCTGGGGGAGAGGAAGAGAGAGACAGAAAGAAAGGGGAGGGGGGAGGGGGGAGAAGCAGATGTGTGCTTCTCCTGTGTGCCCTAACTGGGAATCGAACCTGGGACTTCCACATGCCAGGCCAATGCTCTACCACTGAGTCAAATGGCCAGGGCCACTGGTCAGCTCTTTAAAATGGAATTAATTTTAAGTAAAAAAGTGAGTCAAAATAAATAGCAACAGCTTTGGCCGAGCAACAGTTAGGTGAAACACAAAGGATTTAAGAATAACAACTAGGGATTAAGTAAGATGCAAAAAGATACAAGAGGTCTGGGATCTGATATCAAAGGAGAAATTAGTAATTGAGGAGGTGCTCAAAGAACTGGAAGACTTTGCTTTAAACAAAAGTAAAAAGGAAGGATGAAATGCAGAGATTCTAAAAGGCTAACTTAGACCTTGTTGATGTAGCAGTGTGCTGATAAAACCAGGCTCTTCTACTACCTGGACAATTATTGGGGGCCTAGTTCCTTTATATTGTCATTCCACTGGGTATGCTGTGTAAAGGAGAAAAAAACTGTCAGAATTGCTTGTACTACAACAGTTTAAAATGTACTTGTTACCAGTTCTGCCAGTGGTGTTGTTTTGTCCATTTTTCAGCAAAGCCATAAGTTCAATATGGGATATAATAGCCTATATGGCAGAAAGGGACTTTAGTTGTTCATCTATACAGCAGTTTACTGAGGTTCTTTTTAAGTCTAGGCCATATGAATAATGTTTTTGTTTAAGAAAAAAATTTTTTAAAGCCATTGGTCTGCCCCTTCCAAGGCAACAAGTCTTACTTGCTCTCCTATGGTGTGTCTTTAGTTAGTTCCACCACATGAGTCATAAATACATCAAGTCACTAAACATCGAGGAGATTGAGCCAAAATGGATAGCATCCATACATTACAAGCTCATTAGAAACCGTAAATTCTACATGAATGTGAGCTCTGCAAATGAGGATGGAGCTTTAGAGGGCTCTGATAGCACTTGATAAATCCTTCTCACTGAAACAGCAAAACCTGAGGGTTGGTAGTCTGGGTTTTGGCCACAGTCCAAAAGTGTGAGAAGTAAAAAAACTTGATCATTCAAGGTTGCTCAACGACTTCCTATCTTAATTATTCTGCTCATCCAATAAACATTTGTACATCAACTAATATGTGCAAAGCAGTCCACGAGGTGCAGAAAATTCAAAGAAACAATTCTGACAATTGAATATTTCATAGGTTTGATGGAAAAGATCAATATACAAATAATTACATCACAATATGATCAATTCCGGTATGGAAGTATAAACAAATGTTGCAGGAGCAAAGAAGGGGGACAATTAATTGTGCCTCAAAAAGGTGGGGGAAGTCCAGGGAAAGCTTCACAGAGAAAATGACATTTGAAATAGGTCTTCAAACATGAGTAAGACTATCAAAAGGCAGAGAATGTGGGAAGTGATTCACAAATGAAGAAAATTATAAGATAAAATGTTTAGGGATAGAAAAGTGAACAGTTTTATTTCTGGAATGATGAATAACTGAGGATTGCTTGTGTGTGGAGGGGTGTGTGGTCTATTTAATTATTTAATGAATAAATTAATTAAGGAATAAACTCAGAAGGATCTTGTCCACCACAGAGTATATGCACAAGGCACTTAAACTTTATCTTATACAATAGGGAGCCAGAGGAGATTATATAGGGAAAAAGACATGACCATATCTATAATTAAAGCAAATAAACTAGTAAATATACTATCTGCAAGTATAATGGAGTATGGGTAAGAGAGTAGAAGGGACTAGAAACTGAAGGCAAAAGGACTAGGTAGAAGACTTGTGCAATCAGTCTTTGGGAGAGAAAGGACAAAATCGTGAACTTGGTCAGTGGCAGGTTGGAAGAAGAAAAGAGATGTGGGTTTGGAGGACGTTTTTAGAAATAGAATTAGTAGAAAAACTTGGTTATTAATGTATATGGAAAATTGTAAAGATTTGGAAATCACACCATATATTGTTTCAAAAAGAATGGGAGTGCTACCTGACCAGGCAGTAGCACAGTGAATAGAGCATTGGCTTGGGATGCAGAGGACCTAGGTTCAAAGGTTGCCCACTTGAGTACAGTGTCGATGCCTTGAACGTGGGATCATAGACATGACCCCATGGTTGCTGGCTTGAGCCAAAGGTCACTGGCTATAAGCCCAAGGTCACTGGCTTGAGTCCAAGGTTGCCGGCTTGAGCAAGGAGTCACTCAATCTGCTGTAGCCCTGCAGTCAAGGCACATTTGATAAAGTAATCAATGAACAAGTAAGGTGCTGCAATGAAGAATTGATGCTTCTCATCTCTCCCCTTTACTGTCTGTCTGTCCCTATCTGTCCTTCTGTCTCTCTCCCTTAAAAAAAAGGGGGGGGAATGGCAGTGCCATTTTTACCAAGGTAGGAAACACAAGAGGAAGGGTGGGATTTGAAAGCAAGAGATGAAGAGCTCAGTTTTGGACAAGTTGATTCACATAACCTGTGGGCCATCCACGTGAAGATGTCTAGTAGGAAAATAGCAGATTGTAACTCAGAATAAACGTAAAGACTAGTTTTTTAGAGCTATAATCCTCAAAGTTCAGAGGTTCTTATCCTTGGCTGCACATTAGAATGGCCTCAAAGTTAAAATAAACAATAACCCAAAAAATTATTGATGTCTGCACCTCACTCCAGTTTAAATAAACCAGTAAATATGGGGATAAGAACAACAGATAGTTAATACCATGGGAATAGACATTCAGGAAAACTGTAGAATAATATATAAAGGGCATATTAAAAATAAATTGCTGATGAAAAATACCTCTTTTTAGGGATGTTCAGAATAAAATGAAGATGGAGATTGAAAAACAGTGGCTAGAAAGATATGGACAGACCCAGAATAAAGTGATGTCACTTGAGCAAAAGTGAAGAAAGCACCAAAAAAAAAAAAAGTGTGTTCAATTGCATCAAATGCTCAGTAGTTACCCAAAATACTCCCTCGAATGGTTTAATAATGAATAGCTGTCACCTGTTAAAGGATCAGATAGTTCTGAGTAAAGGAGAGAGGGAGAGATAGGTCAAGAAAACTGTGAATAGTTTTGAATGCTTTTCAGATTTAGTGATGGCTAGATGATCAAGAAGGGAGAAAGGATATTAAAGTAGACTGGAGTGCCAAAGAAAAAATCTTTCAGTCTCATAACTTTTCCCTGCCTTCAACCTCTGAATACCTAACTGAAGATCTGCTTGACAAGTAACTCGAGTTCTACCTCATAGATCCAGAGTTACTTCTTGTGATCATCCAAGCAGATTAGCTCTTACAAAGTAGAGAATCAGAATCAGGGGTGGGTGGTTGGGGAGGGTGGTTGGGTTATATGTGCTTAGCCCAATCACAGTAGGGTGCCTAGAAAATCTGTGATTTCTTCTACTATCAAACTCCAAAGACAGCCATAGGGTTGTAAAACAGATTCAGAGCTATAGAAGGAATGTATTACAGTGCCACCTGCTGGTAATGATAAGACCAGAACCAAGTTTCCTTATTTTTTTTAAAAAAATTATGAATTCCCTGAAGCTGAAGATTGAAGAATACAGATAAATAAACTGTATTCTGAATTATAATTAAGAGCAGTAACTCACTCAGTAGCTTCTGTTATTCAAAAGACATTTTCACAATTGGAGATAAAGTTCTTATTGGGCCTTCTTAGTATAATAAATGGAAAGCATGCATAAAAACACTAGAAGCCAAAGACTAAAATGTCCCACCAACTTTGCCCCTACCTCCCAATCTAAGACACTTCAACCCACATTTCCTTTTTAGACTCTCAATATATTTTCTATAGTTTTAAAAACTAAAATATACTCAAGTCACCATCTGCCTAGCTACTTGTTTCTGTGCAAATATGTCTCTTCAACTAGTTAAATCATATACTATCCTCCATCCAATCTGGGATACTTAGTACTCAAAAATAGCCTGCACTTTAGGCATTTATACATTTTCTCCTGCTGTTACCTCTGCTAAGAATATTGCCCCATTGCAATTTCCAAACAAGCCTTCACAATCAATGTCAAATGACAACTCCTCCCTCAACACCATCACCCCAAAGATGGAAATACGAATGTCTCTTTCATTTGAACTGTGTTTGAACCTCTTTTCTGATACTTATATCTTTTATTGATAAAAAAAAAAGTTGTAAAGAACACATACCCATGGTGTAGTGATATCAGTCCATGATCTAAAACCTGGAACTGCCATTTAATATTTGGGGATCTTAGTTAGACTTATCTTCTATGAGCTTCAGTTTCCTCGTTTGTAAATGAGGATAATGATGGCCACAAAAAAAGGGCAGCATGGCACAGAATTTTAAAGTAGGGCTATTCAGTCAGATATACCTAGGTTTAATTCCTGCTTCGGAACCTTACCAGCTATATAAAAGTGGTCAAGTTCTTTATCCACTCAAATTCTCAATTTTTTTCATCTGTAAAATAGGACAATAGTTTGACCTATCTACCTCAGTGTCTTTGTACAAGGCTATGATGTATGCAAAAAGTCTGGCATATAGCTACACTTAATGCTTGTTAGTTTCTCCCTTCACCTATGATTTACTAAATTCTTTGGGAACAAAGTGTATGCTTTTTCTATTTCTGATCACATAAAGGTGCCCAGGACAGAACTTTTTACACAGTGTACTTATATGTTTAGTAAATCAATAAACATCATGATCCTATCACATTTTTTTAGCAGAATTCAGTTTCAGGCAACCACAATCTCATTTCTTCACAAAGAAGTGGTGCCAAATATGTGTCATTCATCTCAAGGGTTTAATAGGTGTTTTTTAAAATCACGTGTTTCTTGTCTGTAGCCATTTATGGAGAACACACTTAAATACAGATCTAAGTCATATCCACAGAGAGTGGTAGGGCCTGACTCTTCTTAGCTTGTGGGAAGGTCATTGAATTTCAAAGCATTTCTTTTAGAGAAGACCTGTTTTGATATAATCCTCACAAATCATTGTGCTTCTCTATGACAGTTTCATATAGATAGATGATAGATAGATAGATAGATAGATAGATAGATAGATAGATAGATAGATGATAGATGTAAAAATAAGGCAAGAGTCAGAATATGAACAAAAATTTAAACCTGCATATTCAGTATTCCTCTAATGGACTAGGGATGTCATGTATATTTTAAGAAATCTCTGGATACCAGTTTTCCCCAAGGACCAAGCTACAATAGGCAGTAATGGTGTACTTTTGCACAGCACATATTTCATTTAGGGTAAATTATACTTGTAGAAGACAACAGAGCCACAAGGGATGCACTTTAGCCTGACATGTCTACATGAGTTGAGTTATGATAGGAACTAAACTAGCAGAAATTATATGTATTTTAAGCTTCTCCCCATTCAGGCATATATTTATACAATATCCTTCATTCCTATACACCAGAGTAGAAAGGAGCTCATTCACTACAGTTCTTGGCTGTTCTTGTTGCTATGTTAAATCACAACATCAAACTTAATAGAATGCTTAATTTAGTCTTCTCTTTCATTCTTCTCTTGCACAGACAGTAATGAACCCAACACATTACTAAGCTTGGAAACTTCTTTTGTATTGAGGGATGCTACAGAGCTGGACAAGATCACCACATGGAATTGCTTTCAGACATTCCTGCTTTTAAATTCATTAAATATTTTATTACATTAATTACCCACACATTTTCATTTAAAGAGGATCAGTGGCATAAAGGACTTCAATACTTCAATATTTTCAAATGTGGTTGATGTGTACATAAATCAATATAATAAATTTTGGTCTTAATTAACATGCTCTTCTCTTTCTCTGCCATTTTTGTTGCCTAAATTCTTAATGGAATTGCCAGGGATGTCCCCTTTTGGATGGTTTTGCTGCTTTATTAATTGTCACCCCCTCTTTTAGTAAATCTCTCTCTCTCTCTCAACCTCTCTCTCTCTCTCTCTCTCTCTCTCTCTCTCACACACACACACACACACACACATACCTCAAACATTCTTCGAATTCAAGAAACATATTCACATAGCCAAATACAGATTTTTGTAAACAATGAGATGCTTTTCATTTGGGTTTAGATTGGAAAATATTCCTTAATTGACTATATTCAGGTACTAAGTGTGTAATGAGAGAGGGCTCTGATATTCAGTTGGTGAAAATATCAGTTTGGTACAGACTTCGTGGGCAATTTGTCGGCATCTTTCAAAATATTAAATACATATTTTATCCAATGTTTTACAACTAGGGATCTATTCTACAAAAACATATGCTCTCCAAAAAATGAAAACTTGAGGCAGACAACAACAAGCCTAGATTCAACCAGCTCTACAAACAAAACACCCAACACACAGACATAATGAGAAGACAGAGAAGTGCAATCCAAATGAAACCACGAGAGAAACCTCCAGGAAATGAACTGAGTGATATGAAAATAACCAAACTTCTGAAAGCAGAGTTTAAAATAATGATTGTTAGGATGCTTAGGGATCTTAGAACAACAATGGATGGTCATTATGAACACCTACATAAAGAAATAGTAAGTATAAAAAAAGACATTAAAATATTTAAAAAGAATCAGTCAGAGATGGCAAATATAAATATCAGAAATGAAATCCACAATGGAAGGAATTAAAAACAGGATGGATGAAGCTGAGCATTGAATAAGCAAGTTGGAGGACAAGTTGAATGAAGACATGGAAGCAGAGCAGAAAAAAGAAAAGAGACTCAAAAAGTCTGAGGAAATTCTTAGAGAGCTCTGTGACAACATGAAGAGAAATAACATTCACATCATAGGGGTTACTGAAGAAAAAGAGAAAGAACAAGGGATAGAGACTTTGCTCAATCATATCATACCTGAAAACTTCCCTAAATTAATGCAGGAAAAACTCTCAAAAGTTCAAGAAGCACAGAGAACTCCATTAAAGAGAAACCCAAAGAAATATACACCAAGACACATCATAATAAAAATACCAAAGCTAACTGATAAAGAGAAAATATTAAAAGCTCCTAGAGAAAAAAAGGCTATCACCTACAAAGGAACCCCAATAAGGATAACATCTGACTTCTCAACAGAAACACTTGAGGCCAGAAGGGAATGGTAAGAAATATTCAAAGTAATGCAGAACAAGAATCTACAACCAAGATGACTTTATCCAGCAAGGCTATCATTTAAAATTGAAAGAGAAATAAAAAGCTTCCCAGACAAAAAAAATTCAAGGAATTCATTACAACCACACCAATGCTGCAGGAAATGTTAAGGGGCCTGTTGTAAACAGATCAAAGTGGGAAAAGAATATAGCAAAAGAAGACTACAGTTTTAAAGAATAAAATGGCAATAAACAACTACAAATCAATAATAACTTTAAATGTAAATGGATTAAATAATACAATCAAAAGACATAGGGTAGCTGCACAGATAAGAAAACAGGACCCATACATATGCTGTCTATAAGAGACACACCTTAAAACAAAAGATGCACATAGACTGAAGGTAAAAGGATGGAAAAAATATTTCATGCAAATGCAAATGAAAAATAACTGGGGTAGCAATAATTATATCAGACAAAATGGACTTTAAAACCAAGGCTATATAGTAAGAGATAAAGAAAGCCACTACATAATGATAAAGGGAGCAATCCAACAGGAAGATATAACCATTATAAATATCTATGCACCTAATATAGGAGCACCCAAATATATAAAGCAGACTTTGATGGATATAAAGAGTGAAATCAACAGCAATACTATAATAGTAGGAGATTTCAATACCTTACTAACACCACTAGATAGATCCTCAAGAAAGAAAATTAACAAAGAAACAGCATACTTAAAGGACACACTAGATCAACTCAATTTAATAGATATCTTTTTAACTTTTCACCCTAAACCAGCAGAATATACATTTTTTTCAAGTGCTCATGGTGCATTCTCTAAGATAGACCACATGTTAGGTCACAAAAGTGGACTCAACAAATTTAAGAAGATTGAAATTATATCAAGCATTTTTTCTGATCACAATGGCCTGAAACTAGAAATCAACCACAACAGAAAAACTCAAAAATTCTCAAACACATGGAAACTAAATAGTAGGTTGTTAAATAACAAGTGGATTAAAAATGAGATCAAAGAAGAAATAAAAAAATTCCTAGAAACAAATGATAATGAGCATATAACAACTCAAAATTTATGGGACACAGCAAAAGCAGTCCTGAGAGGGAAGTTCATAGCAATATAGGCATACTTTAAGAAGCTAGAAAAAGCTTAAATAAACAACTTGACCCTGCATCTCAAATAATTAGAAAAAGAACAGCAAGTAAAGCCCCGAGGTAGTAGAAAGAAGGAAATAATAAAGACCAGAGTGGAAATAAATGACATAGAGGCTAAAGAAACAATACAGAGGATCAATGAAACTGGGGGCTGGTTCTTTGAAAAGGTAAACAAGATCGATATACCTTTAACTAGACTCAACAAGAAAAAACAAGAGAGGACTCAAATAAATAAAATTAGAAATGAGACTGGAGAAATAACAAATGACACAACAGAAATACAAACTATTGTAAGAAAATACTGTGAAGAACTGTATGCCAAAAAACTGGACAACTTAGATGAAATGAACGAATTCCTTGAAACATACAATCTTCCAAAAATCAATCTGGGTGAATTAAAAACCTAAACAGACCTATTAAAACAAATGAGATTGAACAGTTATCAAAAAACTCCCAAAAAAGAAAAGTCCTGGGCCTGATGGATTCACAAGTGAATTTTACCAAATATTGAAAGAAGAACTGACTCCTATCCTTCTCAGTCTATTTCAAAAAATTCAAGAGGAAGAAAGATTTCCAAGCTCCTTTTATGAGGTGAGCATAATTCTGATTTTAAAACCAGGCAAAGACAACACAAAGAAGGAATATTATAGGCCAATATCCCCAATAAATAAGGATGCTAAAATTCTCAACAAAATGTTAGCAAGCCAGATCCAGCAATATATGAAAAAAAATCATACATCATGATCAAGTGGGATTTATTCTGGGGAGGCAAGGCTGATACAATATTCACAAATCAATCAATGTGATTCATCACATAAACAAAAAGAAGGAGAAAAACCACATGATAATTTCAGTAGATGCAGAAAAAGCATTTGTTATAATCCAGCACCCATTCTGATCAAAACTCTCAGCAAAGTGGGAATACAGGGAACATACCTCAACATGATAAAGGCCATCTATGACAAACCCACAGCCAACATCATACTCAATGGGCAAAAATTAAAAGCAATCCCCTTAAGATCAGGAACAGAGCAGGGGTGCCCCCTTTCACCACTCTTATTCAACATAGTCCTGAACGTCCTAGCCACAGCAATCAGACAACAAGAAGAAATAAAATGCTTCCAAATTGGAAAAGAAGAAGTAAAACTATCATTATTTGCAGATGATATGATATTGTATATAGAAAACCCTAAAGTCTCTGTCAAAAAACTACTGGGCCTGATAAAGGAATTCAGCAAGGTGGCAGGATATAAAATTAATACTCAGAAATTAGAGGCATTTTTATACACCAACAATGAACTGTCAGAAAGAGAAATTAAGGAAACAATACCCTTCACTACTGCAACCAAAAAAATAAAGTACTTAGCAATAAATTTAACCAGGGAGATTAAAGACTTGTACACAGAAAATTATATAACATTGACAAAAGAAATCTGGGAAGATACAAACAAGTGGAAGCATATACCATGCTCATGGTTAGGAAGAATAAACATCATTAAAATGTCTATATTACCCAAAGCAATTTATAAAGTCAATGCAATACCAATTAAAATACCAATGACATACTTCAAAGATATAGAACACATGTTCCAAAAATTTTTATAGAACCAGAAATAAACACAAATAGCCTCAGCAATCTTGAAAAGGAAGAATAAACTGGGAGGTATCACACTTCCCGATATCAAGTTATACTACAAGGCCACTGTACTCAAAATAGCCTGGTACTGGCATAAGAACAGGCATATAGATCAATGGAACAGAACTGAGAACCTAGAAATAAACCCACACCTTCATGGACAACTGATATTTGACAAAGGAGGTAAGAGCATACATTGGAGTAAAGACAGCCTCTTCAACAAATGGTGTTGGGAAAATTGGACAGCCACCTGCAAAAAAGTGAAACTAGACTACTAATTTACACCATTCATGAAAATTAACTCAAAATAGATAAAAGACTTAAATGTAAGCCATGAAACCATAAGCATCTTAGAAGAAAACATAGGCAGTAAGCTCTCCGACATCTCTCGCTGCAATATATTTGCTGATTTATCTCCATGGGAAAGTGAAATAAAAGACAAGATAAACAAATGGGACTATATCAAACTAAAAAGCTTTTGCACAGCCAAAGACAATAAGAACAGAATAAAAAGACAAACTACACAATGGCAGAACATAGTCGACAATACGTCTGATAAGCAGTTTTAACCAAAATATATAAAGAACTTGTAAAACTCAACACCAGGAAGACAAACAATCCAATCAAAAAATGGACAAAAGAAATGAATAGACACTTCTCCAAAGAGGACATACAGATGGCCAATGGCATATGAAAAAATGCTCAACATCACTAATCAATAGAGAAATGCAAATTAAAACTCACACAAGTCAGAATGGCACTCATCAACAAAACAACACAGAGTAAGTGCCTGCGAGGATGTGGAGAAAAGGGAACCCTCCTGCACTGCTGGTGGGAATGCAGACTGGTGCAGCCACTTTGGAAAACAGTATGGAGATTCCTCAAAAAATTAAAAATCGAACTGCCTTTTGACCCAGCAATCCCACTTTTAGGAATATACCCCAAGAATACCATAGCACAGTTTGAAAAGGAGAAATGCACTCCCATGTTTATGGCAGCATTGTTTACAATAGCGAAGATCTGGAAGCAGCCCAAGTGTCCATCAGTTGACGAGTGGATTAAAAAGCTTTGGTACATATATACTATGGAATACTACTCAGCTATAAGAAATGATGACATAAGATAATTTACAATAACATGGATGGACCTTGATAACATTATATTGAGTGAAAGAAGGAAATCAGAAAAAACTAAGAACTGTATGATTCCATACATAAATTGGATATAAAAACGAGACTCAGAGAAATGGACAAGAATGTGATGGTTACAGGGGAGGGGGTGGGTAGGAGGAAGGAGAGGGAGGGGTGGGGGAAGGGGAGAGGCGCAAAGAAAACCAGATAGAAGGTGACAGAAGACAATTTGACATTGGGTGAGGGTTATGCAACATAATCAAATGTCAAAATAACCTGGAGATGTTTTCTCTGAACATATGTACCCTGATTTATCTATTTAACTAACCCCATTAAAACTAATAAAAAAGTGCAAAAAAAAAAGAAACCGATTTAAAGTCTTATGATATTTCATTTCTTATTAATTTTCAATTCCTCACTATATGTGTGTTATGTGTATGATATACAAACTCATAGTATTCAACTGAACTTTTAATAAATCCTTTTACTAGTCACACTTAAAAAATAATCATTGGGCCTGACCAGGCGGTGGCGCAGTGGATAGAGCGTCGGACTGGGATGCAGAGGACCCGGGTTCGAGACCCCGAGGTCGCCAGCTTGAGCGCGGGCTCATCTGGTTTGAGGAAAAGCCCACCAACTTGAACCCAAGGTCACTGGCTACAGCAAGGGGTTATTCGGTCTGCTGAAGGCCCGTGGTCAAGGCACGTATGAGAGAGCAATCAATGAACAACTAAGGTGTTGCAATGCGCAATGAAAAACTAATGATTGATGCTTCTCATCTCTCTCCGTTCCTGTCTGTCTGTCCCTGTCTATCCCTCTCTCTGTCTCTGTAAAAAATAAATAAATAAGCAAAAATTTAAAAAATAAAAAAAAATAAAAAAAAAAAATAATCATTGGCTTAAGAAATGTCTACATAGTCATTTACATATCAGTTAATCATTGTATTTAATTTTCTGGGATTTTCTACCCTTTTCATCTTTATGTCCTCCTTTCAACTACTCATGAATTTTTATCACCTGGAGAGAAACAATTTTTTTTTCCCAATTTGCTTTCTTATATTCAAAAGTTTGCTAGAATCTAGAAATCCATAATAATGAACCAAACATTTGAGTTGAGCAGACTTTTGTGGTTCAGGAAAACTAAACATTTGCCAATTTCAAGACAGTTGAACTAACCTATTTAAAAAAAAAAAAAACATATGTTCTCCTATATTAAGATTTACGTAAGAGGTTAATCCTTGCAGTTTGTTTCAGAATAGCTAAATCCTACAGATAAAACCCTAACCTCCATAAATAGTGCACAGGTTTAAATTTATATTAAATTCACACAATGAAAAACTGCACATTATTTAGAAGTTTGAGTTACATATGCATTGCCAAGGATTAGAGGTTATACAAATACCATAAATGACAAACCGAGTTGGAGAATAATATATGCAATATGATTCTAAGCTTGAAAAATAAATGATTTAAGTGATATACATCATCTGCATACATATATATCCAAAGAAACTATCTAGAAGTATTCATCTGAAATGTAATGCTGAGTTATCTCTGGGAATGAAATCAAAAGAGTTTTCTATTTTTATATTGTTTGAACTTCTATTAATATATGACTGTAATAAAAATTTAAAAAAATATTAAAACAAGACCACTGCTTGATTTTCAAAACACAGTAAGTATGAAACAGGGAAAAATAAAATACATACATTCATTTGTTGGACTATACCAGAAACTAAAGAAATCAGTTATAAAGAGTGGATGTGTGAGACCAAGTGAAAGAAATAAGTATGAAAATGATACTTGTCTTATTCCCTTTTTCATAATTTTGAATTTTCAATCATATAAATGTTTTACATATTCAAAAATAAAATGTAATAAAAAGGATAAAAAAGAAAATTGAGTACAGGCATAAGCTAGTTTATTTATATATTTTATTAACATGACCTCATAAATAATTTATGTAACTTTTTTTGCACATAGAAATCTGAAAATATAGGTTTAGTACCATGGAATCTAAGGATAAATTAAATTGAAAAGTACATTTTGCTTTATTTAGTAGGTTTATTATTGGTAGTTGTTTTGGTGTAGTTGTTTGGAAAGTACTTCATATGAATTACAGGATAAAATAATTAAATATATTGATGTTGACAGGAATGAGGACTTCCACTGTGGGAAAAGGAGATAAAAATATAGAATAGGGAGAGGTGAAGAACACTGTCAGGTTGGATTTCAATTGGAAGTATCAGAATTAAATCACAATTCTTAAAATGGTTTCTAAATACCATTTTTCACTGGAAGGAATCAGGAAAAATGGCTAATTCTGGTGCTAGGTTACAGAAATTAAGAAGGTAAACCTGGCACATCTTTATGACAGAAAGCAAGAAAGTGCTCAAAGAATCATGAGGTATCAAAAAGTAACAGGAAAATTTCCACTTCAAGCAACAATACAAAAACAAAACAAAAAACTGGAACTAGACTATTTAACTACAGAAACTACTAATGAAAGTGGACAAAATACATAAAGCAACTGTTTTCAGGCAGTGCTAGATTGTAATCTTAGAAAAAAGGGTACTCATGAGGTGAGCCCCTCAATCAACCTAGTTTTCTACCTGGGGCCAATTCCCCAACTATGGCACAGAAAATTGGAGTTCTAAAAGTGTCTAGCTATCCTGTTGAGCTGAAGCTACACAGATCATGGCAGCTAAATGGCTAGAATCTTCAGTAAAAAGAGAGAGCTTCACAGAGGGAAGCCCATGAAATCTGTATGGGAGTTCTCTATGAAGATTGGGCTAAACATGCACAGGGCACACCTACTATATAGGCTTATCATCAGAGAATGACCACTACAGGGCTAATAATAGAACAATGATATTAAAGTATGAACAGTGCTAGAAAATAATGCTTTTAACATCTGGTTGTTCAGTTAAAACTTCAGAAAGGTCCTCTTTTAGAAGAAATAACTATTCTATAGAGTATGACCTACACTAAACCCTCCCTAACAAAGCCTAAAACTAAGCTCTGACAAGATCCACAGGGGGAAAACAAGATTAAAGGTTGAGTCCCACTAAGTCAGGGGTCCCCAAACTTTTTACACAGGGGCCAGTTCACTGACCCTCAGATAATTGGAGGACTGCACTATAAAAAACAAACAAACAACTATGAACAAATCCCTATGCACACTGCACATCTTATTTTAAAGGAAAAAAACAAAACAGGAATAAATACAATATTTAAAATAAAGAACAAGTAAATTTAAATCAACAAACTGACCACTATTTCAATGGGAACTATGGGCTTGCTTTTGGCTAATGAGATGGTCAATGTCCGGTTCCATATTTGTCACTGCTAGCCGTAACAAGTGATATGATGCGCTGTCGGAGCTGTGATGCGTGCGTCCTGCGTCACCGGAAGTAGTACTGTATGTGAGCAATGCGCGCTTTGCAGCATGCTGTGCTCCTCTCACTGACCACCAATGAAAGAGGTGCCTCTTCCGGAAGTGCAGTGGGGGCTGGATAAATGGCCTCGAGGGGCCACATGCAGCTCGCAGGCCGTAGTTTGCGGACCCCTGCACTAAGTTATAGGTGATTAGGTTTTCCACAAATCTCTTCCAACAAAGTATAAAACTAATCACTATGAATTCAAGTTCAGTAATCTACAGCTATGAGAATAAACACCAATACCTTTGGAGGAACATACCAGACTCTGGAATGTCTAATATTTATTATTAACAAATCTAGTACTCAATTTAAAATGTAACTTGGCCTGGAGCTGATTGATATTTATAAAACACTACAGCATAAAACATGAATATATATGAAATACTCATCAATAGAAGCCATATGCTGGGACATAAAATAAATCTCAGTACATTTCATAGGACTGAAATATTACAGAGTACATTCTCTGATGTACAAAAAGTTGAATTAAATTATAATGAAAATTATATATGGATAAATTCTTAAATATTTGTAAATTAAGTAATACACTTTTAAATATCTCTGGTTCAAAGAAGAAATCACAAGAAAAATTAGAAAATACTTTGAAACATATAGCAATGAAAACGTAATCAATCAAAATTACTGGTTCCCGGCCCTGGCCGGTTGGCTCAGTGGTAGAGCGTTGGCCTGGCGTGCGGGGGACCCGGGTTCGATTCCCGGCCAGGGCACATAGGAGAAGCGCCCATTTGCTTCTCCATCCCCCCTCCTTCCTCTCTGTCTTTCTCTTCCCCTCCCGCAGCCAAGGCTCCATTGGTGCAAAGATGGCCCGGGCGCTGGGGATGGCTCCTTGGCCTCTGCCCCAGGAGCTAGAGTGGCTCTGGTCATGGCAGAGCGATGCCCTGGAGGGGCAGAGCATCGCCCCCTGGTGGGCAGAGCGTTTCCCCTGGTGGGCGTGCCGGGTGGATCCCGGTCAGGCGCATGCGGGAGTCTGTCTGACTGTCTCTCCCCATTTCCAGCTTCAGAAAAATACAAAAAAAAAATAAAAATAAAAAAAAGTTACTGGTTGCCAGCTAATGCAGTACTTACGGGGAAATTTATAGCTATAAATGCCTTTATTAGAAAAGAAGGTTTATAATCCATAATCTAAGTTTTCATCTTAAGAAGCTAGAAAAAGAAAGAGCAAATTAAACTCAAAGTAAGTAGAAAGATAGAAAGAATAAAGAATGGAAAAGGAACAATTGAATAAGTAAGTTAGAAAGAAAATTAACTATGACAAAACAGTTCTTTGAAGAGACTAATGAACATGATAAACCCTTAGCAAGTAAGACTAATGAAGAAAAAAATAATCAACATTAGAAATAAAAGAAGGGATTATATTCCAATCTTACAGACATGTGAAAGATATTAAATGAATATCATGAATGATTCCACATCAATAAATTTTAAAACTTAGATGAAATGCATAAATCCCTTCTAAAAGCACAAATGGATTTAAGAAGAAAGAGAAATGCTGAATAGTTCTAGACAAATTGAAGAAATTAACTATTAATAGAACAAACAAAACAATATTCAACAAAGATAAGTTCGACTTCAGACAATATCAAGGGTCAATACTATCCAATTTGTGAGGAAGAAATAATACCGTTTCAGAAAATAGAGGCAATGAGAATACTTTTTTTTTGACAGAGACAGAGAAAGAGAGTCAGGGAGAGGGACAGATAGGGACAGACAGACAGGAAAAGAGAGAGATGAGAAGAATCAATTCTTTGTTGTAGTATGTGCCTTGACCGCAGGGCTACAGCAGAGCAAGTGACCCTTTGCTCAAGCCAGTGACCTTGGGCTCATGCCAACAACCTTTGGCTTCAAGCCAGTGACCTTTGGGCTCAAGCCAGTGACCATGGGATCACGTCTATGATCCCACACTCAAGTCAGCAACCCCATGCTAAAGCAGGCAACCTCGGGGTTTCGAACCCGGGTCCTCCATGTCCCATTCTGACACTTTATACACTGTGCTACCGCTTAGTCAACTGAAAATACTTCTTAAATAATTTTAAGAGGACAATATAATCTTAAAAACAAAATCTAGTAGGTCCTGGCTGGTTGGCTCAGTGGTAGAGCGTCAGCCTGGCGTGCAGGAGTCCTGGGTTCGATTCCCAGCCAGGGCACACAGGAGAGGCGCCCATCTGCTTCTCCACCCCTCCCCCTCTCCTTCCTCTCTGTCTCTCTCTTCCCCTCCTGCAGCCAAGTCTCCATTGGAGCAAAGTTGGCCCGGGTGCTGAGGATGGCTCCATGGCCTCTGCCTCAGGCACTAGAGTGGCTCTGGTCACAAGGGAGCGGCGCCCCAGATGAGCAGAGCATCGCCCCCTGGTGGGCATGCCAGGTGGATCCTGGTCGGGCGCATGTGGGAGTCTGTCTGACTGCCTCCCCGTTTCCAACTTCAGGGAAAAAAAATACAAAAAAAAAATCTAGTAAAAATATTACCAAAAGAAAAACCCAGCCATTATCACTCATGAATATAGGTGCAAAAATTCTCAACAATAAAAAAAATTAAAGTATATTCAGCGAATATAATATGGATAATACATCATGACTAAGTAGGGTTCATCTCTTATAGCAGGGTTGGTTCAACATTTGAAAATCCACTTAATTAATCACATTAACACAATAAAGGAAAAAATTAATCTGATCATCTCAACAGATGTAGAAAAATCGGTGAAAAAAATCATACCAATGTATAATTTTAAAAATTTCAGCAAACTAGGAATAGAAGAAAATTTTTTCAATCTCATAAAGAACACCTATTAAAAACCCATAGCTAACATCATACTTAATGGTGAAAGAGAGTGACCAAGAGAGGGAGAGGGAAAATAAATATAACAAAATGTTAACAGTAGGTGAATGACAGGTGAAGAATATGTAAGTGACTATTGTACTATCCTTGTAACTCTTCTGCAGTTTTAAAATGTTTCAAGATAAAATGTTGAGAAAACATAAAAAGAAACTAAGTGTCATCAGTCCCACAGTAAAATTCCCACATTATGTTCTGTTTTCCTTCATGGGGATCATTTTAGACTCCTCTTCAACCTGGCTACTCATTGCAGTCAACCATCTAGATTTCTGCAAGAGTTACCATTCATCACTATTCTACTAAAAAATAAAATGTACTACTAATCTATACTACTCTAACTGGAGCTCAGGAACCTCTTTTAGTTTGGCTTGGTTTTCTTATCCAACTTCAACTGCTTCTCACTTGCTGACTTACACTTGTCCCTAGACACAGGTGCCATACTCCCTGCCATCACCATTACCTACACTGTGTTTCTTCTCCCTAAGCTTGCATCTCCTCTTCCCTCATTCCTGCTCCCTCTGGCCTGACCTGCTGTAAAGGCTTGCTTTAAATCTCTCATCTTCTACAGTATGTCTAACATTGACCCTGCCCTTCTCTGACTCCCCTAACTTTGGAGACCTGTACTATGCAAGTTTAATACTGAATCAAATTCCCTTATATTATTCTACAGAAAATTAATATGTGAAGCATCCCCATTAAGAATCTTTCCTCCAATTTAAGTATCTCTCTTATTTTTGATCACTCATCTAAGCAACTTTGTAGAAAAAAAAATCACTTAACTATATATGCTAAAACTCATTCTAATTTTTGTTTCAATTTTTATTAGTGTAAATGTATATTTTATTGCGATCTGGATTTTTCACTTAATGGTATTTATATTCACATTTCTATGTATGAATATTGTCTAAA
Organism: Saccopteryx bilineata; assembly: GCF_036850765.1. Classification (NCBI taxonomy): domain Eukaryota; kingdom Metazoa; phylum Chordata; class Mammalia; order Chiroptera; family Emballonuridae; genus Saccopteryx; species Saccopteryx bilineata. Next base: position 62,041,773 of record NC_089502.1, on the reverse strand, counting down.
TACTGTTCATTTTAATAGCTTTACAGTGTACAATCAGTTTAGCCATTATTTATCCTCCTGAGATGAAATATTATTGAAAAAAAATGATTTTTCCCCTCTATGCTTCCTCCACCACAGGACTAGTAATGCACATACAATAAGAGTTCAATATAATTTCATGACTGATTATGCTTTTGGCCACATAAAATTCAATGACTGAGAATCATAAAACTATTTGCCCTTCAACTTCTTCAATAAGTATAAAATTCATTCACCTCCATTCTGTCCATAAGTTCTTTCTGATTGAGTTCTCTCATCCCTGACTACTACTTACTTGCTGTAAATTTTTTCCTAAACTCTAAATATTAATACCACTCCTACTCCATTTCCAACGACCAGGTCAAACCTTCCAGTACCGCTTTCCCTTCCTTCCAAGATCCAGTTTTCCCAGGAAGTCAATATAACTATAGAGATAAAAGTATCAAGTCTCATATTATCGATTTCAATTAAAGACGAGATCATAGGGTGGCATTTTCTTCTTGATCTTAGCTCATTAGAATAAATTTAGGAGATGAGATTTTAGTATCACCTTGTTGATTTTCTAACTTTTTTTTTGTATTTTTCTGAAGCTGGAAATGGGGAGAGACAGTCAGACAGACTCCCGCATGTGCCCGACCGGGATCCACCCGGCACGCCCACCAGGGGCGATGCTCTGCCCACCAGGGGGCGATGCTCTGCCCCTCCGGGGCATCACTCTGCCGAGACCAGAGCCACTCTAGCGCCTGGGGCAGAGGCCAAGGAGCCATCCCCAGCGCGGGGCCATCCTTGCTCCAATGGAGCCTTGGCTGCGGGAGGGGAAGAGAGAGACAGAGAGGAAGGAGGGGAGGGGGGTGGAGAAGCAAATGGGCGCTTCTCCTATGTGCCCTGGCCGGGAATCGAACCCGGGTCCCCCGCACGCCAGGCCGACGCTCTACCGCTGAGCCAACCAGCCAGGGCTGATTTTCTAACTTTTAATCTAGTGCTCTTGCACTCCACAGCTAAACACACAATGTGAATATCCTCAGAGCATCATTACCTATAAACACCATTTTAAAATGAAATATTTTATTTCAAAATAAAGAAATATTTTATTTCATTTTAAATACTTTATTTCATTTTTTGAAAAAGTCAAAACATATTGCATTTTATTTTTAATTACATAAATAATCAATTTCACAAAAAGTTACTTTGTTTATACTTGGAAGTTGTTTGAAACACTCTTTCTAGCTTTTACCAGAAATATATAACCTCTATTACTGCCTTTACGGTCTTCGTCAGTCATCTAACTGGAATTCTAAAACCAAATAATTTTTAGTGAGAACAAACTGTTAATCTCTCAAAAACCAGAAAATTCTATAAGTTTACAAATCTATAAATCAAAACCTCAGGTAAAACCATTCTCTCATTCTATACAATTGAATGGTTTTGTTCACGTCAATCCAAAATGTATCTGTAAGCACCCACTATGTGCCATCAGGCCTTAATAACCTCCATACCAGTAGAGACTACATTTTTCTAGTTGACTAAGATATTTTGGTAACTGCAATTTTCCTTCAAACATCAGATCATTGAAAAGGTGCTTTGTTATGGCCATCCTCCAGATGTACTGACTGCAAGATGACCTAATTTGAGTTCAGAATTAAACATAACCTCTCATCAAACTGGTTACCCTATCCATTTCTCTTCTGATATCTCTCCCATGTTGGGAGAGCTGAGCACCAACAACACAGTTCACATTTTCTGGCAGCAGCAGCAACAATAACAAAAGTCAGAGAAAAGCAAAAGTGACACTTTAATGCACCCACAATAAAATACATGTGTACTCTAGGGACATAATGTTTGAGGCAAAAAAAAAAAAATAGGCAAATGCAAGCCCTTGAGTGATCTCTTCTTGAAAAAGTGTTATTTCTCCCACCCACCCTAATAAAAATTAGTTTTAGATACATGTATCCTCTACTGGATGTTTCTACATTAACCTGTGTGAAGATATTAGCCAATTACCTACCATAAAGAATGACACCTTTAAGTGACAACAAATATACCTATATATGTAAACCTATTTTTCATAGATTTTCTGAATTACCTTATCTAAATTTAGAGAATGGCAATGCTATAAGACCTCATGAGCATTCTGTGAAGAAGATGACAAGCCCACATTTGGCCAATCATTTTAGTCCTTAAAATGACATGCTGTTCATTTTGGTATGTGCTAAATACAACCAGGTCCTGGATGAAATCTCAGAGCCATATTTGCTGTTTGTCTAGCCAGGGTTGATTGTTGGGCTTGCCCAGTATGAATGAGTATTACCTAGAAACATAGCCTGTGCTGCAGCTTCTAAAAAAATGTATACTATTAAAAACTAAGAGGTTTGTTTCAATAAATGGCCAGACCAGATTAAAACAACAACAACAAATGAGTGTTTGATTATTTTCTTTGACCGACAAGTACAGCAAAAGGAACTTCCATCCCTTGGTCCTTTGTCTTGTATATAAGGAAGGCCTTTGGCATCAGTAATTGTAGGGATCTTAGCAAAAGGGAACCTGTCTTTAATGAAACACACAGAAATCATTATAATTGGCTTCACATCAGGCCCTAAACAGTTATAAATGTAAATGAGTAAAGGCCACATTCTTCATTTTTCAACTTGGAGGAAGAGAAGTAGGGGAGAAAAGTAAAAGTTCTGGGTTTCATCCGTGATTCTAAGAACAACTATGCAAAGTTTAATCCTCATGTCTTTAACTGGCAAATACTAAAGGCCCTCACAGATAGAATAAAACAAAGTTTTATACTACAGATCTGCCAAAATGATTTTTAATATTCTTCACAAAATAAGGCTAACTCAAATAGGACTATCATAATAAGAGGTCAGAGAATTCTATTTTCTGCATAAGATAATATTAACAGGAGTGTAGGTAGGGTCTGGAAAGGAGGTTATGATGAAACTGGCTAAATGGAAGGAAAGAGTGAAAAAAATGGCTCCAAAGTACCCACATTTTCATCAGCTATGGGTATACTTGTTTTTTATTTCTGTGTTTTGAACTAAAAAAAATACCACACACAGAGACATGCCCAGAACAACATTATGTTATTAGTTTTCCCCACCTACTCCACATACACCATAAATAGACGTAGAAAGATGTAAGAGAAAAAAGACCAGTTTCATTCAAATCATCTCCACTTCCCAATCCAGTAGGAAAAGTTTTGTTCCAATATTATAACTGCTATTGTCCTAGTAGGTAGATGGGGAGGAAGGGTATGAGGAGGAGACATAAATCATTTAAACATGTTCACTCTTGGGGGAATATCTTTTGGGGTAATGTTTCTTTAATAAAGCTCACTGAAGATATGACAGCACTTGGCCACACTAAGAGGACAAAGCAAAGAAACCCTAGTAAGCCACAAACAGCCTCACACTTGGTAACAAAAGAATAAAAGGACAAAGCATTAAAAAGCTGATCTTTTAACTTTCTCTATGTATTATGTTTTTTAACAAGCTACTGCCTCATAAATAACAGGTAAACCAAGAAAACAAGACACAATATATAGGTAGCAATTTGTTTTTATTTTTTGTTTGGATTTTACGTGAATTAAGCTATAATAACATGGGTAGCCTTTAAAACTCTCAATTATTTTTTTCTATCCAACTCTGATACAGACACTATGATACTACCAAGTGAGAAAAACGCAGTCTGACCTAACATACTACATTTGCTAGTAAATAATAATATTCCTATATATTTCATTTTTGCAATAATCAATCTGAATCAAGACTGAAAGTGAATCTATGATTTCAAATTTAAGGCAAGGAAAAGCACCCAAATTAAATATGGCAAGTTGGAGATATTATAGGTCAAATGTTACATGCAAATACAGCAAAAGAAAGTAAGAAAAAAAGTGTTAAATATATACATAGTGTTATAGAAGACAAAAACCAATATATTATCCTACCTTTATCATTCCAGAATCCTTTGGACTTCAGCAGTGTTGCTCTATTTTAAAACCTGTGACACACTTTTGTAAAAGACTTACTAATATACTATCCACTGAAAAAAAATGCTATTCTTTAGCTATTTCAATTACCAAGTATTCTTACCATAGAAAATAAACATTAACCAAAATCCAAGCTCCAGCCAAAATTTGAAAAATAGGCATGCATTGTATTATCTGAATTTTATATTTAATGAGAAAGTAAAGAACATACATTTAATTCTAGGAAATAACTGAATTAGAAGCCAGCAGAAAGCCCTATCATAGTCTTCTGTTTCCATATTCTTTTTCTTTAATGTCTTACTGGAATGATTACAAAAAGATAATCAGTTCTTAAAATCTCAAGCCTGGTTTATAATTATAGTTAGAATGCATAATCAAAACTAAGAGACACATATATCCAAGCATTATTAAACAATGATTAAACTTTGGTTGGGATATCTCCTGGCTACAGCTAATCTTTTAGTATAATCATGGCTGCCTGCCACACCACTATGTTCTAGTAGTAGATATTTCTTCTCAAGAAACTGTCTTTAGGCAATTAGCAAATATTTCTGAAAATGGAAGTTTTAAATCTCTGTCAGTTAAGGATTTAGTACAAATGTAAAGATGTGAGGAAATAAAGCTCACTGATATTTGTCAAAGCTTCTCCTTAAACTGTAATACTAGACACTCAATTAGAAGTAGAAGACAAAGGGTATATATTTTAAAAGGTTTCCTATCATTTCATTTGCAGATATTTTCTCCCAGGTATATATTTCACTAGCAAATTTAACCAACCCTAAGTAGGCCCTTAACATTTCATTTCCACTAAGTGTACTGCCATTGAAGTTGAACAAAATTTCACCGATTTCCCAGCATTTTTTCAGTGGTAGACTGAAAAATCAAAATCTCATTTTGATTTTTACTACTTTTTTTTATTTTTACAGAGACAGAAAGAGTCAGAGAGAGGGATAGACAGGGACAGACAGACAGGAATGGAGAGATGAGAAGCATCCATCATTAGTTTTTCGTTGTGCATTGCGATATCTTAGTTGTTCACTGATTGCTTGCTCATATGTACCTTGACCGTGGGCCTTCAGCAGACTGAGTAACCCCTTGCTCGAGCCAGCAACCTTGGGTCCAAGCTGGTGAGCTTTTGCTCAAACTACATGAGCCCACGCTCAAGCTGGCGACCTCGGGGTCTCGAACCTGAGTCCTCGGCATCCCAGTCCAACGCTCTATCCACTGCACCACCACCTGGTCAGGCATTTTTTAACTACTTTTTAACATGGCTGGCATACAACTGTTTCTGTTTGAAGCAGGCGTCGGGAACCTATGGCTTGCGAGCCAGATGTGGCTCTGCATCTGGCTTACAGACAAATCTTTAATGAAAAAAATAATGTTAAAAATATAAAACATTCTCATGTATTACAATCCATTCATTTCCTACCACTCATGTTCATGGTTGTGGGTGGCTGGAGCCAATCACAGCTGTCCTCCGGGACAACACCAAATTTTTATTGGGTAATGCGTAACATACACAGGTCGTTGTATGGTTCTCACAGAATTACATTTTAAAATATGTGGCGTTCATGGCTCTCTCAGTCAAAAAAGGTTCCTAACCCCTGGTTCAAAGATATTCATAGTTAAAGGCAAAGATGTTCTCTGGGTGATCACAAAACCACACTTTTTTGACCAAAAAAAAAAAAAAATTGAAAAATTGCCAGCAACTTACCAGAGTTTCTCTTTGACACCATCTTCAAATTTGTGCTGACTACAGAACAGACCACAAGGACCAAAAGAAATGGTGGCTTCATTGTTCACTTTCCTTGGCAGCTGAAAAGTCAAACACACAAAAAAAGGGATATGAAGTTTGAAATACAGATATTGGCTTCAACAAACAGCAGCTATAATTTTACATATGTCAAATATGCTTTACATAAACAATGACATTCTGGTGAGTTCTGCTTTCTTTTTATGCAAATAGAAGAAAGCATGAAAGTTCACTGTTGAATTATGACAAAGTTCCCTGCTTAAAACTTTTCAATGGCTTCCCACTATATTTAGAGTGAAATCTGAACTCCTTCCATGAGACTTTCAATGGTTTGTGGGTGGGGCTCTAGTTGCTTTTTTATCTTATTTCACAACAGTATCTTGCTTTTTAGCTATGCTTCAGTTACTAGGGACATTTTATTTGTCCCTGGAAACTGCCAAGGCCATTTCCTCCTCCTGGCCTTTGCATTTTGTCCTCCTCCTGAGATATTCCTTCCCACTCTTCACACATTTTTTTCCTCCATCCCACAGATTTGAGTTCCAAAAAATTCCTATCCTGACTACCTATTCTTAAAGTCTCATTGTGCCATTCTCTAACTCACCTCCTTGTTTGTTTTATTTATAAGACTGATCAGCACTTAGTTATTTTGTTTACTTACATGAATGGAAGAATTTTCAATCAACTTTGACACTGACATTTTTAAGTAAATAGTACTGAATCTTAAACAATTGGAATGAAACTGTTCCAGAAACAAAAATATCTGAAAAGACTTTTGAATTGGACTAAGATATTATTAAGTTCCCCCACGTATAACAGAGAAAGGGGTCCACTAAAGCACCATCATCTGTAGACATTCAGAAAACTTCCAGAGTTTGGTGTCTGAGGCCAACAGTTCAGCTACCTAACATGGCTAGTTTCTTCTCATCTCACCCCTCACTTTATCAATAAACAAAGAGGCCTTTGAAGAAGGAGGAGGTCATCTTTTCATAAAGAAGACAGACTTTCCTTTCCCAGTTGGCATGCTGAACTTCCCCTGTACCACAGGAACAGAATAAAGAACTCAGTCTGACTTTGCCATTCTCTTGCAGTACTTCCTGTGATCACCTCCTAAATAATCTACTTACATCCAGATTCTTGTTTTTGGGTCTACTTTGGGGCAAACCTAAACCAAGACACTGAAAAGATCATTATAAACTCCATATACCGTAATTATTTGTTTTGTAGACTTTAACTGTCTGATTTTCAGCTCAGAATATTGGGTATGCTCTGGACCTTGAAAGAAGTCTTATTATTCAAAATTTTTCTAAAACATAGACACACTATAGCTCTTCGATCTTGTATCTCTATTTAGAACTTATACCATGCCCAGTGATTTTAGTAAGAACATTGGTTCATCTCTGATTTAATTCTTCTTGCTGTATTCACTCAGTCACCAACTCAACCTCACTGCTTAAATATTAAGAATCTGCCCTGCTCTCCTTACCCTCTGCCCATCCTATCCATGATTGTACCTTTACTATATAGCTTTCTGAAAGTTGACAGTGTAAGGACTCTAATTTACCCCCCAAAAAAGAATATCAGTTTAAGGATTTTAATATTGTATAAGTAGTAACAAAATTAAGTAAAAGATTATTTGAGAAAGCCTTTTAAACACTTTCTTTTTAAAATCCAGTAGTCATAGTTTTCACCCAAAACAAAAACTATATAACTGATATCCAACTGACCCCAAAATGTTTCTACTTTTGTATTTAATTAACCCATTCCTATCTTTATGAAATTAAATACTTATTGTTTGGCTAGTAAAATGATTATTGGAATGAATATGTCAACTACAGAATTATTTCATATATTCCCTTTTATCCATTAAAATTAATAATAATTAGAAAACCTGGACATATCAAGTTTTTAAATCTGCATATTACCAATACTGTTTCCACAGTAGAGTCTATTAATTCAACAAACTTTGAAGAAAAAATGTTACATTTTTATCATTATAATAATTTATTGAGCATTCTGTGTGTGCCAAACACTGTGCTAAACCATTGTATGGTATTTTACCCTATCAATGACCTCATGAAGTATGATATTCATTTTGCTTTACAAAAATTGACACCTATAACTTACCCAAGGTGACAACAATAGTAAATTAGGGGGAAAGGACTTGAATTTAGCTCTATGTGATGAGAAAGTATTAGTCCTTAACCACTACTAAACTATTTTTGCTCTAGACGTTAGATCCGTGATGGTGAACCTATGTCACGCTTGTCAGCACTGACACGTATAGCTATTTTCGATGACACGTGGCCACATACCAGAGAAGTATGGGGCCGAATGCCAAGAAGGATGTTTCATCCTTGGCTCCTGCACGGCCAGGTGCAGTAGCTGAGGATAAAACATTTGCTGTAGTGTAGACACTCTGTGCCGGATGTCTGTAGGCCAAAACAACAGAACTCCAGCACAGAGCATCTAGTTCTGGGACTTTCGGTTAGGCCGTTAGGGGATCTTTGACCTCACTTCCGGCCAGTGGAGCAGGGAGCAGTGGAATGCCATGGGGGACGCATCTCTGGGGGCCCTGTGTTCGCCATTACCAGCAACCACATAACCACAGCAACCATCATCCAATCTACTGTTCTGGGGTGTTGTGGATTTCTAATTGACCATCATTATTGAGATAAATGAGGGAGAGGCTGGGAGAGGCGAGGGCCTGTGCTAGGGGTGCCGTTTCCCGCCATTAGAAATAGCGGCAGCCATCTTAATTTACATAAGATGCAACTTGCAGAATTTCAAGACAGCATCTGGGCTCGGGTGTTTGTTGACTTGAGGTTAAAGCTTGAGAATCTGGAAAGGTGCCACTTGGAGAATCGAGAGGAGTGCCACTATGAACAGGAAATTTGGAGTGCCTGAAACAGATTACCAGACGCTTTTAACATCCTGAAAAATATGGCCATGGCTTTACTCACAATTTTTCCCTCTATGTACTTTTGTGAGACCTTATTCTCAGCTTTAAATAATATCAAAACCAACAAAGGAAACAGATCGATAGATGAAGTTAGTAGCGCTTGCTTGGGCTTGAAGTGTACAAAATACCAACCTTCAATTGAAGATTTAGTCAATAAAATTTAGCAATAAAAAAGTCACTAATAGTCAGGTTAGTTAAAGAATTCCCCCTCCCCCTCACTTATCTTAGTTCACAGCACCCCACACAAGTTAAATAATATCAAGACCAACAAAAGAAACCGACTGACCAATGAACAAAGAAGTCACTAAGCAGGTAAGTTAAATAATTAGTTTTTGGTTTATTAAGTACAGTTATATATTACAATTATACATTTTGTTATTTAAATTATAAATATCGTGAAATTATGGTTTTTTCTCAAAGTGACACACCACCCGAGTTATGCTCGGTTTTTTGGCGAATTTTGAAACACCAAGCTCAAAAGATTGCCCATCACTGTGATAGATGCTATGAGAGTCATAACCCAAGTCTAAAACTATAAAACATTACTCCTTGCTTTAAAGGAGCTATAACCTAAATGTGAAGATGCATGCATATAAGTGTGCTTAGTCAAGTGGAAGACAGTGAAGAGCAGCCTGTATATGTTTAGTATTAAGAAAATGTACAGTGCTTTGTAACATGTTCAACAAGTGATTTGGACTTACCTTTGAAAGGGAAAATCTGCCATAATGGCAATTCAAACAAAGAGAAAAAACAGTGTAATCAATCTCCTAACAGTTTTTAACTGCAACAGCAACCTGCCTGAAATATCATCATTGATCAGGAAATGTCTTAGAACTGTGACCACTGGGTTCCTAACATATGGTTCCACACATCTATTTAAATGCTAAAAATGTCAGAAGCAGTTCAAGTTACTCCCTGGAAATCTTACACTAAAATTTAAGTTTATTACATTATAACTTTTTCCTCTTGGTGATTTTACAACCAAGCTACTGTTGTGTGAAGAAGGTGTACAGGAGCATGTATAATACTTTTAAAATGTCAAATTATGCTGCCATTCAATTATTTCAAAATTACTCCCCCCCCAAAAAAAAGTCTTTTCTTTACCATGGTTATAAATATGATACAATGATTCTTACTTCTGAAGTTCATATTTCCTGAGGATTTTATATTTACTGATTCCCTAATGTCAGTATATAAAAATCCCATAAAACTACTGAGGATTTTAAAGACTGAAGATACTGGCACAATGGCTAATTAAGTCACTAATATTCCCATCTTGAAGTAACAAATCTTGACATGAGTAGGGCCATCTTGACAAGAGTTTTTAAAAATGTAATTGAATGAAATCTTTTGATAGATTATTGTAATAACAATATTAAGCTCAAATGGTTTTCAGGTGTAGTTTGTAAATTATCGTTTCCCCTTTACTCTTTTCCTCCTTAAAGTACCAGGTATGTCAGGTTCCTGGTTCATGTTAACTCTTAAAGTATCTGTATGCTAAGTATAATAAGCCAGTCAGAAAAAGGCAAGTACCATATGATTTCACTCACATGTGGAATCTAATGAACAAAATGAACTAACAAGCAAAATAGAGATAGACTCATACATAGCAGGCTGAGAGATTTTGGGGGCTCAGGGGGGGGCTGTGTGAGGGAGGTGGAGAGATAGAGCAAAAAAGGACAAAAAAGAACTCAGACACCAAAATAGTGTGTTGACTGCCATAAAGTGGAGGGGGAGGTGAAAGAGGGTATGGCGCATAAATGGTGACTAACAAAGACTTGACTTAAGGTGGTAAACATAGAATACAGTGTGCAGAGATGTGTTGTAGAATTGGGCACCTGAAACATGTACAATTATGTTGACCAGTCTCACCCCAATAAAATCAATTAAGATAAATAAGTAAATAAATAAAGTACCTGTATGTCATCCTGATAACTCTAGAAACCAAAATAAGCTTAACTTAAAAATATAGTTTGATTCGATTCCCGGCCAGGGCACACAGGAGAAGCACCCATTTGCTTCTCCACCCCTCCGCCGCGCTTTCCTCTCTGTCTCTCCCTTCCCCTCCGGCAGCCAAGGCTCCATTGGAGCAAAGATGGCCCGGGCGCTGGGGATGGCTCTGTGGCCTCTGCCTCAGGCGCTAGAGTGGCTCTGGTCGCAACATGGCGACGCCCAGGATGGGCAGAGCATCGCCCCCTGGTGGGCAGAGCGTCACCCCTGGTGGGCGTGCCGGGTGGATCCCGGTCGGGCGCATGCGGGAGTCTGACTGTCTCTCCCTGTTTCCAGCTTAAGAAAAATGAAAAAATATATATATATATAGTTTGACACATCTGAAAGATCTAATTAAGTATGTAAGCTAGGTTGCAGATAATATGCAATTATATTGTTTCTTAATACATTCATGCCACCAGAGACAATTTTGATATTTACAATGTTTTCTAAACATTTGTACCAACCATTAAAAAAATATATATGTAATCTCCCAAAAAACTGAAAATTACAAGCAGACAGACATACCGTCCACACATATATCACAAGTGTATTAGAAATAAAGATAATTAACTTTAAAAGACAGTTCTGCTGTCAACACATATCTGTCACCATCTCTTATATCTTCTCATTCTTCACTCATCTATAATGAAGTGTGCTAATCATATAGAGATGGTTCCAAGTTCCTAATAGATCTTCAATCAGAAGATATAGATTCAATAATGTTAATGAGGCTCTACTTACTGAGAAGGGAATGTTGGTTCTCAATTTCACTCATTTGGAAAAGTCCTCAATAGTTATATATAAAGTCCAACAATCAACCAATCAAGAAATACTTTTTTACACTAGACTTATAGTACCCTGTCTTGTAGTACTTCCTATCATATGAAAACAACTTTATGAACTGACATTCCATCCTATTACTGGTTCTAATAGTTAAAAATAAAGTAGAAAGACAGAGATCTGGAGACTAAAACCAAGAAAGCCAAAAATACAGAAGTAGGAAAGCAGAGACAGCTAAAGATAGATATACGGATAGGAAAGAGATGGAAAGAGAAAAAAAAAACAGAAAGGAGAAACAGAAAGATGTAATAAAACATAAGATAGAAACTTTGGAGAGATAGTAGAAGAGATAAAGAGGGTAAAAGAAAAAGAAACATAGCAGAAAAAAAATAGTTATAAGCAACTACAGAGTTTGAGGAGCATGGCAAAAACTTACTACCTATCAAATTATTTTTGTTTTTGCAGTGATTATTCAGCCCCAGTTTTTGGCTCAGTATGTAGTCCCCCAAAACGGAGTCTTCATTTTACAGACTTCCTTGCAATTGGATTTGGACAGGTAACTGAGTTTTAACCATTAAGATTAACCAGAAGTGTCATGAGCAAAAGGGATTAGTCATTTTTCAGAGTTATTTCAGTCAGTAAATCTGGAAGTAGTGAGTATAAGGTCTTAAAAGCTGTTTAGACCAAAATTCTTCAATTATTACTTATTTTTATGTTGTTCCTAAATCCTTCATCGTCGCCTGACCTGTGGTGACACAGTGGATAAAGTGTCAACCTGGAAACGCTGAGGTTGCCGGTTCAAAACCCTGGGCTTGCCTGGTCAAGGCACATATGGGAGTGATGCTTTCTGCTCCTCCCCCCTTTTCTCCCTCTCTCTCTCTCCCCTCTCTATAATGAATAAATAAAATCTTAAAAAAATAAAAAAATATCATTATAAAAAAAAAAAGAAAAATAAATAAATAAATCCTTCATCGTCTAACCTCCTTCAATAAAAATGTCAAAATTATTCTAATAGTGTAATGTACACTTTTACACATTGTTTATGAGATTATAAATTGGTACAGCATTTTGGAAGGAAAACTGGAAGTACTTGGCAAAATTTGAAGTGCTCAGAAATTCTTCTTCTAGAAATCTATACTACAGAAATACAAATACATATTCCCAGAAATATGCATATTCATGGGTAGTACAGTATATATTGTAATGGTCAAAGTCTGGAAGCAAAAGAAGTACTTTCCCATAGAGGAGTGATGGAGTAAAGCATGGTATATCCATACTATACAGATATTAGAAGAGACTGAGGTAGAGAGCTATGCATAAATATAAGTAGATCTATAAGATGTATGAAACACAAATATGATCCAATATATAATGGAAAATTTATGTATGCATGTATTTATGAAAGTGTATAGAAAAAGATTTGTAATTTTATTAACACTATAACTCCTAGGAGGGGAATGGGATAAAATCAAATGTTGACAGGTAAATTTCACTTTTTATTCCATATAGTCATAGTGGTCATTAATTCTGTTCTCAAAAATATTTATATCTCCTTGCCTTCAAGCATATGATAGGATTGTGCTTCCTGGCCCCGTAGTGATCAGTGGCCATGTGACTGATTCTGGCCAGTTACTTATGAGCAAAAGCCATTGCTCGCACTTGTGCTTCACCTTCAGGCCAGAGCATTTAATTATCAATGTGATGCTTTGTACAACTATCTTTCCTCCGACATAGTGAATGGTAATGTTTAAGATAATCGTTACAGGATAAAAGGTTGTGGAGCAGAATTTGCTGTCAACATATTAAATAAATGAGAAATAAAACTTTTGCTGTTATGAACCACCAGGATTGGGGTCTATTACAACAGCATACTCTAAAGTATGTTGATTGATACAGTTGAAATATTTAAATCTTATATTAATAAAAATATTATACTTTGTAGATATATTATATTATAAAAATTAATATGAGGTCCAAAACAGCACAAAATATTCTCCATATAGGGATTATATCCTGTAGTGAAACTATTATGTGTCATGTTCTAAACTCAATATACTCATTAGAATGTAACCTTTTCAGGAGTAGGTACAGGGACTATATGGTTTTGTGGGGGGTTTTGATGCATCCTCAGTAACAGTGACTGGAACATAGTAGATATGCAATCTATTCTTCTTAAATGTTGAATAAATTCAATGATTTTTACCCTAACCATTAGATTTCTATTAATCACTATGAAGTGTCAATATGTCAGTTTTAGTCTATTATTCTAAATCATTAAGATCAATTCAAATCATAAGATTATTATTCATTTTTGTTTAACTTTCCCACCTAGCTTTGTGTCACCTTAACATGTCATAAACCTGCTTTCTCTGTCTTTAATCAGTTCAATAATAGAAAATTCAGAACAAGATAATATATAAAACAGAGGCTTATGGACTACCACTAAAGACCTCTCTACATTTTGGAATTGAACATTAATTTGATTGATCAAATGGATATGAATCCATTTAACTGTACTAGCATCTATTTAGCCCATATTTGTATAACTCATCATGAGAATTCACTCACTTAATAGACCAAGCCATATGATATATCAACATAATAACTCTACCAAAGGAAAACAACTGGTTTAGCCTGCCTTGACCATAAAATCCATTAATTCCTGCATTTGATGTATTTATTTCATGCTTATAACAGGAATTCAAATGAGAACACAATAGGTAAGGTACCTATCTGCTATGTGATCACAATCTAGTAGAAGAGAAAAACAATTAAACAGACTATAACAATGAACTGTTTTAAATCTATAAGAGGAGAAATACAGAGTGTTGTGAGAGCAAAGAGGACAGAAATAATACCCATGTTAGGAGAAAGAAGGCTTTTTGGAGAAAGTGACTTCTAAGCTGAAGCCTATAACATTATAGAGAAGATATTTCTGAGAAAGCATTACACATTCACCAAACTGAAATGATTTCAATATAGCAGAACCACAGAGTGTTAAATAGGAGAAAAAGAAAGAATTGACATTGAAGAGGAGAGCAAGGGTCTGATTATGTAGCTATTGAGTTGCCTATAGTACATCTAAGCGTGGATGATCAATGTGCAATTAGAGATCCTGATAAGAGTCAAGGAAAGAGACTTGGGGATATTTTTTGGTAGAGATGGTATGTAATGCCACAGGAATAGGTGAATTATCAAGGGCTAAAGACAAAATAAAAAGGTGGCCAAGAATGGAGCCTACATTAAAGAGATGGTCGGGTTCAGAGAAGTCTACAAAAGTGACTAAAAAAGAAGTAACAAGAAAAGTACCAGGAAAACCAAGAGGTAAGCCAAGAAAATAGCATATTTCAAAAATAAAAACTATGTTAAATGCTACTGGGTGATCAAGTGAGTCAAAATCTAAGTGTCCTTTAAATGCAGCCAAGGAAAGACTATTTACCTAGAGAAGATTGGCAAAAACAATCAGTGAAGTAGCGGGGCTTAAATCAGATTGTAGAAACTGAAGAGTAAATTGAGGGTACGGAAGTAGAATAGTGTGTGAGTGAAGACAATTCTCACAAAGATTAGCTGTGATAGGAAAGAGAGACATAGGATAAGGTTCCAGTGTGGGATCAGAGAAGGTTTTTTTTTTTAAATAAACTAATAATTTTTCATAATTACACTGGGATTATAGGTTTGGGGAAATAATACCAGAATATTTTTTCATTTGTGAGTAAGGGAGGCTTGAACACGATTTCAATGCTCAGGGAAAGGAGCCAGGATAAAAAAAAAAAAAACAAAGAAAGAGAAAGAAAGAAGAAAGAAAGAAAAAAGAAAGAAAGAGGGAGGGAGGAAGGGAAGAAGGGAAGAAAGGAAGAAGGGAGAAAGGGAGAGAAGGAAGGAGGGAGGGAGGGAAGGAAGGAAGCAAAGAAGGAGGGAGGGAGGGAAAGAGGGAGAGAGGGAGAGAGGGAGGGAAGGAAGGAAGGAAGGAAGTTAGGAAAAACTTAAGAAAAAGAAAACACAAAATTAACCTACAGGGCAAGAACCCTAGAGAAATATATGAATAAGGAAATTTCTGAAGCTAAGTGGAAGGATTTGCCATATACAGAAGTTTTTAGTCTTCAATTATAATTGGAAGGAAGGCAGACAATAGATGAAAGTATAGGTAAGTTTGTAAATCTTGTGGTGGGAAGTTGCCATCTTGTGGCTTCTACATTCTCTGTGAAAAAGCTGGCAAGTTATCTAAAGAGAGGGTAGAATGGAAAGTTTAAGAAAGCAAATACACCTTTAAAAAGTTTATTCTAGGATTTTTCTAGTATTGGATGTTGAGTTGACCAATTTAAGTTTCTGGATCCCAAGTGTTGTTTTTTTCGTTTGTTTTGTTTTGTTTTGTTTTAATTAACAAACTTGACTATACCTAATATTCTTGTACTTCCATTGTTTCTATGACCTACTGTAAAAAAATTTTCATGAACTGAGTGGTAGTAGTTAAAAGGACACATTCTGGCCTGACCTGTCATGGCACAGTGGATAAAGTGTCAACCTGGAAACTCTGAGGTTGCCGGTTCAAAACCCTGGGCTTGCCTGGTCAAGGCATATATGGGAGTTGACGCTTCCTGCTCCTCCCCCCTTCTCTCCCTCTCTCTCTCTCTCTCTCTCTCTCTCTCTCTAATGAATAAATAAAAAAATCTTAAAAAAATAAAAGGACACATTCTCAATTCACCCCTATAGCAACTAACTTTCTTAATCCCATTCATTTTTATACCTTCCTTTTTCCATTTTAAAACTAAATGACGTTTTATGGTGTTTTTAAAAATAATTTAACCTTATTATCCTTGTGTAAAATATGAGGAAACTGAGATTCGTTGAAGTAAATAACTTTCACTATAGCAAGCAGCCAATTAGAGATAATTAAGCAACCTATATTTTGACAGTTGTCTTTCCTGTTTGTAAGGAATAGCAGTGAGAGGTGATTGTAGATGATTAAATAAATAGATAGATAGATAGATAGATAGACAGACAGATAGGCTAACAGACGGAAATAGAGCTAAACTTCTTGAAATACTCAGAATCAAGGATGGCATACATAACTTTAAATGCCAAATGATGAACATGGAGCTCTAAGAAAAAAATAAAACAATGAACTCTCAACTCTAATAATAATATGCATCTAATATGGGCTTCTGAATTTATATAAATGACAGCACTTAGTTATATAACATTGTTTCCTATATTTTTAAATACAAAATGTGATAAAAACTTTGTGCCCCACTGAAAATTATAAAGTATTGAATATTTTTGTTATATTAAATGAGCTATAAAAAATATTGGCCCTGCCTGGTTGGCTCAGTGGTAGAGTGTTGACCCAGTATGTGGAAGCCCTGGGTTTGATTCCCAGTCAGGGCACACAGGAGAAGCACCCATCTGCTTCTCCACCCTTCTCTCTCTCCTTTCTCTCTCTGTGTCTCTCTCTTCCCCCTGTGCAGCCATGGCTCAATTGGAATGAGTTGGCCCCGGGTACCAAGGATGGCTCCATGGAGCCTTCACCTCAGGAACTAAAAATAGCTTGGTTGCAAGCATGGTGCCACATGGGCAGAGCATCAGCCCTACACAGGGGTCACTGGGTGGATCCCGGTCCAGGCATATGCAGAGTCTGTCAATCTCCCCCTCTTCTTATTTAAACTAAAAAATTATTTACTATAATGTGTTATGTTAAATTGTTGTTGTTTTTATGAGTGGCTAAATTGTGCATATTATACTTTATCTGGGTTATTAACTACTGTAAAGTATGGCAATGTAGCCTTTTGAGCCCTAGTTTCACTTCTTACTAGCTGCATAACACTGGCTAAATCACTTAAACAATCTGATCTTCCGTTTATTCATCTGGAAATGATGGTAAAACAGTAGTACCTACTTCATAAGGCTGCAGCTTGTATTACATTTAATACCATATAATACATATAAAATGTCTAACCCATTATCAGACACAGAATCAGCCATCAGCACATGTTATTACTGCTTTTGGTGCTGGATTTTTGTTAATTCTGCTTGGGGAAGTTAGAGAAAGTTTTACAGAGAAGGTAACACTGAAAGGAGGAACATAAGGGTGCCATGTAGACAAGGTCATAGGGGAGAGCAGTACAGACAGCCTAACTCTGTGTGTTTGCTTTTGTGCACAAACATGCACACACATGTCTTGGGAAAAATAGGTATCATAGTTTATATGGATGCAATGCATTAATGACAATAATTTCTTTTTATTGGCCAAAAGCTACAGGACTTTAAAGTTACACTTCAGCAAAATATAAGTGCCTCCTTTTCTCTTTCTCTTCTCTCTTTGAGAAAAATTATACTGCTATCCTACAATTCATGTTCACTGCTACCACAAAGCATAAACTCAGGCATTTGCCTTCACCATCCAATTGGGTAACACTATTCTTTTTACAGAAATAATTGTTAGCATTTTCCCTTTTTAAAACTTTATGTTTTATTGGTATGTAAAGACACATGCACCACCATGTTCATCGCAATATTATTCATAATGGCCAAGACATGGAAACAGTCCCTCGATAGAGGACCAGATAAAGAAGATGTGGTACATATATACAATGGAATACTACTCAGCCATAAGAAATGATGACGTATTTCTATTTACAACAACGTGGATGAATCTTGAGAATGTTATACTGAGTGAAATAAGTAAGTTATAAAAAGTTAAGAACTGTATGATTTCACAAATAGGTGGAATATAAAACTGAGACTCATGGACATAGATAAAAGTGAAGTGGTTACCAGGGGGAAAGTGATGTGCGGGAGGGGGGGAGAAGAGGGGTAGGAAAAAAGGTGTAAAGAAGGTAAAATATAATGGTGATAAAAAATGATTTGACTTTGGGTGATGGGCACACAACATAATCAACAGTTCAAATGCTATAGGAATGTTTACCTGAAACCTGTGTACTCTCATTGATCAATGTCAAAGTGTTAAAGTTAATTTCCTAAATAAAATTTAAAAATTAAAAAAAAAACTGTTCTGTTTTAACCTTCTAAGAGTCCCAGGTATCGACTGGTTTATGAGAACTACAACTAGCCTTGAAAATGAGCCAATGGAGAAAATTAAAGACTGACCCTTGGTAATATTTATTTTAATTTAATCTCTTAGAGATTAATTCAATAAATAAACAGTGCTTATTTTTAAAATAATTATTATTATCATCATCATGATATTATCCTGAAGACCCAGATTATTAGTATTCCCATATCTTTTTAATGTAGCTCAAAACTTTCCTGCAAATGCCTAAATAAACCCTAGAGCCATCTCAATTATTTCCTTTTTGTGTGTGTGTGAGAGAGAAGGGGAGATAATGAGACAGACCCTTGCATCCACCCAGACTGAGATCCACCCAGCAACGACATCAGGAGTAGCTGCTCGAGTACAAAGCTATTTTTAGTGCCAGAGGCTAATATGCTCCAATAGAGCTATCCTTATTGCCCAGGGGCCATGTATGGACCAGTCAAGCCATTAGCGGTGAGAGAGAAAAGGAGGAAAGGGAGGGGGAGGGAAGCAGATGGTTACTTCTCTTGCATACTCTAACTGGGAATCAAACCTCAGATATCCACACACTTGGCTGATGTTCTATTCACTGAGCAAACCAGCCACGGCCATCAATTATTTCTTAAAGACATTCAAAATTTCTTCTTTCTCTGAATTGATATCCTATTTTTGATGCCCTTTTGCTGATCAATATTGGCAGTATCTATCAAATTAATAACAATTTAAAAAATAATAACTACCTAGAACCTGACCGATTGGCTCAGTGGTAGAGCATCGGCCAGGCATGTGGACATTCCGGGTTTGATTCCTGCTCAGGAAGGGTACACAGCCGAAGTGACCATCTGCTTCTCCATCCTTCTCCCTCATCTTTCTCTCTTTCACTCTCTCTCTCTTCCAGCAGTCATGGCTTGATTTTTTTGAGCACATTGGCCCTGGGCACTGAGGGTGGCTACTGTAAAGTTTCTTCCCACAGGCACTAAAAATAGTTTGGTTGCCAGCATGGCCCAGAAGGGCAGAGCATCAGCCCCAGACAGGGGTTGCCAGGTGGGTCTCGGTTGGGGTGCATGCAGGAGTCTGTCTCTCTATCTACCCTCTTCTCACTTGGAAAAGAAGGGAAAAAAATAATAATAACCTACCTCAATGTTAGAAAACACACTGTCAAATACAGACACTAATATTATAAACTGTCATGCATTTCCTGGAGAGCAAATTAGTTATTTTATTTTATATAATAACCTTTAAAAATTACCTATCTCAAATAATACAGTGCAAGATTCATGTACAAAAATCTTATTCTAGCATTATCCCTAATAACAAAAATATAAGATATCCTAAAATACAGCAAGGTTAGCTCAATTCAAGCATGTCTCTATAATGGAATATTATTCTGACTTAGTGCAAATTTTTGGGCAAAAAAAAATTCAAACACTTTGACCCACTATATCTTAAAGAAAATAACACAAAATTCAACTTAAAATTTAGGTACTATTATGTTTATCTCAGCCATACTTGTACTACCAAAGTTGAAAATAATCCAAATGTTCAACAATAGGAGAGTTGTTAAATATGGTGAAACATTATATAATCATTTATAATAAGGTATTTAAAAATTTTAGTGATATGGAAAATTCTTTTTATATAGTGTTAAGAGAAGTCAAGACACAAAATTGTAACTGCATAATGATATATGTAAGAAAGATTTATGTGTAAAGACTAGTAAGACTTATATCAAACATAAGAATTTGGGGGCAGGGGAGTAAAAAGGGACAGATATATGGTGACAGAAAATGATTTGACTTTGGGTGATGGGGACGCAACACAATCAATAGTTCAAATGCTATAGAGATGTACACCTGAAACCTGTATACTCTTATTAATCAGTGTCACCCCATTACATTTCATTTCTAAATTAAAAAAAACATAAGAATTAATTTAAAAGTTCAAAAGTAAAAAAGAGTAAATCATGTCATATCTATAAAATAGTGTGTGAAGCATATTATTAAACTCATGACAAAACGCTTATGTTATGTAAATTTTTAAAAAGCAGGCTACAAGGCCCTGGCCGGTTGGCTCAGTGGTAGAGCGTCGGCCTGGTGTGCAGAGGTCCCGGGTTCGATTCCCGGCCAGGGCACACAGGAGAAGTGCCCATCTGCTTCTCCACCCCTCCCCCTCTCCTTCCTCTCTGTCTCTCTCTTCCCCTCCCGCAGCCGAGGCTCCATTGGAGCAAAGATGGCCCGGGCACTGGGGATGGCTCCTTGGCCACTGCCCCGGGCGCTAGAGTGGCTCTGGTCACAACAGAGCGATGCCCCGGAGGGGCAGAGCATCGCCCCCTGGTGGGCAGAGCGTCGCCCCCTGGTGGGCGTGCCGGGTGGATCCCGGTCGGGTGCATGCGGGAGTCTGACTGTCTCTCCCCGTTTCCAGCTTCAGAAAAAAAAAAAAAAGGCGGGCTACAAAAGGAAATGAAAACAGGATCTCAGGGAGAAATCTGCACCTCCATGTTCATTGAAACATTGTTCACCATAGCCAAGACAGAGAAACAACCTATTCATCTCCATCAATCAATGAATGGATAAAGAATTGTGATTGATAAATACATATAGATGCACTGATATATGATACAGAGAGAGATATCATAGATATACACACATGCACACAAACAATGGAATATTATTCAGCCATGAGAAAGAAGGAAATTCTGTCATTTGTGACATGAATTAAATTTGAGGGCATTCTGCTCAGTGAAATAAGTCAGACAGAGAAAGACTAATACAGTATGGTCTGACTTATTTTTTAAATCAGAAAAGCTGAACTCAAAAAAAATTAACAAATGGATTACATTGAACTAAAAAGCTTTTGCATAGCAAAAGAAACCTTTGGCATAAATTAAAAGACAACCCACTGAATGAGAGAACATATTTACCAGTACATTTTATAATAAGTTAATATCCCAAATGTATAAAAAACTTATACAACTCAACAACAGGAAGACAAACAATTCAATGTAAAAATGAGCAAAGGACCTAAATAGACACTTCTTCAAAGAGGATATACAGATGGCCAATAGATATATGAAAAGATGCTCAACATCACTAATCATGAGAAACATGCAAATTAAAAACACAATGAGATATCACCTCACCCCATCAGAATGACCTTCATCAATAAATCAACAAACAACAAGTGTTGGCAAGGATGTGGAGAAAAGGGAACCTCGTGGGAATGCAGACTAGTGCAGTCACTGGAAAACAGTATGGCATTTTCTAAAAAAAAATTAAAAATGGAACTGCCTTTTAACCCCATAATCCCTCTTCTGGGGATACATATTCTAAGAATACAGAGCACTAATTTGAAAGAATATATGCACCCCTACCTCCATTGCAGCATTACTTAGGATAGCTAGGATCTAGAAACAGCCCAAATGCCCATCAGTAGATAAGTAGATAAAAAAAAAAGCTGTGGTACATTTACACAATGGAATACTACTACTTGGCTATAAAAAAGAAAATCTTACCTTTCATGACAACATGAATGGACCTGGATGTTATTATGCTAAGTGAAATAAGCCAGACAAAGACAAGTACCAAATGATCTCACTTATATGTGGAATCTAATGAACAAAATAAACTGATGATTCAAATAGAAACAGAGGCATGGATTCATGGAACAGACTACTGCTGTCAGAGGGGTAGGGTGTTAGGGGACTGGATGAGAAAAGGTGAAGGGATTAAGCAAAAACACATACATATAAAGCACACAGACACAGACAACAGTGTGGTCATAACCAGAGGGACAGTGAAGTGGGGGTGGGGGTAGTTGGAAGTGTGCAAATGAGGGGAAATGGGGATGTAAAGACACTTTGCTTGGGCCAATGAGTGTATGATGCAGTGTGCAAATGTTGTGTTGAGTTGCATCCTTGAAACCTGTACCTCAATAAACTCAATAATTTAAAGATTAAATAGAATCACCATATGACCCAGCAATTCCATTTTTAAGTATATACTTATAAAACTCATATACACTCAAAATATTATACAAAAATATTTATAGTGTCACTATTCATAATAGCCAAAAATTAGAAACAATTCAAATGTCCATCAACTGGTGAATAGATAAATAAAATGTGGTATACAATGAGATTTTATTGGGCAATGAAAAGGAATGAAGTAATGACACAAGCTACAATATAGATAAATGTTGGAAAATAATGCTATTGGAAAAAGCTAGTTACAATTAATCACATATTGAATAATTCCACTTACATGAAATGTCCAGTATAGGAAAATCATAGGGACATTAAGCAGATGAGTGGTTGTCAGGGAAATAGTGATGCCGGTCATTGTTGCACAACTCCATATAATCAACACTACTGAATTATACACTTGAAATCAATGAATTGTATGATATATAAATTATATCTCAATAAAATTGTTTTATAATCATTCATTTGATAACATAATAGAAAATTAATGTAATTTTTTTCTCTTTTCAATCATATGTTTATACATCAAAATCAGAGTTCTAGATTATGTATCAAGTACATCATTCTTAAATTTAGTCCTTTTAGATATGCCAAGCAGATTGGGCAATTGCATCTCATTCAGTAGGCCTAGAAGCCTACTGATTGAAACCTCCATACCAGGATCCCTTATCAGATCCTATAGGTTTTAGCTGCCATGAGACAAATATCTTGAAATAGCACCTGATCATCATAGTGTTCGCCATGTTGGGCTTTTTATGTTCCTTTATTGACACATGTGATACTTTGGAGTTCCTTTTTCAGAATAGGAATGAATAGTGTTAATGTTGCGTTTCCAGAATCTTTATAATCAGAGAAGGTTAGAGATAAGTAAAAGCAAACTGGTATTTGTGGTCTTTGTCAACATTATGATCATCTGATGTTAAAATGGAAACATGGCATCATGTTTTTAAAAGACTAATTCAAGCCAATACTTTCCTCAATAAAATTAAAATGAGCTCCCACTGCTCAACCCAATTCTATATACAAGAAGTTGTTTCAGGAGGTGTCTACAAAACACTACAATTGGAACAATCAAGAATTCAGTAAGAGACAATCTGGTCCGATTTAGCATAGCAAATTACATTATCTATATAGCAACAAACTGGCAGGAACTGATAATTCATCTGCAATTAAAAGAACACTTTTTTCTTTTTACTGAGTTATACCCTAAAGACATACTTTACTGAGAGAAAATTTGGCAGAATTTTTACTGAGTACAGTGATCTAATCTCCCTAACAAATTGCTCTATTTCTTAACTAAACTTCAATAAAAGAGCTAACTTTTGGGCATATATTTCTACTCAGTATACATACATACATACATTTTCATAAGAAATTATTAAGCTTGCAAATATTTTCAATTTTATATTTTATATTATAGGCCATCAAAGGTCTATTTGGACATTGCCAAAATTGAAAATAAAGCATATGAATATCTAAATTTGAAGTCAAAAGTCAACCACAGGATTACTCAAGAGGGTCACAAAATCTACTCCCACACATACATACATGTGAGCACGTGCATGCAAGTGCATGCACATACACACATACATACAAACATGAGAGGCAGCTACAACTGAGATATTCTTTCATTTAATTCACTCAGTAAACACTGAGGATCACTACTATATATTTAGCAGGCACTGAGGATATAGGATTGTGAGAAGCTAACACTGAGAACATTCCAGTTAGAGGGATAAGATGTGCAAAGGCTAGGTTAAGATGGTCTGTTTCCGAAACTAAAGGTGGAACAATTTAGCTGAAGCAGAGAATGTATATGAAAGAGTGGTAGGAGAGTTGTAGAAGTAAGCAGGACCCAGAACTGGCAGGGCATCATGGACTTTGGTAAGAAATTTGGACCTTATCTTAAGTGCATTGGGAAACAAAAGATTTTAAGCAAGAGCATAACATGATCTGACTTAGTGTTTTGGAACAGATCACGCTGGCTGCTGGGCTAGGAATGGATCAAAATTAGAAACAGAACCAGTAGAGTAACATTCTCAAAAACGAGTAATATTTTCAAAGGTAATATGTTGATATAATAGCAATTAAGACAATAATTAAAAGATATTGTGGAATCAGTATAAAACAAAAACTTAAAACATACAGAAATGGTGAAATACATACTATAGAAAAGGTAGTAAAATAAACAGTGGTACTTTTGTATTTGCTTGATCTCCCAGAAACCACACTCACTTTGCCTTATTTTTAGATCCTGATTACTCCTTTAACTGGAGATGGGAAAGACTGGATGCAGGGAGACCAGTTTGGTCTCATCTGTAGCCGTCCAAATGAAAAATGATGGTGGCCCAGATTAGAGTGATAACAGTGAGGAAAGAGAAAACAGTATTTATCAATAGTGTATCTAAGAGGTAACAGTTATCATACATAACTGATAATAGCCCTTTGTAGAGCTCACATGCTCTCTCCCATCTGACTTCTTCCAAATAAATTATCTCACTAAGACCCAGCATTGTTTCCTTGCCTTACTGATTTTTTCCTCCTTCTGCAGTGACCATGATTTTCTTGCAGAAATACATATGTATTTCTTATGTGAAATAGGGTTGTCATTTGAATTTGACTTGTCCATCTATCTACTTTGGGGAACTCTGGAAGGCATGGATCTATTTTTGTGGCTCAGTTGCTCATGTTCCTCTGGACACTATAGGAGACATGAATATCTAGGAATGTTGTCAAGTTTCCAACAAACTTGAGTTTGAATACTGCAGGAAGAAAGTGAGAGTCTATAGTTCAAATCTTTTAAAAGTGCAACACTTCACTCTGAGACAAGTTATTGCTAATGCCTCAAACAATACCAAACACTTTTTATACCAATTCAGAGTTTAAAGCAAAGTATATAATGGTTTGCCTCTTTGAAAAAATAGAAAGAGGAATATAACTTTGTGTAATGTCACACAGACTCCTTTGGGTTGAAAAAGCAAAGTCTATCAGTCAATCTAGTAAGGAAAATAAAGATATATATATACAGGGCCCTGGCTGGTTGGCTCAGTGGTAGAGCATCGGCCTGGCATGCAGGAGTCCCAGGTTCGATTCCCAGCCAGGGCACACAGGAGAAGTGCCCATCTGCTTCTCCACCTCTCCCCCTCTCCTTCTTCTCTGTCTCTCTTCCCCTCCAGCAGCCAAGGCTCCACTGGAGCCAAGTTTGCCCGGGCACTGAGGATGGCTCTGTGGTCTCTGCCTCAGGCGCTAGAATGGTTCTGATTGCGGCAGAGCGATGCCCCAAGATGGGCAGAGCACCACCCCCTGGTGGGCATGCCGGATGGATCCCGGTCGGGCACATGCGGGAGTCTGTCTGACTGCTTCCTTGTTTCCAGCTTCGGAAAAATACAAACAAAAAAAACAACAAAAAAAAGAAATATATATACATATACTAAGCACTATTGTGTGTCATATACTATACTAGATACTTTATAATAAAACTCTATTACAGTATTAATGTACAACCTACAGTCAGATAGCCTCAGTAGCAGTTCTGCTGTGTCATTTGTTAGTCGTATGTTTTGGGCAAGTTACTTAATTTGTTTGTAGTTGTTTTTTATTTTCATCTGTAAATGAAATACCAATAGTACCTTTCTGTGTAAGTTCTATTATATAAGGCACTTCATAAATATAAAGGACTTAGACTCACACCTTGCATATAGTAAGTAGTCAATAAATATTGGAATTATTAATTGTTACTATCATCATCATCTTCTAACTCTTATGAGGGTAGTATTAAGTAAAATATTACTGCCAGTTTACAAATAAGAACGCTAGGATCAGAAGAAGTAGGTTATCATGATTCCCCAAGATCACATAGCTAGAAAGGGTGGATCTGGGACAAAAAATTCAAGTATTTTGGACTCCAAACTCATATTCTTTTCATTTTATCCTACCATTAACAGTCCCAGGAACTCTGGATGAGAAGTTCAGCAACAGCTAAAACACAAAAATAACACGGTGCTCCCAGGTCCTAAGTAAGGAGCTGATACAGGGAAGGACCCAAATTTCCTGATTGATTCTTCCTGCTCTAACTACAACTATTTCCTTTCTGCCCATTCTTTGCAAGGCTGAGTACCCTCTAATCATGTGCTCTACTTATACACCTTCCCACCTTGGTCAAATATCCCAAATTATGAACTTGGCCAAGGTTAAATTTCCTCATATAGATTTCTATTGAGCCTAGCACAGAAAGACAAAAACAGAGGAGCGGAGGGGAAGAGGAAAAGAAACAATAAAGGGATATACATGTTATTAGTGTTATATTATTAATATTATAATATAATGATACTAAAATCAATATTTTTATAATAATAATCATGTTATTTAATGCTATAAAAACAATCACTAGTACAGAAACTGTTAAAAGTGGTTCCCGCTACAGCAGGGGTCGGAAACCTATGGTTCGGGAGCCAGATGTGGCTCTTTTGATGGCTGCATCTGGCTCGCAGACAAATCTTTAATAAAAATAATAATAACAACGTTAAAAATATAAAACATTCTCATGTATTACAATCCATCCATTTCCTACTGCTCATGTTCATGGTTGCAGGTGGCTGGAGGCAATCACAGCTGTCCTCCGGGACAACACCGAATTTTTATTGGATAATGCGTAATGTACATAGGTCATTGTATGGCTCACATGGAATTACATTTTAAAATATGTGGCATTCATGGCTCTCTCAGCCAAAAATGTTCCTGAGCCCTTCTCTAGAAAATGAGACTAGGCTGCATTTTTTTTTCTTCTTTACTCTTTTCTAACTGTATCATTTTTTGTTATTTTTTATTTTTGCTTCTTTGTTGTTTTGGCCAAGGGCAGGCATTGCTTCTATAATTTGGAAAGAAAGTGTTTTAAACAACCAAGGAAAAATGACTTGTTAGATAAATATGTGGATGGATGGATGGATGGATGGATGACTGGATGGATGGGTGAGTGGATGAACAGACAGACAGACAGATGAAGGATGGTTAATCTATAATGTGGACTCCTGTGCAGCAGTTGGGAAGAGTGAAGTAGGGATAAGTTTCAAGTATGTTGTTGTAAAGAGAAACAAGCTTTTAGAACATTAGAAAAACAAATCTATTTAATATATTGTTTAAACAAAAAAGTAATATATATTTCTTATCAAATAAGGTAAAAACATATAGTGAAGAGTGTTATCCTCCCTTCTCATACTACTTTTCCACAATCACCAGAGATAAGTAATTATTGTCAACTGTTTGATATGAATTCATCTAGACATTTTATTTATAATATAAATAAAATAATGTTATAATGAATACTCTTATATTTGTGTGTGTGTGGCATGTGCCTGTATGCATATTATGTTAATATGCAAATGTTTCTGTAAGATACAGTCTCAGAAGTAAGAATGTTAGGTCCTAAGCTAAATGAATTTTACTTTTTGAAAAGTAAAAAGTTTTTGCCTGACCAGGCAGTGGGGCAGTGGATAGAGCATTGCACTGGTACACAGAGGACCCAGGTTCAGAACCTCAAGGTTGCAGCTTGAGCGTGGACTCGTCTGGCTTGAATGTGGACTCACTAGCTTGAGCATGGAGTCACTGGCTTGAGTGTGGGATCATAGACATGACCCCATGGTCGCTGGTTTGAGCGCAAGGTCGCTGGTTTCAGCAAAGGGTCACTCACTCTGCTGTAGCCCCCCGATCAAGGCACATATGAGAAAGCAATCAATGAACAACTAAGGTGCCACAATGAAGAACTGATACTTCTCACCTCTCTCCCTTCCTGTCTGTCTGTCCCTATCTGTCCCTGTCTTTCTGTTTCTGTCACACAAAAAAAGTAAAAAGTTTTTTTAGATGAGATGAGGGGAGATAGTGAGGCAGATTCCTACGTGCACCCTGACTGGGATCCACCCAGCAACCCCATCTAGAGCCAATGTTCTGAATACTGAGGTATTTTTAGTGCCTGAGGCTGATGCACTCCAAGGGAGCTATCCTCAGCTCCTATGGCAATGCTTGAACCAAATGATCCATGGTTGCTGAAGGGGTAAAGAGAGGGAAGGAGAGAGGGAGGGGGGCAAAGCAGATGGTTGTTTCTCCTGTATGACCTGACTGGAATTGAACCTAGGATGTCCATAAGTCAGGCCAACATTCTATCTACTGAACCACCATCCAAGGTAATAGTATTTTTTACTAATGAAGAAATAGTACCAAATTTTATCCAATAAACATAATACTTATTTATACCATATGAGAGTGGTATCTACTTCACAGTCTCAATCAACATTGATATATTCTTTTAATTTGCATTACATTTCAATTTTGAGTGTGATAGAATATCTTTTACATATTTATTGACTACTCATATTTCCTTTTTTCTGTATATAACTTTGGTCCTATTTTTTCTTATATTCCATTTCTGTGTTTATATTTTCAAATAATTTGCAATGAAATTATCCTTATGTTGATTATATATGTTGTAAATATTTTTACCAGTAAGAAAAGTTTTAAAGTCAAGAACTATTCCAAAAGTGTTCTTAAAATCAAAATATTAACTTCCAAGTGGATGAATGTTCATTCTGAAAATGAAAGCATTGAAGTCCAGGTGTCTCAGGCAGTCTTCTGAAAAAACACAGGAAGTTCTTTTTTTGTCAAAACAAAAAAGAAACAAAATATACAGTTTATGGAAATGGCCATCTTCAATATTGCCGACTATTTACAGTGTTTTGACAATCATTAAGCCAAAAGAATCTGCAGGGAAAGAATACAGATGCAATACATCAGCTCCTGCCAGAGAGCTGAACCACTTACAGAGGAAAACTAAAGTTGAGGACTTCTTTTGTTTCTCTGTTCCTTTGCCATGAATGGACAGAAAGGCATTTATTTGGTAAATTGTTCCAGCAACAAAAGAGTCTACATTTCTTATTTACAGTAAAAGACTAGCACCTGGAATCAGTCTGTTAGACAACATTGCTGCGAATGCAATAAACTGAATGGTAATTCAGCCCCATCCTGGCCCTTCATTTTTCAAATGATTTAGCTGTTTCTTACACAGTTTCAAAAGTATGGATTTGAACAGACTTATTTCTCAAGATTTTCCCACAAAAGACACAGAGAAGTCTGAGTGTATTCCAATTCAAGAACTAAAATGGAGTGTGGAGTTTACTCTAAGATAGGCCTAAATGACTGGGATAATGACTTCCAGCCAATGATGTGCTGGTAAATGTTTAACAACCAGCACCCCAAGGGGAAAGAAAATATGGTGAATAGCCTTTTCTGTACTGTAAATGCTCCTACCATGGCTGATTTCAATCTACTAATGTGATGTCATTCAACACTGTATTGAGAAAAAATGTACACAGTGGACTCTAGTCAGAGCAAGCATGTTTATTGGTAATACTAGGATAATCTTTATTGGATAGTTACATAGATAACTGTTCTGTAGTTTGTATATTATATCCAAAGCCTGCTAAACTGAAATTCTGTAATAAACTAGAATTTTACTACTGTTCTTACTTTTGAATAGGTACTGTGAACACACTTTTGTTGTTCTATTTTCATAACGTAAAACTTGATTTACTAATACTCTGGACTGATTTTTAGCCTCTAGTTCTGTACTGTTGCTGGACGTACAAGATATTCATTAAAATAAGGCCCAGACTTGATGACAGATTTCCATTGTTAGGTTTCATGTCAAAAATAACTCTAGGAAACAAATTACTGTTTTCTAGATAGAGAATGAACTAGCAACACTAATACTTTGTCTTTTAGTTAGCCTATAGATAATGATTTACTTTGTATTTCCTTTTATGCTATTTCCCACCTCTTCATGGTTTTTAATTTTTTTTTTAATTTTTATTTATTTATTCATTTTAGAGAGGAGGGGGGAGATAGATAGAGAGAGAGAGAGAGATTGAGAGAGAGAGAGAGAGAAGGGGGAGGAGCAGGAAGCATCAACTCCCATATGTGCCTTGACCAGGCAAGCCCAGGGTTTTGAACCGGCAACCTCAGTGTTTCTAGGTTGACGCTTTATCCACTGCGCCACCACAGGTCAGGCGATGGTTTTTAATTTTAATGAGAATTTGTCATCTTGTCCCTGCCTGTGCTCCCAGCCAGCTTGTGCTGCAGGTCACCAAAAAGGTTTTCTCTACATTTTTATTCTCTCTTACTGCTGATTTCTTAACATCAGTTTTCCTTCCCAGATGCTGTTCTTTTTTTTTTTTTTTTTTTTTTTTTTTTTTGTATTTTTCCGAAGTTGGAAATGGGAGGCAGTCAGGCAGACTCCCACATGCACCCGACCGGGATCCACCCGGCATGCCCATCAGGGGGCAATGCTCTGCCCATCCGGGGCTTCGCTCTGCCACAATCAGAGCCATTCTAGCACCTGAGGCAGAGGCCACAGAGCCATCCTCAGTGCCCGGGCAAACTTTGCTCCAATGAAGCCTTGGCTGTGGGAGGGGAAGAGAGAGACAGAGAGGAAGGAGAGGGGGAGGGGTGGAGAAGCAGGTGGGCGCTTCTCCTGTGTGTCCTGGCCAGGAATCAAACCCGGGACTCCTGCACGCCAAGCCGATGCTCTACCACTGAGCCAACTGGCCAGGGCCCCAGATGCTGTTCTAATGGACTTGTTATTACAGCATTTCTAGTAACATATACCTGAGTCTAGTCAAACAAATTTAAAACAGCAAACAAAGCATGCAAAATAATCTCACATCCCACACAGAGGTAAATGGACAAGTTCAAGGCTCCCTGGTCAGCACTACCTGTTACAAGTCACAGAACTCTCTTCAATCTGGAATTTATTGAGAAATAAACATATTTACATTTTTGCCCAATTCAGTGGGTATCTCAATCAACCTATTTAAATAAAGATGATATAGATGTAGATGATATAGACACAGATACACAGATAGATAGATAGATAGATAGATAGATAGATAGATAGATAGATAGATATAGATATAGATATATAGATATAGATAGATATAGATAGATTGAACTCATGGAATTTTTAAAATTCTATCTTGGTTTATGGGATTGTTTAATGTAAAAATAAATAGAGACGCTTTTTATCAATAATTCTCTTATGTCTGCTCATTTATTCAAACTAACAATCATATAACACATTATGCGTGAAACATTCTTCTAGGTCACATGGAGGACACAAACTTAAAGTCATGGTGCCTGCCCAAAAAGTTATTTCAACTAAATTATGCAACATCTCTTTACCCCAATCGACTCCATTTCTATCATCTTCAAGAAGAACTCATCTATTCTCCTTAATTAAAACTTCTACAGATAAGCTCTGGATATACCTACTTCTGTTCACTATTGCATCAGCCTTTAAAATGAATACATTTTTTTCTATATTTGTTGAATATCTTTCAAATATCTATCATATTATTTAAGAATTATTAAGAAAGACCATTGGGCCTTAACTAACAAGGTACCTACAATCCCTATTATTAGAATGACTACTTTAGGTTGAAGTATTGTCCCAAGACCCTTGTTAAAATGCAAATGTTACTTCGAAGTTATACTACATATTAAACCTTGGGTCTCTATACATATGCACATAGTTTATCAAATATAAGAACAAGAAAGTTTATCATGGAAAGAGAAAGACAAAAGGAACAATATCTAATAGAGACAGTAAGCTTAGGCAAGATGATTAAGTGGGGTCTGTGGCCCAAGTAGGCCCTAATAGAAAGGCACCAAGTACAGGGATTTAAAATATCTAGATGGAGGAGAAAAGAACAACAGAGACAAACATCACTTCCATCACAATCTTATCAAAAGTCAATTCTGCATTTCCACATCCTATTTTCACAGTAAAACTCTCCCCTAATCCTAGACCCCAAAACCTGAAAGGGTAATAATGAATATGGAGTTGGCTGCAAGTAGCTAGTTCCTTTTACGTCCATACAGTTGAGAATAGTTTGAAAACCACAGAGCTATTGTAAAAACGGGTTGCACACCTCTTCTGCTGCTTCTTGTTCCCACCTAAATTATAATCTTGTCCTCCAGCAGTCATGATAGAAAGGCAAGTGGAAAAAACAAAAAAATGTCTAAGCCCCAATATGAGAAGACAAGCCTATTGATATTCTCCACTGCCGGAATCCAATACGACAATTTACAAAGGATTTTTTTTTCCAAAAGAATTAACTATACAGCTATAACTCTTTGGAGGACAGCTATTGGCTGACATTTCATTAACAGGGACTAAAAGAACAATATATGCCTAATTCTATAAATTTCTGAAACATAACTGTCCCATAATTTCTGTGAAGACAATTTGTTAATTTTTAAACAAAAAGAATATATTATTTACCTTTAAAATTACTATGAATAATAGTAAAAATGCAAACTACATTTATCTCTCATTTAATATTCAATAGACACTTAAAACTCAGGCTATTCAAAACAGAACTAAAAATCTTCTCCCAGAAACCTGCTGTGCCATTCATGATTGGTACATCCTAAAGTACTGATTATTGTGTTACTAGGGTTTCCATTTACCAGAAATCCAAAGTTAGAACCCTCAAGGTCACCCCAAACTTCTATTCTTCATGACATATATACAAATCAGTCATTATCTCTCATATGTGTTCTCTCTTCTCTGCCACATGCCCATTGCCTTACGTCAGAGAACCTTATTTTTACTCAGTTCTTACTAAAGACACAGACATGCTCTGTCTTCTTCCCATTAATCCTTAATTTTTTCTGCGGATATATTTTCAGAATAAATGTACTTTACCATATCTGTCTTCATCTTCATCATACAGTTTTACTCCGGCTTTCTGTTAACTCCATCATGAAATCCAAACTCATACATGCAGTTGGAAGATCTTCTATATTCTATAGACTTTGGCCTGCCCACCTCTTCAGATTCATCTTCACCCTCTGTACTCACCCAGCCTTGGCCTCAGCTACTCATAACTTCTTACTGTTTTTAAAATATCAGCCTTCGAACCCTGGGCTTGCCTGGTCAAGGCACATATGGGAGTTGATGCTTCCTGCTCCTCCCCCTTCTCTCTCTCTGTCTCTCTGTCTTCTCTCTCTCTCTCTCTCTCTCTCTCTCTCTCTCTCCTTTCTAAAATGAATAAATGAAATAAAAAAATAAAGATTTACTTAAAAAAATATCAGCCTGTTTTCTGACTCTGTCATTACTACACA
The DNA here is from genome assembly GCF_036850765.1 of Saccopteryx bilineata. NCBI lineage: Eukaryota > Metazoa > Chordata > Mammalia > Chiroptera > Emballonuridae > Saccopteryx > Saccopteryx bilineata. The sequence continues at coordinate 62,008,099 of NC_089502.1, read as the reverse complement.
CTCTATTCCCTCATCCTACAATGCTCCTTTCCATCCTGGAAAATGCTCCTACTTCAGAGCCACAAAATAATAAAAATCTAAATTCTTCTTCATATCTACCCTCTAGAAGAGCCAAGGTGCAAGAGAAGAGGATTATAACAAGATTGTGCAGGCAAGTTTGCCCATAACAGTGAAACTATATAAAAGCCAGACAATGGAGGGATGAATGTTTTGGTCCCCAACTCCTCTTTCAATTATTTATAGTAATGATACCAACTATTGAGAGTGTCTGAATGCATCTCTTGATTTTGTTTCTCTATTTTTTCAAGCCCAGCTCCTATCATTACTTCATCCTCACTAATCTCTGTACTACTTGGTCACAACCTCCAAGCCAGGGATTCTAAGCCTGGTGTCTGTGAACTTGGATGAAAAAAGCATTGTAACATTCTTTTCATATATTTCAAAGGAAATTTAGCATTTCCTTTTTTCTGAATCTAGGCAACATACCAAAGTAGTTTTAGCTGAATCTGTAACTTTGTCGCTAATAGAAATCACAGGTAATTTTACAGCACATTACAGTTGTGGCAGATGACTCAAATATTATTTGCACTCTTCCACCACTTCGTATTATGGTAGCATAAGACTTGTTGCTAGATTTCATTACTGTGTTAATAAAAAGCATGCAAATTACTATATAAAATTTGTTTTAAAAATATTTTGATCAAAACTACAATGAGATACCATCTCATACCAGTTAGATTGGCTATTGTCAACAAAACAGGTAATAACAAGTGTTGGAGAGGCTGTGGAAAAAAAGGAACCCTCAAACACGGCTGGTGGAAATGCAAATTAGTACAACCATTATGGTAGAAAGTATGGTGGTTTCTCAAAAAAAAACTAAGAATAGGACTACCATATGACCCAGCAATCCCTCTACTGGTTATCTATCCTCAAAACTTAAAAACATTGGTACGGAAGGACATACACCCCCCATGTTCATCGCTGCATTATTCACAGTGGCCAAGACATGGAAACAACCGAAGTGTCCCTTGATAGAGGATTGGATAAAGAAGATGTGGTACATATATACAATGGAATACTACTCAGCCATAAGAAATGATGACATAGTGTCATTTACAACAACATGGATGGACCTTGAGAACGTTATATGAGTGAAATAAGTAAATCATAAAAAGCTAAGAATTGTATGATTTCACACATATTTGGATATAAAACTGAAACTCATGGACATAGATAAAGTGAAATGGTTACCAGGGGGAGGGGGATGTAGGGGAAAGGATGGGTGAGGGGGTAGGAGGAAAGATGTAAAGAGGGAGAAATATAAGGTAACAGAGAATGATTTGACTTTGAGTAATGAATATACAATATAATCAAGAATTAATATGCTATAGAATTATTTACCTGAAACCTATGTATTCTAATTGATCGATGTCTCCATGTTAAATTTAATTTTCTAAATAAAATGAAATATTTTGATAGTTTCTGGCCAGGTAGCTCAGTTGGTTAGAGCATCATCCTGATACACCAAGGTAGCAGGTTAGATCCTAGATCACAGCATGTACAAGAGTCAATCAATGAATACCTAAATAAGTGAAACAAATTAATGTTTCTCTCTCTCAAATCATTAAATAAGTAAATAAATAATTTGAAAATAAAATATTTTGATAACTGTAATTCAATATAGTTGATTTCCCTTGTGATCTTGTGCATTTTATTTTATGTAAGTTTAAACAATTTTCTGAAAATGAATCCATAGGCTTCACCAGAACACCAAGAATCTGAAGCACCAAAAAGCTTAAGGATATCTCTTCTAGGCCCTGGTCAGTTAGCTCAGTTGGTTAGAGCATCATTCAGAAATGCCAAAGTTGTGGGTTCGATCCCCAATCAGGGAACATATGGGAAGCAACCAATGAATGCACAACTAAATAGAAAAATAGATGGATGTCTCTCTTTCTCTCTCTCAGTCCCCCCACCCCCAATCCCTTTTTCTCTCTCTAGAATCAATCAATCAATTTAAAGGAAATAATATGTCATCTAGAGCAATGCTTTCCAAATGTCAGCCTGTAACACAAATGAAAATTCTGGGCCCCACCCCCAGCGATTCTGATAAGTTTGATAGACAAAGATCCTCATTTTGGACCAGCATTCCCAGGTGATTTTTATGTAGGAGGTCCTTGAATATTACTTTGATTGACACGAATCTAGGAATATATTACCTAGGTCATATTACCTAGTGTGAGTAAGATACACGATTTTCACAATCTGATAACAAATGAAAACTTGTTACCTTCTGAGAATTATTCTCTCTATTCTTGTGACTTCAATACTCTGACAGCTTTCTGGACTGTGACAGAGATCTAGTTCTTAATAGTATATTTAAATAAAATATAATACTGCTCACTTTCGGGAAGAGGAGTAGACAGGAAAAAGATATTTTCTTAGGTCAAGCATCAAGATGGTTGCAAAGTTAAAATATATGAAATATGTTAAACTTTGTCCAACAGGTAAAGAAAATCACAACAGTTGCCAGATTTTCTCTTCCTGCAAACCACTGTCACCATCGTGATCATCATCATTAAAATGCATTTCCCAGCCATCCAAAATTTCTCCTGCACCCTGTGTCATCCCTATCTCAGTATGTGGCATTACCGCTGACTCTTCCCTCTTCCCACTCTCGTATTAAATCCAAATGTAAATCTAATTAATGTGATGTCCAAAATACCTCCCAAATCTAATATGTCTTCTCATTTCCACTGGAATCACACTAGATGAACCACTACCATCTGCCTCTTATGCCACTGCAGCAGCCCCCACTGTCATCCATGCAACCTCATTTACACCAAATGTGTTCCCAACACAACTCCAGAGTGATGTTTTCAAAGCATAAATCTGATTGTCACTCTCCAGCTTAAAATCATTCAAAGACATCTAAATTCCTCTGGAAAGTGTCTAAGTGCCTTAACTTGCCATACAGTATCTTGCATTATCCTGCCCTTCAACCCAGTACTTCTATAATTTAATTACTTTCTTCATTACTCTCTTAACTCTGTCTACACTGCCCTGCTCTCTAGGTGTTCTTTGCCACCTCAAATGTTTGGTACATGCTGTTCCTCCTTCCTTTAATTCTCAGTCCCCCAACTTTTTACATGGTTGCTACTTCTCATCCTATGGGTTTCAATTTAAAAGTCATCTCTTCAGAGCAATCTTCCTTAACCATTGCTCTTTAGCTAGCCACTCCTCCCATTACTCTTTAGCAAAGCCTCCTATTCATTGCCTCTGTAACCATTATCATATGTTGTAATAATTATTTACTTGTTTATTCTTTTTCTTCATTAATAGACTGTAAGAAGAACATTTGTCTTATTTGACATTTTGTCCTCAGTGTCTTTCACAGTGCTTAGTAATAGCAAGTGCTAAATAAACATTATTGATTGAATGAGTAAATGAAAGAACACTTCTTTCAGTGTGTGAGGTCTATAAAAAACAAGATATAATAGATGAGCTGCTATTCTCAGCACTCTGAGAAGCTGGTTGATAGACAATGGTGATGGATAAATAGCACTGATCAAAACAAAAGAATAGAAAATTGGACAAGTAAGACACATTGATTAGGTATTAGAATTAAGCATGAAGATATTCACAAGTAGAACATTATATGCATTGTATGAGCAATAAGAGAAAGGAAGATATGAAATTTCAAATTTAGCCATAACAACTTTCTTGATTTCAACCTAACAACTATTTCTTGCTTTCATACTAAATGCTAGTTTCTATGCTAGGTTATAGGGATATGGAGATGAATAAGACATGGCAGCTCCATGAGGACAGGCACTCTTATCTGTTTTGTTAACTGCTATATCCGTCTAGGCCTAGAACAGTGCCTGGCAAAAGTAAGTGTTCTATAAATATTTGTGGGATAAGTGGAGGCAAGAAGGCAAGCATGAGTCCTATCTTTAAGAATATCAGAAACATCAGATTAGAAACAAATCTATTATAGCAAATTAAGATAAATACAGTAAAAATTCAATAAAGCACAGAGGTAGCCTAAAGGAGGAAGTTGGTTCCATGGTAGACAAGAAAAGGCTTTATAAGGAAGTACCCATGTAAACTGGGATTTGAAGACTAGTTGGGAATACTGGGGTGGGGAATTCTGCTGAAGGGTCATTCATGTGGGTAATAGCATGGATACAGATGCATAAAAGTGTAAAAGAGCATACTATACTCAGAAAATTTCAAATTATTTGGTATAGCAGGAGCATAAAATGAGAGTGGGAAGGTGGTGAGAAATAAAGCTGGAGGGGAAAAAATACCAACAGTTTGGAACTTTTAACCACCATTGGAAGGGATTAGGTAATCAGATCTGTGTATTGTTTTTGGTAATAGGAATGCAAAATAGAGGTTGGTGCCCAATCCAGAGGCGGATAGATCAATCAGCAGGTTATCACAGTAGCTCACAAATAAGGAAACTGAGGTTCAAATTTCCAGTTGATTTTCTCAACATTGCTTAGCTGATTATTGATGGAACCTAAATTTTCTGAGTTAAATTTCAGTGTGCTAGGCCCTGGCCGGTTGGCTCAGTGGTAGAGCGTCGGCCTGGCGTGCGGAAGTCTCGGGTTCGATTCCCGGCCAGGGCACACAGGAGAAGCGCCCATCTGCTTCTCCACCCCTCCCCCTCTCCTTCCTCTCTGTCTCTCTCTTCCCCTCCCGCAGCAAGGCTCCATTGGAGCAAAGATGGCCCGGGCGCTGGGGATGGCTCCTTGGCCTCTGCCCCAGGCGCTAGAGTGGCTCTGGTCACAACAGAGCGACACCCCGGAGGGGCAGAGTATCACCCCCTGGTGGGCAAAGCGTCGCCCCCTGGTGGGCGTGCCTGGTGGATCCCGGTCCGGGCGACATGCGGGAGTCTGTCTCTCCCCGTTTCCAGCTTCAGAAAAGTACAAAAAAAAAATTTTCAGTGTGCTAGATTCTAGCACTAGATATTCCCAATTTAGTATTTAAATCACTACATTTGATCTTTGATGTTCAGATAAAATTGTTTTAAAATGTTTCTACAGGCTACCAGATGCCTGAATACTCCTAATTCCTTTTTAAATTTGATATTTGTTCAAATAGATTAGGAAATGAACAACTAAAGTCATACAACTACAAGGTGATGTTTCTCATCTCTTTTCCTTTCTCTCTCTCTCTCTCTCAAAAAAAGGGGGGGGAGATTACAAAGCACTGAGATAAAGTGGCTGAAGGCCCCAGAAAAACAGTAATTCTGCTTTATGAAGATTCCAGCTAGTTATTAAGGGCAGCTATTGTTTTTGCCCACAGTACTAGATACATCTTTTTCTCTGACCAGTGTGCCTCACAGACCCCAACTGAAATTAACTGTAATAAAGTCCCTGGATTACCTTTAGATATCATGGGAGAGAGGATTTTCTTGATTGCTACAGTACAGTTCAGTGGCTAGAGAACATTTGAAATATGTCCTCTCTACATGATCCTAGCAATGTTCATGAAAAATTAAATGTTGTGTTCCCCCAGAATTTCCATTAGTGAAATATGTAGTCAAAATGCTTAAGAATGAGGCTTTCAAAATGTAATCAGCAATAATTTTTTTTACCTCTAGAAGCATACATAGATAGTTTCACAAAGATATGGAGAAGAATTAGAGGGTCCAGGAAAATGCCTTGTGTTTACAGTGTAAAAAATGAAATGAAATAAAAATCTCCTGAGTTAAATTGTTGGAAGTGCCACAATATCTGTGACATACTAAGCAATTTTTACTCTTCTTTTTTTTAGTGTATAATCTAAATTAGTGAAACTTCTTATAATATTATACTATTAACAGTATTAGGTATTGTGAAGGAGTGTGGGTATGGATGTGGGTATTTAATTATCACTGTACATCATGTTGCTAAAGATATTCAGTCAATACACTGCATTTGCAACTACAATCAAACCATCAGGGAGTGGATAATCTCAAATTTTCCTTTGCAGGCAACTGATAAGACCTATGTTGGGGGATTTGGAAATACAAAAAGGATATGTGGAAGCAGGAGTTCAGGAAGTGTGTGTGTATATCTACTCAATAGATGTCTTTTCATATTTTAAAACTAGATAAAATAAAATTTTATAAGAATTATTATACCCCACTACATTCCCTCAAATAATTCATATACATCACACACACACACACACACACACACACACACACACAGGGACATTTTAAAAAATCATATGACAACTTCTACGGCACAGAAGACATCAATGCTGCTTCAATTTATGAAACAAAACCTCAAAGACCTAAAGTAATTCCTGTATCTCCTTTAAAAATAATTTAATTTATACCCCATGATATAATATTATCTGGTCTCATTCTTAGCCAATATCAGAACTTTAAGCCTTGAAGGAAAAAGAATTTTTCGAGTTTCAGCTGCATAAATAAGATATACTCCCAGATTCTATTAAGTCATACATACAAATGTATTGCAGATAAGAGAAACATGCTTCATAATTTAAGTGCAGCAATGCTTCTGTTTTGATATTATCATAAATAAATTACTTTTGTTCACAGTGTTATCTGACCTTCATGCAGAAACTGATTAAAATGTTTTTCTCCTTACAACAATGACAACTGTAAATGAAAGTTGAAATGAAATATATAGCCTAACATCACTATATAGGGGTTTTTCTGTTTAAAAAACCACTATTACAGAAGAAACATAGGAAAGCTCATTTCTTTGTCTACAATCAACACAATTGCCTTTTACACAAAGGATATTTCATCATTCATGACAGCAAGTTGTCACTTCTGGGGACAGCTTTGGTATAGCTTGGTATTGTATTCAGCTTATTCACAAGTATTATTTGTATTGAAATAACTTGTGACATAACTAGGACAAATATGGAAACAGTCTGATAATCTATATGGTATATTATGTATGCATACTAGGTGGTACAGAGGTTCACTCGTAGGAATTGTTCCTTTTGAGTTTCTATAGTTTTTGTTGGTGATGGTGGTTGAGGAAGATGGGAGGATGTAGATGTTCAAGCCTCTCCTTCTTTGCTATTTAATGCTAGCCTGATACTAATATTATTTGTGTTTTCCTGAGCAATTGTGAATCAAAGGAGAAGCATTTCAACCAGAGTATCTCAATTCATAAAGCAGAAAGAAAAGAAGAAGGTAAAATGGTTTCTAAATAGGCCAGAATAATTTCAGATATTTGTCTAGTAGTCTAGAACTTATTTATTTTCCTTTTGTGTCTGTGTGTGCTTTTCCTAAGAATGAGATGCAGAAGAGTCCCGAATCCCAAAAAATCATTAGCAATATGAAAAATTTCCTGGTCTGGGACTTTTTTCAGAATATAGGTCAATGTGTTCCATCACCTTTACTGGGGAAACAAAACTATCTCATAGATAAGGATTTATTTATTTTATTTTTTTATTTTATTTATTCATTTCAGAGAGGAGAGAGAGAGAGAGAGAAGAGAAGAGAAGAGAAGAGAAGAGAAGAGAAGAGAAGAGAAGAGAAGAGAAGAGAAGAGAAGAGAAGAGAAGAGAAGAGAGAGACAGGGGGGAGGAGCTGGAAGCATCAACTCCCATATGTGCCTTGACCAGGCAAGCCCAGGGTTTCGAACAGGCGACCTCAGCATTTCCAGGTCGATGCTTTATCCACTGCGACACCACAAGTCAGGCCTCATAGATAGGGATTTAAAGCACAGAATTAGGTGCCTTTAAAACTGTTAGGAAACTAGTCATTTACAGCAAGCTATCTCCATGAAAACAAGCAGAAAACATAGGCCAGAAATTATCTGTGTGAGATCACACAGTGGCAGAGCCAACCCTAGAATGCAAGTTTCCTGACCCATGGCCCAGCATATTTTTGACACCCTTGGTCACACTGAGATTTGTATCACAATTTGTCTTTCTTGATATGTACTGTATTTTTTAAACCTACAAGAAGTTCATATACTAGTGTCCCTTTCCTGATCATTGCTTGTATAAGGTTTGATTCTATTTAGATGTGGGAAGAGGGAATATGATTTAGAACTGCCATCATCTTTTTGAAAATGTTCTATCTAGAGAACAATAGGTTCATTCATTCAAAAAGTGGCCATTTTCAAATGAATATTATCAAAAGTCTCATGGTAAAATATTCAAAACTAGTCTGATTAGTGTGTCAAGGATAAAGACCCAACTCAGGTTAATATGGATGATGGAAAGGGTGACTAGTATATTAATTAGAATTTACATTTCTATCTATTGTCCATGTTAACAATTTGTTTGAAATACAGTCTTCTGCATTCATTAATGTCAGCAAGCACATGATAACTTGTTAAAATTTCAGTGAGTCTATTATTTCACTCTAGGAATAAGAACTGAATCTGATAACTGATACCAAAGTAGACAGTCTTATAAAGGTAAATGGGTGGTTCACTTTCACAACATAAAGCCTGGCAAGTTGTTCATTTTCTTTTCGTTTTAACAAATTATTTTAATTTCAATTCTTTTAAGCTATTGCCCAGATCCTGATTCCTGTCATTGCTAATAGTTTGTCTCTTCTAAAGATAGCTCTCATTGAGATTTACACATAACAAACAATATTTACTAATAATTACTTTTTAAAATCTCCATATAATAGTGGAAAAAAACTTCATAAAGTGGCATTAACAGATGAGGTTATGCTTATATGGCACAAAAATACAAAAGTAACCTTAGAGTGTTTTTTTAATGATTCCAAAGGCAGACTATAAAAAAACTGTATTTTATACCAATACCAAAAAATGAAGAATGAATCTTCATTCTCTATTTGTATAAACACTTCTTAGAAATACCCCGACATATACACACTTAAGACTCACATTGGGCCCTGGACGGTTGGCTCAGCGGTAGAGCGTCGGCCTGGCGTGCGGGGGACCCGGGTTCAATTCCCGGCCAGGGCACATAGGAGAAGCGCCCATTTGCTTCTCCACCCCCCCCTCCTTCTTCTCTGTCTCTCTCTTCCCCTCCCGCAGCCAAGGCTCCATTGGAGCAAAGATGGCCCGGGTGCTGGGGATGGCTCCTTGGCCTCTGCCCCAGGCACTAGAGTGGCTCTGGTCACAACAGAGCGACGCCCCGGAGGGGCAGAGCATCGCCCCCTGGTGGGCAGAGCGTCGCCCCTGGTGGGCGTGCTGGGTGGATCCCGGTCGGGTGCATGCGGGAGTCTGTCTGACTATCTCTCCCCGTTTCCAGCTTCAGAAAAATACAAAAAAAAAAAAAAAAAAAAAAAAAAAGACTCACATTGCATACATACCTCAACAAATATGGTTGCCCAAAAGCAAACGTTCAGTCATGAAAACAATAAGGTTCACTGCTTTCTAAAACCATAAGCAAAGAATATTTAGAACCCAAGACTCCAAAGACTTAAGATGTGCGGAGACCTTTAGAAATAACTTATTGCTTATTTTCATGAAGTTATCTAAGTTGTCTATCCTTAATCTAATTTAGTTCACTGAACTTGGCTTGGTATCTTTCCAAATATATCATATTTTAGAAGCAAGAGTTAACTCTCTGAAGCTCCAAACAAATTTTTCTGCAGCACCTGAAAAATCTGAGAGTGAACAAAGCTTACATGGATCTAAGATAATTTAGGTTTCTAGGTTCCAGAAGTCAGTTTGAGACTAGAGATTTCTGTTGCATTTCAAAAAGATTGACTTTCAAGAATGCTCTCCCCTTATTTTCAATTCCTCACACTAATACGAGGGCTGATCCTAGATATAGCCTGCACCACAAGAATGTACATGTGGGAGATAACTCCACAAACTGCTGCCTTTTACACATTTCTCAGAAAGTTCAGGGACAGTACTGTCAAATGGAAAAGAAACAGGGATCAAGAAGTAGAGAAGATGAAAAGCCTAAATAAGTGTACATGTATGAGTGTGCAGGCATTCAGTCTTGTAGAAATTAGTGGTTAGTGAGTTTTAAATATGCTATAGAGACCTAGAAAATCACTGTGAATAGAAAGTTTCATTTCTATAATGAGTAGAGAACTAGGTGTTGTGTAGCATGGGCTAAGGACAAAGGAGGATTCAAAATTCCTCAAAGCCCTCATTTTTCTCTTTTCAGGTATGATAGAATAGAAACGTATTTCAATGCAATCAAATAAAACATATGTCACTAAAAAGAAAAAAAAATCACCAGGCTTATTAAGCATCAGTCACATAATAAGTCTCAGTAAGAATGCTAAGAAGTCCAGTTTCCTTCTTTCTAGTTTTGTTGTAGCTATTGGCTGCTAAGCTCACGTTATTAGGGCACAATGTTAATAACTCAAGGGTCAAAGGTACAATTTCTATTGTCAAAGGTTAGCTTTCCACATGATTAATTGGCTTTTCCTAGTTCTATGGCTTGAGATCACACCCCTGCAGCCATCTTACAATTGCATGCCCTTGGTCATGAGGTAGAGGATGCATATCTGTGCTAATTCCTTACTGTTACTAAAAAAAATGCTTTATAGTTTGTGCCTTTTGTTCCACTCAAAGTGAGTCAGCCGCCATTAACTATGTGATGTGGGCCATTCTGATAGTACCTGGGCAGTCTTAATAAAGTATTGCAATAGATAACACTAGTGAAAGAAGGGAGTGCCTTGGTCACCTTGAGCTGCTATAACAAAACATCATAAGCTGTGTGGTTTGAAACAACAGAAATGCATTTCTTACAGTACTGGAGGTTAAGAGGTCCAAGACGAAGGTGCCAGCAGATTTGGTTCCTGATGAGAGCCTTCTTATTGACCTGTGTAATCATGTGGGGGGAGGTAGGGCTTCAAGATGAATTGTGTGGGGACACAAATATTCAGTCCATAACAGGGTGCTAATATGACTCTTGTGTAGCAGTATTTGCCAATGTGTGCTCTGCATAACACCTCTCCATTCAAATCACCTGGACTTCTAGTTAAAATGCACATTCTTGGGCCCATACCTTCAGATCTAGACTAACTGCACAATTTCTAGATGTTGAAGCCTGGTGTTTCATTTTTAGTAAGTCCCCTTTCCCAGGTGATTCTGATATAGTATAGTATTAAAGTTTGAGAATCACTGCCTAGAGACACAGTTCTTAACTAAGAGATGGGTATGAAAATCCCCAAGGAGCTTTGTTAGAATGCACATGCCTTTGCCACAGCCCCAAGCCTACTGAGGCAAAATCTCTTCTAGGGATAGGCTTTGGTATCTGTGGTGGTAGCAGTGGAAGATAGCAACTGTGATGCTAACAAACCAAGTGCTGTCCTAAACCCTTTACACCTGCAACCTCATTTAATCCCCACAACCCTTTGAGGTATGTATCGTTGTTCATTGTGCACGGATGGCAACTGAGGCAGGCTCATAGAAGTTAAGTGACTTCAGAGTCACAGAGCTAGTAAGTTCTGAGCCTGCAGTGGTACACCCTTGGTGGAGTACTGCTGACCTAGAGTTTTTTTTTTTTTTTGGGGGGGGGTCATTTCAGGGCCACCATATTTTAAAATTGCTCTGATCCTCTTACATAATGAAGCTTACAGAGCCTGGAAGTATGATGGCCTTCCCTTCACTGTGTTCAGAACTAGAGAGCTGTTTTTCAACAACCCAAGAAGGTTTAACCCACAAATAAAAAGAACAGCAACTTAAAAAAAAAGAAGGGTACAGGTTCTTTGTCAAATACTTTCAATTCCATTCAGGAGGGAAAGAATGGGGAGAAAATTGCTTTAAAATTAAGACAGGAAAATAGCTTAAACTCAGACTCCAGATTTTTCCAAAGCAAAAGAAGTGGGAGGCCCCTCACAAACAACAAAATGTTTTGAGTCAAATTAAAAATTAATGCTGACATGATAACTGAGATGCTTGATTTAATAATGCAAAGAAAATTCCTGTGGGTGTTCAGACAACTTGCTTGTGACCTGACAGCTGGCTACCTCGGAAGGTGAACTTTCACAGTCCTAACAGCAGTGTAGTGTACTAGCAATCATTTAAGGGCTGGGAGGAGCTGCATACACTGCAAATTTGAACAGATTTAAGCAACATCTCTCAAAATACTGAACTGAGAATCTTGTTTATTGAAACTTAGGCCATAGTGGGAGAAGGAGGGGTATTTTAAAGCAAAATAATCTATTGGGAAGATTTGAAAGGAGGGATCGAAACAGCAAAAGGGAAGAAAAATATGTGCAACATTATCTACGTTAGCCACTTTTCTCAAACAAAGCTCACTCTGTGCTGTTTTCAGCACTGTTTGTATCAGAATCTCTCTCCCCTCCCCCACTTACAAATGCCCTCTGATGTGCAGCACTTCTAATTAATCTCCTAAATCACCTAGCTCTATTCTTCTGCCAAAGTTCCAGCTATACCTACAACATAGAGAGCTACAAAACACCAACAGAAAAACAAAGCAAAACACATTTATATTACCTGAACTGTATTCAGGATTGATGTACTGATTAAACCTCACCATGAGTTCGACAGCAGAAGGTGGCCCTGCCACTGGTCCATTTTATTATCTTCTTCCCCAGCCTCTCACTTTACATGTCCTAACTATAATCCTTCTTCCACTGTCACCTCCTATATAAACATCCGTGTTTTGTCATAGCTTCTACGTTTGAACAACCATTTATTTTATAGACATTACAAGTAAAATACATGGTCCTGCAAGGAATATTAGAGTTGTACTTCAGGCCTGCATATTTTATGATGTCAACAAGAGAGATCCATTAATTTACTGTTTTGTGTTCAGTAGGGGAGCCATATAATAGTCTACATGCATTTAGTTCTCCAGAATGTAGCTTAATCAATATGGCACCTCAGGCAACCAGAAATACTGAAGGAAACATAAAAGTAAGATTGTCAAACCAAAAAATTTTATGTCCACTGGCAGGAGTTTAGCTACTTTGGAGGCTGCAGAAAGTATATATATATTTAGATTATAGTAAAGTCGATGATAGGAAAGAGTCAAACTGATGTGTATTAAAGGTACTGAGAGAGACAAAAGTCTGTGTTTAAGACCCCAAGGCAAGGACTTCCAGGCTCTAATCCATGCCTGCCAACATTGAGCATTGCATTGGTTTCAATAACATTTTCTACCTCCAAATGTCATTAGACTTTTATAAAGTTAATGCCTCACATAGGAAAACCTGTTATATCACCAGTGGCATTCTATGTCCCTGTTTTGACAACTACCAAGTGGGTGGGCAGTTAAACTACTTGCCTTTGGTTGACTTTAACCCTGATGATTTCAATACCATGCTCTGGTTTATCTCAAAGGGCTGTTCTGTGGCTCAACTAAAATATTCAATATGTGAGGGCTATAAAAATTTTAAAGTGCCATAAAAATGTAAAAGTGTTTTAAATTACACATTTCCAAAATAACCAACAATTTGCACGTGGTCTTTAAAACAAAGCAAATGGGCTTCTGAGTTTCTATTTCCAATTAGTCCCAAGACACAGGAAGTTTCTTCCAATTTTCAGATGCAAAAAAAGCAAAAGTTTTACATTATAATCTTTATTTAGAAGATTCTAAGCCATTTAGAGATGCTGGGCACATATGTGCCTAGGCCAATTTTTTCACAGGTTTGTGGGCCTCCTGGATAGCTTTTCCTTTGAAGACTAATAAAAATGATAGGAAAGTTCAAACTGAGAAAATTTAATTTCAATCTATATTCTGCAGCAGTTTGTATGAAGGTTGAGTACTTTCCAATATGCTTATAATCTCTGCATATGTTTATAGACTAGCTATTAGTTAGCTGGGTTAGCATGTGACTAATATATAAGCATTTGAAAGTCCATGCAGTGCATGCCTGTGTGTATGAAGCAAGGGGCTGAATCTGCATACTCACCTCAGTAGCACTGGGATCTAAAAGCAAACCCAGAATCCTATAGAAGGACACTACTGAGGGCCTTTCTAGATCCCCAAGAGAAACAATACAGAAGACATTCTTTCATTAAACAAATATCTATTAAAACCTCAATAGGTGCCACACACTATAGTAATTTCAGGGGACACATAGATAAAAAGGAAATGTCCCTTTCTTAACAGTTCATATATTCTAAAATAGAAAAACAATGGTCAACTCACATGACACTAAGACATATTCCAGAATAAAGAAAGATAAAAAACACCCAAACACTCCCTGGGTTGGCTGTAGAGAGACCTGTACCCTGGAGAGACAGAATTTAAAGGACGTACAGATACTTAGGATTTTTTGTTCAATGTCAAGTACACGGCTTTCTAGATAATATTGCATGAGGGGCACTCTATTTTCAAGGCATGCACACTGTGTAGCTATTTATACAATTATAAATGTGAACAAGGCCAAAAGCCACCACACCAGCAGCTGTGGTTTGTTAATGGACAAAAATGCTTGAAAGTATTGTAATTAAAGCAAGTGCAACAAAGGTATACATACTAACAACCAACTAGCCCACAGGACGGACCTCTAAGACCCATCCAAATGGTATGCAAAAAGAGATTTAAAATGTGTGTACATAAAGAAGAGACTGATAAAACTGGCATGAGTTTGATTTTCCCATACACACACACACACACACACAAATATACTAAAGGTATAATTTACATGCCACAAATTCACCCATTTAAAATGTATAATTCAGTAGTTTTTAGCATATCCACAGACTTGTGCAATCATCACTACAATCAACTTTAGACATTTTATCACTCCAAAAATGACCCTCATACCAATTTACAGTTACTCCTCATTGCCTCAATCCCATGCCACAAGCCCAGCCCTAGGCGACCACTAATCTACTTACTGTCTTTTAATTTGCTTATTCTGAGCACTTCATATAAATGGCATCATATGTAGAATTCTGTGCCTCGCTTCCTTCACTTAGCATAATGTTTTCAAAGTTTATCCATTTTGTAGCATGTATCAGTATTTCCTTTATTTTTTATTGGTGAATAATATTCCATTATAAGTATATATCTCAATTTGTTTATTCATTCATCATTTGATAGACATTTGAGTCATTTGTACTTTTTAGCTATTATGAGGAACCTTATCACTTTTTACATCAACTTCTAATTTAACATTTGTATTTCTAAGTATGGTCCAGATACTGAAAGTTACTATTCTTTATAAGCTGACCGTTCCCCATTTCCTTCCCAAGTCACCAAAATAAATAAAATATATTGTAAAAAATGGACAATAGGTCTTCAATGGGTATATAACAGGCACTTAAGAAATATTTTGCTGATTCAGAGAATAAATGAGAAATATTTCCTTTAAACCCATTTCTCCTTTTAATTAGCATCCAAATCAGTGCCACCTGGATATTTTACAATGGAAAAAAGACCATGGAGTCCAGGATTCATTTAAGTATAGTTTAAGAACCCCGTATTTCAGAACCACCAAAGGAGCTTGTTATAAATATCTGTCTACCCCTCAACTCCCAACAAATTAATTCAGTAAATCTTGAGGTGAGGCCACAGAAAGTTGCCTTTGTGACTAGCACCTTAGCCAATTCCAACATGTAATAAAGTTTAAGAATTATTGATCTAGTCTAACCTTCCCATTCTACAGAGGAGGAAATTTAGGACCAGCATGGACAAGTAACATGCTCAAGTCCCAGAGAATGATAGAAATAGAGTCACAGGGATCTGAGGTTACAAATCCCAATATAGCATCTTCCATTACCTCGGTACTCTCCTTTATCACATCTCCAGCTTTTCTCTTTCTCACAGACTTGCCTGATAAGTGTCTGTGTCTGATATACCTTAAGTACTCAATAAACAGTAGTTATCATTTTCTCGTCTTTTGTGAACTAGTTAACAAAAGGGTATCCTATTTTTAACACTGTTTGCTAAAAGTATAAAGTAACAAATACAAGTAGGCCCCAAAAGAGAATACCAGATCCAGGAGGAATGTCTCTGTGGTCCCTGACTCAAATGTTGAAAAAGAACCTAAGTGGAAACTGTCTTCAACCCTGGGCTTTGGTGACCAAAGAAGCTATGTAGTGACATTTCTTATCCATGATTCTGAAACTGCTTTATAAACCCACTGTGATCTATTTAAAGGAGCCAGGCCTTAAAAAAAATAGTTTTTGCCAAGTTTTCTATCAGAAAGAAATCATAAAGTAGGTTAGCTTCAGCCATGACTAAAAGGTAGATTTTTTTTTTTGTATTTTTCCAAAGTTGGAAACAGAGAGGCAGTCAGACAGATTCCTGCATGCGCCTGACTTGCATCCACCCAGCATGCCCACCAGGGGGTGATGCTCTGCCCATCTGGGGCATCACTCTGTTGCAACCAGAGCCATTTCAGCACCCGAGGCAGAGGCCATAGAGCCATCCTCAGCGCCCGGGCCAACTTTGCTCCAATGGAGCCTTGGCTGCGGGAGGGGAAGAGAGAGAGAGGAAGGAGAGGGGGAGGGGTGGAGAAGCAGATGGGCGCTTCTCCTGTGTGCCCTGGCCAGGAATCGAACCCGGGACTCCTGCATGCCAGGCTGACGCTCTACCATTGAGCAAATCAGCCAGGGCCAGATTTTTTTCTAATAAAAGGAGATAGGCCTATTAAAAAGACACTTAGTGCAAACCCATTACCCTGAAACAATGATGAAAATTATAGGAGCCTTTTAAATTTTTCTTTGTTTTTAAATTAGAAAAGTAATTATTTGTTACAATTAATCAAACAAAACAGAAGTGAATAAAGTTCATAACCTCTCCTTCCCCTCTGATTTTCCTGCAAAAATATATCAGCTTGGAATCACACATGCAAATATACAGCCAGAAAGCCAAGTCTGACAGTGAAGTAAAAGGCAACAGAGGCCACTTGAATGAGGGAACATTGCGTGAAATAAGTAATGACGATTTGGAACAGCTATTACGGAAAATGAATTCAAGAGAAAGTTGAACAGGTACATATATAATGCCTTCCTAGCAGCTCTGAAAGATCCCAGAAGAAGTTGTAGACCATGCACATATATTGTGGCCCCAACAAAGATGTGATTTTCTCTAGAGGTCTTCAGCCATAGATGTTGGAACATAGAAAGTAGTGTTTAGATTGATTCAAGAATGGGTTTTTTTCTGGGCAGTTTAAGTGATAAGAAGAGTCTAGAATGACATAAGGCACTGAGTGTCTTTTTATAGGCCTATCACCTACTAGGTTTAGGCTGGATAAGAAGGGAAGTGATATCAAAAAGGGGTCACAGGACTTCTCATTAGGTTCATCTTGGAAATAATTGTACATTTTAGGTTCCAAAGCTAAAGGTAGTTCAGGGGTGTTCCCATCACCCCTTTAAGTTGCAAAATGCAGTTATCTTTGTATCAACAAACTTACAAGTATCACCTCCAAATAATAAATGGGCATTTTGAGTAATATGTACCATGGTAATAAAACCTGAGATTAGTTTTTTTTATTAGAGTTGACATACAACATTATATTAGTTTCAGGTATACAATATAGTGATTCCACATTTATGTGCCTTATAATGTGATCACCACAATAAGTCTAGTAACCATCT
The DNA here is from genome assembly GCF_036850765.1 of Saccopteryx bilineata. Taxonomy (NCBI): domain Eukaryota; kingdom Metazoa; phylum Chordata; class Mammalia; order Chiroptera; family Emballonuridae; genus Saccopteryx; species Saccopteryx bilineata. The sequence goes on along the minus strand of NC_089502.1, from coordinate 61,990,646 downwards.
GTCATGAAACAAAGTTATTATGATATTATTGACAATATTCCCTGTGCTGTACATTATATCTCCATGGCTTATTCATTTTATAACTGAAAGATTTTACCTCTTATTTCCCTTCACCCTTTTCAAGAAAAATAGCCAAAAGATCTGAGAGAGCTATGTGCATGGTTCCATCTGAAGCTTTCATTCAATTTAAATTTATTTTTTACTTTTTATTTTTTATTGAATTTATTACGTTGACACTGGTTAACAAAATTATCCAGGTTTCAGGTGCACAATTATACAACACATTGTGCACTGTATTGTATATTGTAATTTTGTGATTTGTGATTATATATATATATTTCCTATCATGTCTAAATGCATGAGTTCTGAAACTAGACTGGCTGGGTCCTCAGTAAAGAACAACTATTTCAACATCTTTGTAATTTTAGACAAATTACTGACCTTCTGTGCCTCACTACCCTCTTCTGAAAATGGTAATAACAATATTACCTACCTCCCAATGAGATAGATTATAAGAATGAAATGAGTTACTAGATACACAGTACTTAGGACAGTTCACAAAACATAATAAGCCCCCAATAGTGTGTGTGTATGTGTGTGTGTGTGTGTGTGTGTGTGTGTGTGTGAGAGAGAGAGAGAGAGAGAGAGAGAGAGAGAGAGAGAGAGAGGTTTTTGTGGTCATAGTCTTTGGTTCAAACTCAGTGTCACAACCACCCACTGAAGAGTGTTAAATAGGAAGTAGGGAGTAGACCACAGGAAAATGGACTTTACTATATCCTAGAAAGTTGAAGGGAAATATTTTTTCCAAGTATTGTACATCTGGGCACTGATCTGGGTCTCTTTCCATAATTGAGGATGTGGCCTTGTGAATACTGAGTTTGGTTCAAGAACTAGAAAAGCCTATTAGCTCTAAAAATCCCCTTAAATGGAAGTAAACAGATAGTTAGCATAAGGTTTTTTTCTAGAATGGTGATATAGACTGAGTATTTTAAAAAACAAAACAAAAACAAACAAACAAACAAAAAATCTTATTGCCAGGCAGAAAAAATAAGCAATGTGTTTGAATCTGGAAGGACTGTTCCCTTTATAGGTATTACAGGTAGTAGTATGGGCAGCTGTAAATCTGTAGAGAACTAGGAATCAGACTAATTCCATGCTAAAATATGCTGCATCTGCCCCCACCTTATGAGGCTTTTTCCTTGTCAAATTAAATCAGGAAATTATACTGTGTGGTCCTTTCCCCAACAATCCATAACTCACTAGAAATACCCCATGTGTTATCAGAAGTGAGGTATGAAATACTGCAATAACTTGTGTATTTATTTATTTACACTTATAATATAAACAATAAAAGTCCAAATAACACATAATTTGAGGGTAGATGATGGAAAGTTGTGTTTCGGAATAAATATCAGTCATTATCTATTATATATTGCAATTATTTGACCCAACTTATCTTTTTTTTTTTTTTTTTTTTTTCCATTTTTTTTCTGAAGCTGGAAACAGGGAGAGACAGTCAGACAGACTCCCGCATGCGCCCGACCGGGATCCACCCGGCACGCCCACCAGGGGCGATGCTCTGCCCACCAGGGGGCGATGCTCTGCCCATCCTGGGCGTCGCCATATTGCGACCAGAGCCACTCTAGCGCCTGAGGCAGAGGCCACAGAGCCATCCCCAGTGCCCGTGACCGAACTTATCTTTATGTTTTTGTTTTTGTTTTTTTTTTATTTTGAGAGAGGAGAGAGAGAGAGAGAAGGGGGAGGGAGGAGCAGGAAGCATCAACTCCCATAGGTGCCTTGACCAGGCAAGCCCAGGGTTTTTAACTGGCGACCTCAGTGTTTCCAGATCGACGCTTTATCCACTGCGCCACCACAGGTCAGACAATCTGTTCTTGTTATGTATTTATTACACATATACATTTTCAATGTTAAGTAAAATGATAGATTCTTTTATTTTTCCTTTATTTTTATTACTAGAAAGTCCTTCCAAGTTACTTTTATTTTATTCTTATTATTATATAAAGCATATAATACTTTTTTATATTTAAGATTTTAATCCTGAAATTTGCACTTAATGTTGACTAGCTTTGCTTGTAATATAAACTACCGCTATGCATGCAGCATTTGAGTATTGCATACTAAGATAAACATTTTCTGTGCATTATATCATATATGCTTTGAAATTCTCACTGCAAATACAAACAATAATTAAAAGCACAAAATTATTTGTTTGTTTATTTATTTTTGGTTTTTGAAAGAGGCAGCAAGAGAGAAACAGGAACACTGAGCTGCTCCTGTATGTGCCCTGACAGGGGAATTGAACTGGCAACCTCCACACTCCAGGCCAATGTTGCAACCAACTGAGCTATCTGGACAGGGCTTTTTTTTTTTTTTAATTTATTGATAGAGACAGAGAGAGGAAGGGAGAGAGGGGGAGGGAGAAGTGAAGCGTTCATTCGTTTTTCCACTCAGTTGTGCATTTATTGTTTGCTTCCCATGTGTGCCCAGATGGGGGATCAAACCCACAACCTTGTTTCAGGATGACAATTTTAACTGACTGAGCTAACCAACCAGGGTCCGCAAACACTTTTTAAAAGAAAATCCAAAATCTCTCCACCTTCTAATTAAATTTTGGTGAATAATTTTTTATATATTTTCATATACTTATATGTACATGTAGATATACAGAAATACATAGAAGTATATAGAAATTTAATTGTGCTGATTTGTAAAGTATTTTTCCATGAAATTGTATATGGATATTTTTCCATATTAATAAATGTATGTATACATTATCTTTAATGTGTACATAGGAATTGGCTAAATTGGCACATTCCAATTACCCACTAAATCCACTACTGCAGCCAGGAAAGTTGTTTCCAAAGATTTGCTGCTATAAACAAAATGTTAATGAACATTCTTGTGTGTATATCTTTTAGCACTTGCATTTATCTTCCTAGAATAAATTCTTAGTGAAATTACTAGAACATAGAAGGTATTTAGATTTTATATTTTTATACAGATTGTCAAGTAAACCTCTGGAAATGTACCATTTTACACAGTGCATTAGATCATCCATCTTTCCACAGCCTTGACAACACCAAGTTTTGTTAATATATCAAACCTTTTCTAATCTGATAGGTGTAAACTATTAGTTTTTAATTTGCAATGTGAGTTTGTTGGTAGTAAATCTTTTATGAATATTCTGTTAATAACTTTTCACCATTTTTCCATTGGGACACTCATTTAATCCATGTGTAATTATCTATATATTAAGAATATCTACCCTTTCTTATGTGCCACAGATATTTTTCCCAGTTTTTTTTTAATTTTGATTATGGTATTTCTTTGTCATACAGGTTTTTTGAAGACTGAACTTTTTAATATTTTCTTTAAGTGTTAAATCTCCATAAAATGATTAGAATAGACTCCTTGATTTTAAAACTTAAAAAATATTATAAATATGAAATAAATTATAATTAAATATATGTAAATTTTAAATAATGTAAAATATTTTCTTATTCTGTTATTATTTAATTTTTACATTTAAACCTGTGATTCAGCTAGAATTAACTTTGATTTTAATAGTAAATATAGATGCAGTTTATTAAACTTACCCTGAAATGACTAGCCCTGTTGTCTTAACCACATTTATTGAAAAGCCAATCCTTTCCCTGAACCCATGGGTTTGAAATTCCTCTATCATAACTTAAAATTAGTAGTACACTTGGGTTTATTTCTTTGGACACTATTCTGTTACATTGCTGTGTCTGTCCTTTGCACAAGTACAATAGTATTTAATTATCATATTTTCTAATACAATTTATATAGAGAAGGACAATTTTTTTATGATTCTTCTTTAGAATTTAATCTGGCATTTATTTTGGTGTTTGATGTAATATAAATATCTCATTTACATTCAAATGGAGACAAAATGATTCCTATAATGGTACTAACTGATTTATGTTCTGAGAGGGAAGATAGTGGCAGCACTATGGCACCGGGGACTATGAATAACTGTGCATAAACCTGTGAAAATGCTAGCTTTGTGAATATGTTTCTAGGTGAAAATAAATGTGGAGAATCACTGTTGCATAACAGCACTGTGTTGGGAATGTTCTATAGCTGCACTTTCCAATACGGTAATCATTAGCCACATGTGGCTAATGAGCACTTGAAATGTGGCTAGTGTGACTATGGAACTGCATTTTTAACGTTATGTAATTATAAACCAATTTAAATTTACACAATCATATGTTTATTTGACAGGACATTTCTAGAGTATAGCTATTTTAAAAAATCACCATCCTATTATACTGCTTCATAGCATTACTGGCCAATAATAGATTTGGTAATTTCCTATTAAACCTGAAACTATCATACAGATAGAGATTTTTCAGTAAAATGCTAAGACTAACCCTGAGATTTCAATGGCAACTCAATTAAATAAATATGTAATAGATGTTTGCTGTATGCATGACACTCCAGATAAGAGACAGATAAGACAGCTTTCAAAAAGCTTAATCTTAGATAATGAAGACAAATAAACTGATAAGCAAATAATAGTAATAGTTCCTGAACAAGGTAAGTAAAATAAAAGTGAAATCAACAAATTTCAAGAGAGTTCCAAGAAGGGAGAAATTCTTTTGACTATGGAGCATAACAGAGAAATTAGGGAGGGCTGCACAGAAGAAGATGCATTTCAGCCGCTTCCTGAGTATTGTTTATTCTCATAAGGCAGAGAAGTACAGATACACAGGGGGGAAAGGGAAACACCCCAGATTAAAAGAATGGCATAAGCAAAGGTAACAAATAATTGATAACATTTATGTTGGACAATGGTGAGAGATTCATTCTAGCTAGATTGTCATATGAGCAGGAAGGCAGTAAAAAATATAAAGCCAACAAGGTAAACTGAGGCTAAATCTCAAAAGGCCTCAGATTTGTTACCAAAGAATCTGATCTTGATGTTATACATAGTATGGAGAGAATGAAGTTGTGTTAGACTAGTGCCACCTGAGGTCAGGACCTCAGAGCAATAACAGATTTGTAGTATCAATAAAATAAAATTTCCCAACTTACTTTTAGTACATTGGGGAAATCATTTAAATATTTGGACCCTTGGTTTCCAGCATATGTAATAAGAGGTGGGGTGATCACCCACCTCACAAGATTATTTTGAACATTGAACAAGGTAAGAAAAGGGGAAAAGCATTTAACAAAGTATAAAACAAACATAACATAAATGTTAAATTTTCATAACAAAGTGCAGTGATTTAGACATTTCCTGAATGTGACATACATCTAAGTAAGCCAGGAAAATGCAATATATTCAAGCACGTAACAGAAAGTAAAGAAGAACACTCTAAAACACAGCCAATAATAGTATTTTTTAAAGGAGTAATTTCAGCAGGCAAACTGATAGACAACACCTCATTTGGGTCCCTGTATGTTGAAAGGATGACAGAATCTCTGGGTTAGTAGTAACAAAAGTCATCTAGTTCACTCTCCCAAAGCTGATGTTTGAAATCCCACCAGATGGCTGGCCAGGCTATGTGCTTACCTGGAGTAGTAGAGAACTTCCTAGGGTTACAGTGCAATGTACTTAATGGATCAGGCATCTCTAATTATTATAAATTCTTTCAGATTCAATAACAATCCATACCAGTTAACATCCATTCACTAGGTACCCAACACTTTTAAGTAAAGCACTAAATGAGCTTCAATAAGATTTGTCCTAATATGTAAGGTATTTTGAATTGGCAAGAAGATAAAAGACAAGAAGAGGTAATTATAGTAGACTAGATCAAGAATCCAGAAGGCGTAAAAAAAGAAAAATAATAATAATCCAGAAGATTTGACAGGGAGTGGTGACAGTAAGGATGGAAAGGAGAAAAGCTATTCCAGAGACAGAACTCAGGGCACTTAATAAAAGGTAAAATGCACAAGGCAGGAATGAATGAGGCATGCAGGAGTCACAGATGAATAAGATTCATGGGAGGGTGTGTCAAATTAATGTCTGAATAAATTTTACATGCCAATAATACATCCAGATAGAGAACTAAATTAAGGCAAGTAAAATGCATTTTGGAACTCAATAGGGAAAACAAGGTACAGCTACATTAAAACGGTGAGGTTTAAGTGGAAAAAATAAAGCAAGCAAGAAGGCTAACACCAGGTTCTTTGGCACAAAGGATATGTATTTAGGTCATCTGGCCAAAGATTTGGGGCTATGACTATAGTCAGGGAAGGCAGAGAGAAACTGCCCAACAGTGAATTCACACCAGTGCCTTTGATCACATTGGGGGCCAGCTCAAAGTGAACCAGCCCAAAGAGCTTGAACTCTTGGTGGTTTTGGCTAAATGGATCCAGGCAGTACATCTTTCATTAGGCCATATATTGGCCAAGCATGTTTTACTTTGGCAAATCACTTGACACTGACAGCTCAGAGTCTAAACTTACTTAATAAGAGGCTTATGTTCAAGTCCTAGCTCAGAATAATTAAGGCATGCATTGTACATTCAACACTTATTTATCTTTCTCCACTAAGCTGGCTCTGATCACAACTTCCTGATATAGGCACAAGAGACAAACCTCAGGAGTTAAGAGATATGGGCCATTGGTTACAGCTAGACACCAGCCACGAAAAGCCCTGTTAGCCCATACCTTGAAGTTTGCTAGTGATTTTTTTATTACTTTTATTTCTTATTTCAAAACAGTTGAGCCGTGGCCGGTTGGCTCAGTGGTAGAGCATCGGCCTGGCGTGCAGAAGTCCCAGGTTCGATTCCCGGCCAGGGCACACAGGAGAAGTGCCCATCTACTTCTCCACCCCTCCCCCTTTCCTTCCTCTCTGTCTCTCTCTTCCCCTCCCACAGCCGAGGCTCCATTGGAGCAAAGATGGCCCGGGTGCTGGGGATGGCTCCTTGGCCTCTGCCCCAGGCACTAGAGTGGCTCTGGTCACAACAGGGCGACACCCCAGAGGGGCAGAGCATCGCCTCCTGGTGGGCAGAGCCTCGCCCCTGGTGGGCGTGCCGGGTGGATCCAGGTCGGGCGCATGCGGGAGTCTGTCTGTCTCTCCCCGTTTCCAGCTTCAGAAAAATACAAAAAAAAAAAAACAACAAACAAACAAACAAAAAAACAGCTGAAACTTGGGTCTTTTTTTTCTTTTGCTTGGTTACAGTGCATTTTAATCAAGGAGCTTTAGTACTTTTCAAAGGAGGAATGGAATATAAACATCCTTTTCCTATCAGCCCTGGCTGCAACCAAGACTGAACAGTTAGGGAAATATTCAAGCACAACCCAGAAAATATGGAAATATAGGCTTCTCTTTTAAGTTTCATCAGATGGCAACAACCTGTCACGGAATCTACTCAGGCCATCAAACTGCACACAGTGATTACTTCATCTAAGAAACAGGTGTGAACACACAGTTCTATTTTACCAAAGTATATGATCATTTCAACCATATTTTAACTTGTTTCACTTTCCCAGCCTTTCTCCTTTTCAAATAGCAAATGTTTTTCCCTGAGCCACTTTAGTGAACAATACAAGCCAACATGCTAGATAAACGGAAGATTATTGTTTTAAACAAAACTGGAACAGTCACTTCATTACTCACATCTTTTAAAAGGTTGGACTTTTTAGAATATGTCTTCTTAAACCCAATTAATATTTTAATAGTTTTGCACCTGCAGAAATGTGCCAGGTGTGTACTTTCAGCTATTTTCCCAATAGCCACACCATCAGTTCACCCTGGTAAGCAGCATATGCTTGTAGGGATTCATTCACCATATTGACCAACAAGAAAGTTCTACTCAATTAGAGAAACTTATCTCAGGAAATAAATGAGTAAATCAAAACACAGACTTGATTTTACCTCTAAAAGCCACAGTCCAGGGGTATCTCTATGTCCCCCAGTGCCTTTAGCCTCTTCATAGAGATGTCCTCATAGTAGGAGTCTCTTAGAAACTGAAAATAGTACGACTGCTGAACCTGTGTTGAGAGACCACTCAGAAACCAGTGAGGGCAGCCAACGCCATGAAAGCCAGCTTAAACCTCCAACCTTACTGCTTTGAAAGCCTTCCCTTGCTCTGTTTGGCAAAAAGTAGTCACAGAGTCACCTTTGGTTGTTGCTTATTCCTCCTTCCAACTAGTTGGGGCTATAGGGGACAAACCGGGAGCTTTTGGTGCCTTGCAGCCTTTTACCCACATTTAAATATTTTTTGTTTAAGTCACCTGCTTTCACCACAGGTAGTTGCAGGCTGTCTGGCCCAATACAGTACAGCCCCAAACTGAAGAACTCACACAGTGAGCAGTGTTAAAGCTAGAGCCACCGCACCTGGCCCAGTCACAGCACTGTCAGTAGTGGTCCAATTGCAATGGTTGCATGGAGGAGGAAAAGTAGAAAGGATGGAATGGGTTCAGGTAGGCACTTCCCGCTAAAGCCTCAGCTCTGGTATACCTGAAAATGTCACTCCCTTAAGCCTAGGGTAGTTATCTAATTCCTGTGTGGGTAAGTGAGGAGTGCTGAGAAACACATTCTGATTGGCAAGACCACCAAGCCAAAGGGCCTGAGACCCTGTTGGCAAAGAGCCCAGTAGTGCTGCCTCAGGCCAGCACCACTACTTCTAACACCTCAGAGACAGACTCTGTGGGGGTGGGCATGGGGGAATCTGGGGTTTCAGTGGGAGATGGTTGCCAGCCCCTCACACCGGTCCTGGACACTTAATTGCCTCCCACCCAGGGGCCTTGCAACTGGGGTAGCCTTCCTAAGCATAGAGCCTGCTGAACTTGCAAAACCTCAGGGATGTGTCTGTTTCCCACTCCCTCCTTTTTTTTCCTGGGTTCTGATTCCCACCCACTGCCCCGCGCCCTGCCACTCTTTCTCGAGTGTTTAATAATTGACATCTTGGCTCTCCCTGTCCAGAAAAAAAAAAAAAAGAAAAAAGGATTTCTTCTTGGAAGTCTACAGAAGATGAGATTAAATGTAGGAATGGGGGGTCATTATTCCTGAATAGAGTACACACACACACACACACACACACACACACACACGGGGAGGGGGGACATGGTAGGCTGCAGGGCAGTTTTCAGTAGAGAAGTATATTTCCAGCACTTTATGCAGCCCAGCCACAACTTTTGTTGCTGGCCTGAAGGAAGCCTTAAATACCTGTTTACTAATAACTCCCCCCTAAGTCCCTGGGTCAGGGAAATGCGAAATGCGGAGGAGAGTGGCTGCAGGAACCAGAAAAAACACCTGGAAGAGAAAACTGTTATAACACACACACTTCCTCTGCAAGGCTTCTTTGCCAAAGCATTTTTTCTTCTATGTCTGAAAGTGACAAATTAAGCTGGCTGCTCTGATCCAGGGGCAAGAGCGGCAAGGCGGATGACACGCAGTAGCGGCTCCTCCTCTCCCTTTCTGGGGTTCCTACGCTCGAAGTCTGAAGTGCAACTTGGCGCGGGTTGGTCCTCTCTGGTCACTCAGCAAGAGACACCTGCTCAAAGGGCAGCGGGGATCCCCGCAGGGAAAGGAGCTGGGGCATCCCGTGGTCTGCGCTGGGGAACCTTCGGGTTCTCAGGGCAAGTGGACAGAAATGCCCTCAGATCACCAGTCCCCTATCTGGTGCTCGTTGGGAATCCCCAGGAGCGGGAGCAGATTGCTGGGGAACCCCTCGCTGCACCGCCCAGGAGCTGTCTTGCTCCCCATCCCCGAGGCGCTTGCTTTCCTGCTGCCGAGCAAAACATGCGGGCAGAGTCCGAGGGCAGAGCCCGGCGTGGGGGAAATGCCTTCCGGGCTGCGGAGCCCGCGTGGCTGCCACACAGACGACAAAGATCTCGCCGCGAAATACAACGCACCTGGCAGGCGGCGCGCGCTCATCCTCTGCAAGGAGCCCCTGGCCTGGGAAACTCGGGTTCCTAAACTTTCTGGGAGGGCTGAAGGGAGAAAAGGAAACTGACAAGCCTTTCCAGGCTCAGGGACTAGGGCTGCGGGATAGGTAGAGCCCCTGTGGACGGCAGCCAGCCTGCTACCTGCTCTCTCCTGAGAGCCTAGCACGTTCTCCCTTGGCCCTTGCCAGTCAGCTGTCCGGACATTACCTGTCTGAGTCTTGGAAAGCAGCCGGCGACGTCCAGCAGAACTCACGCGTGCAGTTCCATGTCGGAGGCGCGGGGCCTCGGGGTCCAGGGCGAAATGGCGAGGCGGGTTCCAGAGAGAGCGTAAGCTCGGGCTTTCCAGCCGGCAATAGAGGCTGCCCAAATACCAGCGCGGCTGGAGGAGCAGTAGGGACGATCGCGGCTTCTAGAAGAGCGGCCCGAGCAGCCCCGCCCGTTTTCTCTGCCCCCTGTCCTAGCCAAAGAGGATGCTCGGAAACTTCTCCCCGCCCAGGGAAGATTTCTAGAGTTGAGCAGAGATCCTGTGGATTTTAGGGGGTGCTGGGCAGACAGAACTGAAAGACGGATCCTAAGTCACTTGACCCCTTCAGCTAGAATGACAAGTGTCACCTCTCGGCTCCTTGACCAGACTCTCCTAAGCCGCTTGCCTCCCCTAGCCTCTTCCTTCTTTGCCACTTGACTTAGAAGTAACCTTATTCCAGCCGCTCCTGGCCTGGGCCGAATTGTGCTCCGCGGGACGTAGGCACTCAGCTTGTAGTCCTCGCACCCCTCACGAGGCACGCACGCCCCAGAGGGCAAGGCCCTCTCGCCCGGAGGGCAGGGCGGGCGGCAGGTGAGAACTCTGCCTGCCCTCCTCCTTCCTGCCTGTCCGCTGCTCCGGCCTTTCCCGGGAACCCTCTCCAGCCGGTGCGCGAAAGCCTATTTATCTCCCAAGCCCCCAAAAGGGAGCAGAGCCCGAAAAGTGCACTCCACGCAAGCCTCACATCTTGCAACCGCTGCTGCCGCCTCCAAAATATGTCTAAAGTGTGGGTAGGAAGGTAGTGGAAATCACCTACAGCTGCGTCTCCGTCGCTAACAGTTTGGTGCCTCCGGGCTGAATGATTGCACCCGGGAGGATGTGGGGATCAGAGAGACTTCTTTGGCGCGTCACGAAAAAGGGTTGCTGCTACCCCTCCTCTTCCACACCCCTTCGGATTTGGGAGTGCGGGGAGGGGAGGGAGAGTGGAAAAGCCGGCCAACCCTGAGTACTCATCCCCTGGCTTAAAAAAAAAAAAAAAAAAAAAAAAAAAAGGAAAGAAAAAAAAAAAAAAAACAGAAAAGAAAAGAAAAGAAAAAAAAAAAAAAGCGCTTTCCTCTTACCTTCCGGGAGAAGGAAAGTGCGTCCCGGCAGCGCCGTCTAGCGTCGGTACCGGAGTAGGCCGCCTACACGGTGGGGGACAGTGCTGAACTGAGTGCAGCCATGGAAAGCCACTAGGCAAAGTTTTCCAGCTAACCGGGTCCCCAGTTCCACCTCCTGAGCAGGTCTCTAGTTAAACCAAGAGTTCACCTGCCTGGTCCCTCAAAGCCAGAATTTAACACAGGCCATCTAATTGTATTCGTAATGCCAGTTCCTAGTACCAGAGAACTCCTGTCTTCCACTCCTCCTCCACTAGAGATATTTAAGTCTCAGTTCTCCAGACTGCCAACCGTATAGTGGGCAGGGAGGGTCCCAGAACCCCAGTGTGGGCTCCGACAGTGAACCGAACCCTGGCAACGATTGGATTGTTCGTGCCTCGCATCTGAGGCTCCGGGGCAATGCTCCTGACCCCTGCTTGCCAAGGTCACGCCCCAGAGCTCCTCTTTTGAAGAGTGACGGAGAGGGACTAAGACTCAGAAACGGATAGAGTCAGGCTTTACAGAAAATGAGGAGTCCCCTTTTCCATGCCATATATCTGCCAGAGCGTTCCACTTCACTCACGGGTGCCTTGCTGATGAACACACTTAACAGGATTGCTTGTTAAACGGGTCAGCTGGGCACTGAGCTCCAGCATTTGCTGCTGCGCCAGGCTACGATGAATGTTCTTTCTCTGAGTTTTCTCCAGCTGTTCTCCCATCGCTCTGCATCAGCTGCAGAGAGCCAGCGAGCAGGTCAGGGAGGGAGACATGACCAGAGAAGGAGCAACGGAGCATGCTGCGGGGGGCAGACGCAGGACTCCGCATCCACTTCTCGGATAGCTTAACCATTCAGTTTACCATCCGCTGGACTTTTAAGGCCGGAGCTTGTGCACAATTTAAATCACTATCCCTCACTGGCATTTTTTCCCCAGTGGATCATCTCGCCCATCAAATCCAACATGACCCTACCCTGCGAAATTCCTCTGTGACTGAAGCTGAGGCATTGAGAGAGCTCAGGTGTGGAAGAAAAGGTCCTTTTGGGCAGGAACCAGAGTCAACTTATTTTCCCAGTTTTTGTTGTTTATATGTAGGGGGAGTGGGGAAGCCAATGGGCAGGAAACATATCCTGAAGTTTCTGCTCGGTTTGTAACAGCTCTTCTTGTCAGATAAAAACTCATTCTTCCAATGGAGATTAGAAAGTCAATTTTACATTACTCTTTGCTATAAAGTTCGTGTAAACTTTCCCCTGTCTGTGAGCTTGCCCTGTGTAGTTTTCATCACTTCAGTGAGCAGTTCCACGTACACAAAGTTACTGGCCCTCGATGCCATGTGCTTCTGTTGCAGCAATGTGTATGAAAGAACACCATCGCCTCCTGTCTAACCTTCCAGTTTGGGTGTCTGGCACCTTTAGTCTAGCCTTTAGCATAAAGCCAAACCCTAAGCCCCCAGACCTGAGCTGACCAGCTCAGATTGTCATGGGTGAAGCCATTTGGTCAAATCAGGAGGCTCCTCACTTACCTTAGTGTATTGAGGAGCCAGCAGTCACGGTGAAGAGAATTCATTGAAGATAGCAGCCAATATCCCTAGGCAAATCATCAAGTAAACACATTAAAAACAAAATAAAACTAAAAAAAATGCCACTTCTTGCCCTGTTGATCCCTGCTTTCATCATTTCTGGATACCCAATTTGACCTAACTTCACTCTAACTCCCAGTGTCTTTATGAATAGAAGTTCTGCTCCTCCCACTCCATCAAACCTTACTATCCTGTGTACCTACCAGTCTTTAACTACTTTCTCTGGTGAAGACAATGGTTGGTATTCTAGGCTGATTAATGCTTAACAAGTCTGGCTAACCTCACTCTCCTGGGTGACATCACCCTTCACCAGAAACTTTAAGAACAAATTCCAGAATTGGGGATTTATGTTGCTATGGCAGAGCATTGGATTTTTTTTGGATGGGGAAAGTGCTCTTGGTACTCATCAAAAAGGGTTGCTTTTTTGCCCAATCCTACAGCTCTGGTTTATGGTTAAATGAAACAATTGCAAAGGAGTTGTGGGATGGAGGAATAAAAAATCTAGAAAGAAACAAGATGCTAAGCAAAGAAGGGAAGGGAACTAGTGACCTCTCGGCAATGTTTTAGTGGGACTTTATGGTTTAGGGATTTGCTCCTCACAGTGTTATCTGTGGACCAGTATTATTGGACATCACCTGGGAGCTTGCTAGAAATACAGAATCTTTGGCTTCACTCCCAGAACTATTGAATCAAAATATTCACATTAAGACAATCTTTCAGTAAATTATTATATGTATTAACAATAGTTAAGCATCTTCAAGAAAATCTTTCAGGCCCTGGCTGGCTCACCCAGCAGTAGAGCGTTGGCCCAGCATGTGGAAGTTCCAGGTTCAGTTCCTGGTCAGGGAACAGAGAAGAAGCACCCATTTGCTTCTCCACCCTTCTCCCTCTTTCCTCTTTATCTCTCTCTTCCCCTCCTGCAGCCAAGGCTCCATTGGAGCAAAGTTGGCCTGGGCGCTGAGGACGGCTCCATGGCCTCCACCTTGGGTGCTAGAATGGCTCTGGCCACAACAGAGTAACACCCCAAATGAGCATGCCGGGTGCATCCCTGTTAGGACACAAGCAGGAGTCTGACTGCCTCCCAGCTTCTAACTTTGGAAAAATAAAATAAAATAAAATCTTTCAATGCTGCCTTACACTCCAAAAGGAAAAATGGCAGTAAGTGTCATCACCCAAAGCTAGTAATGAGGATCTGGCATCATCATATTCATGTGATGAGCACCAAAGAACAAGGCCAGAATCATATCTGTTTAGGCCAATTCATCCCAATTTATTTCATAGTATGGACAATACATCATATTATGGTTAGTATCACTACCAACCAATGCTCTTTTTGCAAATGCCCTTGCTTGCATGAAGAAATAGGGGATAGTGTGGGTATAGTTTAATACAACTCAATTACTACTGCTGAAGAAATGAATCAATCCCCATATTCCTCTAAAGTAGGGTCAGTATCATCATCTTTCTAATAAGATTAAGAACAGTACTTTAAAGAGTTCAGCAGTTTATATGCATTCAATATATGTTCATTGATTAATGGTGAGAAGAGATGATAAATATCTAGTGAATCTGAAAGTCTTTAAGAAGTTAATAATTAGGATAAGTAGCTTTGCCAGGAACAAGCCAAAAAATATGCCAAACTTTAAATCTATTAAATCAAAATCTCAAAGAGTAGATCTCTCAGGTGGAGAGCAGCTTTCTAAACAAAACTCAAACACTTGAACCATAAGGTAAACAATTGATAAATTATACTACATATAAATTAAATGTTTCTGAAATATAATAAAGACCATATTTAAAAACACAACGATCATACTCAGTGGAAATAACAATAAGTGTTTCCCTTAAGATCAGGAACAAGACGGGGGGGCGTTATCATCACTCTTATTCAATATAGTACTGGAAGTCCTAGCTACAGCAATCAGACAAGGAGAAGAAATAAAAGGCATCCAAGTTGGAAAAAAAAGTAAAAACATTATTATTTGCAGATGATGTGATACTGTATATGGAGTACCCTAAAGAGTCCACCAAAAAACTACTATACTTGATAAATTAACTCAGTAAAGTAGCAAGATACACAATAAATATCCAGAAATCAGTTTCATTTTTATATAATAATAATTATCTATTAGTTTTTAGCATCTATGTTCATCAGAGATATTGGCTTATAATTTTCTTTCTTTATAGTGTCTTTATCTTGTTTTGGAATTAGAATAATGCTGGCCTTGTAAAATGAGCTTGGGAGTTTTCTCTCCTCTTAAATTTCTGGACTAGTTTGGGAAGGATAGGTGCTAATTCTTATTTAAATGTTTAATAAAATTCATCAGTGAAGCCATCTAGTCCAGAACTTTTGTTTGATGGGATTATATTTTATTACTGCTTCAAATTCACTAGCTCTAATCTGTATTTGGATTCTCTAATTCTTCCTGATTCGGTTTTGGAAGATTATATGTTTCTAGGAATTTATCCATTCATTCGGATTGTCCCAATTTGTTGGGATATAGTTGTTTATAATATTTTCTTTAATTTTTTTGTATTTCTTTGGTGTCTGTTGTGACATCTCCTCTTTTATCTGATTTTTTATTTGGGTCTTCCTTCTTTTTCTTGATAAATTTGAGGAAAGGTTTGCCAATTTTTTAAAATCTATTCAAAGAACAAGCTCTTGGTTTCATGATTTTTTTTGTATTTTTTTAGTCTCTGTTTCATTTATTTCTGCTTTGATCTTTATTAATTCCTTCCTTCTACTCACTATGGGTTTTGTTTGTTGTCCTTTTATAAATTCCTTTAAGTATAAGGTTAGATTGTTCATTTTAGATTTTTCATGTTTCTTGAGGTAGGCCCAGAATGTTTATAAACTTCCCTCTTTAAGGCAGCTTTCACTGTATCTTATAGATTTTGGGTTGTCATTCTCATATTCATTTGTTTCAAAGTACTTTTTTTTTAGCAAAGAGAAAGACGGACAGAAAGTAAGAGAGATGAGAAGCATCAACCCGTAGTTGCCACATTTTAGTTGTTCATTGATTGTTTTCTCACATGTACCTTGACTGGGGGACTCCAACCAAGCCAGTGACCCCTTGCTCAAGCCAGCGACCTTGGGTTTCAAGCCAGTGACCATGGGATCATTTTCATGATCCCATGCTCAAACCAGTGACTCCATGCTCAAGCTGGTTAGCCTGCACTCAAGTTGGATGAACCCATGCTTAAGCTGGAGACCTCTGGGTTTAGAACCTAGATCCTCAGAGTCCCAGATCAATGTTCTATCTCCACTGCACCACCTCCTGGTTAGGCTGTTTCAAAGTATCTTTGAAGTTGTTCCTTGATCTCACTGTTAACCCATTCATTATTTAGCAATGTGTTATTTAACTTCTGTGCTTTTGTGTGCTTTTTGGGTTTCTTTTTTCTTCTTCTTGTGAATGAGTTCTAGTTTCATAGCATTATGGTCAGAAATTATTTTACTATATTATTTCAATCTTCTTAAATTTATTGAGACTTTTTTGTGTCCTAACATGTGGTCATCCTAGAAAATGTTCCAAGTGTTCTGATGTTATGTGAAGTTGACCACTTGTTGTGTTGGTTCTGAGATTCTTAGGAGGAAACCTGGTGGAACCCAAAGTAAGATACTGGCCATCAGAAAACATTTTGAAGCTACAAGCAATCCGAAGTTTATGGCTGCCTCTGGTGGGCTTAGGTGCACATAGAAGGACCAAGCTGCACACCAAGGTCAATTTTTACCAGGATAAAGACTGAGGACAGGTCAGCAAAAGAACCAAGGCAACCTGATATCCACCTCCAGTTGCTTCTGTCTGCTGGCTGCTTGTTAGGTTTGGCCACTGAAAAAGCCTCTGGTAGAATAGGGAGGATGGGGCTAATGGATCCTTCTTGTGGTGAAGATGCCTGTCAAGCTTCAGGAAATATGGTGGGTATGGCCTCCACCCTAGAGCCACAGTCTCAGTCTTTCCTGGATTTTTTTTCCAACTTCACCAGGGTGGAGGCACAAGTAATTGGGCTAGAAAAAAGTCCTAAGGCAAGATTATGTCCAGCAAAGACAAATAGAGACATTATGACTGGGATTAAGTGAGGGAGAATGTGGTAGGTTTCAAATTCAGTAAAATTGCAGAAGGACCAGAAAATCTAAGAATGAGCAAGTACATCAGTCAGAACTTTGTGGTACATTTTACAAGAAAAGGGGACCGTTCAGTATGGTCTATGGTCCAGAACACCTAGAAAAGTCCTGAAACAATGAATCAGAGACAAGTTGTGGAAGGCCACAGATGTCAGGCTGAGGAGTTTGTATTTAACTCAGTGGGAAAGACAGAGCTTCACAAGTACTAGCCTTCGAAACCCAGGCTCATAAGTATGTGGTATATATCACCTTTTCTTCTCATCTTCTACCTTGCTTTATCCCATATCCCTACTGAGGCCTGATGTGGGCAAGCAGCGAGG
This sequence comes from Saccopteryx bilineata, assembly GCF_036850765.1. Taxonomy (NCBI): domain Eukaryota; kingdom Metazoa; phylum Chordata; class Mammalia; order Chiroptera; family Emballonuridae; genus Saccopteryx; species Saccopteryx bilineata. The sequence goes on along the minus strand of NC_089502.1, from coordinate 61,973,360 downwards.
TCAAGCATCAGCAGATGAGAACAGACCAGAGATAACCATTGTACAAGCTTTCCCCTCCCCCATCTCAAGCCTTGAGTGATTTCTTGGTGAGGAGATCACTGTTTAATATAACAGTTTTCTTTGACAAAACTAGTTCCCATGTTTTACTATATTGTCAAAAAATTTCTCCTCACATCTCACTGAAATCGCCTTACCTTTGGTTTATTCCTTAGAGAAGCCAGTAACTCTTCCATCAGCTTGGGTTTCTGAAGAGAGCAGGGGGGAAAAATAAGCCTCACTGCAAAACCTCTGTCATCATCAAAGAAAATAAGTCAATATTTATTTATTTTAATAGTCACCAAGAAACTCCTTGTCAAAGAAAAAGTCAGATATCACTAAGCATCAGCACATTTGGCAGAAAGGGTAAATGGCCTTCTAAATCAATTGATTGCAATCTGGGCTTTTATCACTAAAAGAAGAAAATCGTCTGCATTATAATAATAATAAAAAACAATCATAAAACAAAACAAAGAAGAAAGATGAAAGAAGAAGAAGGAGGAGGAGGAGGAGGAAGAAAACACCAATACACAGCTTAAGGACATACCTCTGACATTAAGGAAAATGGTTTTGCTACATCAGGAACCAATATTGTCTCAATAAAGATGCATTAAATTACACTTGTAATTCAAATAGCAATGCTGCAGGCTAAGGTTTCTGGTTATGACATGAATACTTTCAAAGCACTGACAATCTGGGGCCAATCCTTAAAAAAAAGCTCCATAAGGCAATTAATTACTGCTGTGTGTTTCTAGATAAACACCCTTATACAGTGTTCTAGCAAATGAAACTTGCAGCTGTCATGTCAGCTTATTTGTGGCACAAGGAAAACTGCTCTTTTTATTACGATGTCCTGGAAACATTATGTATTCTACACCTTTTTCTAGAAAAAAAAATGTGTCCTCACCTTCAATTTATATTTTACTGCTGTCTCAGTATTTGAAAACTGGCATATGCATGATAACTTTCTATTAACCAAGATGTTGGATTAACCAGAACATCATCTTCCTTAGCTAAAGCCAAATAACTGATATTCTAACACAAGAAAAATCATGTTTTACTAGAAAGTATTGTTACACAGCAAGAACTAACACAAGGAATAGTTTTATCACTGCATGTTATGGACAGTTAACCTTGTAATGTGCTCAAAACTTTAAGATAAAGAACTTTTAACAAAATTTCAAAACACCTCATAGTCAATTAAACTGCTATAATAAAAATACCACAGACTTGGTAGTTTAAACAAACAAACAAAAACTTGCATCTCTCACAAATCTGAGGCTGAAGGTTTGAAATCAGAGTTAAATTCTGAGTTATGACCTTCTACCTGGTCTCCTTGTACCCTCACATGGCAGAGGGAGAGAGAGAAGAAGCAAGCTCTCTAGTTTCTCTTCTTATAAAGGCACTCATCCATTAATAAGGACTTCACTTTATGATCTCATTGCCTCACAAAGGCCTTAGCTCATAATACGATAACGTTTGAAGTTCAAATTTCAACATGTAAATTTTGGGAGGACACAAGAATTAAGTTCATAACAAACTTCTCTCTAAAAGTGCCCACTTTGTGAAGGCTGCTTAAATTTAAAATGCCAGTAGTCATTCAAAGCCTCCAATAAGAACAGCCCCAACACCCAGCCCCATACTCCCATAATATGAATCTCCACTTCTTAAAATATAGGACAACATTTTAGGAATCTGAATAAGTTTCATTTAGTTCCAATGAAGGTACCAAAGAATGCTTACATTTTTCAAAAAACATCACTAATTAATTTAGAAAAACTAAAATTTCCCTTCGTTGGACTTTTACTACATGGTAGTTATTTTATTTTTCTTCATTTTTTATTTTTTTATTTAGAAATTAAATTAAATGAGGTGACATTGATCAGTAAGAGTACATAGGTTTCAGGTAAACATCTCTATAGCGTTTGAACTGTTGATTGTGTTGTGTGCCCATCACCCAAAGTTAAACCTTTTTTTTTTCCAGTGAGAAGTGGGGAGGCAGAGAGACAGACTCATGAATGCACCAGACCAGGATCCACCCAGAAAGCCCTCTGTGGGGCAATGCTCTGCCTTTCTGGGGCTGTTGTTCTGCTGTTTGGCAACTGAGCTATTTTAACACCTGAGGTGAGGCCATAGAACCATCCTCAGTGCCCAGGGCCAACTTGTTCCAACAGAGCCATGGCTGCAGGAGTGGAAGAGAAAGATAGAGAGGAAAGGGAGTGGAGGAGTGATGGAAAAGCAGATGGTTGCTTTAACTGTATGCCCTGACTGGGAATCAAACCCAGGACATCTACACGCTGGGCTGAAGATCTAACACTGAGCCAACTAGCCAGGGTCAAATCATTTTCTGTCACTGTATATTTGTCCCTTTTTGCTCCCTTCCTCCCATCCCCTCCCTCAGGAAATTACTTCACTTTTGAAATCAGTTTTATATCCCACTTATGTGTGAAATAATATAGTTCTTAGCTTTTTTGATTTACTTATTTTAGATCATACACATTGAAGCAAAGGAGCAAAGCTCTATACAGAACATCCTAGGACAGGAATGAGAAAAATCTGAGAAATTTTTCTCATATGGCTGTTATTGTTTTTAAAATCCTGGTTCTGCTATTATCTGTTCTTTGTTAGGTATCTCTGTTTTCCTCTCTCTAAATTGCTTTGGGAAGAGGAGGTAGCAAATATTGTCACCTGACAAGAATATGGTACAGAATAATAAAAAGTGCCTGCAAAGTATCTAGAATGCCATGGAGATAAATACCAACTGGCTACTATTATAGTATCATTAATAAGCTAAAAAAGTAATTGGGCACATTTAGTAAAAATACTGGGCTAACATAAAATACACTATTTTATAAAAGAACAAATGGATTTGGATCCTAATTTTTTTCCTCTTCTTCCTAGTATTGCCCTCCCATCATGAATAGAATAATTGCAGTCAGAAATTCTCAAGTCCTCTGAGTATATTTTTTTAGACAATTAAATTTAACAGGGTAACATTGGTCAACTAAAGCATATATATTTAGAGAAAATATCTCCACATCATTTGGACAGTCAGTCATGCCATATAACCATCACCCAAAGTGAAACCATTCTCTGTCACTCTATATTTTGTTTCTCTTTAAGTGCCTCCCCCTCCACCCACCCCCTCCTCTCTCTTCACCCTTCCCTCCCCTCAGTAACCACCGCACTTTTGTCTATATCCATGAGTCTCAATTTTGTGTCCCACTTATGTATGGAATCATATATTTCTTAGCTTTTTCTGACTTACCTATTTCACTCAGTATAATGTTATCAAAGTCCATCCATGTTGTTGTAAATGGTATCACATCATCATTTCTTATGGCTGAGTAGTATTCTACTGAGTAGTATTCCACAACTTTTTTATCCAATCCTCTATTGAAGGGAATTTTGGCTGTTTCCATGTCTTGGCCACCATGAACAATGCTGAGATGAACATGGGGGTGCAACTGTCTTCCTGTACCCATGTTTTATATTTTTGGGGGTATACACCCAGTAGAGGGATTGCTGGGTCATATGGTAGTTCTCTTCTTAATTTTTTGAGGAATGACCATACTTTTTTCCATAGTGGTTGTAATAATTTACATTCCCAACAACAGTGAATGAGGGTTCCTTTTTCTCTGCATCCTCTCCAACACTTGTTATTACCTGTCTTGTTGATAATAACTGATCTAAAGGTGTGAGGTGGTATCTCAATGTAGCTTTGATTTGCATTTCTCTAATAGCTACTGAAGATAATCATTTTTTCGTATATCTATTGGCTATTTGTATTTCTTCTTGAGAGAAGTGTCTGTTCATGTCCTCTTCCCATTTTTTTTATTGGGTTCTTTGCTTGTTTCTTGCTGAGTTTTGTGAGTTTTTTTATATATTTTGGATATTAGCCTCTTACCTGAGCTGTTGTTTGAAAATATCTTCCATTTAGTTGACTATTTGTTTTGTTATAGTTTCTTTTGCTGTGCAGAAGCTTCTTAGTCTGATGTAGTCCCATTCATTTATCTTTGCCTTTACTTCCCTTGCCTTTGGGGTCAAATTCATAAAATGTTCTCTATGGTCAAGTCCGTAAGTTTAATACCTATATTTTCTTCTATGTAATTTATTGTTTCAGATCTTATATTTAGGTATTTGATCCATTTTGAATTAATTTTTGTGCAAGGAGACAAACTGTAGTCAAGTTTCATTTTTTTGCATTTGGCTTTCTAATTTTCCCAGCACCATTTATTAAAGAGGCTTTCTTTTCTCTGTTGTGTATTTTTGGCTCCTTTATCAAAGATGACTTTTCAGTATGTATGTGGTTTTATTTCTGGGCTGTCTATTCTGTTTCATTGGTCTCTGTGTCTAATTTTCTGCCAGTACCATGCTGTTGTGATTATTGTGGCTCTATAATATAACACTAGGGAACAATTTTTTTTTTCATTTCTGTTGCACGAGGTTTTAGAACTGTTTCTATATATGTCTGCATCGCTAATTCCAAATCTGGAATCCGTTTTTTAGTGCATGCTCTAGTTTCTATGCAATTTTAATTTCTTTTGTTACAGTTAATGGCATGCATTGGTTTTTAAATTGGAGTTAAAGGGCAATGACTCTTGGATTGAGCAAAACCACAAGGCAATTAATGTTTTAAAAACATCACTTTTACATAATTTTAGTTGTTTTTAAATGTAAAAAATTATTATCGAATAAAAACACCCTCTTATTTTGTTTTAAGGTTGAATCATGGCTTCTTCGAGTAGGCATAAATGTAAGAATAATCCTGACACCTTCTGTTATATATGTGGCTGTTACACACTTCAACGTCAAAGGCACAATATTTCACCATTTGTGACACATGCATATATTGCCTATTTTCAGCGGTTCCAATTGGTTATTCAACTCATCTGCGAGAAGATTATAATGACATAAAAATTTTCCTCGACTTCCTGAGGTATAAGGAGCATAACTGGATCATTTGTATGGATCTTAAAATGGTAAATTTCCTGCTAGAACAGCAGAGAGGTTTCACAAAGTATCCTTGCTTTCTGTGTTTGTGGGACAGCTGAGCTCGGGAGAAACACTGGACACAAAAGGAGTACCAAAACGTGAAGTTCTGGAAGTAGGAATGCAAAATATTGTGAATGAACCTGTAGTTAACCGAGACAGGATCATTTTTCACCACTTCACATCAAACTTGGCTTTAAAAAGCAGTTTTTTTAGGCTTTGAATAGAGAAAGTGAATGCTTTCAATATATTATTTCTGCTTTTCCTGCCATTCAAGAAGATAAAAGCAGGTGTATTCGATGAACCTCAAATTCCAACCCTCATACGTGATGAAGAATTTGCCAGGAAGATTAATAAGAAGGAGAAAGCACCATGGCAGTCTCTTGTGGCAGTTACAATGAACTTCCTTGGCAACAAAAAAGCAGAAAACTATGAACTTCTGGTTCAAAGGATGCAGTTGGCTTTCCGCGACAATGGATGTAACATGAGCTTTTGTTAAGATGCACTTCGTGAACAGTAACTTTGATAAGTTTCTCGAAAATCTTGGAGCTGTTAGTGATCAGCAGACTACTGCTGGAGCATCAAACAAGATTGTCCTCAACAAGTACACAAACATAAGAGCTACAAATGCAAATTTTTGCCTGAATAGAATTTAAATAAGTTTTGCACAAATTTTATGATTAAAATAAGTGTTTTAATGTTCTATTTTGAAATTGTAGACAAATTCTGATGCAATTATATCTTTTAGTGTATTTACTGCATTATATAAATTATTATATTTTCACAAAGATGATGCCCAAGAAGACATTCTACTTCATTATGTTAAACTAATTGTTGAAAATTATACAATAAGATAAAAACTTAAAATCTTGAATTGCAAAAAAATTGTAGCTACAGAGAAAAACTAATGTCAGATTTGAGATCAGCACACTCAAATTAGGTAAAAACTAGTGTTTCTGTGGATGCAACAAAAATTTTGTTGCCCAGTGTAATTTGATCTCAGGTATTATAATGCCTCCAACTTTGTTTTTTTCCTTAGGATTACTTTGGTTATTCAGGGTTTTTTATGGTTTCATATAAACCTGATGATTTTTTGTTCCATTTGGAATTTTGATGGGAATTGCATTAAATTTGTATATTGCTTTGAGTAATATGGCCATTTTCACTATATTTATTCTTCCTATCCACAAGCAAGAAATTTTTCCATTTCTTTGTGTGTTTTTTTCAATTTCCTTTAAAAATGCTTTGTAGTTTTCAGTATATAGGTCCTTTACATTCTTTGTTATGTTTATTCCTAGGTATTTTTGTTCTTCTTGTTGTTGCAATGTAAAAGGGATTTTGTAAGTTCTTTTTTTGAAGTTTTATTGTTAGCATATAAGAAAGAAATAGATTTTTGTATATTAATTTTGTATCCTGTGATCTCACTGTATTGGTTTATTTTTTTTTTTTTTAAAGTCTTTCTGTGGAGTCTTTAGGGTTTTCTACATACAGGATCATATCATCTGCAAAAAGTGAAACCTTTACTTCTTCTTTCCCAATATAAATGCCTTTTATTTCTTTCTCCTGTCTCATTGCTCTGGCTAGAACATCCAGCACTATGTTGAATAGAGTAGAGAGACTGGGCAACCTTGTCTTGTTCCTGATTTTAGAGGAAAAGTTTTCAGTTTTTACCATTTAGTATGATGTTAGCAGATGGTTTGTCATAAATGGCCTTTATTATGTTGAGGTATTTTCTTCTATATCCATTTTGTTGAGTGTTTTAAACATAAAGGGATGTTGTGTTTTATCAAATGCCTTTTCTGCATCTATTGATAAGATCATATGGTTTTTGTTCTTTGTTTTGTTGACATGGTGTATTACGTTAACCATTTTCCGTACATTGAACCATCCTTGTTTTTCTTGTTCATCAGATGAATTCCACCTGATGATGATGAATTACTTTTTTAATGTGTTGTTGTATTAGATTTGCTAGTATTTTGTTTAGGATATTTGCATCTGTATTGATTAAAGATATTGGTCTGTAGTTTTCTTTTTCTTGTGTTGTCCTTGCCAGGTTTTTGTATGAGGGTTATGTTGGCATCATAAAATGTGTTTGAAAGTATTGCTTCTTCTTCAATTTTTGGAAGACTTTTAGAAGGATAGGGACTAAATCATCTTCGAATGTTTCATAGAATTCTCTAGTATAGCCATCTGGCCCCAGACTTTTTATTGGGGGGGGGTAAAAGCTGTTTTTATTTCCTCCCTGCTTTATAGGCTTTATAGTTCTTCGTGATTCAGTCTAGGCAGATTGTATTGTTCTAGGAGTTTATCTACTTCCTCTAGATTGTTGAATTTGGTGGCATATATTTTTTCATAGTATTCTACAATAATCCTTTGTATAACTATTATATCTGTGATAATTTTTCCTCTTTCATTTTGGATTTTGTTTACATGAGTCTTTTCTCTTTTTTCTTTAGTGAATCTTGCCAGGGGTTTGCAAATTTTGATGATCTTTTCAAAGAACCAGCTCTTTGTTATATTACTTTTTTCTATAATTTTTTTGTTCTCTATTTCATTTATTTCTGTTTTAATTTTTATTATTACCTTTCTTCTGTTGGTTTTGGGTTGCCTTTGTTCTTCTTTTTCTAGTTACTTAAGATGTGATGTTCGGTTGTTTACTTGGGCTGTTATTTTTTCATATAAGCTTGTAATGATATGAATTTCCCTCTTACTACTGCTTTTGCTGCATCCCAGAAATTCTGATATGTCATGCTGTCATTTTCATTTGTCTGTATGTATCTTTTTATCTCTTCTTTTATTTCTTCTTTGACCCAGTCCTTTTTTAGAAGTGTGTTATTTAATTTCCACAGTTTTGTTGGTTTGTTTACTTCTTTTTTTGCAGTTGAATTCTAGTTTCAAAGCCTTATAGTCAGAGAATATGCTTGGTATAATTTCAGTCTTTCTGAATTTGTTGATGTTAGTTTTGTGGCCCAGCATATGGTCTATTCTTGAGAATATGCCATGTACACTGGAGAAAAATGTATACTCTGATGTCCTGTAGATCTCTATTATGTCCATTTGTTCTATTGTTTCATTTAAGGCCAATATTTCTTTATTGATTTTCTGTTTGGATTAACAATCAAAACCATCAATGGTGTATTGAGGTTTCCAAGTATGATTATGTATTTTTTGGTTTGTACTTTTAGATAAGTTATTAGATGTTTTATATATTTCAGTGCTTCCTGGTTTGGTGCATATATATTAAGAAGTGTTATATCTTCTTGATACAATGTCCCCTTTATCATTGTGAAATGTCCATCTTTGTTTCTGGCCACCTTTTTTGTCTTGTAGTCAGCATTGTCAGATGTACATATAGCTACACCTGCTTTTCTTTGGATATTATTAGCTTGGAGAATCATTTTCCAACCTTTCATTTTGAGTCTATTTTTTATCCTTATAGCTTAGATGTGTCTCTTGAAGGCAGCATATTATTGGGTTTTGCTTCTTAATCCAATCTGCTACTCTGTGACTCTTTATTGGTGAGTTCAATCCATTCACATTTAGTGTAATTATTGACATTTGAGTACTTCTTATTGCCATTTATATATGGCTTTCTGATAGTTTTGTGTCTTGTTTGGTTCTTCTTTTTTGTTTGTTTTTCTGTCATTTGTTTTTGTTTTGTGGTATTCCATACTTCTATCTTTTGCTTCTTCTTTTTTTAAGCTATGTGTTTCAGTAGTGGCATTTTTAGGGATGGTTACCATTAGGTTATCAAAAGAAAAATTATCACATTTATTAAAGTTCATTATCTCATGAGTGCTTCTGCACTCCTGAGTGTATTTCTTTATGTGATGACCAAGACTCAAATTTATTTATTTCTTTGTCATTGTAACAAATTCTAGAGACAACATTTGAATTTATGAAGTCATTCCAGATTAACAAAATCATTATCAAGTTTGAATTTTCTAAATTTTTCAATTAGAAAGGGTCAATAACAAAATATTCTCTTTCATATGTAAAAACTTCATACAAGAGGCCCTGGCCAGTTGGCTCAGTGGTAGAGCATCATCCTGGCATGCAGGAGTCTCAGGTTTGATTCCCAGCCAGGGCACACAGGAGAAGTGCTCAACTGCATCTCCACCCCTCCCCCTCTCTTTCTTCTCTGTCCCTCTCTTCCCCTCCCACAGCCAAGGCTCCATTGGAGTAAAGTTGGCCTGGGTGCTGAGGATGGCTCCATGGCCTCTGCTTCAGGTGCTAGAATGGCTCTGGTCACAATAGAGCAATGCCCCAGATGGGCAGGGCATTGCCCCCTGATGGGAATGCCGGGTGGATCCCAGTTGGGTGCATGTGGGAATCTGTCTGACTGCCTCCCCGATTCCAACTTCAGAAAAATACAAAAAAAAAAAACTTCATACAAGAATGCTAATACATTTTCAGTAATTTAAAACCTCTGCCACTTTAGATCATATTTCACTTCTCTTGTCACAATTACAGCATAAAAGTGTTATGCTTTAAATTATTTATCATGTCACTACTTAGAGTCATCTCTTTTTTTAGCTGAATTAAGAGATTAGGAGCATTGAAATAAAATAACTCATGGATTTTGTAATATACATTAAGGTGAAATTATTTTTAATGATACCCTTGATTTATATTTTAATTTTAAATGCACAGATAAAGTGGTATCATTAAACATACTTTAATTTTTATAATAAATCAATGGTACCTTAATTATTGTGTTATAAAGTAAGAACTGATAAATTATTCATATATATCTATTACAAATTGAATTTTAAAACCTAGTTTTATTTTCCATATTCTGCTTTTATCTCAGCCACTAGTGGAAAATAGTCCATTTCACAGCCACTGCTAATATGACACAGTTGGCAGTCTTTACTCAGAATAGGCTTAAGAGTGAATGAAAAGAGAAATGTCAATGTTGTAGAATATAGATTAGATGAGAATATACTTCCAGGAAAACTGAACACTTATGCATGACAGAAAAGAAATGAGTCTTCAAAAATATCACCATTGGTTAAAGGAGCATTTAGATACCCAAATATTTTAGATTTGAGTTTTTGCAGGTTTTTTATTTTATAAGTTTCTCTTATTTAACTCATTCCTTGATAACATTTCACTAAGGACCTGCATATCTCTCTCTTTCTCTCTCTCTGGTTGCTCCAATTCACCTGTATACTTTGCTCCTATCCCCTTAGGGACTCAGCGCAGAACTCTCACTTTATGCTAGCTGGGTGAGGTCCAGGAATCCATGGTGTGACAGAAGCCATGAATCCATTCCCTTACAAGGTCAGAGTTATGTCTTTCAATTGTTCTCCTAAGCTGGCACAGAAATGTAAAGATGAAACAAAGGTCCTATTTAACTCCTCTCTGTAGTACCATTTGCCGTGCCACAGAAACTCCTCCACTCACTACACTACCCAGGTGAGAAAATCTTTACCAAAAATGTTCAATTTTATCTGATCCTTCTTTCTTTTGGTACCTAGCCCTTAAGAGCCCAGACTGTCCATCTGTCTGCCTAAAGGTTTCTATTTAGTCACCTCATCTGGGCCTTCTCTTTCCTAGCAGCACACCACACCAAAAACATTTCCCATTCTCTTTTCATCCTTCAAACTTGACCTACCCTTTGCTCCACCCCTTTAGATCTTTGCTTTCTAGTTGCAAACTGAGAGGTGCTAAGGTGGTAATGCAAGGTTGTAATATGCACAGCATTGAATGCTAATAGAATCTTTTCTTTACCCCTAAGAAGAACTCAGGAATGTTCAGATTTTTACCAAGAAGGGAAATCATTATGTGTAAGGAATTGGACCCTTTCAATCTCATCCCCCACAGTGCTAGATTAACCAAAAGCAAACAAAGCAGTACTTAAGGCAGCAACAAATAAGCCATCCCTATTCACTCTCTTACCAAGAAGAACAAATTCTGAAAGATGTTGATGTTTGATAAAAGGGGAAAGGCATTGATTTAGTTACACAGAAGAATATTATAACTTTAAAAACTTTCAATTATTTGAAGGTTTGACTTTTTATGTGGGGGAGGTATAATCTCAGTGCTTAGAATCTCTACAGGTCTTGCCCTTAGGTTAGGTGAGAGAAGACAAACTGTTATAACCATCAGTACAACCATTTCCTCCTTATAAGGTCAAGCATAGCTAGAAGGCAGAGAGGTGAGTACAATGCAAGTGATAGCACTTGGGGCCTAGTGCAGGAACAGAAACAATATCTCTAACCTCTTTAATTTTTATTAGAGGAGCTAAAGTGCCTCTACTTTTCTCCTGGATAAACATCAATGTCTTAATGCCAAGCTATAATGATTAGTTCAATTGTGAAGTAGAAAAAATTTGGTGACACTTTTAACTCTGGCCCTTCTCCACATACCCTGCAGAGTTTGCTGTCTCTAATTGCTCTATCAGCCAATTAGGTTTGTACTTCTTTCTATCTGTCTTTGGTTCCATCTTCCCTGTTTCCTACCACCCCAGAAATCATTAAAGTATGAACTAATTTGGTAAAATCAATTCTAATAATAAGAAGGAGAAGGCAGTCATTTGTAGACATAATCTGAACATAAAAGTCAGATAAACTTGGAGTCAATGAAGAGGATTTGGGGGGACTGGGTGAAAAAATATGAAGGGATTAAGAAGTACAGATTGGTAGTTACAAAATAGTAATAGAAATATAAGGTATAGCACAGGAAACATATTCAATAATATTTTTAAAAAATATTTATGGTACCAGGTTGGCATTGGAAATATTAGGGAGAAAACTTAGTAAAGTATATGACTCTGCTGTACACTTGAAACTAATACAAAATAATATTGAATGTACACTGTAATTTAAAAGAAATTTTAAATAACATATAGGGCAGAGATTCAAAATGACGGCTGAGTAGGTGGATGCTATACTAACTTCTTTCTGGAACCCAACTGGAGTTATGACTAAATTTAAGAGCAATTATCCTGAATAACCAACTCAAGACTAAATGAAATGGAGTCTTATGACCAAGGGTTCCCAGAAGAATCTACATTGAGATCAGTAAAAACAGTGGGGAAGTGGAAAGGGCTGGCCCCACACAACAAGAAGCAAGGTTTCTGTCCACGAGAAAGAGACAGGAGACTGCATAGACTTGGGCACCCTCTTAAAGAGTCAATGCACAAAATCTTGTTCACCATCACTTATCATGGGCTCCAGCAGAGGGAGGGTTGAGTGGACTACAGTTGCATGAAGAAAGTCTGGGGTTTGTGATGCTGGGGAGAGAAACAAGGAGGGGGGACAGCACCAGGATACCTGGGTTGAAACATTCTCCCAGACCATAGTCACCATTTTTCTTGGGTGTAGCACTCTCCTCCCTGAAGTGTCAGCCTAAGTAAAAACAATTGTCCAATGCTGGGATCTCCTTTGCACCTCACCCTTTGGAGATTAGACCCTGCTGAGGAGTCAACTGCCTTGGCTAGAGAGTGGAGGTCAATAGAATCACCATCCTGACTTACACTCTGGGCTCCAAAGTCTCACCACCCACCTCCTAGTTACGCTACTCTACTGAGTTCAAGGAAAAATCTGAGACCAGTGGACCTGGAAGGAGGGCACATCAACATCCACCGCCTTCCCTGAAGACTGAATGGCCCCTCCCCTTCAGGAAATATAGACTAGTTCCATCCTCGCAACTCCACCAGAGGCTCTTTCAGTGACAGAGCCTAACAGGCAGCCAGGAAGGCATAAACAGTTAGAGACAAATCTCCAGGTGTCTTAGGGCTTTTACTAACTTGCCCCTGGGTGCAGTGCTAGTAAAAAGCTTGTCCCGCTGTGCAGCTTGGTCCTTCCTACACACACATAAGCCCAGCAACAAAAGCTACAAGCTTTGGAATGCTTGTAGCTCCAAAAAGTTTCTTGAAATCCAGTCAGAGACAGTATCTTACATTGGCCTCCACCAAATTCCTTCCCAAGAGGTCCAGAGCCAACACATCCAGTGGCCACCTTAGACAACATCACAGCAGGATCCAATTAGTTCCACAAGCAGCATATCTGAAGGGAGATCTCATCAGTCACACACACACAAAAAATTCACCCAGCTGAGGTGAATTCTGCTTCTTGTGATCACAGGAATAGAAGCTCCCATGCTTAGATAGAGATAGAGCTTCACAGTCAGCCAGCCTGAAGGTTGATCCCATTCACAATGGGCCAATAGCAACCAAGACTCAATTATAGCAGAAGGACCCACATAACCTACACAAGGGCCATTCCTGGAGAACCCAGCTCAGATGATTAAGGAGACTGAACCACTGGAACTAACCAAACATTTACTAAGTAAGGCCACTCCACAAAGGCTGACAAGCATAGCAGATCTGTCTAATACATAGAAACAAACAGAAAAAGGCAGCCAAAAATGGGGAGAAAAAGAAACAGGCCTCAAATGACAGAACAGGAGAAATTTCCAGATAAAAAGCTAACTGAAATGGAGATAAGGAATTTATCAAATATACAGTTCAAAGTAATGCTTACACAGATGCTCAAAGAACAAAGTGAGAACTTCAACAAAAAGATAGCAAGCATTTAAAAAGACACAGAAAAAATATTTTAAAGTCAGAAATGAACAATATAGTATCTAACATCAAGGAATAAATGATAAGTTGGATCAAGCAGAGGACAAAATCAGTTATTTAGAAGACAACATAGAAAAAAATGTCCATTGAGAGCACCAAAAATAAATAAATAGATAAAAACAACAAGGATAGTTTAAAGAACTTTTGGAACAATATCCATATCATAGGAGTACCAGAAGGAGAAGAGAGAGAGCAAAGGATCAAGAACATACTTGAAGAAATAACAACTGAAAAGTTTTCTAATCTGGTAAAGAAAAAACACACAAGTCCAGGAAGCAGAGAGTCCCAAACAAGATGAACTCAAAGAAGTCCATACCATGATACATCATAATTAAAATAGCAAAGGTTAGAGACAAAGAGGCAATCTTAAAAGCATCAAAAAAAAAAGTTAGTTACTTACAAGGGCACTCCTATAAGTCCATAGGTTAATTTCTAAACAAAAATATTGCAGGCCAGAAAGTATTGGCATGAAATATTCAAAGTGATGCAAAGCAAGGACCTACAACCAAGACTACTTTACCGAGCAAGGCTAGCATTTGAAATTAAAGGAGAGATAAAGAGCTTAACAGCCAGATAAGGCTAAAGAAGTTTGATACCACCAAACCAGCATAACAAGAAACGTTAAAGAACCTGCTTTAAAAAGAAGATGAGGAGGAAGAGGAGGAAGAGGAGGAGGAGGAGGAGGAAAGAGAAGAAGTAACACAGGAACAGAGTAAAAAGAATAAGACTATAATAAATATGTACCTATCAATAATCATGTTAAATGTAAATGGTTTAAATTATCCAATCAAAAGGCATAGAGTAACTGAATAAATAAGAAAGCAAGATCCATATATATGTTGTCTACAAGAGGCTCTCTTCAGAACAAAAGAAACACACAGACTAAATGCAAAAGGATAGAAAAAGTTATTTCATGAAAATAAAAATTTTAAAATGCTGAGGTCACAGTACTTACATCTGACAAAGTAGATATTTAAACAAAGGCTATACAGTAGTAAGAGACAAAGAAGTATGCTACATAATTATAAAGGGAGCAATCCAACAAGAGGATATAACCCTTGTAAACATTTATGTACCCAATGTAAGAGCATGGGTACATAATGTAAAGCAAAGTTTAATAAATATAAAAAGAGATCAAAAGCAATATAGTCATAGTAGGGGATTGTGACACCCAATTGACATTAATGGATAAATCTTCCAGACAGTAAATCAGCAAGGAAATTGTGACCTGATATAACATATCAAACCAGCTGGATTTAATTAATGTATGCAGAGCATTTTACCCCAAAGCAGGAGAATATATATTCTTTTCAAGTGCACCTAAGATATTTTCTAAGATAGACCACATGTTAGAACAAAAAAACCAGTCTTAATAAATTTAAGATTAAAATCATACTTTGAAACAAATAAAAATGAGAACACAATACCCCAAAAGCTTTGGGACACAAAGAAAGCTTTTTCCCTCCTTACAGGGAAATTCACAATATTATAGGCCTACCTAAAGAAACAAGAAAAATCTCAAATGAACACTTTAAGATTATGTACACTTAAAGGAACATGAAAAAGAATGACAAACAAAGCCCAAAGTGGGTAGGAGGAAGTAAATAATGTAGATCAGAGTAGAAATAAATGAAATAGAATCTAAAAAAATACAAAGGATCAATGAAACCTAGAGCTCATTCTTTGAAAAGATAAACAAGATTGATAAACCTTTAATTAGACTCATCAAGAAGAGAGAGAGAGAGAGAAGAGAGAAAGAAGAGAGATAGAAAAAAGAAAAAAACTGACCTGTGGTGGCGCAGTGGATAAAGCGTTGACCTGGAAATGCTGAGGTCGCCGGTTCGAAACCCTGGGCTTGCCTGGTCAAGGTACATATGGGAGTTGATGCTTCCTGCTCCTCCCCCCTTGTCTCTCTGTCTCTCTCTCTCTTCTCTCTAAAAATGAATAAATAAAGAAATAAAAAAAACACAGTTGCTGAAAAAAAAAGAAAAAAAAAGAGAGAACCTAAATAAATAAAATCAGAGATGAAAGAGGAAAGTAACAACAGACAACAAGAGATACAAAGTATTATAAGAAAATATTACAAACAACTATATGACAACAAATTGGACAATCTTGATGAAATGGATAATTTCCTAGAAGCATACAATCATCCAAAAGTGAGTCAGAAAGAATCAGAGACTCTAAATAGACAGATTACAGATAGTAAATTTGAAGCAGTAATAAAAGAAAAATCCCCAAAAGAACAAAAACAGCCCTGGACTGGATGGCTTCACAGGGAAATTTTACCATTCAAAAAAGAAGTAACACCTGTACTTCTTAAACTATTCCAAAAAGTCCAAAAGGGGGAAAGACACCCAAGCTTATTTTTTGAGGCCAGCATTATTCTAATTCTAAATCCAGATAAAGAACGTATAAAGAAAGAAAATTATAGGCCAATATTGTTGATGAACATAGATGCTAAAACCCTTAACAAAATAGTAGCAAACTAGATGCAGCAGTACATTAATAAGGTTATATACCATGAAATTCTGGGGATGCAAGGTTGGTACAATATCTTCAAATTAATAAATGTGATACACCACATAAATAAAATGAGGGATAAAAATCACATGATCATATCCAATAGATGCAGAAAAAGCATTTGATAAAATCCAGCATTTATATATGTTAAAAAACCTCAGCAAAGTGGGAATAGAGGCAGCACACCTCAAAATAATAAGGGCCATATATGACAAGCCCACAACCAACATCATGCTCAATGGGCAACACTACAAGTATTTCCTTTATAATTGAGAACAAGACAGGATGTCTACTTTTAACACTCTTATTTAACATAGTATTGGAATTCCTAGTCACAGCAATCAGAAAAGAAGAAATAAAAAGCATTCAAATTAGAAAAGAAGAAGTAAAATTGTCATTATTTGCAGATAACATAATATTGAAAATAGAGTAACCTAAGAAGTCCACCAAAATCTCAGGCAGCAAAATCTCAGACATATCTTGTAGCAATATTTTTTCTGATATGTCTCCTCAGGCAAGGAAACAAAACAAAAGATAACAAGTGGGACTACATCAAACTAAAGAGTTTTTGTACAGCAGAGGAAACCATTAAGAAAATGAATAGACAACCCACTGAATGGAAGAATATACTCATCAATGATACATCTGATAAAGGATTAATATCCAAAATTAATAAAGGACTTTTTTATAAAAATTCAACACTAAAAAACAAATAGTCTAATTAAAAATGGGTCAGGGGCCTGAATAAACACTTTTTGAAACAGGACATACAAATGTCCAATCAACATATGAAAAGATGTTCAAGATCACTAATTATCCTAGAAATGCAAATTAAAACCATAATGATATATCACCTCATATCTGTCAGAATGGCGCTCATCAATAAAGCAACAAATAACAAGTGTTAGCTAGGGTGTGGAGAAAAGAGAACCCTCATGCCTATTGGGAATTCAGATTTGTACAGCCACAGTAGAAAACAGTATGGAGTTATCTCAAAAAATTAAAAATGGGAGTGACGTCACGGAAATGGCGCCGTGAGCAGCGCATCTGACAGATCTCCCCAAAATCACAACAAATTTATCAACTAGAAACAGAAAAATTTATCCTCGGAGCATTCCGGAGTTCCACACAAACTGAAAGTGAAAGGACTGTTATCACTTGAATCTGAGAGACGAGGGTGTGGAGGAAGCTAACTACCGCAGAGACGTTCATTAAAGCCACGGAGGGAGTGCGCCTGTGGTGAGTCGGCCCACACTCGGGAGCGGCGAGCAGCTGCCGGCAGGCGCCCGGTCGGGTTGCAGAGCGAGCACCGCTAACGTTCCCAGCGGCCCACGCAATGCGAGAGTCCCCAGCCACCGGTGCCTGGAGCACCCCATTCGCGCACGTGCCCTACTGGCCCGCACGCCCAGGGTGCCTCATTATCCTGCGCCTGGTGCACACCAGCCGCCAGCGGCGGGGCAAGCAGGAGAGGTGCCAGGGCGGTCTCCCCTACTTGGGAGATTCTCTCCGTGGGCGGGGCACCTCACCCAGCCATTCAAGCTAACAATCAAGCGTTGGGGGAGGGGCGCGCAGGCAGCCTGAAATACCTTCGGGAGCACAGCCTGCGGACCCAATCACTGAAATTAGCTTAACCCATGAAATCTGCGCACCCACGGGCTCTAATTGATAAGATCTCTCTCAGTTCAGCGATCCAAGACAAGAGGCATGATATTTTTTAGTGCCTCTCGCTAAAGGGACGGGGCAACTTCTGATTGATAGAGCCTCCATATTCAGGGATAAACGCTAACAAGAGGGCCTTGGCAGATAATAAGATCTATACTACACTAGTCGCAAGCAGAGACTAGTGCCTCTTCTTCCCAGCCAAAACAGACTACAAAGTGTAGAAAGCCTGAGTTGAGTGGTCCAACTGAATGCTAGGTGCTGAACAGTCACCTTGACAACAATTGACTCCCACCCCTGCCTAATTACACTGGAGGCTCTGATTGCCAGAGCCTTTCCCAAAGCCTTGCGCTGAGAGGGGATAGAGTGGGGATTTCCTAGCTCTTTGAGCCTCTTACTCCCCAGGCAGAAGCAGTTGCAGCCTTATAGCTGGATCACCAGGCTGCTAATTCAAGAAGGGGGGACTAGGAGAGAGACTCCAGGAAAGCAAACTCTCTCATCGTTGGACCCTGCAAACGCCAACAAGCCTTGACTACCAGCAAGTCTAAAGCCAATTATATGACATTTTCATAGAATCCCATCAACTGCAAATCCCTACCTAAGTGTGACACAGGGGCAGAGCCTGGGGTACAGAGTCACCGACCAGGAAGAGGGAGAGAAAAGAAAAAAGAAGAAGTTAACCTCTCAAAATCAAGAAAAATCCACAGACTTTACAACTTGTTCCACTAATTTTTTTTTGGTTGTTGTTTGTTTCTTCTATCTTATTGCCTTTATTATTATTATTTCTATTTCCTCTACCTCGGTCCTTCTATTCTCTGCCCATCTTATGCTTCCCTTTTCTTGAACTACACTACCCATGAGTGTTACATTTTATTTCTTATCTTCATCCTCACCCTCCTTTAAGGTTATACTCCAAAACACTTAACTCTCACTCTCTCCTCTTTTGTTTTTTTCTGTTTTGCTTTATTATTTTTTTCTCTTCCTTTTTATTTCTTCCTTCGTTTTCTCTTTTTCTTATTTTTCCTTTGTATTCGTTTTTTCTTTTCTCATTTACTTTTCCTCCCATTTAATCCTCAATCACGAACAAATTAGTTAATCTGGGACTCAAGGTTTTTTTTTTGGTTTTATTTTTCTTTTTCGCTTTTGTTTTTGTTTTGTTTTTTTGTTTGTTTGTTTGTTTTGTGGCATTTTGGGTACTTTTTACGTTGCTTTTTAACTCACTAGCATTCCTCCCAACCCAAGGACTCCATTGTATTTAGTCTTCGCTCCACTTAATACAACAGATTATTACGTAATATTTTTATTTTTTCTTCTTTATTATTCTTTTTTTTTCTCCTTTTTTCTGGTTCCCTCTTATCCCTCTCATTATATCTCTTAGTCAACCATCACTTACAAGCAAATCATCTTATGCTTGTCTAAGATTTTCTTCCTTTTTCTTTTTTTTTTGCATTTAGTAGGTCCCTACTCCCTTTTTTTGGCCCTTGAACTCTTCACCCCAAATCAGGCCCTCCATTATAGGCAGTTTTTGTTCCATTTAGCATAATATAATTCACAGATCATCACGATATTTCCCTGAGGAGGAGAGAGGAGGGAAAGAGAAGAAAGAAAAAAGGGGGAAATAATAAATTATTACTGTTTTTTTTTGTGGGGTCTTTTACCTTTTTTTTTTTTACTTTTTACTCTTTATTAATTCTAATTAGTGCTATCAACAAGACCACCCTCAGATGCCAATAAGAAAGAGGAAATCGAATATTATGGATACAAAAGAAAGAGAGGTAACACAAATAGATGTGGAAAAATCTATGGAGAAAAGACTTAACATATTGGAAGCCTTGGAGCTAAATGACAGAGAATTTAAAATAGAAATCATAAAAATACTCAGAGATATACAAGAAAAAGAAAGGCAATTTAGGGAGATCAGAAAACAACTCAATGAACACAAAGAATATATTACCAAGGAAATTGAAACTATAAAAACAAATCAAACAGAAATGAAAAACTCAATTCACGAGCTGAAAAACGAGGTAACAAGCTTAGCTAACAGAACAGCCCAGATAGAAGATAGGATTAGTGAAATAGAAGACAAACAATTTGAGGCACAACAGAGAGAAAAAGAAAGAGACACAAAAATAATAAAAAACGAGAAAGCCCTACAGGAATTGTCTGACTCCATCAGAAAGAATAACATAAGAATAATAGGTATATCAGAGGGAGAAGAGAAAGAAAATGGAATGGAGAATATACTCAAACAAATAATAGACGAGAACTTCCCCAGCCTGTGGAAAGAACTAAAGCCTCAAATTCAAGAAGCAAACAGAACACCAAGTTTTCTTAACCCCAACAAACCCACTCCAAGGCACATCATAATAAAGATGACACAAACCAATGACAAAGAAAAAATTCTCAAGGCAGCCAGGGAAAAGAAGAGTACAACATATAAAGGAAGGCCTATTAGATTATCATCAGATTTCTCAGCAGAAACTCTACAAGCTAGAAGAGAGTGGACCCCAATATTTAAAGCCCTGAAAGAGAGGAACTTTCAGCCAAGAATACTATACCCATCAAAGCTATCCTTCAAGTATGAAGGAGATATAAAAACATTCACAAATACAGAAAAGATGAGAGAATTTATCAGCAGAAAGCCCCCACTCCAGGAAATATTAAAAGGGGTTTTCCAACCAGATTCAAAGAACAATAGAAAACAACACCACAAGTAACAGCTCCACCAACAACACAATAAAACCAAACTTAAACTGTGACAACAAAGGAAAAAAAGGGGGGAGAGGATGGAGATTAACAGTAGCAAAGGACGATGAAGTGCAGAAATACTCATAAGATAGGGTACTACAATGAATATGGTAGGTACCCTTTTCATTACTTAATGGTAACCACCCTTGAAAAAACCACCACAAAAACACTTGACTTAAAAAAGGTAGCAACAGAGGAAAGAAGTATGGAACAAAAACAAACAAAAACAAATGATAGAAAAACAAAAGAGAAGAATCAAACAAGATACAAAACTAACAGAAAGCAATTTATAAAATGGCAGTAGGGAACCCACAAGTGTCAATATTTACACTAAATGTAAATGGATTAAACTTACCAATAAAAAGATACAGAGTAACAGAATGGATTAAAAAAGAAAATCCAACTATATGCTGCCTACAAGAAACACATCTAAGCAACAAGGATAAAAACAAATTCAAAGTGAAAGGCTGGAAAACAATACTCCAAGCAAACAACACCCCAAAAAAAGCAGGTGTAGCAATACTCATATCTAATAATGCTCACTACAAGACAGAAAAAGTACTCAGAGACAAAAATGGTCATTTCATAATGACTAAGGGGAAGTTGAATCAAGAAGACATAACAATCCTTAATATATATGCACCAAACCCAGGAGCACCAAAATATATAAGACAGCTACTTATTGACCTTAAAACAAAAACTAACAAAAATACAATCATACTTGGAGACCTCAATACACCGCTGATGACTCTAGATCGGTCATCCAAACAGAGAATCAATAAAGATATAGTGGCCTTAAATGAAATACTAGAACACCTGGATATGATAGACATCTACAGGACACTTCATCCCAAAGCGACAGAGTATACATTTTTCTCTAGTGTACATGGAACATTCTCAAGAATTGACCATATGTTGGGCCACAAAGACAATATCAGCAAATTTAGAAAAATTGAAATTGTACCAAGCATATTTTCTGATCATAAAGCCTTGAAACTAGAATTCAACTGCAAAAAAGAGGGGGAAAAACCCACAAAAATGTGGAAACTAAACAACATACTTCTAAAAAATGAATGGGTCAAAGAAGAAATAAGCGCAGAGATCAAAAGATATATACAGACAAATGAAAATGAAAATACGACATATCAGAATCTCTGGGATGCAGCAAAAGCAGTAATAAGAGGAAAGTTCATATCACTTCAGGCCTATATGAACAAACAAGAGAGAGCCGAAGTAAACCACTTAACTTCACACCTTAAGGAACTAGAAAAAGAAGAACAAAGACAACCCAAAACCAGCCGAAGAAAGAAGATAATAAAAATCAGAGCAGAAATAAATGAATTAGAGAACAGAAAAACTATAGAAAAAATCAATAAAACAAGGAGCTGGTTCTTTGAAAAGATCAACAAAATTGACAAACCCTTGGCAAGACTCACCAAGGAAAAAAGGCACAGGACTCAAATAAATAAAATCCAAAATGAAAGAGGAGAGATCACCACAGACATCATAGATATACAAAGAATTATTGTAGAATACTATGAAAAATTATATGCCACCAAATACAACAATCTAGAAGAAATGGATAAATTCCTAGAACAATACAACCTTCCTAGACTGAGTCATGAAGAAGCAGAAAGCTTAAACAGACCAATCAGCAGGGAGGAAATAGAAAAAACTATTAAAAACATCCCCAAAAATAAAAGTCCAGGCCCAGACGGTTATACTAGTGAATTCTATCAAACATTCAAAGAAGACTTGGTTCCTATTCTACTCAAAGTCTTCCAAAAAATTGAAGCAGAAGCAATACTTCCAAACACATTTTATGAGGCCAACATAACCCTCATACCAAAACCTGGCAAGGATGGCACAAAGAAAGAAAACTACAGACCAATATCTCTAATGAATACAGATGCTAAAATACTAAACAAAATACTGGCAAACCGAATAAACAACATATTAAAAAAATAATACATCATGATCAAGTGAGATTCATCCCAGAATCTCAAGGATGGTTCAACATACGCAAAAACGGTTAACGTAATACACCATATCAACAAAACAAAGAACAAAAACCACATGATCTTATCAATAGATGCAGAAAAGGCTTTTGATAAAATACAACACAATTTTATGTTTAAGACTCTCAACAAAATGGGTATAGAAGGAAAATATCTCAACATGATAAAGGCCATATATGATAAACCATCAGCCAACATCCTATTAAACGGCATAAAACTGAGGACTTTCTACCTTAAATCAGGAACAAGACAGGGTTGTCCACTCTCTCCACTCTTATTTAACATGGTGCTAGAAGTTCTGGCCAGAGCAATCAGACAAGACAAAGAAATAAAAGGCATCCATATCGGAAAAGAAGAAGTAAAGGTATCACTTTTTGCTGATGATACGATCCTATACATCGAAAACCCGAAGAACTCCACAAAAAGATTATTAGAAACAATAAACCAATACAGTAAGGTTGCAGGATACAAAATTAACATACAAAAGTCCATAGCCTTTCTATATGCCAACAATGAAATATTAGAAAACGAACTCAAAAAAATAATCCCCTTCACGATTGCAACAAAAAAAAATAAAATACCTAGGAATAAACATAACAAAGAATGTAAAGGACCTATATAACAAAAACTACAAGGCATTATTAAGAGAAATAGAAAAAGACACAATGAGATGGAAAAATATTCCTTGTTCTTGGATAGGAAGAATAAATATAATTAAAATGGCCATATTACCCAAAGCAATATATAAATTTAATGCAATTCCCATCAAAATTCCTATGAGATTTTTTAAAGAAATGGAACAAAAAATCATCAGATTTATATGGAACTATAAAAAACCCCGAATAGCCAAAACAATCCTAAGGAAAAAGAATGAAGCTGGGGGCATTACAATACCTGACTTTAAACTATATTATAGGGCCACGATAATCAAAACAGCATGGTATTGGCAGAAAAATAGACACTCAGACCAATGGAACAGAATAGAAAGCCCAGAAATAAAACCACATATATATGGTCAAATAATCTTTGATAAAGGGGCCAACAACACACAATGGAGAAAAGAAAGCCTCTTCAACAAATGGTGTTGGGAAAACTGGAAAGCCACATGCAAAAGAATGAAACTCGACTACAGCCTGTTCCCGTGTACTAAAATTAATTCAAAATGGATCAAAGACCTAAATATAAGACCTGAAACAATAAAGTACATAGAAGAAGACATAGGTACTAAAATCATGGACCTGGGTTTTAAAGAACATTTTATGAACTTGACTCCAATGGCAAGAGAAGTGAAGGCAAAGATAAATGAATGGGACTACATCAGAATAAAAAGTTTTTGCTCAGCAAGAGAAACTGATATCAAAATAAACAGACAGCCAACTAAATGGGAAATGATATTTTCAAACAACAATTCAGATAAGGGCCTAATATCCAAAATTTACAAAGAACTCATAAAACTCAACAACAAACAAACAATCCAATAAAAAAATGGGAAGAGGACATGAACAGACACTTCTCCCAGGAAGAGATACAAATGGCCAACAGATATATGAAAAGATGCTCAGCTTCATTAGTTATTAGAGAAATGCAAATCAAAACTACAATGAGATACCACCTCACCCCTGTTAGATTAGCTATTATCAACAAGACGGGTAATAGCAAATGTTGGAGAGGCTGCGGAGAAAAGGGAACTCTCATCCACTGTTGGTGGGACTGTAAAGTAGTACAACCATTATGGAGGAAAGTATGGTGGTTCCTCAAAAAACTGCAAATAGAACTACCTTATGACCCAGCAATCCCTCTACTGGGTATATACCCCAAAACCTCAGAAACATTGATACGTGAAGACACATGTAGCCCCATGTTCATAGCAGCACTGTTCACAGTGGCCAAGACATGGAAACAACCAAAAAGCCCTTTAATAGAAGACTGGATAAAGAAGATGTGGCACATATACACTATGGAATACTACTCAGCCATAAGAAATGATGACATCAGATCATTTACAGCAAAATGGTGGGATCTTGATAACATTATACGGAGTGAAATAAGTACATCAGAAAAAAACAAGAACTACATGATTCCATACATTGGTGGAATATAAAAATGAGACTAAGAGACATGGACAAGAGTGTGGTGGTTACCAGGGGTGGGGAGAAGGAGGACATGGGAGGGAGGGAGAGAGTTAGGGGGAGGGGGAGGGGCACAGAGAACTAGATAGAGGGTGGCGGAGGACAATCTGACTTTGGGCAAGGGGTATGCAACATAATTTAATGACAAAATAACCTAGACATGTTTTCTTTGAATATATGTACCCTGATTTATTAATGTCATCCCATTACCATTAATAAAAATTTATTTTAAAAAAAAATTAAAAATTGAACTGCCTTTGGACCCAATGATCCCACTTTTTATAATATAACTAAGCACCTCTAAACACTAGTTCAAAAAAATATATGCACACGTATGTTTATTGCAGTGTTTTTACAATAGTCAAGATCTGAAAACAGGCCAAGTTTCCATCAGTAGATGAGTGTATGAAAAAGCCATAGTACATTTACACAATGGAATACTACTGGGTCATAAAAAAGAAGGAAATCTTACTTTTTGCAACAGCATGGAAGGACCTGAAGATTAACTAAGTGAAGTAAGTCAGTCAGAGAAAGACAAGTACCATATGAATTCACTCATGTGTGGAATCTAATGAACAGAATGAACTAAAAAGAATATAGAGACAGACTCATACATAGAGAACAGGCTGACAGCTGTCAGGGAGGGTGCTGAGTGAGGGCAGTGGAGGAATTGAGCAAAAAATGCAAAAAAATAAGAAAACACTCATGGACATGGACAACAGTGTGGAGATTGCTGGGGATAGGGGAGCTTGTTCATGCAGAAGGTTATGGGGGGATAAATGATGATGGACAAAGACTTGACATGGAGAGGTGAACACACAATATAGTGTACAGAGATATGTTGCAGAATCGGGCACTAAAACTTGTATAATTATGTTATCCAGTATTTCCTATTAATTTCAATTTTTAAAAATTATTTTTAAAATAATATATATAAAGTATTTATATCAGAAGATACTCAATAGTGTTAGTTCTCCCTCCCTCCATAAGAAAACTCATGCATACTTGCATAGTGAAGTTACCCAATGTCTTTGGTTTTAAATTCAGACAACAAAATATTTATGGACCATTCACTCTGTGGCAGGCACTCTTCTAGATTCTGGAGATTAACATTAAACAAAACAGAAAAAATTCTATACCCTCAGAGGGTTTATAATCTAGTGAGTAGAGACAGACCTTAGAAAATAAACATGTATGTGTATAACATGTCAGATGTTGATCAATAACATGAAAGTAGATAAAACAGTATCAAGGGATTAGGTTGTATGGGATAGGTATGGTGTATTCTGATCATAAATAAGGTACTCATGGTGGAAAGATCTATATAAAGATCTAGGGGAAGATCGTTCTAGGAAAAATCAAGCTACAGCAAAGACTGTGAGGTGGGACTGTGCCTGTTATGTTCAGAGGCCAGGTACTACAAGGAGGCCAGTGTGGCTTGAACAGTGTTGGTGAGAACAGTAATGAAATCTCAGAGAGATAAGGGGTTAAGTCAAATCACATAGGATCATCTGGGTCATAGTAAAGAATTAAGCTCTTACTTTGAGTAAGATGAAAAACCACTTTTATATTCAAGCACAGCAGTGACATGATCTGATATGCTTTATAATAGCTACTCAGCAGCTGTGTTAAGATAGTCAGCAAGTAGAGAAAGAGCAAAAGTAGAAATCCAACCAAAAAAAAATATGATGACTTAGAATAGAGTGATAGCAGTAGAGATGGAGAGAAGCAGACAGGTAATGACATATGTACCCAGGTCAAATGGTGTCAAGTGCTTGGGAGAATACTACATTAGCTTAAGTATAAAGTTGCTGTACTCTGGGTAGGGCTGTCAAGAAAATCTGATTCTCAAAGAACAAACATATTGCAGGAAAGGAGGACAACATCATGAAAAGCATGCAGAATATCTATTTGTGGCAGACACCTTTGCAAGGCATTGTAATCCATCTAGGTCAGTTGTTCTCAACCCTACCTGTACACTGGACCTCCTAGAGAGACTTTAAAAATGAAACAAAACAGAAACAGGAAATATCATTTCCATAGGCCCCATTCCCAAATGGTTAAATCTGAATCTCTGAGTGTCAGGGTTCAGCTCTCAGTACTTTTTTACAGCTCCCCAGGTAATCTGTAATACATTCAAAGTTGATAACCACTGACCTAGATACAATTCCTTCCCTGCCTCTCCACTTTAGAGAGAGCTCCAGATGAGTGCCACTTCTGAGAATACTAGTGGGTTAGTTGACTCCATTGTCTTGATTATGTGACACATAACCTCAGAATGTAGCCACAAATCAGGAACTTTCAAATTGCTCCAAAATTGTTACTCCTCACTTTCCCAGTTAGTTTGTTCACTTCTAATGAAGTCTTCTTTTTCATAGCCATCTAATTTCAAACCTGGACAGAGCTGCAATGCTATCAGTCTCTCCTGCTGCTCCACCTTATACCATGTATCAAGGCTGCTTCCTCTGGGAAGCTCTGGTCACTTAATGCACAGCAACAGAATAATCCCTCCCCCCAGACCATCTACAAACATCCACACTTAGAGCTTACAATATACCTCATAAATGCTCTCTACTAGTGTGAAATAGTTACTAACATTGATTGCACATTAGAGTCACTAAGAAAGCTTTAAAAAAAATACCCAGGCTCAGGCCCTATCCCAGACGAATTTAATTAGAATGTATGGTGGTGGGGTGCAGGGATAGGCATTTTTTAAAACTCCTCACCTTTTTCTAATCGGAAGCCACATAGTTAAGAATCACTGTCCAATATCTATGCTGGTAATAGCAGTCTTCTAATTTTACACCTCACAGTTTTGTTTTAAATCTGTTTTCTAGAGTTTACCTAGGGAGCAAGATGAAGGTATCTTATTCTAAGAAATAATAACCTTAGTAACACTAATAAACAGTGATGTAACAAGGATTGGGCAGTGGAGCAACTGCCTGGATGCAGATAATGGGAGTATATTTTAAATAGAGAATTTAAAAACAATAATAAAATTATATGAAAGTTAGTTTGCTTTTCATTATCACCATGTGCCATCATTTCTTAACAATGTTAGTAATAAAATCTTGCAAGGCCTATCATTCTTACTGCCCTCTCCTCTTAGTATGCCTCTGCTAATAATTAATAACTTTCACAACCTGGTGGGGGAACTACAATTGTTATCTCTTGATTTTAACTGTAATTTCACAACTGAAAAACCATAAAAAATTTTCCAGAGTTTTAAAAGCAATTTAAAGAGAGAAGACATTTTTAACTACTAGTTTTGCATATAGTAAGTTCCTCCATTTGTTGCAAGAGAATAGTGATATTTCAATAAGAGCACATGATAGATGGTTAAATGTAATATACAATATACATACATCCTGCTTTGAATAACTGATGGAGTAGATATGATTAACTGGAACACAACATCCATCCCCACTTCCTTGTAGTGCACCTGTCTATAATACAGATACTAAAAGACTAAAAACTTCAGGGTTCTGCATAAAAATTAAGAAAATCTATGTGAGTTAGGGGTTTCCTCCTGTCACTTTTGCCATTACTAATCACCAAAGGCAAGACCTGGAAACCTTGGGTCTTGCTGCAGCAACATTCCAGAGTCCAGTCACTAGATTTGTGCGTAGCTGCATCAATTCCTTGTTGTTAAATGCAGATATAACAATATGTTTTTAAAGTCAACTTTGAAGTTCCAGCTGTAGCTTCCTCACTGCTGTCACTCTGTACCTTTCTGGATATAGCAAAGTTAGCAGTGCCCTAATGGGCCAGTTAGAGTTTTGATTTAGGAGTCCTTCCTAGAAGCCTAGCCTAGAAACCATTTCTCTAGCTAAGTATTTTGTAAGAACCTTATCCCTTATATAAAACCATTTTCTGCTTAAAATAGCCAGAGTGGTTCTAATTCATATAAATGAATTCTAACTAATAGAGTATTTGTTACAATCCAATCACTCAACAAAGTTACTCAGCAATTATTACAGTGAACATGACAAGTAAAAATCCCTCCTCATAGAGTTTACATTCTAAGTGGAAGGGTAGAGATAATAAAGATAAATATATGTTAAAAAGTTAATAATATAGTATGCTAGAAAGTTATAGTGCTATTGAAGTAAAATAAGAGAGATAGGGAGTGCAGAGTATAAAGCAGGATGAAAATTTAACTGAAATGTCCACAATATTATTCATTAAGAGGGTAACATTCGATGGAAGATTTGGAAGTGGTGAGTATCCATACTGGTTGACCAGATATCAATTCTAATTGGATGATACCTCTGACATATCAATTAAAAAATGTACAGGGATGACATCAGAGTAATGGTAACATGAGAGATACTCTTGATCTCTGCCCTTAAAATTTCAACAAATTGAACAACTATAATGCAGCAAAGAAACCCCAGCTCAGCTCACAGGCATGCCTAAAATATCCATGCACAGAATGGACTAAAGGCGGAATGAAGTGAAAAAAGGGGTGGAAGATAAAACACACTCACGGTGGGCTTTGGGGAGGAGAGGAGACAAACCTAGAGTGACTGGGGTTTTTTTTCTGCTGGACTATGGGGGAGAGGGGAGGAAGCTCATCTCTCTAGATTTTGTCTGAGGGATATGGAAAGGGAAGCTCAGAGTGACTGGGTCTCCTTCTGCTGGGAAGAGCTATGAGGTAGAGGGGCATGGAAGGAGATAAACTTAAGTGGCCAAAATGCAGGATCACAGCCAGTGTTTCCACAGTCTGCCTGCAGCCTGCACTTGGCAGAGAGAGAGAAAACTAAGTGTGACCTCCCAGGCTCCCAGATCCTACTTCCCTCATCTCGCAGTATGGAGTGTGGCAGAGACAAACCCCACAGCTAGCTCTCCAGAGCCACTTTCTCCTCTGAGGAACAAAGGTGTTCCGTGTCCAGTCCCCAGGTCTGTTGAGATGTGGAAAGGAGTGCCCAGAAGCCTGAGAACCCCATTGTTACAGCCAAAAACTAGAAAGCTGAAGCCATAGAGCCAAAACCTTAAAGTCTCACAATAGGCCCCATCCAGCAATGTATCTGTGGCCCCACCTACATCAATTTAACAGCAACATGTCAGGAGAAAAGAGCCCAGGAACATCACAGAGCTAAAAGTTGTAATACAGCAACACCTACTGGAAGAAACTTCATAAAATCAAATTTTGTTCTTCCTTTTTTATCCCAGTTTTCCTTTTTTCTTCTAATTCTTTTTTCTCTTTTTCATTTCAATTTATTTGATTTTTATATTCTTTATTCTTTACTTGTAGGTGTTTTGCTTTTGATATTTTTGTTTGCACCTGACCTCTTTTTTGTTGTTTTTCTTCTTATCATAATTACTTTAATTTTTTATATTTTTATTGTATTAATTATTTTAATTTTACATTTTTAATTTTATTACTATTAGGATTCTTTAAAATATCACTCTCAAATGTCAACAAGGAAGAAGAAATTGAATACCATGACTACACAAGAGAGAGATATAGTTCAGAAAGAAAATAAAAAATCTTCAGTAAAAATTTCAATCATATGGAAACCATAGAGTTAAATAATAGAGAATTCTAAACTGAAGTTCTGAAAATACTCAACAAGATGTGAGAAGACACCAGTAGGCAACTTCATGAGCTCAGAAAACAAATTAATAAACAAAACAAATCCTTCACCAAGGATATTGAAACTTTAAAAACAGAAATGAAGAAGTCATTGCATTAATGAAAGACTGAGGTGGCAAGTTTAGCTAACAGAACAAGCCACATAGAAGAAAGTATTAGTTACATCAAAGACAGACAACAAGAGATGCTACAGAGAGAAGAGGAGAGAGTATCACGAATTTAAAAAAATGAGAGAGCGCTGCAAGAATTGTCTGAATCCAACAGAAAGAGAAATATAAGAATAATTGATATATCAGAAGAAGAAGAGAGGGAGAAGGGAATGGAGAGCCCATTCAAACAAATAATTGATGATAATTCCCCAAGCCTATAGAAAAAGTTAGAGCCTTGAATCCAAGAAGCAAACAGAACACCAAATTACAGCCACCCAAACACAGCTACTCTAAGCACGTCATAATAAAACTGTCAAAAACCAATGACAAAGAAAAAATCCTCAAGGCAGCTAAGGAAAAGAAGAACATAATATATAAAGGAAAGCCCATTAGGTTATCATCACACTTCTCAGCAGAAACTCTATAAACAAGAAGAGAGTGGACCCAAACATTTAATGTACTGAAAAAGAGGAATTACCAGCCAAGAATACTATATCTATCAAAGTTATCCTTCAAATATGAAGAAGAAATAAAAACATTTACAGACATATAGAAGCTGAGGGAATTTATCAGTGAGGGAAAACCCCCACTGTAGGAAATACTAAAGGAGGTTATTCGACCAAATGTAAAGAACAAAAAAATCACAACTATAAGTAAAAGCTCCAACAAGGTCACAACAGAAACTAGAAAAATCTGTGACAATAATAACATAAAAAGAGGAGATAATAAAGATCTGCAGTAGCAAAGGAGGATGAAGTGCAGAAGTATTCATAAGACAAAAGACTCTTATACATATGAACATTTTTCTCTTAATAACCTAATGGTGACCACCAACAAAAAAGCCACTACTGAAACACACAACCTAAAAAAAAGAAGAAAGAACAAGGCAAATAAGTATTAAATGGCACCAAACAAAAACAATTGAAAGAAACAAAAAAAAAATAGAAAAACTAAACAACATACATAGCCACCAGAAAACAAAACATAATGGCTATAGAAAATCTTCAACTTTCAATAATTACCCTAAATGTAAATGGACTCACCAATAAGAAGGCACAGAGTAGCAGACTGGATCAAAAAGGAAATCCAAATATATGCTGCCTTCAAGAGACACATCTAAGCTGCAAGGACAAAAGTAGATTCAAAGTAAAAGGTTGGAAGATGATTCTACAAGCAAATAATATCCAAAGAAAAGCAGGTGTAGCCATACTCATATATGACAATGCTAACTTCAGCACAACAAAAGTAACCAGAGACAAAGATGAACATTTCATAATGATAACAGGGACATTGTATCAAGAAGACACCAAAATATATAAGACATCTACTAACTGATATAAAAATAGAAGCAGACAAATACACAATCATTTTTGGAGATTTCAACACACCACTGATAGCTTTAGATAGATCCTCCAAACAGAAAATCAATAAAGAAATATTGGCCTTAAACAACACTCTGGATCAAATGGACATAATAGACATTTACAGGACATTTCATCCCAAATGTCAGATTATACATTCTTCTTGTGTGCATGGAACATTCTTAAGGATAGACCATATGTTGGGCCACAAAACTAACATCAACAAATTCAGGAAGACTGAAATTATACCTAGCATATTTTCTGATCATAAGGCTTTCAAATTAGAATTCAACTGTAAAAAGGAAGTAAAAACCCCACAAAAAAATGTGGAAATGAAACAACATAATTGTAAAAAAATGACTAGGTCAAAAAAGAAATAAAAGCAGAGATCAAAAGATATATAGAGACAAGTGAAAATGACAACAGGACATATCAAAATTTCTGCAATGCAGCGAAAGCAGTATTACGAGGAAAGCTTATGTCATTACAGGCTTCAAGAAACAAGAGAGATCCCAGGTAAACAACCTAACATTAAACCTTAAGCAACTAGGAAAAGAAGAACAAAGGCAACCCAAAGTCAGTAGAAGAAAGAAAATAGTAAAAATTAGAGCAGAACTAAATGAAATAATAAAAAAATACTATACAAAAAGTTAATACAGCAAAGACCTGGTTCTTTGAAAGGTCAATAAAATTAACAAACCACTGGCTAGATTCACTAAGGAAAAAAGAAGGACTCACATAAACAAAATCCTAAATAAAAGAGGAGAAATTACCACAAATGTTATGGCGACAATGAACTACTTGAAGACCATATGACATGCCCCAAGAGGCTGAAAGGAAGCAACAGCCCTGCTGTTCAGTAGACTGAAGGACTGAAACCCTGTCCCCAGCCTTACTCATATATTTCTTAATCAGTACAAAAAAAAACTGAAGAAAGCAGACAGCAGTTTTCAGGGAACGAAGTAAAGCAGAAGGAACATGCTGACTTCTAATCTCTGTTCTGAGAGCTTAAAGATATTCTCTATTGCTGAATCTTATCCTCCTGTTTTACTATTTCCAGCATGCACTGTTTTCAGTATGAGTCAGAGAGGCCCCTGGACTCTTATCTGCTCAAGCTTTCACCCTACGGTGCCTTGCTTTCTCTAGTTGTCATTCTAACTCTGCATGTTTTCATAGCATATTCCTAATCAGAGATATAGATATACAAAATAACATAGTAGAATATTATGAAAGAGTATATATGCTACCAAATTCAATAACCTAGTGGAAATGGTTAAATTCCTAGAACTATAGAATCTTACTAGACTGAGTCACAAATAAGTGGAAATCTTAAACAGACCTATAAGCAGAGAGAAAATAGAAACAACTATCAAAAACCTCGTGAAAAACAAAAGTCCAGGATCAGATGGCTACAATAGTGAAGTCAACCAAACATTCAAAGAAGATTTGGTACCTATCATTCTTAAAGTCTTCCAAAAAATAGAAGAAGAAGCAATACCCCACAACACATTTTATGAGGTCAACATAACTCTCATAACAAAACCTGGCAAGGACAACACAAAAAAAAGAAAACTATAAACCAATATCTCTGATGAATAAAGATTCAAATATCCTAAACAAAATATTAGCAAATAGAATATAACAACACACTAAAAAAATAATACATCATGATCAAATGGGATTCATTCTAGGGGGACAAGGATGGTTCAACATATAGAAATCGATCAACATGATACACCACATCAACAAAACAAAGAACAAAAATCATATGATCCTATCAATAGATGCAGAAAAAGCATTTGATAAGATACAACATCCCTTTATGTTTAAAACACGTAATAAAATTGGAATAGAAGGAAAGTACCTCAACATCATAAAGGCCATATATGACAAACCATCATTAGTATCATACTAAATGCTGAAAAAAAATGAAGGCTTTCCTCTAAAATCAGGAACAAGACAAGATTGCCTACTCTCAATTCTTACACAATATAGTTCTGGAAGATTTAGGCAGAATGTTCAGGCAGGAGAAAGAAATAAAAGGCATCCATATCAGGAAAGAAGTAAATGTATCACATTTTGCAGAAGATATGATCCTGAACATAGAAAACCAAAAAGCCTCCACCAAAAAAATTATTAGAAACAATAAACCAATACAGTAAGGTCACAGGATACAAAAATCAACACATACAAAAGTCTTTTCCTTTCCTATATGCCAAAAACGAAACATCGAAAAATGAACTAAAAGAAAACCCCGTTCCTTTTACAATTGCAAAAAATAAATAAATAAATAAAGTATCTAGGAAAAATATTCCGTGTTCATGGATTGGAAGAATCAATATAGTTAAAATGGCCATATTACCCACAGCAATATATAAAGTTAATGCAATCCCCATCAAAATCCCAATGTCATTTTTTTAAAGAATAGAAAAAAATTACCAGGTTTGTATGGAACCATAAAAAACCTCAACTAGCCAAAGCAATCAAAAAAAGAAAAGAATTAAGCCGAAAGTTTCATACTACCTGACTTCAGATTATACTACAGAAACACGATAATCAAAACAGCATGGCAGTGGCAGAAAAACAGACATACAGACCAAGGGAACAAAATCAAGAGCCAGAAATAAAACCACATGCATACGGAGAAATCATCTTCAACAAAGGAGCCAATAACACACAATGAAGGAAAGAAAGCCTCATCAATAAATGGTGCCTAGAAAATTGGAAAGCCACACGCAAAAGAATTAAACTTGACTACAGTTTGTTCCCCTGAATAAAAATTAATTCAAAATAGATCAAAGACCTAAATATAAGAGCTGAAACAATCAATTACATAGAAGAAAACATAGGTACTAAGCTCATAGACCTTGGCCTTAGAGAACAATTTATGAATTTGACGCCAAAGGCAAGGGAAGTGTAGGTGGAGCGCAGAGCACATTCCTAACAGCTGTGGCTGATGCAATGCTGTGAGAACACTCCAGCACCTGAAATCCTCCTAGGCACACCCAGGAAGGAGGCTCGCCCACTATAAGGAAGTGACTCAGTGCCAACCACGCAGCTCCCTGATCTTTTCAGCCATTGGCTATGAAGGACACGCTGTAACATCCTATGGGCTGAACCCATGTATATAAGCTAGTTTGCTTCCTAAATAAAGTGGATCTGTGTCACTGAACCTGGTCCCCAGAGTCGGGTCATTGCGTCTCCGTCATCCTCACCCTGGCAGGACTTGTCTACAGGGAAGTAAAGACAAAAATAAATTAATGAGACTATATCAAACTAAGAAGTTTATGCACAGCAAAAGAAACTGACAACAAAACAATTAGGCAGCCAACTAAATGGGAGATGATATTTGCAAACAACAGCTCTGATAAGGGGTTAATATCCAAAATATATAAAGAACTCACAAACCTCAGCAACAAACAAGCAAACAATCCAATTTTAAAATGGGGATCAGTCTTGGCCTGTTGGCTTAGTAGTAGAGCATGAGTTTTGTGTGTGGAAGTCCTGGGTTTGATTCTCAATCAGGGCACACAGGAGAAGTGACCACCTGCTTCTCCACCCCTCCCCCTTCTCTTTCTCTCTTTCTCTGTTTCTTTTCTTGTCCACAGCCATGGCTCAAATGGTTTGAGCAAGTTGGTCTCAGGTACTGAGGATGGCTCCATGGCCTTGCCTTAGGCACTAAAATAGTTGGTTGCCAAGCAATGGAGCAACAGCCTCAGATGGGCACAGAATCACCTGGTAGAGGGCTTGCCAGGTGGACCGCAAGTGGGGTGCATATGGAAGTCTGTCTCTGCCTCCCCACCTCTCACTTTAAAAAAAATGGGGAGAGGACCTGAACAAACACTTCTCGCAAGAGGATATACAAAAGGCCAACAGATATATCAAAAGATGCTCATCTTCACTAGCTATTTGAGCAATGCAAATCAAAACTACAATGAGATATCACCTCACACCTGTTAGATTGGATATTATTAATAAGACAGGTAATAAGTGTTGGTGAGGCTGTGGAGAAAAGGAAACCTCATTCAATGCTGGTGAGAATACAAATTAGTACAACAATTATTGAAGACAGTATGTTTCCTCAAAAAATTAAGAATAGAATTGCCATATAACCCAGAAATCCCTCTACTGCGTATCTAACCCCAAAACTCATAAACATTGCTACATAAAGACACATACACCCCCATGTTCCTCACAGCATTGCTCACAGTGGCCAAGACATGAAAGCAACCAAAGTGTCCCTTGATAGAGGACTGGATAAAGAAGATGTGGTACGTGTATACAATGGAATACTACTCAGCCATAAGAAATGATGACATACAGCTAGTGCTCGACTTATGACCACGATTGGTTCCAACAGACCAGTCATAACATGATTTGGTCATAAGTTGAGTAGGCTATATGTACTGTGAAATGATGTTATAAAAATCTTTAAGTCATATTTTATCATAATTTTCTTTCATTATTGTTATATATCATAATTTTATTTGTTCATTTTATGCCATTTGTATCATCTCTACACCACTTTGTTTCTTATTTTTACATTTGTCAGGTTTAAGTAAAACACTGCATTACCAGTACAACTGGTTTAATATTTGCAAAGACAATTTCCTCTTGGTAGACATCTTGAGAGGGGTTTGATAAAAAATATCCAAGACACAAAACACAAATTGCTGTACTGAGTCTGGGATAACAGCTGAAATGGTGCACATGGAGATGATAGTGCTGCCAAAAGCTAGTCCACACTGTCGTACGCCCAGCTGGGCAATGCTTGCACTGCCAGACGTGGAGCAGTCGTGGCAAGCAATTGTGGTTATAAAGTCGAATGGTCCTAAGTTGCATAGGTCATAAGTCGATCAATATTTGTAGTGCCATTTACAACAACATGGATGGATCTTGAGAACATTATACTGAGTGAAATAAGTATATCAGAAAAAGCTAAGAACTATGATTTCCCACATCGGTGAGATACAAAACTGAAACTCATGGACATAAATAAAGTAAAGTGGTTACCAGGAGGAAGGTGGCATGGAGGGATGGGGGAAAGGATATAAAGAGGCACAAATATAAGGTAATGGAAAATGATTTGACTTCTGGTGATAGGTACACAACTTACAGTAATCAATAGTTCAAATGCTAAAAAAAGTTCACCTGAAACCTATGTGCTCTTATTGATCAATGTTACCTTGTTAAAGTTAATTTTCTAAATAAAATTTTATAAAACTAAAAAAAAAGAAAATGTATTGAATATTACACCCAGAAATTGGGACGATTTGGGGAATTCATAAGCAAATGCATAGTCTAAACCTCCAAAGTCCACTGAATTTCTTCTGTCAGCAGAAGCTGCATCTTCTCATAAGTTAGTGAAGGTAGTCCTGCTTTGATGTAGTTTCCCATAGTGCTATCACCTCTCAATGTCTGACTTCGGGGAGAAGGATCATGTAGAAAAAAAGTATTCTAAAATTTTGTTAATTTTTGTCAGCATAAACTTGAGGAATGGATTTGAGGATGCAAGACAAGGGAAAAATGTTCTTTTTGATAAGATTTGCAGAAATGGGTACACCTAAAATAATCTCTCATTTCAATGTGCTAGTTCAGAGAGTTTCATGTGATATTTTAAGACCAATAAAGAGGAGAAGCCCAGGTAAAAACCCTTGTACTTTGGGCTGGAACCCTAGAGAATTGCTTCCTAAGATTCAGGATGAATTGGAAGCAAAACAGCTTACACACAGATTGCAGCTCAGCTCTGAATCATTTTGGTGACTTAGAAAATTGCGACCCTAATAATTGGGTTAAGTTAAGCCATATCATTAAGCATAATATTCTCTGTTACTAATTGTAGTAAGCATGTTCACTTTGCTGCCAGTAGGTGTTGGCTACTTTTTAATACCATCATTCCCATTAAAATAATGAAGCTGATTTCAGTGATGGATCTCCCACCTTCATCTACAAACTACAGAGGACAGCCACTATAGTGGTTATTATATACCCCCTTTTCAGTGAAATATAACAGACTCAGAAAAGTACATGAATACCGATTCAAAACTTTTAACAAATGTTAGAAAATCAAACCCAACAGTGTATAGAAATCAACAGTGTATATCATATTCAAATTTACTTTATCCCAAGTATGCAAGAATGGCTTAATATTAGAAAATCTTTATTATGTTAATGAATTAATACAAATAAACATAAAAAATGAAAAGCATCTATAAAATAATCCTAAACTTACCATTATCTGAGATAAGCAAACATTGGAAGCATTTTCTTTAAAATCAGGAATCAGACAAGGAAACCTATTATTACTACATTAATTCAATATTGTTCTTAAAGTCCTAGCCAGTGTAATAAGACAATAAAAGTTACAAGAATTAAAAGGAAAAAATAAAATTGTGATTATTTGTAGATTTGTTAATGATGTAATGATTTCTTTAGAAAATCCAAATAATATATATCTTGACATTATTAGAAATAAAAAAAAAGAGTTTAGCAAAGTGGCTCCATATATGACTAATATACAAGAGTAGTTTGCAACCACAAATAGTCCCAGTGGGAGACACTCTCAATCTTTTCCCTTGAGTAAAACCCAAATAAATAAATAAATAACACAAAATAGAAACAGACCTATAGCTATACAGAGCAAGTTGATGGTTGCCAAAGAAGAGGGTGTGGGGGCAATGAGAATGTTTTATGTGTATATTGTCCATTTTGGAAAAAATAAGTTTGGAACTGTTTTCAGAGAATATGCATGAAAATCTTTTGGTCATTTGGGTAGGAGAATTTTATTTAACAAGATGCTAAAAGATTCATAATATTGACTATAATAAAACTCATTAAAAGATACCTTAAAGAAAAGAAAAACAAATCTTAAAGAAATGGAAAAGGACAAGCTACAAACTGAAAAATTGTATTCAGAGTATATATAAGATCTACCGGGAAGTTCTGTCCGTTTTTGGAATTAAAACAAAATATAAATTTTTCTTACCGTCAATAAACTTTATTAAATAATATAATTGCCATTATTATTAATAATTTCTTGCCAGCATGAGGGCAATTTGTACATCCCATTTTTGAAAAATGTTTTATTTTTTGATGTGAAAAATTGAACCAGTGCTTGTTTGATATCTTCTTCATTTTTGAATTTTTTGCCCTTCAAAAAATTTTGTAAGGACAAAAACAAGTGATAGTCAGAGGGTGCTAAGTCCGGGGAATATGGTGGATGTGACAGACACGCTTCTGTAGCATTTCTTCCTTGTTGAAATTTGTAAAAATTACAGTGGCGTAAATGAACTTTATCAGTAGCCATCAGTACACCATGGCTTCACACATAAGACTAACGTGAATCAACTTTGTTTTAGTTAATTTGCTACGTCAGTATGTATACATTAAGTGATAAAAATAGACACACATGCACCAAATAAACATGTGCTTACATGTCGAAATTTGTTGTGATAGAAACGAACAGAACTTTCTGGTAGACCTTATACAACCAAGAAAGAATTACTATCAAGAATACATAAAGAAATTTTATACCACCACAAGAGAAGCACAAATAGTCCAATAGAAAAAAAAATGGACAAGGGATATTTTACAAAAGAGGAGACACATAAGGTCAAAAATATATAAAGTAAATTTAACATCAATGGTGACTGAAGAAATTCAAATTAAGACATCAATGAGATACCAGTTTACACACATTTATTAGAAAAAAAGTAAAAAGGCTAACAATACCTAATGTTGGAGAGGACATGGAACCACCATGACTTACATGTTGTTTCTGAAAATGAAAATTTCTGCAACCACTTGAGTTTCACATTAACTCCTAAAGATACATATTTACATAGCTGATGGCTTAGTAATGCCACTCCCAAGTACATTCCAGAGATAAACTCTTATATATATACAACTGGACGAATGCACAAGAATGTTCATAGCAATACTGTTCACAATACTAAAAGCCTAGAAACAACCCTAATGCATATCAATGAAAGAGAAGATGAATAAACTGTGGTATAAACACATAATAGATTAGTACAAGAAACTCAAAATAGATGAACTATAGCAAAACACAGCACTAAATATGATTTTTAGAAGGTTAAGTTAAAAAATTAAAATAAGTCTTAAACATTACATGTAGTATAACAGTTCTATATAGCAAAACAGAACTAAAAAGTTAAAGTATGTTCTTTAGAAATAAATTTCCAAGCAATAAAACTATATAAAAATGGTAAGATCCCTAAGCTCTTAATCTTTGATTCTGTCCATTCACAGAAAATGGCTTAGAGTTTTTCCATGAAAATAATTTTCTTTAATACTTCCCAACTATTATAAATTAAGAAGTATAATATTTGTAATAAATTTACCTTTTTATAACAACATTACTAAAAAGTCTGTACTATAAAATGGTTTAAGCCCTGGCTGGGTAGCTCCATTGGTTATATATTCACCTGGATATGCCAAGGTTGTGGGTTTGATTCCCGAAAGGGCAATACAAGACTCAATCAATGAATGGCATAAATAAATGGAACAACAAATCAATGTTGTTCTCTCTCTCTTCCTTTCTCTACAAAATTAATCAATAAAAAAGTTTCAATGTAAAAAAACTATATAAAAATGGAACATGGGAACCATTAAAAGTAGAAACAAGTTGATGCTCTCTCAGATGGAGGAAAATGTGGTGCTGGAAAAAGTTACTATCAAGGCTCTTGCTTTTTGTTTTGAGTGGATGGGTTGAGAATGCTTATTACATTATTAAATACACATACAGTTAATTAAACAAGCAATAAATAAATAATGGCAGGCTATATATAAATTGGTGATAGCAGTGTGCTCCTGAATCCAATAATAAAAGAAAAATTCATGGCCTGACCAGGCAGTGGAACAGTGGATAGCGCATCGAACTGGGACAAAGAGGAGCCAGGTTTGAAACCCTGAGATCACCGGCTTGAACATGGGATCATAGATATAAACCCCATGGTTGCTGGCTTGAGCCCAAAGGTCGCTGGCTTGAGCAAGGAGTCACTCCCTTTGCTGTAGCCCCCCGCCTCGTCATGGCACATATGAGAAAGCAATCAATGAACAACTAAGGTGCTGCAACGAAGAATTGATGCTTCTCATCTCTCTCCCTTCCTGTCTGTCTGCCCCTATCTGTCCTTCTCTCTGACTTTCTCTCTGTCCCTGTCAATAATAATAATAATAATAATAATAATAATGGAAGACTGCAGCAATCCAATAGCAGCAGAATCATGAAGTGCCCATGTTCCTCAGGCAGAGTTTTAGCTTACTTCACACAGTGAAGAGCCCCGGCCTGAAGAAGTGTGGTCTGAAGGCAAAAGAACATGAAAAGGATGGAGGAAAAAACTATTTATAATACTTATAAAACCATGGCCTTATAACCAGTCTCAAAATGAATATTGTAACAGTCATACTATTTTCTCCTTTGCTTACACACACACACACACACACAAATATACACAGATTTCTGCCTTTCCATTTCCCCAACTATTTTATATTAAAATCTCTTCCAGCAATTAAATTAATTACCATTTTATATATTTTTTTATTTAATTGTGTTTACATAGATTCTAGGGTCACTCCGAATGCATCCCCCCACCCCCCTATTCCTCTCAACATCTCCCTTGCCCCCCTCCCTACAGCACCCTCCCCACTTCCCTTCAGGTTTATCCCATCCTATCATCCCCTTTCCCTCTGTCCTCTTTTCCTCTGGTCCCTTTGATCCCTCCTGACTCAATTCCGTTCCTCAGTTCTCATTATTTCTTGGATTCCTCAAATGAGTGAGGTCATATGATATTTTTCTTTCTCTGCCTGGCTTATTTCACTCAACATAATAGTTACCAGGCCCCTCCATATTGTTGCAAAAGGTAATATTTCCTTCTTTTTCATAGTCCCATAGTACTCCATTGTATGTATGTACCACTGCTTTTTAATCCACTCGTCCACTGACGGGCACTTGGGCTGTTTCCAGATCTTCACTATTGTGAACAATGCTGCCATAAACATGGGGGGACATTTCTTTTTTTCAGTCAGTGATATGGTGTCCTTGGGATATATTCCTATAAGTGGGATGGCTGGGTCAAAGGGAAGTTTCATTTCTAATGTTTTGAGGAATCTCCATACTGTTTTCCACAGTGGCTGCACCAGTCTGCATTCCCACCAGCAGTGCAGGAGGGTTTCCCTTTTTCCACATCCTCGCCAGCACCTATCATGTGTTGTTTTGTCAATGAGCACCATTCTGACTGGTGTGAAGTGACCATTTTAAGATATAGTATTTCCAGGTGGAATAAGACAAAAGCATATGACGAATTAGCAAAAGAGGATGGATGCAGTTTTGTTCTGATCATAAAAAGTTGCATTATGTTATGTATCATCGTATTATCATTGCTCTTTTTGTTTCAAGGTGTAAGTATGGAAAGACAAATATGTACAATATGTACAATGTTTAGTAGCAAAAGAGGTGGTAAGTATGGTGAATTGCATCCAGCATCCATTCTCAGGTCCT
This sequence comes from Saccopteryx bilineata, assembly GCF_036850765.1. NCBI lineage: Eukaryota > Metazoa > Chordata > Mammalia > Chiroptera > Emballonuridae > Saccopteryx > Saccopteryx bilineata. The sequence goes on along the minus strand of NC_089502.1, from coordinate 61,931,034 downwards.
AGCATGTCTTCCTATACTGCTTAGCCTGGAAAAATAAAATCTACATTTCTGAGACTCCCTTACAGTTATATTTCTGGATGCAGACTAGATGTACTCTCATGAGATTTAGAAGGCAGAAGTGATTTGAGGATCACTTTCCTGCTGTTTTGATGGTTGTTAGCTGGTATTGAGAGGCAGTTGTATTGGGGTAAAAGGTGGACACACCCTTAGATGCCTGTGCAACAGCTTTATAACACGAAGAGGTAGCTGCAGTCATGGTGGCTTCTGCATCCCTCAAGCACAGACATGTCTGGTATTTTTTTAATTCAACAGTTCTGGTAGGAAATCCCTGATTCCCTGACTTCCTGCTGTGAGCAGAAGTAGCCTCTCCTCTGACAGACCAGTTCTTTAGGGCTATTCTGAGAATTTCTGGAGGCCTGGTTCAGAACTCATTCTTTTAGGCCAGACAATATTCTGGAAGGCCCTGGTTCCACATATAAAATACCAGAAAAGAAAGAGTGGTTTTTGTTTCCTACAACTGAATTCAAACTGATACAGATATGATCTTGAGAAATAATTTTTACAAGGAATCCTTATTTGTTTATTGAAGAGCATATTATAAAAGACCATAATTTCATTTTGATTGAATTTCAGGGAATATTTGGCTTATGAAATGTTAAATTTAAATTTCTCTAATGTCCAGCTTATCTATCAGATTTTTAAATTATATATGCAAACATGTTTTATAAAATAAATAATTAATCACGTGACAAAGAAAGACCCTACTCTAAATATTTATGAATTTTTAAATTACTCTTGTCTTTAAGCATTTAAAATACAAGCATTTTCACTACAATAAATTGAATTAAACCTAGTCTAATATCAGCTCATATTTATTGAGGGTTTATTCTAAGCTAAACACTGTTCCAACGTCTTGCTATTTTACCTTCTTACCACGGATTTTTGATCCCCAGAAAATAATCTTTTTTTTTAAGACAATCTAATGTGGGATTATACAGGGTGGGACAAAAGTTAGGTTTATAGTTGTGAATACACAAAACACAGAGTTAATTCTTATATTATTATTTACTTACTGTTATATTATTTTCTATATGAATGACTGTAAACCTACTTTTGCCCCACACTGAATTAATGATTAAAGCACACACAAATGTGTCTGCGGCTCAGAAAGGTGCAGTCTTCTACTGATTTGGGTTCCTTCCTAGGCCTACCTACACTGCCATTAGAATTATCAGAAACAATACAGAGAAAGTAAATTCGGGAGTCAGTAAACCTCTACTTCTGTATTGATAGTAGGGAATATAGTCCCTCTCCATAGGGACTGTGCTATAATGAGTTCATATAATGCTGATGCAGTTAAATAATCTAATTTCTAGAAACACATTCCCCACTGACAAATGAGATATGTCTTTTATTTCAAAACTTTTTACTTCTCTCCATCTCCACACTACCACCCTGTTACAAGCGTTTATCATCTCTCATCTTTTTTTCTATTGCAGCCTCCTAACTTGTCTCCCTGTTACACTCTTCCCTTCCAAAGTACTTTTTCACAGCCACAGTGACATCTCACTTGTTCTTCCCTCTTTTTGGAACACTTTCCTCTTCACCTTCACATTACTGGCTCCTTCTCATTCTTCAAGGTCTTTAATGTCACTTCCTCAAGAGAGTCTGTTCTTTTTTATAAAACTCTGTACTCTTCCTCCATAACCCATACCACAATTACATATATATATACTTGTTTGAATTTAATTCTCATCATATGTCTCACACTAGATTATAAGCTTCACAATGGTTAAAATGGACAGTTCTGATTTCCTCAACCAATGGTGTAGATGGGGATAGATTGAGGAGGTAATTTTCCATTTTTTACCTGGGAGAAGTAGGTTATAGGTAGAGCACAGAGCATATTCCTAGCAGCTGTGGCTGATGCAATGCTGTGAGAACACTCCAGCATCTGAAACCCTCCTAGGCACACCCAGGAGGGAGCTCGCCCACTATAATAAAGTGAATCAGTGCTAACCATGCAGCTCCCTGACCTTTTCAGCCATTGGCTTTGAAGAACACACTGTAACACCCTATAGGCTGAACCTGTGTATATAAGCTAGCTTACTTCCTGAATAAAGTGGATCTGCATCACTGAACCTGGTCTCCAGAGTCGGGTCTCTGTGTCTCAGTCATCCTCACCCTGTGGGCCTTGTCCACATACTGGCACCTCAAACAGGGACCCAACCGGTATCCAAGGGATGGTGAGTGACCCTCTGCAATGGGAAACCTTCTTCCCCACACTCGAGCCCTGCAGGTTCAAGCCCTGCACACCCTATTGCAGAGTAGGCAAGTTAAAGTTACTAAAAGGGATCTTTGTACCTACTGGGAAATCCTCTCAGGTTTCAACCCTTGGCTCTGGGATGCACCTTTTTGGGACCCCGCTACTTGGGCCCGAGCTTTCTGGTGTGTCCATTTGGCTGAAGTACATGAAGGACAAACCTTCCCTTTCTGCCTCATTCCTGCCCTGTTAGTGATACATGACTGCCTGACCAGTGCTCCTGCTGAGGACCCTCTGCTGGTCCCTAAGGTCCTATAGGCCACTCCTCTTCCAGAGGAATCCCTACCTCCATATTCGCCTCCACCTGTAGAGGAAGAAAAGGGTTGGGCCACCGAGTTTGATGGACTTGCAGCCGAGTGTGCAGAAACAAAATTAGATACATTAAAAACCGCGCCATCAGCTCCGCCACCTGTACTTCCGCATTCCCTGCTGGGGCTCAGTGTCCCACCCCTGCCTCTCAGATGCCATTTTCTACCCCAGATTTAACTCCAACACACGTTCCTGCTGCAGACCCATGGGCCAGCCTATATGCCCCCATGTATCTTTTTTCTCCCTGCCCCCTGTTTGTCTGTATCTCTCCTCATTGTTTAATCCAGCTAATCTATTAGCATATAGTATAATAGGTATTATAGTTGTTTTAGTTCTACTAGGGTTCCGTTGCATATTGCATAGCATTCAGAAACTACAACAACAGCAAGTTATCATTCATTAAGTCCAATTGGCCCTAATTAAAAGAGAAGGGGGAAATGTAGGTAGAGCGCAGAGTGCATTCCTAGAAGCTGTGGCTGATGCAATGCTGTGAGAATACTCCAGCACCTGAAACCATCCTAGGCACACCCAGGAGGGAGCTCAGCCACTATAAGAAAGTGACAGCACTAACCAGGCAGCTCCCTGACCTTTTCAGCCATTGGCTTTGAAGAACATGCTGTAACACCCTATAGGCTGAACCTGTGTATATAAGCTAGCTTACTTTCTGAATAAAGTGGATCTGCATCACTGAACCTTGTCCTTGGAGTTGGGTCTCTGTCATCCTCACCCCTGGTGGGCCTTGTCCACAGTAGGCAGTTCTCTGATTTCCCCTCCTATGTTCACGTGGTGCTCTGATTCTCTTACCAGGATGTGTCATTGGGGTCCAGTGGAGAGTGTCAACTTCACCCACATGCAACATTAGTGAAGTTGAAGGAGACGTTGCAATTTGGAGGTAGTAAGCACTCTTCTTTCCCCCATCCCTGGTACTACCAACATCCAGTGAGGATCTGAACCTCCATACACATACCTGGAAGAAATAAGAGTATATGAGATGAGGTGAAGAAGTGCTACTTAGGATTCCAGCTCCCAATTCCCCTGGTGTCAGCAGTACCAAGTGAGTACCTGAGTCTCAATACCTACTAGCATTAATGAGATAAAACAAGGTAGTGGTAGGCAGGGTTAATGGCATTCTGCTTCCTATTCTACCTCTACTGGTGTCAGTACATCTCAGTGGGAGCTGATAATCTGTTCCCCAACCCTGCTGCAACAAAGCAGTGTGAATCATATTATTTCCCTTAGCAATGTGGGAGGTAAGGGACACGGGACCTTTAGTGAGAGATGCTCTTACACCCCCACCTGAGGCAAAGAGGTGACAAGTCAGTGTCCCTCTTTCACTAAAAAGTATCAGCAAGGCCAAGTAGGGACATGGTCTTCCATCCTAGCCATCTGCAATGATGCAGTGTGAGTCAGCAATCTACTTTTGCCAGATGGTTACAGTGAGACCAAGTGAGAAACTGAAGATACAACTACACACAAAATTCTTATGTTATACTTCAACAGGGAAATACTTGCAATAAATAAAAAAAATGAATGAGATCAAGTCTCAATACTCAAAATGTCTAGGATAAAAGAGAACATCACATCTCATACCAACCATCAGAAAAAACATAATATGAATAAGAATATATAATCAACATAAGCCCACATTGGGATAAATCAGATGTTGGAAATATGAGAAAAGGATTTTAAAACAATCATCATAAAATTAATTGAACAAGAAATTACAAATTATCTGAAGCAAATGAAAAAATACATTTCAGCATAGGAACAGAAGTTATAAAAAAGAACCAAATAGAAATAAAAAATATAATAACTAACATTTAAAACTCATTGATGGGCTCAAAAGTAGAGTGGAGATGAAAGAGTATAGAATCAGTGAACTTTGTGACATACCAAAATAACTTACCCAATCTAAGCAACAAAGGGAAAATAAAATTTTAAAAATGAATAGTTTTGGGATCTGTGGCACAAAAACAAATTAGCTAACATTTTTATCATTGTAGTCCCAAAATTAGAGGAGTTAGAGAGTGAAATTATTTTAAATACCAGTCCCCAAATATGGCAAAAATAATTTTTTTAACTACAAATTCAAGAAGCTGAGCAAATCCCAAACAGGTTTAATAAAAAAAAAATAAAATTCCATGCTGACAAACCATAATTAAACTTCTGTAAAAATAAAAAGATAAAGAATCTTGAAGGCAGCCAGAAAGAGATTTTTTTTTTTTTTTTTTTTTTTTTAGTGAGAGCAAGAGACAGAGGGACAGGCAGGGACAGATAGATAGGAAGGGAGAGACATAAAAAGTATCAATTTGTTGTTGCAGTACTTTAGTTGTTCATTGATTGTTTTCTCATATATGTCTTGACTGGGTCTTCAGCTGAGCCATTGACCTCTTGCTCAAGCCAGTGACCTTGGGCTTCAAGTCAGCGACCTTTGGGCTGAAACCAGCGACCATGGGGTCATGTTTATGATCCTACACTGAAGCCGGAAACCTCATGCTCAAGCTTATGAACCCACTCTCAAGCCAGATGAGCCCACACTCAAGCCGGCAACCTCAGGGTTTTGAACCTGGGTTCTCAGCATCCCAGGTCGACATTCTATCCACTGTGCCACCACCTCGTCAGGCTCACAGAAAGAAATTTTCAGTGGTAAATTCTATATACAGCAAAAATATATTTTAAGCCTGACCTGTGGTGGCGCAGTGGATAAAGCGTCGACCTGGAAATGCTGAGGTCGCCGGTTCGAAACCCTGGGCTTGCCTAGTCAAGGCACATATGGGAGTTGATGCTTCCAGCTCCTCCCCCCTGTCTCTTTCTCCTCTCTCTCTCTCTCTCTCTCCTCTCTAAAGTGAATAAATAAAAGTAAAAAAAAAAAAAAACAAAAAAAAAAACAAACAAAAAAAAAATTTATATATATTTTAAGAATTAAGAGAAAATACATTCCCAAAGGAAAACTAAGAGAATGTGTCACTAGCAAATATAATTTTTTTTTTTTTTTCTCTGTGAGCACTGAATGAGTGGGTTTTGGAGCCCGGCTCCATTGTTTCATCACCGTCTGTCCGAATCTAATGTGAACCTGCATGGGCCAGGTTGCTGTGATGGTGGTCATGGCTACTGGCTTTACAGAGTATAGCCAAGTAGGGTAGAATATCCAGCACCCAGGCCAGCTGACTGTGAAGCTCTACCCTACCCAATGCACATGAGCTGCTGTGCTGGTGCTGATCATAGAGAACTCTCCTCAGCTGAGCCAGGTGTGAGGAACTTTTCATTAGGATACCACTCTAGCAAGGGTTGTTAGGTTCTACTTTGATGCTTTCCATAGCTGGCCACTCGATGTGCCAGCCCTGGACCTCCTTAGCAGAAACCTGATGCAAAACATTGGGAGACACTGCCTGTGACTGACCCTCAGCAACCTTCTTGGAACTACAAGCAATCCAGAGTTTGTGGCTGCCTCTGCTGAGCCCAGGTGCTCATGGAAATACCAAGCTGAACACCTAGGCTGGCTTTTACCCACTCTAGGCCTGGGAGAAGGTCCGCTTAAAAGTCCACAGTTCTCTCCTGCCTGGTTGGCTCAGTGGTAGAGCGTCGGCCTGGCGTGCAGAAGTCCCAGGTTCGATTCCCAGCTAGGGCACACAGGAAAAGTGCCCATCTGCTTCTCCACCCCTCCCCCTCTCCTTCCTCTCTGTCTCTCTCTTCCCCTTCCGCAGCCAAGGCTCCAATGGAGCAAAAGTTGGCCCAGGCGCTGGGGATGGTTCCATGGCCTCTGCCTCAGGCGCAAGAGTTGCTCTGGTCACAACAGAGCAACGCCCCAGATGCGCAGAGCATTGCCCCCCGGTGGGCATGCCGGGTGGATCCCGGTCGGGCGCATGCGGGAGTCTGACTGCCTTCCCGTTTCCAACTTCAGAAAAATAAAAAAAATAAAATAAAAATGTCCACGGTTCCCTGAGTCTCTTCTTCTGTAACCTCTATCTGCAGGCTGCTTGTTGGGCTCCGCCACTGAAAAACCTTCTGTTAGAATCTAGAGACTGGGCAATTCAGGGATTAGGAAGGGCAGTAGGTGTGACTCTTCCCTTCAGCCCCAAGTGTCAGTCTGTCCAGATTTTTTTCACTGACCTCTGTAGGGTGTCACCCAGGAGTCCAGTGAATGTGGCCTCTGAGATTCAGAGGTGTGGTCTGCCTGCACTCTGGACAGTTTCAACTGAGTCTCCCATGAGGTGGAAGCACCAGACCTATAGTTGGGAGTGTGTTGGGGAAAGCTCGGCCTCAGCACCAGAAAACTGAGTCACTGATGTGCTTCTTGTTTCCTGGCCTCTCCGAACGACCCTTCACCCTGACTGGAGCAGGAGAGACTCTAGGGAGTGGAGCAGCTGCTTTTTCCCAGGCTGGTGCTGCTCAGAGGGGACTGCTCTGCTCAAGAAAAATGGCAACTGCATTATTGGAGAATGACTCAGCACAGGGGTTCTGGTGACTGTCCTTCAGAGTGTCTCTCCTTAAGCCTCCAACTTTACACTCTCTTCCTGCAACTCCAGTCCTCTCAGCTCTCCCACCCCTGGATCCCCAGGTAAGTGGCTGTGGATGAGATTTTCTGCACAGTTCCTTTAAGATGGAGGCTGCATCTCAGAGAGTTTCATCACTTTCTCGCAGATAGAAAACTGGCTCTTTTCACTGCCAAATGCTGTCTGGGCTCCTCTTCTAGGCTCTGGGGCTCCGTGCCTGGGGCTGAGCACCCATACCTCTCAGGGTGACACTGCTTACAGTGAGAGACCCTTCGGACCCTCAGCCACCACTCGCACCTGGACACGGGGCAGCCCTTTCCATGTCCCCACCCTTACTGTCAGTCTTGTGACTTCTTCTGTACTCCTTGGTTATAGACTCCTCTTCATTTAGTTCAGAGTTGGTTTTTCGAGATGATTGTTCTTAACTTAAGTTGTAATCCAATTTGATCCTGGGAGGTGGCAGTTAGAACATTTGCCTCCTCTGTCTCCATCTTCAAGAGTCTCCAGAGTTTGTTCTTTTAATTTTTTAATAACTGATACTAATTTTAATTATTTCTGACAATTCTTCAAAGTGTATTTTTAATAGTAACAAAATCTTAGGAAGCTGTGATAACTGAATATAGTCCTTGACTATTTAATTTTGGATGAAAAATGTGATGGAATCAAAAAGTCTTAGAAAGAATTTCACAGCTTATGAATTAATGAAGTTAGCATGAACATATCTCTTTTATGTCTGAAGTTTTTATTTACACACCTGAAAATATATTTTAAACTATCATGTCCTTTCCAATTCTAATATCACATTCTCATAAAATGTTTTGACTTAGAGGTTGGTTTGTCCTGACAGATGAGAAACCTTAAGTCTCGGGAAGATAAATAACTTGTCCAAGGTTAAACACAAAGTAAGTGTCAGAACTAGGCTGGAAACAAGGCTGTGCTATTGATTTTTGCTCCTTACTGTTGAAGACTATACTATGAAGTGAACGGGTAGAACTTGCCTCCATTAATTCTTTCTTTCTTTTATTAATTTTAATGGGGTGACATTGATAAATCAGGTTACATATGTTCAGAGAAAACATCTCCAGATTATTTTGACATTTGATTATGTTGCATACCCCTCACCCAAAGTCAAATTGTCTTCTATCACCTTCTATTTGGTTTTCTTTGTGCCCCTCCCCTCCCCAGCAAATACAGTGTGTACGTAAAGTCATGGTGCACTTTTGGTCGGCCACAGGAAAGCAAGAAAAGACAACAGAAGTGTGAAAATCTGCACCAAATAAAAGGAAAACTCTCCCAGTTTCATACCTATTCAGTGTAGTTCGATGTGGGCTCATGGATAGATTTTTTAGGGCTCCTTAGGTAGCTATCTCATATAGCCTCTACAGACTCATCACTGACTGATGGCCTACCAGAACGGGGTTTCTCCACCAAACTGCCGGTTTCCTTCAACTGCTTACCCCACCGAGTAATGTTATTCCTATGTGTTGGTGCTTCGGTATAAACACACCAATATTCATATTGCATTTTGGTCATGAATTCAAATTTAGCGAGCCACAGAACACACTGAACTTTCCTCTGTCCATCCACATCTCGACTGGGCATGGCCGTGGGCTGCTCCGCAGTATACATGGTGTTACATCATCATCTGCACATGCACACATGCTGCCACATCATCCTACAGAAACTGGGAGGGTTTTCCTTTTATTTGGTACAGATTTCACATTTCTATCGTCTTTGTTGCGTTCCTAGGACCAGTCAAAAGTGCACCATGACTTTATGGACACACTGTATAATTTTAAGGGATAAATGAAATTCTTTGAAAAGAATTGAAATGATATGGAATAGAACTCCGAACTTCACAAAAAAAGAAACAAAAACACAAAAAATAAAAAATAAGAATAAATATAACACATTATTCTACTTCTATGAATCTATTAAATCATATTTGATAGTTGAAGCAAGAATTATTTCACCATCTGATGTGATGCTCAATGTATAATTGTAAATATATATATTTGAAAATGGGGAAAGATAAAGAAACTAAATACAACTAAATTTTTTATACTTGACTCAAAGTTATGATATGTCAATACTAGTAAACTGTAATATGTCATGTACATATATTGGAATACATAGAACTAACTACTAAGAAAATTATAAAAAGCAATGTGCTTTAAAAATTATTTAAAAACATTAAGATGGATTATAAAAAATTTTCAAGTCATTGAAACCTAAGAAAAGATAAACAGAGGAACAAGAATCAGAAAATTAATAATAAAGTGTCATCTTTTAACAGGTTAGTAAGGGAAATCTATGAACAACTCTAAGCATGAAAATTTGATAATATCTGAAATGAACCAATTCCTTGAAAGACACAAACAATACTCATGCAAGAGAAAACAGACAATCCAGTTTCAATTGGACATATTCAAAATTAAAATTTTTTTATGTCTAGCCTGTGCTGGCACAGTGGATAAATCACAGACCTGGAATGCTGAGGTCACTGGTTTGAAACCCTGGGATTACCTGGTCAAGGCACATACAACAAGCAACCAATGAACAGCTACAGTGAGGCAACTACTTTTCTTCCCCCACCACTTTTCTTTCTCTGTAAAATCAATAAAAAAATATTTAAAAAACAAACAAACAAAAAAGCTTTTAGCCCTGACTGGATAGCTTGGTTGGTTAGAGCATCAACTTGAAGTGCCGAGGTTGTTTGATCCCCGGACAGGGCACATAAAATGTTTTTGTCTCCCTTTTTCTCTCTCTAAAATCAATAAATAAAATTATTTAAAAATTAAAAACTTCTCTGGAAATAGCCCAAGTGTCCGTCAGTGAACAAGTGGATTAAAAAGCAGTGGTACATATACACAAAGAAATACTACGTGGCTATGAAAAAGAAGAAAATCTTACCTTTTGTGACAGCATGGATGGACCTGGAGATTATTATGCTAAGTAAAATAAACTAGACAGAGAAAGACAAATATCATATGATCTCACTTATATGTAGAATCTAAGGAACAAAATGAACTGAAGAACAAAATAGAGGCAGAGGCAGGGATACAGGACCTGGAGAGACATCTGTCAGTGGGAAAGGGGATGAGAGGATGGGATCAGAGAAGGTGAGGGGATTATTGAAATTATATATACATAACACAGAGATACGGATAGCCTTCCATCCTAGAGGGAAGGGGGTGGGAGTTGGGGGAGTGGGACAAAGGGGGTATAAATAGGGACATGGATGAGGGGGGAGGGTGTTGTATTCAGTAGGATGCTTAAATCCATGTTAACACAATGAATTAAAATTAATTTAAATAAATTAAAAACCTCTGCTCTGCAAAGTACTACATTAAAAGGATGAAAAGTGAGTTGTAGAATTGGAAAAAATAAATTGCAAGCCATGTATACAACAAAGTACCAGTAGCTAGAATATTTAATAAAGAACTCTAAAAACTCAGCAATAAAACTGGACAAAAGACATGGGTAGTCATTTCAACAAAGAGCATACATAGGTAAATACACATATAAAAGGATGTACATAGCCTGACCAGGCAGTGTCATAGTGGATAGGAATGTCGGACTGGGACACGGAGGACTCAGGTTTGAAACCCTGAGGTCACCGGCTTGAGCACAGGCTCATAGGTTCATCTGGTTCGAGCAAGACTCAACAGCTTGAGTCCAAGGTTGCTAGCTTGAGCAGGAGGTCACGTGGTCTGCTGTAGCCTCCACCCCCGGTCAAGGCATATATGAGAAAGCAATCAATGAGAAACTGAAGTTCCACAACAAAGAATTGATGTTTCTCATCTCTCTCCCATTCTGTCTGTGTGTTTCTATCTGTTCCTCTCTCTGTATCTCTCTGTCTCTATTACAAAAAAGGATGTACAATATCATTAACTACTGTGGAAATGCAAATTAAAACTATCAGAAAATTAAAAATTGACAATATCAATTCCTGGTGAGAATACTGAGAAACTGCATCACTCATGCCATATATTGCTGGAGGCATGTATAATGGTAAGCCACTGTAGGAAAAAGTTCAGCCATTTTTCATAAAACTAAACATGCAACTACTATCAAATGACCCAGCAACTGCATTTTTGGGAAATTTATCCCAGAGATTAAAGGTTATGTTTATACAAAAACCTGTACACAAATGTGCAGAGCAGTGAGATCAGTTTGTTTGGGCTACCATAACAAAATACTACAAACTAGGTGGCTTACACAACAAACATTTATTTTCTCACAATTCTAGAGGCCAGAAGTCTGAGATCAATTGTTGACAGGGCTGGTCCCCTGGTGTCTCTATCTTTTCTTATAAGGACACCATGAAAGAGGATTAGAGTTCTACCCTAACAGCCTCCTTTTTGCATTACCTGTTAAAGACCTATTGCCAAACCAGGCAGTGGTGCTGTGGGTAGAGAGCTGGCCTGGTAGCCCTGGCCAGTTTTCTCAGTGGTAAAGTGTCGGCCTGGCATGCAGGAGTCCTGGGTTCGATTCCCAGCCAGGGCACACAGGAGAAGCGCCTATCTGCTTCTCTACACCTCCTCCTCTCCTTCCTCTCTGTCTCTCTCTTCCCCTCCCGCAGCCAAGGTTCCACTGGAGCAAAGATGGCCTGGGCACTGAGGATGGTTCTATGGCCTCTGCTTCAGGCGCTAGAATGTCTCTGGATGCGACAGAGCAACAGCCCCCTGGTGGGCATGCCGGGTGGGTCTCAGTCGGGCGCATGCGGGAGTCTGTCTGACTGCCTTCCCGTTTCCAACTTCAGAAAAATACAAAAAAGAAAGAGAGAGAGAGAGAGAGAGAGAGTTGGACTGGGATGCTAACTACCCAGTTTCAAAACCCTGAGGTCACCGGCTTAAGTATGGGGTCCTTCAGCTTGAGTGTGGGCTCACCAGTCTGTATGCAGGGTCACCGGCTTGAGCATGGGACATGACCCCATGGTCTCTGGCTTGAGCCCAAAGGTCTCTGGTTTGAAGCCCAAGGTTGCTGGTTTGAGCCAAAGTCACTGGCTTGAGCAAGGGGTTACTCACTCTGCTGGAGTCCCCCAGTCAAGGAACATATGAGAAAGCAATCAATGAACAACTAAGGTGCCACAACAAAAAATTGGTGCTTCTCATCTCTCTCCATTCCTGTCTCTATCTCTCTTGTCTTTCTCTCTCTCTCATGCATGTACGGGCACATGCACACACACACACAGTCCTATTTCCAAATGCAGTTACATTCTGAGGTACTGGCATTGGCACTTCAACACATGAAGTTTGGGGGAAACACAATTCAGCCCATAACTAGCCTTATTTGTAATAACCAAAAAGTGGAAAGAATCCAAATGTCCTTCAATAGGTTAAACAAGCTGTAGTACATTAATACTATAGATCACTACCTAGCAACACTAAGGAACAGACTACTGATACACATAGTAACTGGAATGAATTTCCAGGGAATTATGCTGAGTGAAAAATTTAATACCAAACATTAAACAGTTCATGATTTTGATTATATAACATTCTTGAAATGACACAATTATAGAAATAAAGAAGAAATTTGTGGTTACTAAGGGTCAGTGACAGAGGGTTGTATGACTATAAAAGAGCCAAACATCTCCACAGAGAAATGAGTGTGATTATAGAAGAGCAACAGTCGGAGGAATTCTTGTGGTAATAAAATTGCTCTGTATCTTTTTTTTCTTTTTTTTAATTTTTTTATTTTCTTTTAATAATTTTTATTTATTTTTTATTTATTCATTTTAGAGAGGAGAGAGACAGAGAGGAGAGACAGGGGGAGGAGCTGGAAGCATCAACTCCCATATGTGCCTTCACCAGGCAAGCCCAGGGTTTCGAACTGGCAACCTCAGCATTTCCAGGTCGACGCTTTATCCACTGTGCCACCACAGGTCAGGCCTGCTCTGTATCTTGATGATATCAATGTCAATCACTATCTTGGTTGTGAGATTGTACTATAATTTCTCAAGATATGGCCACATGGGATCTCTATGTATTATTTCTTATAACTGTACATGAATCTACAATTTACTCAGAATAAAAACTATAAAAATACCTACTTTACTATTAAATAGACTTTCACAAAAAATGTAATAATCATAGTTTTTATAAGAAGTTATTTGTTGGTCAGAGAAATGGTGCTGTGAGGAGCGATACCGATAAATCTCCCCAAAATTTCAACAAGTTCTTCAACCAGAGACAGAAAAATCTATCCTTGGAGTGTCTAGAAGTCCCAGAAACTGAACACGAAGGTATGATTGAGCGAAAAATTGACTAAATATATAATCAACTCTGAAGGAAATAAGATGAAGAAAGGAACACTCCACCTTCCTCACTAACCTAAGGAAGGGCTGCTTTCACTTGGAACTGAGAGTCAGGAGGCTAAGGCAGGCAAAGGGGGTGGAGAGAGCCAGGCTGTGGCACAGATGTCCGAGCCAGTCTGCGGCACAGACGTCTAAGCCGAGGAAAGACTGTGCCTGCGGCGACCCAGCCGATGCAACCTAATGCCTGTGCCAGACCCTGACAAAGACAGGAGAGTGACGACAGCCATTAGACCTGATATCTTGGTCAGCAAGCATGGATAGTGTATGAGAGTTTCCTTCTAGCACCCCGGGAGTGGGTGCTGGTGTTCCTGGACAGAGGGGCAGAGTCAGAGGCCTTTGCGTGGGCTGTGACCAGAGTCTTGGTGTGGTTCCTGCACCCTAAACATTAGTGCGCGGGGAGTGCACAAAAGCTAACTTCCCTATGCCCGAACTTCTCCGGGCAGGTGGGGCGACTCACCCAGCCACACAAGCTAACAGACCTGGGAAGGATTAGCTTAACCCACAGTCTGCTCACTTCCCAACTGACCTATGCGACTCTAACTGACAAGATCTATCTCAGTTCAGCGATCTAAGACAAGAGGTGTGATATTTTTTAGTGCCTCTTGCTATGCACTTAGGGGTGGGGGCAACTTCTGATTGGCAGAGCTTTCATACTCAGGGGTATACATTAAAAAGAGGGACTTGGCAGCTTGTAAGACCTCCTGTTTTGCAAAAAGTGACTAGGGCATCTTCCTCCCAGCCAAAACAGGTTACAAAGTGCAAAAAGCCTAAGGAGAGTGGTCCCACAGAGTGCTGAGGCATACTGGACATGCCTGGAGGTGCATAGAAAGGCACCTTGAGAGCAATTGGCTCCCAGCCCTCCCTGATTATGCTGGTGGCTCTAACTGACAGAGCCTCACCCAAAGCCCCGCACTGAGTGGGGATAGAGTGAGGATTTGCCAGCTCTTTGAGCCTCTTACTCTCCAGGCAGAGGCAGCAGCAACCCCACAGCTGGATAATCAGGCTGTTATTTCAGGAAGGAAAGACTAGGAGAAAGGCTCTGTGGAAACGGATTCTCTCACTGTAGGAGCCTGCAAATGCTAACGAGCCTCGACTGCCAATGAGACAGAGCCTAATATATGACATTGCCATAAAGACTTATCAACTTCAAACCTCTACCTAAGCATGCCACAGGAGCAGAGCCTGGAGTACAGAGTCAACGACCAGGAAGAAGGAGAGGAAAGAAAAAGGAAGAAGATAGCCTCTAAAAATCAAGAAAATCCACAGATTTTATAACCTTTTCCATTTTTTTGTCTGTTTCTTTCTTTCATCTTCTTGTCTTAATTATTTTCTTCTTCCACTTTCATGGTTTTATTCTCTGCCCATCTAATTCTTTCCTCTTCTTGAACTACACTACACATAAGTGTTACATCTCCCATTTTCTCTCTATTCTTCTTCCTTTCTCTCTATGAGGGTTGCACTCCAAAACCCTTAACTCTCTCTCTCTCTCTTTTTGGTCTTTTTTCTTTTTTATTCTTTTTGTTTTTTCCCCTTTCTTTTGTTCTCCTTCTATGTTAGTTTCTTCTTCTTTATTTTTCCTCTCATTCAATCCTCGATCATGAACAAATTATTTTATTTGGGACTCAAATTTTTCTTTGTGGAACTTTGGGTGTTTTTAATTCACTTTTTAACTCATTAGCAGTGCTCCCAACCCTGGCTCTCCATTTTATCTAGTTTTTGCTCCACTTATTACAATAGTAATTTATTGACTTTTTTCCCTTTTTCCTGTTTCCCTCTTATCCTTCTCATTATATCTCTTAGTCAACCATCACTTACAAGGAAATAATTTTATTCTTGATGCAAGTTTTTTTCTTTTTTTTGCATTTTGTGGGTCTCTACCTCCTTTTTTGCCCCTTTATCACTTCTCCCTATCTGAGGCCCTCCATTATAGGTAGTTTTTGTTCTATTTAGCACAATATAATTCAAAGTTCATCAAAATTTTCTCTCAAGGAGGAGGGGAGATCAGAGGAGAAAAAGGAAAGGGAAATAATAAATTCTCTTTATCTTTTTTTTCTTTTTTTAACTTTTTATTCCTTATTAATTCTCATTAGTACTATCAACAAAGCCACCCTCAGATGCCATTAAAGAAAAGGAAATCGAATATCATGGATACAAAAGAAAGAGATGTAGCAGATATATAAGAAAAAAATCTATGGAAAAATTTAATATATTGGCAACCTTGAAGCTAAATGACAGAGAATTTAAATAGAAATCCTAAATATACTCAGAGATATACAATAAAACACAGAAATGAAATTTAGGGAGCTCAGAAAACAACTCAATGAACACAAAGAATATATTACCAAGGAAATTGAAACTATAAAACAAATCAGAGATGAAAAAGTAAATTCATAAACTGAAAAATGAAGTAACAAGCTTAGCTAACAGAACAGGCCAGATAGAAGGTAGGATTTGTAAAATAGAAGACAAGCAACTTGAGGCACAACAGAGAGAAAAAGAGAGACACTCAAAAATTAAAACAATGAGAAAGCCCTACAGGAATTGCCTGACTCCATCAAAAGACTAACATAAGAATAATAGGTATATCAGAGGGAGAAGAGAGAGAAAATGGAATGGGAGGACATACTCAAAATAATAGATGAGAACTTCCCAAGCCTGTGGAAAGAACAAAACCTGAAATTCAAGAACCAAACAGAAAACCGAGTTTTTTAACCCCAACAAACCTACTCCAAGGCACATCACAATGAAATTGGCACAAACCAATGACAAAGAAAAAATTCTCAAGGCAACCAGGGGAAAGAAGAATACAACATATAAAAGAAGGCCCATTAGATTATCATCAGATTTCTCAACAGAAACTCTACAAGCTAGAAGACAGTGGACCCCAATATTTAAAGTCCTGAAAGAGAGGAACTTTCAGAAAAGAATAATATACTCATCAAAGCTATCCTTCAAATACGAAGGAGAAATAAAAACATTCACAGATACAGAAAAGATGAGGGAATTTATCATCAGAAAACTCCCACGTCAGGAATTACTAAACGGGGGGTTTTCTAACCAGATACAAAGAACAAAACAAAACAAAAGCACAAGTAAAAGCTCCACCAAAAACACAATAAAACCAAATTTAAACTGTGACAACAAAAAAAAAGAAGGGTAGAGGATGGAGATTAGCAGTAGCAAAGGACGATAATCTGCAGAAGTACTCATAAGATAGGGCACTACAATGAACATGGTAGGTACCCTTTTCATTACTTAATGTAACCACCCTTGATAAAAACCAACACAGAAGCACATGACTTAAAAAGATATCAACAGAGGAAAGAAGTATGTAATACAACCAAACAAAAACAAAGGATAGAAAACAAAAGAGAAGAATCAAACAAGATACAAAACTAACAGAAAGCAATTTATAAAATGGCAATTGGGAACCCACAAATGTCAACAATTACAATAAATGTAAATGAATTAAACTCACCAATAAAAAGACACAGAGTAGCAGAATGGATTAAAAAAGAAAATCCAACTGTATGCTGCCTACAAGAAACACATCTAAGCAAGAAGGATAAAAACAAATTTAAAAGGCTGGAAAACAATACGCCAAGCAAATAACATCCAAAAAAAAAAAAAAAAAGCAGGCGTAGCAATACTCATATCTAATAATACTGACTACAAGACAGCAAAAGTACTCAGAGATAAAAATGGTCATTTCATAATGATTAAGGGGACACTGAATCAAGAAGACATAACAATTCTTAATATAGATGCACCAAACCAAGAAGCACCAAAATATATAAGACGGCTACTTATTGACCTTAAAACAAAAACTGACAAAAAATACAATCATACTTGGAGATCTCAATACACCGTTGATGGCTCTAGATCGGTCATGCAAACAGAGAATCAACAAAGATATATTGGCCTTAAACAAAACACTAGAGCACCTGGATATGATAGACATCTATAGGACATTTCATCCCAAAGTGACAGAGTATACCTTTTTTCTCCAGTGTACATGGAACATTCTCAAGAATTGACCATATGATAGGCCACAAAAATAACATCAGCAAATTCAGAAAAATTGAAATTGTACCAAGCATATTTTCTGATCATAAAGCCTTGAAACTAAAATTTAACTGCAAAAAAGAGGGAAAAAACCCCACAAAAATGTGAAAACTAAACAACATACTTTTAAAAAATGAATGGGTCAAAGAAGAAATAAGCTCAGAGATCAAAAGATATATACAGACAAATGAAAATGACAATACGACATTTCAGAATCTATGGGATGCAGCAAAAGCAGTAATAAGAGGAAAGTTCATATCACTTAGGCCTATATGAACAAACAAGAGAGAGCCCAAATGAACCACTTAACTTCACACTTTAAGAAACTAGAAAAAGAAGAACAAAGACAACCCAAAACCAGCGGAAGAAAGGAGATAATAAAAATCAGAGCAGAAATAAATGAAATAGAGAACGGAAAAACTATAGAAAAAATTAATAGAACAAGAAACTGGTTCTTTGAAAGGATCATCAAAATTGACAAACCCTTAGCAAGACTCACCAAGGAAAAAAGAAAAAACTCATATAAACAAAACCCAAAATGAAAGAGAAGAAATCACCACAGATATCATAGATCTACAAAGAATTATTGTAGAATACTACGAAAAACTTTATGGCACCAAATTCAACAATCTAGAAGAAATGGGTAAATTCCTAGAACAATACAACCTCCCTAGAGTGAGTCAAGAAAAAGCAGAAAGCCTAAACAGACCAATTAGCAGGGAAGAAAAAAAAAAAAACTATTAAAAACCTCCCCAAAAATAAAAGTCCAGGCCCAGACGGTTCCACTAGTGAATTCTATCAAACATTCAAAGAAGACTTGGTTCTTATTCTATTCAAAGTCTTCCAAAAAATTGAAGAAGAAGCGATAGTTCCAAACATATTTTATGAGGCCTACATAACCCTCATAGCAAAACCTGGCAAGGATGGCACAAAAAAAAGAAAACTACAGACCAATATCCCTAATGAATACAGATGCTAAAATACTAAACAAAATACTGGCAAATCGAATACAACAACATATTAAAAAAATAATACATCATGATCAAGTGGGATTCATCCCAGAATCAAGGATGGCTCAACATATGTAAAACGGTTAACGTAATACACCATATCAACAAAACAAATAACAAAAACCACATGATCTTATCAATAGACGAAGAAAAGGCATTCAATAAAATACAGCACAATTTTATGTTCAAGACACTCAACAAAATGGGTATAGAAGGAAAATATCTCAACATGATAAAGGCCATATATGATAAATCATCAGCTAAAATCATATTAAATGGCATAAAACTGAAGGCTTTCCACCTTAAATCAGGAACAAGACAGGTTGTCCACTCTTTCCACTCTTATTTAACGTGGTGCTAGAAGTTCTAGCCCAAGCAATCAGACCAGATAAAGAAATAAAAGGCATCCATATTAGAAAAGATGTAAAGGTATCACTTTTTGCAGATGATATGATCCTATACATCAAAAACCCCAGACTCCACAAAAAGATTACTAGAAACAATAAGCCAATACAGTAAGGTCGCAGGATACAAAATTAATATACAAAAGTCCATAGCCTTTCTATATGCCAACAACAAAACATTAGAAAACAAATTCAAAAAAATAATCCCCTTCACGATTGCAACAAAAAAAATTAAAGCCCTGGCCAGTTGGCTCAGTGGTAGAGCATCGGCCTGGCGTGTAGAGGTCCTGGGTTTGATTCCCAGCCAGGGCACACAGAACAAGCACCCATCTGCTTCTCCACCCTCCCCCTCTCCTTCCTCTCTGTCTCTCTCTTCCCCTCCCGCAGCGAGGCTCCAGTGGAGCAAAGATGGCCCGGGCACTGGGGATGGCTCCTTGGCCTCTGCCCCAGGTGCTAGAGTGGCTCTGGTCGCGACAGAGCGACGCCCTGGAGGGGCAGAGCATTGCCCCCTGGTGGGCAGAGCGTCGCCCCCTGGTGGGTGTGCCGGGTGGATCCCGGTTGGGCGCATGCGGGAGTCTGTCTGACTGTCTCTCCCCGTTTCCAGCTTCAGAAAAGTACAAAAAAAAATTAAATACCTAGGAATAAACATAACAAAGAATATAAAGGACCTATATAATGAAAGCTACAAAGCATTGTCAGGGAAATCGAAAAAGACATAATGAGATGGAAAAATATTCCTTGTTCTTCGATATGAAGAATAAATATAATCAAAATGGCCATATTACTCAAAGCAATATACAAATTCAATGCAATTCTCTTCAAAATTCCAATGACATTTTAAAAAATGGAACAAAAATCATCAGATTTATTTGGAACTATAAAAAACCCCAAATAGCCAAAGCAATCCTAAAGTAAAAGAATGAAGCTGGGGGCATTACAATACCTGACTTCAAAATATATAATAGAGCCACAACAATGAAATACAACAATGAATACCTCAGACAGTAAAATAGACACTTAGACCAATGGAACAGAATAGAAAACCCAGAAATAAAACCACATATATATTGTCAAATGATTTTTGATAAAGGGGCCAACAACACACAATGAAGAAATGAAAGCCTCTTCAACAAATGGTGCTGGGAAAACTGGAAAGCTACATGCAAAAAAAAATGAAACTCGACTACAGTTTGTCCCCTTGTACTAAAATTAATTCAAAATGGATCCAAAGACCTGAAAAAATAAAGTACATAGAAGAAGACATAGGTACTAAACTCATGGACCTTCGTTTTAAAGATCATTTTATGAATTTGACTCCAAAGGCAAGAGAATTGAAGGCAAACATAAATGAATGGGACTACATCAGACTAAGAAGTTTTTGCAAAGCAAGAGAAACTGACAACAGAATAAACAGACAGCCAACTAAATGGGAAATGATATTTTCAAACAACAGCTCAGATAAAGGCCTAATATCCAAAATATACAAAGAACTCATAAAACTCAACAAAAAACAAATAAACAACCCAATAAAAAAATGGGAAGAGGACATGAACAGACACTTCTCCCAGGAAGAAATACAAATGGCCAACAGATATATGAAAAGATGCTCATCTTCATTAGTTATTAGAGAACTGCAAATCAAAACTGCAATGAGATACCACTTCACACCTGTTAGATTAGCTATTATCAACAAGACAGGTAATAGCAAATGTTGGAGGGGCTGTGGAGAAAAAGGAACCCTCATTCATTGTTGGTGGGAATGTAAAGTAGTACCCTTGGCACTCTCCCTAATGAGACAAGGAGAGTAGACTTAGACCAAGGATAATAGCTTCAGCAAGAGTAAGAATGAGAATTTACCAGTATCATTAATGAAGGGCTGAGATGAATCCAAATCTTATAAACAAGTTATAATTTTAATATACTACTATTGTCATGAAAATATTGTTTTAAGTGCTGGAGTTTTTTTTAGAGGGGACAGACAGGGACAGAGAGACAGGAAGGGAAAGAGATGAGAAGCATCAACTCATAAATGCAGCACCTTAGTTGCTAATTGATTGCTTTCTCATATGTGGCTTGATCCAGGGGCTCAAGTGAAGCAGTAACCCCTTGCTCAATTCAGCGACCATGAAGGCATGTCTATTACCCCACGCTCAAGCTGGTGAGCCTGTACTCCAGCCTGATGAGCTCACTCTCAAGCCAGTGACTTTTGGGTTTCAAACCTGGGTCTTCAGCATCCCAGGCCAATGTTCTATCTTCTGCATCACTGCCTAGTCAGCCTCTAAATGTTGGTTTAAAATTTTGTCATGTGTCTCTATTTTGCTATATAATTTTATGTATTAAAAAGTACATAGTTACAATTCTAATCACAAAATTATTCAGTTTCAGGACATAAATTGCACTCATTCCCATCTATGTTTACTCTTTTCATCATTTCACAAAATAAATTCACTGATCTGACTTTTCCTAAATTTTGAAAATATCTGCCATAATTAGGTGTTCTCAAAATTAAAGTACATCACAGTCACCTGAGTTTCTGGTCAAAAATATATCACACTCATTAGTCACTATTCTTTGAACATATTACACTGCCCATTGCTATATAATTTTAAGACTAATAAATGAGTAAAGTGTAATCCAAGATCCCTATATTAAGGAGAGGTAGCTTTGATAACTTTTTAGCCATTTATATGGCAAGATAATTTTGCCATATAATATGTGAGTGTTTCTTATGTGACCCAACAAAGAATATACAATAGGAGGAGTGAAAATTCCTTCAAAGCCACGTTGGATTTTCCAAGCTTTCTGGTGCAAGGTAAAATTTTAATATAGCAAAATTGGCTTGAAGTTCCACAGAAAATACTGGGTGTAGTTCAACTTTGAGTGTGTTCTCTAAAAAGTCAATAATGGGAAGGTAAAAAAATAGTGAGGTCTATTACAGTTTTAATCGCTTAATGAGGGAGTTGTGATGTTTTTTCTGTACGTGGTATTGTTTTTCTAGACTGGCTTCCTGTCAGAAATTGTTGTAAAGCAATAGTACAGAGTAGATTAGAAAGGCAAATTCAGATCTACATGAAAATCCTTCATTTGGCATAAATTTTTTAGTATCATATTTAGTATCTTCCCCTGGAGCCTGAGTGTCCATGAAACTTATGTTCATAATTGGTAGGTGCTGCTTTGCTTGTGCTGGAACGGAGACGGGAATTTCCTCAATACCTGACGCCTCTGTCCCTGAAAGCTAAGGTTGCACTAAACAGACTCTAAAGGAAGCCATGCAATTGTGCAAGAATGATATGAATAACCCTGTTTCCTTTTTTATAAATTGTTATTAATTTTAATGGGATGACATCAATAAATCAGAATACATATGTTCAAAGAAAACATGTCCAGGTTATCTTGTCATTCAATTATGTTGCATACCCATCACCCAAAGTCAGAATGTCCTCCGTCACCTTCTATCTAGTTTTCTTTGTGCCTCTCCCCCTCCCCCTTCCCCTCTTCCTCCCTCTCCTCCCCCTCCATAACCACCACACTCTTGTCCATGTCTCTTAGTCTCAATTTTATGTCCTACCTATGTATGGAATCATGAAGTTCTTGGTATTTTCTGATTTATTTATTTCACTCCATATAATCTTATCAAGATCCAACCATTCTGGTGTAAATGATCCAATGTCATCATTTCTTATGGCTGAGTAGTATTCCATAGTGTAAAAAGGAATAACCCTGTTTCTTATTAAGAAAAAGAATAAGTCCAGCCCACCACCCTCTCTGCTTCCAATGAAAATGCTTTCTGGGGGGTATCTGTCATTGCTCTTATCGACTGTAAGAAGCCTGGACATTTTGAGAAATACCCTCTTGGTACTCACCACCAACTAAACAGAGAAATAGCTTTGGAAAATGCAAAAAAAGAAATGCCTAGCATTTAGCTGTGTGAAGTTTCCATGCTTTGAGGATGAAGGGCAATCTTTTCCAATATTACTATCTAAGTGAGATACTTCTGTAAGGCATTCTGCAGCAGGGAAGAGTAAAGGGCTCTCCCTTTCAATGAACACACGTACACATGCTCACCACATCCTCAGCAATATTATAAAATGCATTAGATTTTCTCTGGCTCTCATTTAATCTCTGTGCTCAGAACCTCCTTCCCATTTGCCACCATCCACCATCTTCTGCTTGCCTTTCCCATTTGTCTCATGCTGTCTCCTAAGGTGAGACCCCTCTAGGAAACACCCTAGGTACTGAACCATTTTCTCCCTGTCTCCCAAATTACATCCTGTGTTATTCATCCTCTATCCTACTTTATCAGAACCATGTTCCCTATTTCAGCTGAGTTGACACCAGTCCCCTCTCATCAGCTTCCATGTTGTGAATAGTACTATGGAAAGGCCCATATAGTGAGAAAATGAAGGTTACTGTTAACATACACGTGAATGAGTTTGGAAATATATTCTTTAGCTATAGTCATGCTTTCAGATGACTTCAGCCCTGTATGATAGCTTTACTAAATCTCATGAGGATCCAGAACCAGAAAAACCCAACTAAACCACTCTTCACTTCCTGACCCTCAGATATTGTGAGACAGCATATGTTTATTGTTTGAAGTTGGGAGAAATCTGTTGTTCAGCAACTGATAACTAATACGGCTTCCAAAATATCACCTACCTTAGACTATCTCCCCAGAGTGCCTAAAAGTCTCAAAGTAGGTACTTAAATCTCAAAGACATGTCAATGCACAAATGTTTTAGAACCTTTATTTATTTTGGGAGGGAGGTTGCCTCTGGTACATGAAGTCATTACTGGTACTTAACATTTCATATAAAATAAATTATCCAAAATATTTGTCACCTAAAATGCCTTACTAATAAGACTTAAGGAAATTCTTTGTTTTTAGTCTTATTTGTCTTATTTTAATTTTCTCTCTTTTTCTAGTTCATGATTATAAAAGTACTGTAAAAAATTTGGAAAATATAATACTTATCCAGAAGTGACCACTTTTATAAGGGTTAATAAAAGCCAGGTAGCAAGTAGCAGATAAGATCAAATGGGGGAACATTAACTGAAAAACAATTTTCCTGAATTAATAGTTTGTCTAGGATAGTGATTTCCAATCCATCAGATTAGATAACCCTTTTATTGTAACAATGATTTGCAATGTTCACTTTAACATTCCAAAATAAAATTCATAAATAATATAACTCTCATAAAACTAATTTTAAAAATTAACATGATGCCTTATGCATCATATAAAAGAGAAAGAAGAGGACAGTGATTCATAATGAAATAATATGCATTAATATATAAATATTTTGATATGACTACACTAGGAGACATTATAAAGGACTAAGATATCTACTGTGAATATGATAGCTTATATGCTGATTGGTTCAGATGTGTTGTATTGCTTTTTCAAACACTAAAAGCACTATGCATACCAGGAGATAGTGGCATGGCATCTTCAAAGTACTGAAAGAAAGATGTCAACCCAAAAGTCTATATCCAATGACAATATCTTTGGAAAAATGAAAGAGAAACAAAGATATCTTCAGACGAGGATGAAAGAATTCACGCCAGCAGACCTGCAGTACAAGAAATGTTAAAGGAATTCTTCAGGCAAACAGAGTACAGTAACCGACAGATACTTGAATGTATAAAAAAAAAAGTGATGAATACCAAAATGTTTTTTTTAATTGAACTAAATACCATGAGAACCACTGCCATCACTAACATAATTTTTCAAAATGGTGAATGTGACTTGATAAGACTGTATAGCCTTGCCTGACCTGTGGTGGCACAGTGGATAAAGCGTCAACCTGGAAACGCTGAGGTTGCCGGTTCAAAACCCTGGGCTTGCCTGGTCAAGGCACATATGGGAGTTGATGCTTCCTCCTCCTCCTCCTTCTCTCTCTCTCTCTCTCTCTCCTCTCTCTCCTCTCTCTCTCTTCCCTCTCTATAATGAATAAATAAAATCTTTTATAAAAAGACTGTATAGCCTTCAGAAAGTTATTTAACTTCTGCGTGCCTAGGTTTTCTTCATCTGTAAAATGGAAATAAGAATAGTATGTACTTTTAAGTTTGTTGTCAGGATTAAATAAGTTTATATATAATATACTTACAACAGTGCTTGGCACATAGTAGGCTAGATAAATGTTGGCTACTATTATTATTACAAAAGTTCTAAATAAGACATAAAATATTTGTTCAATAAACAATTTCATTTCTAAAATATTTAGCATTGAATTTTGCACTAGAACTATGCAAAACATACTTTGTTTACAAGTAAAATAGATTTAGATTCTAGGCTTGGATAATTTTAAATATCTATTACCTACCTGAACACCTTCACTGACATTATAAAGTCTTGTGGGACATGAATAGGACAATTCATTGTGTGAGAATGTCCTCCTCACTGCAAAACATCTAATAACCTTAACACTTTCTCTTACCTAGTTGCACCCTTGAATATTTGACAACTAAAACACCCTGAAAAAATTCCAAAACAACTCCTTCTAACAATATAATCCTATTGGGAATCCCAATCCAGGAGCAGGGTTGGGTACTATGTAACTTTCCCTAAAGGTTGTAGAAAAAACGGCTGGTTTATCAGAAGAAGAATTTGGCTATACTCCAAATGAAGTTCTCTCTCACCTGGCTTCAAGTACGTAAGAGCTATATGATATTGGGCTAGTGTCTTAATCTCCCTGTGCCTCAAATTCTCATTTGTAAACTGTGATTATAATTAGCTCCCATTTTACAGGGTTGTGGGAATTAAATGAGATAATATATGTACAGCACATAGCCAAGTACCTGGTTTAAATATACAGTAGTAGTTGTTACTGTTATTCTTGATAACTATATATATATAATAGTATGCTATTAGAGGAAAAAAGTTACCCCTTGTGGCTGAGATTATTGCCCACCGAATACTCTATGTACTCCCTTACATTTCCAAGCCTTCTTTGCAGTTAGGGTGTGACTATTTCTGGTCAATGAACTATGAGTAAAGTGATCTGTCATTTAGAGGGTAAGTAGGTAAAAGCTAGTGTGCTCTCACTTTGTCTTTATTGTCCACATCAGCTTTGCATTAAAGACAAATGAGCCTCTGATCAGTGCATCCCTATTTAGCAAATAAGGAAATTGAGGTCCAAAAATATCATACTTCCCCATGTATAAGATGCACTTTTTATCAAAAATTTGGGGTCAAAAAACTGGATGCATCTTATACAATGACTGTAGATTTTTTTTTACCTGCATTTCCTGCTTTTATGCACTTGTTTTGGCACTCATTATTTTTTTAATTGATTTTAATTTATTGTGTTTACATAGATTCTAGTGTTGCCCTGAATGCATCCCCCCTCCTCCGTATTCCCCTCAACATCTCCCTCGCCCCCCTACCCATAGCGCCCTCACTCCTTCCCTTCAGGTTTATCCCCTCCTATCATCCCCTTTCCCTCTGTCCTCTTTTTCTCTGGTCTCTTTAATCTCTCCTCTGTCTCAATTCCGTTCCTCAGTTCACATTGTTCACTGCATTCCTCAAATGAGTGAGGTCATATGATATTTTTCTTTTTCTGCCTGGCTTATTTCACTTAACATAATACTTTCCAGGTCCATCCATGTGGTTGCAAAAGGTAAGGTTTTCTTCTTTTTCATGGCCCCATAGTATTCCATTGTAAATATGTACCAAGCTTTTTTTTATTTATTTTTTTTATTTTTCTGAAGCTGGAAATGGGAAGAGACAGTCAGACAGACTCCCGCATGCGCCCGACCAGGATCCACCCGGCACGCCTACCAGGGGGCGATGCTCTGCCCCTCCGGGGCGTCGCTCTGTTGCGACCAGAGCCACTCTAGCACCTAGGGGAGAGGTCAAGGAGCCATCCCCAGCGCCCAGGCCATCTTTGCTCCAATGGAGCCTTGACTGAGGGAGGGGAAGGGAGAGACAGAGAGGAAGGAGAGGGAGAGGGGTGGAGAAGCAGATGGGCGCTTCTCCTGTGTGCCCTGGCCGGGAATCGAACCCGGGACTTCTGCACACCAGGCCGATGCTCTACCACTGAGCCAACCAGCCAGGGCCTGTACCAAAGCTTTTTAACCCACTTGTCCACTGACAGACATTGGGCTGCTTCCAGATCTTCACTATTGTGAACAATGCTGCCATAAACAAGGGGGTGAATTTCTCCTTTTGAAACAGTGCTATGGTGTTCGTGGGGAATATTCCTAAAAGTGGGATAGTTGGGTCAAAAGGCAGTTAGATTTTTAATTTTTTGAGGTATCTCCATACAGTTTTCCACAGTGGCTGCACCAGTCTGCATTCCCACCAGCAGTGCAGGAGGGTTTCCTTTTCTCCACATCCTCGCCAGCACTTATTCTGTGTTGTTTTGTTGATGAGCGCCATTCTGACTGGTGTGAGGTGATATTTCATTGTAGTTTTAATTTGCATTTCTCTAATGATTGGTGATGTTGAGCATTTTTTCATATGCCTATTGGCCATCTGTATGTCCTCTTTGGAGAAGTGTCTATTTCTTTTGCCCATTTTTTGATTGGATTGTTTATCTTTTTGGTGAATTTTACAAGTTCTTTACAAATTTTGGTTATTAACCCCTTATCAGATATATTGTCAAATACGTTCTCCCATTGTGTAGTTTGTCCTTTTATTATGTTCTTATTGTCTTTAGCTGTGCAGAAGCTTTTTAGTTTGGTATAGTCCCATTTGTTTATCCTGTCTTTTATTTCACTTGCCCGTGGAGATAAATCAGCAAATACATTGCTGCGAGAGATGTCAAAGAGCTTACTGCCTATGTTTTCTTCTAAGATGCTTATGATTTCATGGCTTACATTTAAGTCTTATCCATTTTGAGTTTATTTTTGTGAATGGTGTAAGTTGATGGTCTGGTTTCGTTTTTTTTGCAAGTAGTTGTCCAATTTTCCCAACACCATTTGTTGAAGAGGCTGTCTTTACTCCATTGTATGCTCTTACCTCCTTTGTCAAATATTAATTGTCCATAAAGGTGTGGGCTTATTTTCGAGTTCTCTGCTCAGTTCCATTTATCTATATATATGTCTGGTCTTATGCCAGTACCAAGCTGTTTTGAATACAATGACCTTGTAGTATAGCTTGATATTAAGAAGTGTGATGCCTCCCACTTTATTGTTCCTTTTCAAGATTGCTGAGGCTATTCTTGTTTTTTGTTGTTTGTTTGTTTTTTATTTTTTTGGTTCCATATAAATTTTTGGAATATGTGTTCTATATCTTTGAAATATGTCATTGGTATTTTAATTGGTATTGCATTGAATATATAAATTGCTTTGGGTAATATAGACATTTTAATGATTTTATTCTTCCTAACCATGAGCACAGTATATGCTTCCACTTGTTTGTATCTTCCTTGATACTTTTTATCAATGTTTTATAATTTTCCAAGTACAAGTCTTTAATCTCCTTGGTTAAATTTACTCCTAGGTACCTTATTTTTTTGCTTGCAGTAGTGAAGGAGATTGTTTCCTTACTTTCTCTTTCTGACAGTTCATTGTTGGTGTATAAAAATGCCTCTAATTTCTGAGTATTAATTTCATATCCTGCCACCTTGCTGAATTCATTTACCAGGTCCAGAAGTTTTTTGACTGAGACGTTAAGATTTTCTATATACAATATCATATCTTCTACAAATAATAATATTTTACTCCATCTTTTCCAATTTGGATGCCTTTTATTTCTTCTTTTTGTCTGATTGCTGTGGCTAGGAATTCCAAAACTATGTTGAATAAGAGCAATGAAAGGAGGCACCCCAGCCCTGTTCCTGATTTTAAGGAAATTGCTTTTAATTTTTGCCCATTGGGTATGATGTTGCCTGTGGCTTTTTCATACATGGCTGTTATCATGTTGAGATATGTTCCCTGTATTCCCACTTTGCTGAGAGTTTTGATCATAAATTAATGCTACATATTTTTTTAAGTTTATTTTTATTTTTTTTCTTTACAGAGACAGAGAGAGAGATTCAGAGAGAGGGATAGGTAGGGACAGACAGGAACAGAGAGAGATGAGAAGCAGCAATCATCAGGTTTTTGTTGCGACACCTTAGTTGTTCATTGATTGCTTTCTCATATGTGCCTTGACTGCAGGCCTTCAGCAGACTGAGTAACCCTTTGCTCGAGCCAGCGACCTTGGGTCTAAGCTGGTGAGCATTTTTTATTTTTTGCTCAAGCCAGATGAGCCCGCGCTCAAGCTGGCAACCTCGGGGTCTCGAACCTGGGTCCTCTGCATCCCAGTCCAACGCTCTATCCACTGCGCCACCACCTGGTCAGGCTAACGCTACATATTATCAAATGCTTTTTCTGCATCTATTGAAAGTATCATGTGGTTTTTCTACTTCCTTTTGTTTATGTGATGAATCACGTTGATTGATTTGTGATTTGTGAATATTGTATCAGCCATGCTTCCCCAGAATAAATCCATTTGATCATGGTGTACGATTGTTTTTATATATTGCTGGATCATGTTTGCTAATATTTTGTTGAGGATTTTAGCATCTAAATTCATCAGGGATATTGGCCTATAATTTTCTTTCTTTGTGTTGTCTTTGCCTGGTTTTGGAATCAGATTTATGCTCGCCTCATATAAAGGAGCTTGGAAGTCTTCATTCCTCTTGATATTTTGAAATATCTTGAGAAGAATAGGAGTTAGTTCTTTGAATATTTGGTAAAATTCACCTGTAAAGCTATCTGGCTCAGGGGTTTTGTTTGTTGGGAGTTTTTTGATAACTGTTTCGATCTCATTTGTTGTAATCGGTCTATTTAGGCTTTCTGATTCTTCCAGATTAATTTTTTAAAGATTATATGTTTCAAGAAATTTGTCCATTTCATCTAGGTTGTCTAATTTTTTAGCATACAATTCTTCATAGTATTTTCTTAGAATCCTATGTATTTCTGTTGTGTCAGTTGTTACTTCTCCACTCTCATTTCTAATTTTATTTATTTGAGTCCTCTCTATTTTTTTTCTTGGTGAGTCTGGTTAAAGGTTTATCAATCTTGTTTACCTTTTCAAAAAACCAGCTCCTGGTTTCACTGAACCTCTGTATTTTTTCTTTAGCCTCTATGTCATTTATTTCCAGTCTGATCTTTATTATTTCCTTCCTTCTACTACCTCTGCGCTTTACTTGCTGTTCTTTTAGATGCAGGGTTAAGTTGTTTATTTAAGCTTTTTCTAGATTCTTAAGGTATGTTTGTAATGCTATGAACTTCCCTCTCAGTACTACTTTTGCTGTGTCCCATAAATTTTGAGTTGTTATATGCTCATTATCATTCGTTTCTAGAAACTTTTTTATTTCTTCTTTGATCTCATTGTTAACCCATTCATTATTAAATAACATACTATTTAGTTTCCATGTGTTTGAGTATTTTTCAGTTTTTCTGTTGTGGTTGATTTATAGTTTCATGTCATTGTGATCAGAGAAAATGCTTGATATAATTTCAATCTTCTGAAATTTGTTGAGACCACTTTTATGCCCAAAGATGTGGTCTATCCTAGAGAATGTACAATAACCACTTTGAAAGAATGTATATTCTGCTGCTTTAGGGTGAAAGGTTCAGAAGATATGTATTAAATCGAGTTGGTCTAGTGTGTCCTTTAAGTCTGCTGTTTCTTTGTTAATTTTCTTTCTTGAGGATCTAGCTAGTGATGTTAGTGGGGTATTGAAATCTCCTACTATTATAGTACTGCTGTTGATCTCACCCTTTATATCAATCAAAAGCTGCCTTATATATTTAGGTGCTCTTATATTAGGTGCATAGATATTTATAATGGTTATATCTTCCTGTTGTATTGCTCCCTTTATCATTATATAGTGCCCTTCTTTATCTCTCACTATAGCCTTGGTTTTAAAGTCCATTTTGTCTGATATAAATATTGCTACTCTAGCTTTTTTTCATTTCCTTTTGCGTGAAATATTTTTTTCCATCCTTTACCTTCATTCTATGTTCATCTTTTGTTTTGAGGTTTGTCTCTTGCAGACAGCATATGTATGGGCCCTGTTTTCTTATCCAAGCAGCTACCTTATGTCTTCTCATTAGATCATTTAATGCATTTACATTTAAGGTTATTACAGCTAGTACTCGACTTAGGACAATTGGTTACGACATACCGGTAGTAACACAATTTGGTTGTAATTTGAGTAGGCTATATGTACAGTACTGTGAAATGATGTTACAAAAATCTTTAAGTCATATTTTATCATAATTTTCTTTCATTATTGTTATATATCATAATTTTCTTTGCTCATTTTATGCCATTTGTATCATCTCTACACCACTTTGTTTCTTATTTTTACATTCGTCAGGTTTAAGTAAAACACTGCATTACCAGTACAACTGGTTTAATATTTGCAAAGACAATTTCCCTTGGTAGATAGATATCTTAGGAGGGATTTGATGAAAAATATGCAAGGCAAAAAACACAATTTGCTGTACCAAGTCTGGGATAACAGTTGAAATGGTGCATGCGGTGATGGTAGTGCTGCCAGAAGCTGGTCCACATTGTTGGATGCCCAGCTGGGCAATGCTTGCACTGCCAGACGCAGAGCAGTCATGGCTAGCAATTGTGGTCATAAAGTCAAATAGTCGTAAGATGCATAGGTCATAAGTTCATCAATATTTTCAATATTTGTATTAATATGTAGTTGTTTCTTGCTATTTTATTCTTTAAAGCTGTATTCGTCTTTTGTTATATTCTTTTTCCCCTTTGATCTGTTTACAACAGGCCCCTTAACATTCCTTGCACATTGGTTTGGCTGTAATAATTTCTTCTGGGTTTTTTTTTTGTTTGTTTCTTTGTTTGTTTGTTTGTTTTATCTGGGAAGCTTTTTATTTTTCCTTCAATTTTAAACAATAGCATTGCTGGATAAAATAGTCTTGGTTGTAAGGTCTTGTTCTGCATTACTTTGAATATTTCTTGCCATTCCCTTCTGTCCTCAAGTGTTTCTGTTGAGAAGTCAGATGTCATCCTTATGGTGGCTCCTTTGTAGGTGATAACCTTTTTTCCCTAGCAGCTTTTAATATTTTCTTTTTATGTCTTAAGTTTGGTATTTTAAATATGTCTTGGTGTAGATTTCTTTGTGTTTCTCTTTAATGGAATTCTCTGTGCTTCTTGACTTGTGTGACTTTTTCCTGCATCAATTTAGGGATGTTTTCAGGTATGATTTGATTGTACAAAGTCTCTATCCCTTGTTCTTTCTCTTCTTCTTCAGGGACCCCTATGATGCAGATATTATTTCTCTTCATGTTGTCACAGAGCTCTCTTAGAGTTTCTTCAGACTTTTTGAGTCTCTTTTCTTTTTGCTGCTCTGCTTCTGTGCCTTTGTTTATCTTATTCTCTTACTTGCTGATTCGATCCTCAGCTTCATCCATCCTGCTTTTAATTCCTTCCATTGTGGTCTTTATTTCTAATATTGTATTTGTCATTTCTGACTGATTCTTTTTTATTATTTCAATGTCCTTTTTTATACTTGCGATTTCTTTATTTAGGTGTTTGTTATGTCCATCTGTTGTTCTAAGATCTTTGAGCATCCTAAAAATCATTATTTTAAACTCTTCATCCAGTAATTTGGTTATATGTGACTCATTCAAATCCTTTTCTGGGGATTTCTCTTGATTCATTTGGGTTGCATCTCTGCCTTCCCATTTTGTCTGTGTATAAGAAGGGTATGGCCACTGGAGTCCAATGGGTGTGTTCTCTGTGTTCCCTCAGTGTGGTCTGTCTACAGGCCTGCCACCCCCTCTGCCACTGCATTGGGCGTTTGAGTATGGGTATTGCCAGTTCTGGCCTACTGCGGTAGTCACTGAGCTTTCCACTTCTCATCCACAGGAGGGGCTCTGTTCATGTGTCCGGTCTATAAGCTTGGGCCCTGCGGGTTGGGTTGTGTGCCATGCCCAGGCCACAAGCCTTGGCACCACAGGCAGGGCTGCACACATATGATTCAGCAGCAGGTCTCCGCCTGTTCCCCAGCTTTCACCTCACCCCCATGAAGTGGCCATACTTCCTGGCTCTGTGCACCGGGTGGGGTTGCGTGCCTGTGCATTTCCCTACCTTTCCCCTGTAGGCGGGATTGCAGGCAGGATCACTCTTGCTCACCCGGACCGCAGCCAAGTTGGACCACTTCCGTGCACCCTTTCCGCCCTTGCTGGGCAAGACTGAGCTCACATCAGGCTTCAGTTGTGGCTGGCCCGGCTTCTGCCCCCGCCGACAGGACCATGCCACTAGCCCTCCAGAAAGCCCTCAGCAGTGTGCTTGGGAGCGTTGCTGCTCAGACCTCAGCACTCAATACTATATTCCTGAAGGCTCCCTCTTTCTAAGTGACTCTGCTCTGAGTGCTGCAGGAGAGCTTGTTTGGCTGGTGTCTTGCTTTCCTTTGCTGATATTGCTGGGTTTAGGGGAAATATTCACTTCAGATTTGGGGGGTGACTCAGCCCAGTGGTTAGGGTGGCTGTCCCTAAAAGTGTTTCTCCTTGTGCCTCCTAGATTACATTCTCTTCCTGCTACTCTGGTCCTTTCAACTCTCCCAGTTTCCCAGAGTCCAGGGTTAGTGGTTGTGAAAGAGGTTTTCTGCTCAGCCCCTTTAAGAAGAATCCTGGGTTTGAGAAATCTGTCTCTTTCTCACAAACAGTATCCTGACTTGTTTTGCAGCTAAACACTGTCCATACACTTCTTCTAGGCTCTGGGGCTGCAGGCTGGGGCTTTGTTCCTGGTGCCCAGGACCCTCCCATCTCCACTCAACTCACTTCCCACCACGCGAGTCCCTCCAAACTGCTATTTGCTCCTGGGAGCTGGGCAACCTTCTCTGTGTTTCCTCTTTTCCTACCAGTCTCAGTGTGGCTTTTTCAGTGTTCCTTGGTTAAAGAGTCCTTTTAGTTTAGTCCAAAATTGGTTTTTCCAGATGATGGTTCTTAAAATTAAGTTGTAATCCACTTTGATTCTGGGAGGTAGAAGTTGGTATGTCCGCCTACTCTATCACCATTTTGCCGCTCCTGCACTCATTTTTGAAGACAGTGATTCGTCATCAGACACAGATGAGGACAAGCTTATGGATGGGAGTTTTGACAGTGATGAGGAGTTGTATGAATTTTATAATGAATAAAACTTGAGTTCAATAACTTTAGGTAATGCATTTTTTTAAATTTTGGGCCCCAAAATTAAGGTGCATTTTATACATGGGATCATCTTATACATGGGGAAATATGGTAAATCTAAAATCAAATTGACTTTCATATGCAGTGAGATTCAGTCTCATGTATGTTGTATAATAGGTTTATGTTTTCAAATTCACCACTGTATGTAAAATTCCTCATAAAAATGTACCTAATAGGCAGAGGAAAATAGAACCCTGTTGAGACAAAGGTGGTTGGTAAGGCAACTGGCTAGGCAACTTTCTCCCATAGTCCAGCCTTAACTGGGGAATTCAATTTCATGTCTTAGCAAAATGACAAACTTGTCCACCATGGACCTGAAATGTTATTCTTAAAGATTCAAGACAGAAAATTATAAAATTGTGTATGTTAGGGATCTACTATGCACAAGTCTCAGAATGTTAGAAATGATAGTGGCTGTTAAAGATCATGTCATTCAATGCCTACACTTTACACACAAGGACACCGAGGTCAAAGAAAGAGGGAAAGGATGAAGCTAAGATGATCAAGCTAGATAAAGGTCCTGGAATAATAAACACGGCCCCCTACCTCTTAGATCAGTAATCTTTGTGCTAATGTCCACTATTTCTAACATATGATAATTTAAATACACATAGTTTTGTTTCCCCTTTCTTTGGTATGGGACCATAAGTA
This sequence comes from Saccopteryx bilineata, assembly GCF_036850765.1. Classification (NCBI taxonomy): domain Eukaryota; kingdom Metazoa; phylum Chordata; class Mammalia; order Chiroptera; family Emballonuridae; genus Saccopteryx; species Saccopteryx bilineata. The sequence goes on along the minus strand of NC_089502.1, from coordinate 61,896,292 downwards.
GTTGAAACAGTACATCAAAATGAGAAGAGAAAAAAGGTCTAGATTTCACTGAAACACTGGAAAAGTTACTTAAAGGGGTATCCATCTGTCCGAGACAGGAACACTAACACACAAAGTCCCAATTGAAAATCTTCTGGAATCATTCATTGCCAGAAGACATCTGTGCTATCCATGAAGACAATGCATTTGAAATTCTTTTTCCCCAGGATAGGATTGTACAGAAGAATCTACCCTCATTCCCATTAACTTCTGAATTGAGTGACTGGCAATAAAGTAGTGTTAGATAAGGGTCAGGAGTGTGGCTTGTTAATGTATTGTAAGGACACCAATTGGTTTGTAAAATGAATGGTCCCAACCTGTGTCTGGCCTTCTTAAGCCTTAGTGCTGACCAGCTGATCAACTCAGACTGACCCTGTCATCTCCAGAAGCAGTGGGGACCAAAGGCTTTCATTTATCCTTGAAGAGCTTGCACTTCCACCCAAATATCTTTTCACCTACTTCAGTCTCTCCATGTTTAGTCACAGGGTCATTCAGAGAAGAAAACACAATTGAAATAAAATTTGCCTTGATCTCAAACTCCATTTCTGTGCAAATTCTCTTAATTTGTTCCTTCCAGTCCCACTGCCAGATTGTGAACTAGTAAATCTCAGCATGCAGCTGAAGGCCAAATGGGCACAGCTGCCCTGTGTAGGCCTTGTAAACAACATTTGTCACGTGTTACAAACCAGGGGCTTAAATTACAGCTGAGTAGGTTCCATTTATTAAAAATAGTTTTAAAAATATATTCTATTAACTCTGATATGATCTACACTTAGAAATGGAATCTTTTCTTTCCTTGGTAGGAGAGAGGCAGTGGGTAGACAAGGCCTAGTGCATGCACCTGCCAAAATACCTGTATCACCATTATGCAGAGTGCTGACAAGGCAAAATGTGGTGCACACCCAAGTGAATTTTTTCAGGTTTTCCAGTTGTTAGTGGCTTAGTGAAATCATTAGTGAATTCCCTCAAGACCCAAAATGCATATCATCTAGACCTGCTGATTGGTATATATTTCAAGTTTGTTCTCTTACCTGAATTTTATGAATTGCTATTGCTCAGATTTTTATTATTGCCTAAACGTCTCTTTCTGTTCTTTCCCAAGGATTATTTTAGTTGCATATATAATTATATATACATATATATAGATACATATATATGTATATATATGTGTGTGTGGTTGAGTGTTGTGATTGTGTCTGCGGATATAGCCACTTTTTGAAGAGTTTTTATTTATAGATTTGATCTCCCTCAAGCATAAATACCTTAAACAAGACTTTAACAACTAAGTAATTTGTTCCATACTTCCATGCCCCTATTTTCTTGTTTCAATCTGTTCCCCCTTCACTGGTCTTTGAGGTTTGGAGAAATGGCAATTTGAGGGTAAGGAGTGCTTTGCAGCAGTAGTTCTCAAACTTCAGCATGCATTAGAATCCCCTGGAGGTCTTGTTAAAACATAGATTGCTAAGCATACTTCAGTCTGATTCAGTAGGTCTAATGGGAGGAAAGTTCTGAGAGTTTGCATTGCTAACAAATTCCCAAGTGATACTGATGCTGCTCTGGGACCACTCTTTGAGAAGCACTCCTTTGGGACTCTGGTGAAAAGTGTTGGAAAATTGCTAATGTAAACTGGCCTGACTCATCTGAGTTTGAGTCTGAGTCTGACTCCATAAAGCCAAAATGGATCTTGGGGCATAAAGCAAGAGAAAAAGAAAACTTATGTTTTCATGTGTCAAGTATGAGAAAAAGAACTGTATAATTTTATCCCACCCTTCTCCTACAACCATGCAAGTATGCACAAAATGGAGTAACCCACACTTATTGTGAGAAATAAGGGAAGAAATATAGAATAACATATACTACTTAGCCTATCCATGCTTGCTGAACATTTATCTTCAGACTATGACTAATAAAAAAAACAAAATGATGAGCTTATCATTCACCTCGGCCCTAGACAACCTTAATGTTGTAGGTCTCAAACTTTAGTATGAGAATTTAGATTGGAGGGGTCCTCATCAAACCTTCCTGATATGAACCCTAGGGGCACTGGCTCAGGAACTCATGCTTTTAACAAGTAATTCTGGTGCAAATGGCATAAGTACCACACTTCAAAAAGCATTAACCTAGCCTGACCACGCATTGGCACAGTGGATAGAGTGTCAACCCTGGATGCTGAGGACCCGGGTTTGAAACTCTGAGGTCGCCTGCTTGATCAGGGGCTCATACAGCTTGAGCATGGGCTCTCCAGCTTGAGCACAAGGTCACTGGCTAGAGTGTGGAATCAAAGAAATGATCCTTTGGCTTAAGTCCAAAGGTCGCTGGCTTGAAGCCCAAGGTCACTGACTTGAGCAAGGGGTCACTGGCTTGGCTGGAGTCCCCCAGTCAAGGCACATATGAGAAAGCAATCAATGAACAACCAAGATTCTGCAACTAGAAGTTGAAGCTTCTCATCTCCCTTCATGTGTCTGTCTGTCTCTCTTTTAAATAAATAAATAAATAAATAAATAAATAAAAATAAAAAGCTTTTTTATTCTAATAGTAAAAAGGTAGGACATAGGAAAGATGATAGAATAATGCTTAATTTTCTAAAAAAGATCTGGAGTCAAAAGTCACTTCACAAAGTTCAGGCAACATACTTGGGGTTAACAAATGAATGGAATGGTCAATGAAATTTGCTCCTGCAAATGGCATTTAAGATTTTTGGAAATGTAAATATGGATTTATTTAATAAAGAAACTATCTCCAGCACTGAACTCATTCGTCTGCACTTAGAAAAAGAATCTTGACAACTGATTGAATTATGCAATGCTTTTATATATTTACACATTTTCTCACTGCATCTTCATAGCACCTCTGTGAACTCACCTTGCCCCATTTGAAAGAGTAATAAATATAAACCTAGATACTACTTTGCCTCTGGTCACACAAGTTAAGACTGAGCAAAGATTAGAACTCGAGCCTCAGGACTGTCCAGAGACCCCTCCTTTGTGCCAGGCTGAAGTTGCAGGAAGAGATAACTGAAAAAAATATACTTCAGTGTATACCAGCTTGGTATCATTTTTGGTAGTACACCATGTTTTTGTGCTGGAAGCTCATAAAACATCATGCTAGTTAGCAAGAACCAGAATAAACAAGCAGATTGCCTCCTCACTTAGATGTGTTTTCCCTTCTGGGATATTCTTCAAAATCCTCTAAGATTGCATCACAGGAAAGGGAGGAAGCAGGAGAGGCACCATCCAGGCCCCTTAGTTTCAGAACTTTTTGAATTATCACTGTTTCAATAATACAACAGAAGACTGCTCTGCTAGAAGCTTTTTTAAAAGTAATTTTGGGGAGATTAGCATAATCTGGTGTTCCTTTGCCATCTGCAAATGGCATTTACCTGAATCAGCTGTCCCTAATTATTAGACATCATCATGTATCTAGTATGACCCCATCTGTCTATAAAATGAATGGCTTTTGCTAAGTTAAAAAAAATCAGTGAGTAAAGATAAATCAATAAGGGCCATGTTCAAAGAGTTGGGATACAATTGCTCTATAGTTGGTTGGAACATGCAGCACCCTTTAAATTTAAAGACGATGATACAAAGTCCTGGTCTTAAAGACCACCCAACAAAATGAATTAGAAGGCACAAAAGCACTGACCAGAAGAATAGATTTGTATAAATATCAAGTGTTGGCTGGAGCTTCTAAATCTAACTAAAACCCTCCTATCCTACTGACCAGGTCAAAAGTCATATATTTCATCCCACCTGACCACCTGATTTCTAAATCACATTAGAGGTGAAAAAGAATCCTTATTCTCCCATTTCCTACCTACTTATTAGAAGAAGATAGACATTTTGGAATGGATGTTTATTGACTTGCTTTTTGTGTAACCTATTAGCATTTCAATTTGTCAGAATACTAGTTGTTCTGTAGCAGTTGGCAGGGAGGAGCTATAAATAAATAGAGCTGTGAGAGTACAGCCCACTGTTAGCATGGCTTGCAAGCTATCGCAATATAAAAACACACACAGAAGTTTACCGTATTACTTCAGTGTTTCAGTAGCTCGCCTCTGCCCAAGGTTAGAATGAAATACCTTGGGCACTTGACACTTCACCTTACATTTCTTCCAGCTCTTGTTGTTTTGTTTTGTTTTCTCTACTGCAAGGAGCAGGAGAGATGAACCGCACTTAATAGGATACAGAGAGTTTTCATGAAAATAAGGGTGCAACAGACACTATTTTTTTCCTTATTGTAAAATAGTGCTCAGAAGACAGAGCAAAGCAACACGTAAGTAACAAACTTTCATCAGAACCCAATCTTTTAAAGCCAATAATTATTTTACCTTTTAAAATACACAAGTAAAACAACAGGTCAAATCATGATTTTCATCTTCCCTGAAATACCTCTAATCTCTCTCTGGGCAAACAGTTCTTCACAAACCAACATCAGACATTCTATTCACTTGTGTATCCCCACTTCCACCATATATTTCCATGAAATATCCATGTGCAACTATCCTGCCTAGAATTCATGTGGTCTACAGTCTCCAATTTGCTTTGATTTTGAACACAAATCGCAGTGGTCTTTTCTAATAGTTGTGCTACCAGGGTGCAGGGAAGGTGTTGTTGGAGAAGTGTATAACTGTTCTGGATCAATTTGGGGAGGAAAGGCCACTCTGTATTGCCTTTTCTTCCTTTATTTTTTACTTCCAGCTTGCCCTTTCTTCCCTCCTAGCAGGTACTGTCAGTTTTTGAAAGACATAAAAGAAATGAGAAAGCCAATTTTTTTCTGTTTCCCCCTTAATGTCTCAAGTCTTACGTGCAAATTGGGACTTGCTAAACTTCTGTATTTCTCCTAGAATAAATGAATTTGGGTTGACATTCCAAGATCAGATCACGTGATAGTGACCCTCTAGCTTGTACAACAGGAGTACCGTTGTTGCAAACAATAAAATAAATAATCATTCATTGATGACTGTTACAAAGCCCTACATGTTCCTTCTCACTTTATCATCACTACTGACTATTAGTATCTGCATTTTATAGTTTTGGAAACTAAGGTATTGAGAAGTTGCTAACTTCTAGTAATAGAATTGAGAGTTAAAACCAGATACATATTACTCCAAAGCCTGTGCTTTTGATCACTACATTTTACTGCAACTCATAGATCAACTCTGCCAAGAGGTAAATATATATATATATATATTTAAAATATAAAATAGCTTAAAATTATTCTTTTACCTTTTTGAATACTTAACTAACACCTTAGTCTGCCTGAGGCAAACATTTGGGGAGAGGGTAGGAGTGCATGGCAGAGACATTAGCATTTATGACAGAAAAAGAAGAAATGAAAAGAAAGAAAGCAATATTTGTTTCTGACATACAAAATAGAATCATGCAGTAGGGCAATAGCCCTATAAGCTAGACTTTTGTCCTGTGACAATAACAATAGCATAATTGATAAAAATTGTGTAATTTTTACTACTGCCAAATTGAATCTATTCTTTTCCACTTATTGCTAGGAATTATATATATATGTACACATATAAGTTACATGAAATTCTATGTAAATGTATATACACATATGTCTCCAAATTCCTTTATCTTCTACTTTAGCATATCAAGGGTTAAGTTTTAAGGATCAAGATAGATCATAGAATGACCCAGATAAATAATCCTATTTCCTTGTGACAGCTAGGTCAACTCTATGATAGAAGGATAAAATCTAGTAGAAGTAAAAGTACATTTCCACCTTTCTAGTCCTGAGAAATGTGAGGAGAACAAGGTAAAGAGAAATACAGGAAAGAGACAAGAGGCTACAGGGAGAATCACAGTAAGATACGTAAAGGCTAACACTAGTCTGCAATTAAAACTATGACAGAAAGCTACTTCACAGAGTCCCCTATAACTTCCACTCCAGGCCAGCTACATCAAAATATCTTTGGCCAGGCATGGAGAGCCCTGAAATTGAGTTTTCCCCAACTGCACTCAATTTCCATGAGAAATGGACACTGAGAGGAGAGACATTGGGTCTGTCTTAAGAATCACTGTGGCAAAGAAATGAGTCCACTCCAGAGACTGGCAAGTGAGCTAGATGGAAGACCTGGCAGAGACTCGAAGCCTATAAACAACGGGGGCTGAAAGGAAGCAGAGGCAACCAGGACATATTTCCAGGCTCTGATCAAACCAACAAAAGAAAATCAAATCACAATGGATGAAAGTATAACCTTTAGCTCAGTGCTGGCCAACCTGGTCCCTACCGCCCACTAGTGGGCATTCCAGCTCTCATGGTGGGTGGTAGCTGAGCAACCAATGTATAAATAAAAAGATAGATTTAACTATAGTAAGTTGTTTTATAAAGATTTATTCTGCCAAACAGTGAAAATCTGACATAAAGTACTTGGTAAGTAATTATTATTATATGCTTTAACTTGCTGTAACTCTGCTTTATAAATTTCATAAAGTAAAGTTACTTCCCTACTTTATAATTTATAATCACCATTACTTTGGAAATGCTGGGCGGTTAGAAAATATTACTACTAAAAAGTGTGCGGTAGGTAAAAAAAGGTTGACTACCACTGCTTTAGCTGTAAGTGCCAGTAGAGCAAGCAACAAATAGGAGACAAAGGACATCAGTCTGCCACCAGAACCAGAGCACAATCCAAAGGCTACATGGATCCAAGAGCCTCCATTTCTCCTTCATATGAAGAGATTCTACAAGCCCTAGCTTCTTTTTTTAAATTTTTATTAATTTTAATGGGGTGAAATCAATAAATCAGGGTACATATATTGAAAGAAAACATGTCTAGGTTATCTTGTCATTCAATTATGTTGCATACTCATCATCCAAAGTCAAATTGTCTTCTGTCACCTTCTATCTGGTTTTCTTTGTGCCCCTCCCCCTACCCCTTCCCCTCCCCCTCCTTCTCCTTCCCTCCCCCCCCATAACCACCATACTCTTGTCCTAGTCTTTTTATCTAATTTTTATGTCCCACCTATGTATGGAATCATGCAGTTTTTAGTTTTTTTCCAATTTACTTATTTCACTCCATATAATGTTATCAAGATCCAACCATAAATGATCCGATGTCATCATTTCTTATGGCTGAGTAGTGTTCCATAGTGTATATGTGCCACATCTTCTTTATCTAGTCTTCTATTGAAGGGCTTTTTGGTTGTTTCCATGTCTTGGCCACTGTGAATAATGCTGCAATGAACACGGGGCTACATGTGTACTTATGTATCAGTGTCTCTGAGTTTTGGGGGTATATACCCAGTAGAGAGATTGCTGGGTCATAAGGTAGTTCTATTTTCAGTTTTTTGAGGAAACACCATACTTTCTTCCATAATTGTTGTACCACTTTACATTCCCACCAAGAGTGAATGAGGGTTCCTTTTTCTCCACAACCTCACCAACACTTGTTATTACCTGTCTTATTGATAATAGCTAATCTAAAAGGTGTGAGGTGGTATCTCATTGCAGTTTTGATTTGCATTTCTCTAATAACTAATGAAGATGAGCAACTTTTCATATATCTGTTGGCCATTTGTATTTCTTCCTGGGAGAAGTGTCTGTTCATGTCCTCTTCCCATTTTTTTTATTGGATTGTTTATTTGTTTTTTGTTGAGTTTTATGAGTTCTTTGTATATTTTGGATATTAGGCCCTTATCTGAGCTGTTGTTTGAAAATATCATTTCCAATTTAGTTGGCTGTCTGTTTATTCTGTTGTCAGTTTCTCTTGCTTTGCAAAAACTTCTTAGTCTGATGTAGTCCCATTCATTTATGTTTGCCTTCAATTCTCTTGCCTTTGGAGTCAAATTCATAAAATGATCTTTAAAACGAAGGTCCATGAGTTTAGTACCTATGTCTTCTTCTATGTACTTTATTTTTTTTCAGGTCTTTGATCCATTTTGAATTAATTTTAGTACAAGGGAACAAACTAGTCAAGTTTCATTCTTTTGCATGTGGCTTTCCAGTTTTCCCAGCACCATTTGTTGAAGAGGCTTTCTTTTCTCCATTGTGTGTTGTTGGACCCTTTGTCGAAAATTATTTGACCATATATATGTGGTTTTATTTTTGGACTTTCTATTCTGTTCAATTGGTCTGAGTGTCTATTTTCTGCCAATATCATGCTGTTTTCATTGTCGTGGCTCTATAGTATAATTGGAAGTCAGGTATTGTAATGTCCCCAGCTTCATTCTTTTTCCTTAGGATTGCTTTGGCTATTTGGGGGTTTTTATAGTCCATATAAATCTGATGATTTTTTGTTCCATTTCTTTAAAAAATGTCATTGGAATTTTGATGGGAATTGCATTAGATTTGTATATTGCCTTGGGTAATATGGTCTTTTGATTATATTTATATTTCCTGTTCAAGAACAAGAAATATTTCTCCATTTCATTGTATCTTTTTTGATTTCCCTTAACAATGCTTTGTAGTATTCGTTATATACTGTAGGTCCTTTACATTCTTTGTTATGTTTATTCCTAGGTATTTTATTTTTTTTGTTGCAATTGTGAAGAAGATTATTTTTTTGAGTATGTTTTCTAATGTTTTGTTGTTGGCATATAGAAAGGCTATGGACTTTTGTATATTAATTTTGTATCCTGCGACCTTACTGTATTGGCTTATTGTTTCTAGTAATCTTTTTGTGGAGTCTTTGGGATTTTCGATGTATAGGATCATATCATCTGCAAAAAGTGATACCTTTACTTCTTCTTTTCCAATATGAATGCCTTTTATTTCTTTATCTTGTCTGATTGCTTGGGCTAGAACTTCTAGCACCACGTTAAATAAGAGTGGAAAGAGTGGACAACCCTGTCTTATTCCTGATTTAAGGGGGAAAGTCCTCAGTTTTATACCATTTAATATGATGTTAGCTGATGGTTTGTCCTATATGGCCTTTATCGTGTTGAGATATTTTCCTTCTATACCCATTTTGTTGAGTATTTTAAACATAAAGTTGTGTTGTATTTTATTGAATGCCTTTTCTGCATCTATTGATAAGATCATGTGGTTTTTGTTATTTGTTTTGTTGATATGGTGTATTATGTTAACTGTTTTACGTATGTTGAACCATCCTTGAGATTCTGGGATGAATCCCACTTGATCATGATGTATTATTTTTTAATATGTTGTTGTATTTGATTTGCTAGTATTTTGTTTAGTATTTTAGCATCTGTATTAATTAGAGATATTGGCCTGTAGTTTTCTTTTTTCATGCCGTCCTTGCCTGGTTTTGGTATGAGGGTTATGTTGGCCTCATAAAATGTACTTGGAAATATTGCTTCTTCTTCAATTTTTTGGAAGACTTTGAGTAGAATGAGCTAAGTCTTCTTTGAGTATTTGATAGAATTTACTAGTATAACTATCTGGGCCTGGACTTTTATTTTGGGGGAGGTTTTTAATAGTTTTTTCTATTTCTTCCCTGCTAATTGGTCTGTTTAGGCTTTCTGCTTCTTCATGACTCAGTCTAGGAAGGTTGTATTGTTCTAAGGATTTATCCATTTCTTCTAGATTGTTGAATTTGGTGGCATATAGTTTTTCGTAGTGTTCTACAATAATTCTTTGTATATCTATGTCTGTGGTGATTTCTCCTCTTTCATTTTGGATTTTGTTTATATGAGTCCTTTCTCTTTTTTCCTTGGTGAGTCTTGCCAAAGGTTTGTCAATTTTGTTGATCTTTTCAAAGAACCAGCTCCTTGTTTTATTGATTTTTTCTATAGTTTTTCCGTTCTCTATTTCATTTATTTCTGCTCTGATTTTTATTATTTCCTTTCTTCGGCTGGTTTTGGGTTGTCTTTGTTCTTCTTTTTCTAGTTCTTTAAGGTGTGAAGTTAAGTGGTTTACTTGGGCTCTCTCTTGTATGTTCATATAGGCCTGAAGTGTATGAACTTCCCTCTTATTAGTGCTTTTGCTGCATCCCAGAGATTCTGATATGTCGTATTGTCATTTCATTTGTCTGTATACATCTTTTGATCTCTGTGCTTATTTCTTCTTTGAGCCGTTCATTTTTTTAAAAGTATGTTGTTTAATTTCCACATTCTGAGGGTTTTTCCCTCTTTTTTGCAGTTGAATTCTAGTTTCAAGGCTTTATGATCGGAAAATATGCTTAGTACAATTTTAATTTTTCTGAATTTGCTAATGTTATTTTTGTGGCCTATCACAAAATTCTTGAGAATGTTCCATGTACACTAGAGAAAAATGTATACTCTGTCACTTTGGGATAAAATGTCCTGTAGATATCTATCATATCTAATTGCTCTAGTGTTTTGTTTAAGGCCAATATATCTTTATTGATTTTCTGTTTGGATGAATGATCTAGATCTGTCAGCGGTGTATTGAGGTCTCCAAGTATGATTGTATTTTTGTCAGCTTTTGTTTTTAGGTCAATATGTAGCTGTCTTATATATTTTGGAGCTCCTTGGTTTGGTGCAAATATATTGAGAATTGTTATGTCTTCTTGATTCAGTGTCCCCTTAATCATTATGAAAAGACCACTTTTGTCTCTGAGTACTTTTTCTGTCTTGTAGTCAGCATTATCAGATATGAGTATTGCTACACCTCCTTTTTTTTTTTTTTTTGGATGTATTTGCTTGGAGTATTGTTTTCCAGCCTTTCACTTTGAATTTGTTTTTATCCTTGTTGCTTAGATGAGTTTCTTGTAGGCAGCATACAGTTGGATTTTCTTTTTTAATCCATTCTGCTACTCTGTGTCTTTATTGGTGAGTTTAATCTACATTTAGTGTAATTATTGACACCTGTGGGTTCCCTATTGCCATTTTATAAATTGCTTTCTGTTAGTTTTGTGTCTTGTTTGGTTTTTTCTCTTTTTTTTCTGTCATTTGTTTTTCTTTGGTTCTAATTCATATTTCTTTCCTCTGTTGCTACCTTTTTTAAGTCATGTGCTTCTGTGGTGGTTTTTTCAGGGGTGGTTATCATTAAGTAATTAAAAGGGTACCTACCATATTCATTGCCGTACACTATCTTATGAGTGCTTCTGCACTCCATTGTCCTTTGCTACTGTTAATCTCCGTCCTCTCTCCCCCCCTTTTTTTTGTTTTTGTTGTCACACTTTAAATTTGGTTTCATTGTGCTCTTGGTGGAGCTTTTACTTGTGGTTTTTGTTTTGTTTTGTTCCTTTTATTTGTTTGGAAAACCCCCTTTAGTATTTCCTGAAGTGAGGGTTCTCTGATGATAAAGTCCCTCATCTTTTCTTTATCTGTGAATGTTTTTATTTCTCCTTCATATTTGAAGATAGCTTTGATGGGTATAGAATTCTTGGCTGAAAGTTCCTCTCTTTCAGAACTTTAAATATTGGGGTCCAGTCTGTTCTAGCTTGTAGAGTTTCTGCTGAGAAATCCAATGATAATCTAATAGGCCTTCCTTTATATGTTGTATTCTTCTTTCCCCTGGCTGCCTTGAAAATTTTTTCTTTGTCATTGGTTTGTACCAATTTCATTATAATGTGCCTTGGAGTAGGTTTGTTGGGTTTAAGAAAACTTGGTGTTCTGTTTGCTTCTTGAATTTGAGGCTTTAGTTCTTTCTACAGGCCTGGGAAGTTCTCGTCTATTATTTGTTTGTATATGTTATCCATTCCACTTTCTCTCTCTTCTCGTTCTGATAATCTTTTTGATGGAGTCAGACAATTTCTGTAGGGTTTTCTCATTTTTTTTAAATTTTTGAGTCTCTCTCCTCTTCTCTCTGTTGTGCCTCCCACTGCTTGTCTTCTATGTCACTAATCCTACCTTCTATCTGTTCTGTTCTATTAGCTAAGCTTGTTATCTTGTTTTTCAGTTCATGAATTGAGTTTCTCATCTCTGTTTGATTTGTTTTTATAGTTTCAATTTCCTTGGTAATATATTCTTTGTGTTCTTTGAGTTGTTCTTTGAGCTCCCTAAATTGCATATCTCTGTTTTCTTGTATATCTCTGAGTATTTTTAGGATTTCTATTTTCAATTCTTTTTCATTTAGCTTCAAGGTTTCCAATATATTCAATTTTTCTCCATAAATTTTTCCTCATCTATCTGTGCTACGTCTCTGTCTTTTGTATCCATGATATTCAATTTCCTTTTCCTTATTGGATTCTGAGGGATGTTTTTTTAAATAGCACTAATGAGGATTAATAAAGAATAAAACGTAAAAAAAAGAAAAAAATTGGAAAAGAAAAAAATTTATTATTTTTTTTCTCCTTTCCGTTCCTCCTTGAGAAAATACCATGATAAACTGTGAATTATATTGTGCGAAATGGAAAAAAAAAACTACCTATAACAAAGGGCCTGAGTTAAGGAGAAGGGATAAAGGGGTAAAAAAGGAGGTAGGGCCTGACCTGTGGTGGCGCAGTGGACAAAGCGTCGACCTGGAAATGCTGAGGTCGCCGGTTCAAAACCCTGGGCTTGCCTGGTCAAGGCACATATGGGAGTTGATGCTTCCAGCTCCTCCCCCTTCTCTCTCTCTATCTCTCTCTCCTCTCTCTCCCTCTCTGTCTCTCTCTCCTCTCTAAAAATGAATAAATAAATAAAAAAAAAGTAAAAAGTAAAAAAAAAAGGAGGTAGGGACCCACAAAATGCAAAAAAGGAAAAAATTTGGATCAAGGATAAAATTATTTGCTTGTATGTGATGGTCGTCTCAGAGATATACTGTGAGGGATAAGAGGGAAACAGGAAAGAGAAAAAAATACTATTTTATTAAATGGAAAAAATACTAGATAGGATGGAGAGCTGGGCCTGGGGGGAGTGCTAATGGGTTAAAAAGCAAAGTAAAAAGCACCCAAAATGCCACAAAGAAAAAATTTGAGTCCTAAATAAAATAATTTATTTTTGAGTGAGGACTGAATGAGAGGAATAGTAAAGGAGAAAAGAAGAAACTAATAGGGAGGAAAAAGAAAAAGGGAAAAAATAAATGAAGAAAAAAGAAAAAAGAGAGAGAGAGTTAAGGGTTTTGGAGTATAACCCTCATAGAGTGAAAGGAAGAATAAAAGAAAGAAAATGGGAAATGTAACACTTATGAATAATGTAGTTTAAGAAGAGAAAAGAATAAGACAGGCAGAGAATAAAAGGACCCAGGTGGAAGAAAAAATAATAATTATAAAGAGAAGAAGATTAAAAAAGTGGAAAAGGTTATAAAGTCTGTGGATTTTTGTCAATTTTAAGAGGTTATCTTCTTCCTTTTTCTTTCTTCTCCCTCTTTCTGGTCAGTGGCTCTGTACTCCAGGCTCTGCCCCTGCGGCATGCTTAGGTAGAGATTGGCAGTTGATGAGTTTCTATAGCGATGTCATATATTAGGCTTCAGTCTCGTTGGTAGTCGGGGCTTGTTAGCATTTGCAGGCTCCGACAATGAGAGAGTCCATTTTCCCAGAGCCTCTCTCCTAGTCTCTTCTTCCTGAATTAGCAGCCTGATGATCCAGCTATGAGGTGGCCACTGCCTCTCCCTGGAGAGTAAGAGGCTCAAAGAGCTGGCAAATCGCCACTCTATCCCCATTCAGTGCAGGGCTCTGGTTAAGGCTCTGTCAGTCAGAGTTGCCAGTGTAACCAGGCAGGGCTGGGAGCCAATTGCTCTCAAGGTGCCTTTCTATGTGCCTCCAGGCATGTCCAGTATGCCTCAGCACTCTGTGGGACCACTCTCCTTAGGCTTTTTGCACTGTGTAACCTGTTTTGGCTGGGAGGAAGATGCCCTAGTCGCTGCCTGCAGAACAGGAGGTCTTAAAAGCTGCCAAGTCCCTCTTTTTAATGTACAGCCCTGAGTATGAAAGCTCTGCCAATCAGAGCTACCAGCTAAATCAAGTAGGGGGTCGTGTTGACTTCTGTTCAGTTCCCCAGGTATATCTAGTTAAATTTGCCTTAGCGTTCCATGGTATTGCTTTCTGCAGGCTTCTTCCTTGTTAAAAAGCCTACAGCCTAGGCTAACTTCTGCAGTGTTCTCTGAGGTTTGTTCCGTGGGAATGTGTTTTTCACCCAGTATCGGCTGACAGGAAGTTGCCCCCACCCCTGCGTGCATAGCAAAAGGTACTAAAAAATATCATGCCTCTTGTCTTAGATCACTGAACTGACAGAGATCTTGTTAAATGGAGCTGCGAAAACCAGTTGGGAAGTGAGCAGACTGTGGGTTAAGCTCAGCGATGGATCCACAGATCTGCTCCAGAGACAGACTGCGAGCTGCTTGCGTGCCCTTCTCCCTAGCACTTCCGTATTTTTTCTTCCTCGGGATGTTAGCCTGGATGTCTGGGTGTGGTGCCCCATCTGCCTGGAGAAGTTCGGGTGTAGGGAAGTTCGCTTTTGGGCACTTCCCGTGCGTCACTATTCAGGGTGCAGGGACCACACCGAGACTCTGGTCATAGCCCACGCAGAAGCCTCTGACCCTGCCCCTCTGTTTGGGAACACAAGCGCCCACTCCCAGGGCACTAGGAGGAACTTCTCACACACTACCCACGCTCACCACCCAGGATATCAGGGCTAATAGCGGCCACTGCTCGCCTGCCTTTGCCAGGGTCTGGTGTGGGCATTAGCTCACATGGGCTGAGTCGCCACAGGCACACTCTTTCCTCAGCTTGGACATCTGTGCCCCAGCCCGGCTCCCTCCACACCCTCAGCCCTCACTCTATCTCAGTTCCAAGTGATAGCAGCCTTTGCTCAGGTTAGTGAGGAAGGCGGAGTGTTTCTTTCTCCATCTTATTTCCTACAGGGTTGATTATATATTTAGTAAATTTTTCACTCAATCATACCTTCATGTTCAGTATGTGGGACTTCCAGATGCTCCAAGGATTGATTTTTCTGTCACTGGTTGAAAAACTTGTTGAAATTTTGAAGGGAGGAATTGGGAGCGCTCCTCACAGTGCCATTTCTCTGACGTCACTCTCTGCTTCTTATACTTAAAAATCTATGGAAAGAAATTGGGAAAGATTATCTGACATAGCATTTTTATCAAAGAGAAACTGAACACTATCTAAAAGGATTATTTAAATTGGGTTTAAATTGGGAGTTGGCAAACTAGGCTCATGTGCCTATTCTGCCACCTATTTTGTAAATAAAGTTGTATTAGAGTTTAGCCACTTACATTCCCTTGCATACTGTCTATAGCTGATTTTGTCTCAGAATTGAGTACTTACAACAGAGACCATAAAGCTCACAGAGCCTAACATACATATTATCTAGTTCTCTATGGAAAAGAGTGCCAATCCTTGGTTTAAATTACCAAATCTGATTAAATTTTAAACTGAATTGGATATTCAGAGTTTTGGAATACACCATTCCCAGTGTGTGGGTATGCTTAAGAGAAAGGTGTAATTAGATATAGGCACACTGCAGAAGTTGATTTTCTCTGCACATCCAAGTTGTCCTGTGCATTATATCTGCAATACTGCTACAGTCATTTCATATAATTACAATAATAGCCCTTTGCAATTAGATAGTATTTTAGAGCTTATGCATGCATTTACATCCGTTGGCTTAATCACAAAAACCCCTAAGAAAAAGGAATCAGCCCCATTTTATAGATGAGGGCATTGCTAATTCTCAGTGAGGTAAAGTGACTTGCCCAAGGTTACATACACATCTAGTAAAAATTCCAGAATGTGAGATTAGAAACTGTTGTCCTTGACTGGTTGACTCAGTGGTAGAGCATTGGCCCAGCATGTGAATATCCCGGGTTCGATTCCTGGTCAGGGCACACAAGAGAAGCAATCATCTGCTTCTTCACTCCTCCTCCTCTCCTTATCTCTCTCTCCCTCCCTCCCTCCTTTCTCTTCTCTCTTCTCTCTCTCTCTCTCTCTCTCTCTCTCTCTCTCCCTTCCCTTCCCTTCTCTTCCCTTCCCACAGCCATGGCTTAATTGGTTTGAGCTCATTAGCCCCAGGTGCTCAGGATGGCTTCGTGGAGCCTCTGCCTCAGGCACTAAAAATACCTCAGTTGTCAGCATGGTCGTAGATGGGCAGAGCATTGGCCCCAGACAGAGGTTGCAGGGTGCATCCAGTTAGGGTGTATGAGGGACTCTGTCTCCCTATCTCCCCTCCTCTCACTTGTAAATACAAGAAGGAGGAGGAGGAGGAGGAGGAGGAGAAACCAGTTCTTCAGCTTTACTCTGAATTATCATAGTAGATTTTTTAAGACTAAATATTGAACCAATACCTTTGAAGGACTATGCTGCTGTAGTATTTGCTGTATGACAAATTGAAGAACTTGCCATTTACTTTACTTGGAGTTTTTTTTTTAAAAACAACAACAATAAAAACAGTAGGTAGGATAGTGTCATTGTTAGGTGTACATGCAGGCTTTAGGATCAGACTGGCCTGGATTCAAGTCCAGCTCTGCCACTTCCCTGCTGTGTGACCGTAAAAGCGTTACTTAACCTCTCTGGGTCTCAATTTTCTCATATGTTAAAATAGACAGTTTATTTTTCTTTGAGGATTAATAGAGATGATTTATGTCTAGTACTTAGCACAGGACCTAGAATACAGTTAGCATAAAATAAATGACTACTCAATATAAAAGTGTTAATGCAAAAAGTATAGCCACTTTAAAAAAGTATGAAAATACTCTTACAAAATTAAACATGCAATTATCATATAACCAAGAATTTGCATTCTTAGGTATTTATCTGAGAGAAATGAAGACTTACCTTCACATACAAATGTGTACATTAATGTTTTTTTGCTTGTTTGTTGTGTTTTTTTTAGATTTTTTTAATTTATTCAGTATGAGAGCAAAAAGAGAGAGAGAGAACGGGGGAAGGAATGAACAGGAAGCATCAACTACCATATGCGCCTTGACCAGGCAAGCCTAGGGTTTTGAACCAGCAATTTCAGTGTTCCAGGTTGATGCTTTATCCACTGCACCACCACAAGTCAGGGTGTACATTAGTGTTTATTATAATTCTAATTGCAATAGCCAAATATTGGAAACTACTCAGATGTCCTTAAATAAATAAATGGTTGAAAACACTATGTTAATGCATACCATGGAATGCTATTCAGCAAATGAAAGAAAGCAAACTATTGATACACAAAACAACTTGGATAAATCTCCAGGAAATTATGCTGAGTAAAAAAGCCAATTTCAAAAAGTTACATACTGTAACAAAATATGGAGATATAGAATAGACTGGTGATTGTCAGGAGTTTGGGTAGGGGAGCACAAGAAGTGGCTGTGACTGTAAAAGGGTAGCATAAGAGATCCTTGTGGTGATGAACTGTTCTTTAACTTGATTTTGGTTGGGGCTCTGAAGACTCCACATATGTGATAAAATTACATATAACTAACACACATTACATGCAAACACATACAAATGAAAACATGTAAGACTAATGAAATCTGAGTAAAATCGATGGATTATATCAGTTAACTTCCTGTTTGTACCATATATTGTATTCTAGATAGACAGAATTAGATAGATGGATGGATGGATGGATGGATGGATGGATGGATGGATAGATAGATAGGCAGATGATAGATAAATTGCTAGGTAGATGATAGATAGATAGATAGATATACTACTATTGTATTATAGTTTTATAAGATATCTTTGGGGGAACTAGGTAAAGGGTACAGAGGACCTCAGTATATTAGTTCTTAGAACTGCATATAAATATACAGTTATCTCAAAATAAACATTTAAAATAAACTGTTTATGCCTTTCTTCCAAAATAGGCATACCCCAATATAAGCTGCCACTGTATATAGTAAGGCCCCTTCTGTAGCTGGTTGTCCTTATATTTTACAATCTGCAAAGGACAATTTTTAAAGAATTTCTTGGGATCCCAAATTTAAACTTTTACCACTAGTTGTAATCAATTTGGCAGGGAAGAGAGAGGTTTCTCACTTCTAACTTAACACCCAATATTTCTGTAAAGAAGCCTGTTAACCATCTCCCACTCACAAAAAGAGCCTCCACAAAACCTGGATGTGCAGTCAGCCACACAAGGGTTTGAACTCTTGCTCTGAAACCTTACTAACCAGCTTTCTCATGATGGCCTACTCTCTGAACTGCATTGTACTAGAGTTGTTATGAGACATCAGCATTAAGATGTAGAGCATTTTAGGTGGCAGGTACAGTTCTTTTACCGTCCATTACACACACACACACTGAACCCTAAAACAGTTCCAATTCATGCAAATATGATTTAATCATATGCACATGAAAGAATAAAGAAAACATTCTCTGGGGACCTTGACTCTTTAAGGGAAGTAAACATTTTTAATAAAAGTCCCATATCAATTTTCTGGTTGTGAGGGAAAATGTAACCACTAGGGGAAACTGAGTGAAAGGTGCATGATGTTTCGCTGAACTACTTTTTCAACTTACTTGAATCTGTAATTACTTCTGAGATTCTGTATTATTCTGAGATTCTTGAAGATTTTATATTAAACACATTTCAAAACTTTATAAAAATTTGATTTCTTCCCTTCAAACAAATACTTTGAAATATTATAAAAATAATAATAATAATAATAATAATAATCTGAGAGTTGTGTGGAACCTTAGCAGTTATACAGATAAACTGATACAGAAATATTTCGCATTATTTGCCTAACATACTATTATTTAATATGAATGTCTCATTAACAGGAAACCCACTCCCTACTATAAAAGCCCTATCTATTTCAGATAGCAGACCTAACACTTTAAAAACTTTTCCTTATGTTGAACTGAAATCTGCCTCCCTCAAACTTTTACCTTCATGTTTTTCCCTACTCTTCATACTGAAAGAAGTAAAAAAAAAAATTTGGTGGGCTTTTAGTATATTAAATCATCCTATCTCCAAGTTGATTAGAAAATAAAACAGATAATTGATACCTCTCTTTTTCATCCCTAAAGGCAGATAACTGCTCTCATGTCTTGTAGAAACATTAGACCAATAATTAGCATAATTTTAAAAAATTAAAAATATATAATGATAATAATAGGAAATGACAAGTCTGTGCCTTGGATTTACATAACACCTTTTCTCTGAACAGCAGCTAAAAACAAGGCTGGTGTCAATGCTTTTTCTATCTTAGAAGCAAGGAGCTTCTTGTAAACATCTTGTCTTTGTTTTAACTTATGTCATTTTGATGGGCAATTTCCAAAATTTGCTTTTTATTATTCATTGCATTCTGAAAAACTAAGTGGGGAAAAGGAATTTCTCAGTGCACCATCCAGGTGTAAAACATTAACACTCCTTTGGATTTGCTGGAAAATTTACATGTGAAATCCTCATTAATGTTGATGTGAGTTCTAGAACTGTGTAAATCTCCCATATCAAGAAAAATACATGCTATCTGGAAGACTTCAGTTGACATATGCTATTAACTCTCTGAGATTCATAACTAATTGATTTTCTTTTAAATAACTGCCCTGTCCCCACTACTGCCCACATAATGAAAAAAAATGTGTTTTTTTCATTATGAAAATGAATGCAGCTCTCTTTCTCCTTGACCAAGCTTAGAACAGGACATGAACCTTTAAAGCCTTCTTTCTCAGCCAAATTCTCTGCTCACTCTGGTTCCCGTGTGATGGCAAGGGCTTCTGGTCCCTGGGTCATTAAGCACTCATTAAAAAGTCCCTTCTTTGTAAATATTGTTATTATTTCTCATTTGGTATGTATCAATATTGTCCTTCTAGGCTAAGAGGCTACATCCTGTGTCCTCTTCCCACCAGCTCATACAAAGGTGCTGTCACAACTTCAAAATATAAAGTTATGTCCTTGGTTGTTTTTGGTGGTGGCCAGGTCGGGGTAGAGGGAAGAGGTCTAGTAGATTGTCAGCTTTGGGGAACATATATGTCAGTGGGTAATGTGTGCTAACTGGGAGCCAGTATCAGGCGAGATGAGGTATTAAAACAGAGGAAAAGGAATTAGCACAAGACAGGAAGTCCTAGGAAAGGACCTGGAACTCAGAACTCAAGGAGGAGGATGCTGTGAGCATTCCAGAATTGGGGTGAGAGTAAGGCCAGAATCAAATGGTCAGCAAAGCAGCAAGTCAGAACTACCCAAGCAGATTGGAATCAAGGCTCAAAAGCAATATAAGGCACAGAGGGTCCAGGAAGTCAAAAGTCCAGTAGGTAGATTAGCACCAGGAAGTCATAAATATCAGAAACAGTCCAAGGTGAAACATTCAAGCAAACAGAATGAACCCAGGAGGACTGATAGAAGAGAATAAAGGTAGGGGCAAGGCAACAACCATGAAAAGAACTTGGGAAACTGAGGCATTTTATTTTTTTTCTTATGCAAAAGGTTTATATAATTCTAGTAAAGGCAGGAACAATTCTTGAATAGCCAAATCAGCATATAACTGAGAACTTGTGACTGAGACAAGTACCAACTTCTAGCAAAAGGATCTTGGCTTGAATATAAAAAGATGCACTGGAAAAAATCTGAGGAGACTGAAAACCCTGCAATGCAAAGGGCAAATGCCATAGTCCATTATTTTGGATTTTGCTAGGCAAGATAATTTTACATTGCAATTATCCTTAGCCCAACAAATTTATAGATTTCTGAAATGACTACTAGTGGTGGAGTAAAGAAGTCATATTGTTTTAAAGTAGTGTTGGGAAACCAAGATAATAGGTCTTAGCAATTCAGAACTTGTAGATTAAATTGTGGGAAAAATAACCATTTGGGATGCTATAAGACATGGACTTTTCACAAAGGCACAAAACCCTACATTCCTTATACTCAAAACTGAGATGTCAAAAACATTATAAGAGCTTCTAAATAATGTGATTTTAAAATAAGAACCCAAGCATTTAAAAGCAAAACAACACAATATAGAAATCATTAATCCATATGGAAATCTACTGCCTATGAAATGCAGCCAAAGGATTAGTTATTTTTTCTCTAGATAATTCTCTATTACTCCATTAGCAGACAATATGTTTCAAAAAGTGATTTCACAAGTAAACAAATTCCAACTCGATATCAAACAGTTGTATATCAATGTTTTAGACATGGAATTCAAAGTTAAAAATGATAGGAGTTATTCTGTCATAGTAGATATTTAGAATACTTTTCCCCAGGAGTTTCACCAATACATTATTCGTCACTGGGAAAAGATCAAGATGGTGGCAGAGTAGGTGATTGTTACACTCACTTCTTCCCAGGATCACACTGGAGTTACAACTAAATTTAAGAACCATCATCCTGAAAAACCAGCACAAGACTAAATGAAGAGCAATCTCATAACCAAGGATTCACAGAGAAGCCATATCCAGACTAACAGGAAGGACAGAGACACGAAAAGAGCTGGTCTTGCTCCCAGGAACCACAGTTGAAGTTTAGGAGATATACCTCAGCTGCTGGGGGAGGGGTGGTGTTTCCCCCTGAGAAGTGTGGGGCCTAAATTCCAATCTGGGCTCCCTAACCCAGAGCACCAGAGCCAGGTAGAAGCACCCACATAGCATTCATTTGTTAAAATCAGTAAGGATTCTGTCTGCCAGAAAGTGATGGAGTTTGCAGAGACTCAGGCACCTTCTTAAAGGGCTAACAAAAAAATCACATTCAAAGCCAATTACCCTAGGCTCTGGTGGCAGGAGGACTGAATGGAATAAAGTAATATGAATAGAGTTTGAAGTTTGTGGCTCTGGGAAAAGACACAGAGGGACAGCTATCAAAATCCTGTGCTGAGTTATTCTCCCATACTGCAGTCACCATCATTCTTGAACAGAGTACTCCCCTCCATAGAGCAACAGCGAATTTCTTTCCCTTACCCTGCAGAGAATCAGTCCTGCTGAGGGGTCAGCTGCCTTTGTCAGGGAACGGAGGTCTGGACAGACTCAGCGGGTGACAATTAATTGATTGCCTGACTTTGAGGCAGGGGCCTTCCCCCTACTTTCTTGTAAATCTGATTCGCACTTCTCCATCATGGAGATTCAGTAAAACCACACTCCTGGCAGCCATTAGACTCACATTCTGGGCTCCAAAAGCTTGACACACCTGCCTCCTAGTGGCTCTACCTTGCTGAGGTATGAGCAAATGACACCTGTACTTTGGTGTGGGGGCCACTCCCACCTCCTTCCCTGAAGCCTGACTGGCACCTCCCTCTCAGGGGAAGTCCAATAGTTTCATAATCCTAACTCTTCCAGAGGCTCTTTCAGTGACAGAGCCTAATAGGCAGCCAGTAGGCGGAGGCACCAGAGGCAAATCTAGTAGTTCCTTAGGACTTTTACTGACCTGTTCCTGGGCTAAATGCAGATAAAAGCTGGCCTGGTCCTTCCCACATGTACCTGAGCCCAGCAGAGGCAGCCAAAAACTGTGGATCGCTTATAGCTCCAAACAGGTTGCTGAGGGCCAGTCACAGACAACAACTTACACTGGTCTATACCAGGTTTCCACAGAGGCCCAGAACCATCCCAACCACAGGCTAGCTTTAGAAAACATCACAGTAAGATCCAATTGGCTTCAAAAGCAGAATATCCAAAGGGAAATCTCCTCAGGCACCAAACCCTGCTGAAACGAATTCTACTTCCTGTGGTCAGCACCTGGACAGCCTCTGGCATGCTATGGTCAAGGTAGAAGCTCACAGTCAGTCAGCCTGTAGGTCAATCCCACTCACAATGGGCCAATAGCAATGAAAACTCAATTACAACAGTAGGACTCACATAACCCACACAAAGGCCATTCCTGGAGCACCCAGCTCAAGTGAGTAGAAGAGTAGTGCACCACTGGATCCAATAGAACACCTACCACATAAGGTCACCACATAAAGACTGAGAATCATAGCATAGTTATATAATACATAGAAACAAGCACAAAAAGGCAGCCAAAATGGGGAAAAAAGAAACAGACCCCACATGACAGGACAGGAGAAATCTCCAGATAAAAAACTAACTGAAATTGAGATAAGCATTTATCAGATACAGAAATCAAAGTAACTGTTATATGAATGCTCAAGAAACAAAGTGAGAACTTCAGCAAAGAGATAGCAAGCATAAAAAAGGACATAGAAACCATTAAAAAAGAACCAGTCAGAAATGCAAATACAACATCTGACACCAAGAATATACTGGAAAGAATAAAGAGTAGGTTGAATGAAGCAGAGGATCAAATCAGTGGTTTGGAAGACAAGGTAGAAACAAACACTCAATCAGAGCAGCCAAAAGAAAAAAGAATGAGAAGAGTTTAAGGGACCTTTGGGACAACATTAAGCACAACAACATCCATATCATAGAGATACCAGAAAGAGGAAAGAGAGAGCGAGAGAACAAGAACATTATTTAAAGAAATAATGAGCAAAAAGTTCTGTAATATGCTGAAGAAAAAAACTAAAGTCCAGAAAGCAAAGAGTCCCCCAAAAAATGGACCCAAAGAGGCCCACACCAATACACATCATAATTAAAATGCTAAAGGCTAAAGACAAGGAGAGAAACTTAAAAACAAGGGAAAAGCAGTTAGTTACTTACAAGAGAGCTCCCATTGACTGTCAGTTGATTTCTCAACAAACATTTCAGGCCAGAAGGGATTGGCATAAACTTTTCAAAGTGATGAAAAGCAAGGACACACAACCAATACTACTTTACACAGCAAGGTTATCATTTAAAATTGAAAGACTAATAAAAGTCTCCCAAGACAAGAAAAAGCTAAAGGAGTTTTAACATTGCAAGAAATGTTAAAAGGCCTCTGTAAGAAAAAGAAGAATCTCCATACTGTTTTCAATGTGGCTGCACCAGTCTGCATTCCCACCAGCAGTGCAGGAGGGTTCCCCTTTCTCCACATCCTTGCCAGCAGCGGATGAGTGGATTAAAAAGCTGTCATACATATATACAATGCAATACTATGGGGCCATGAAAAAGAAGGAAATATTACCTTTTTCAACAACATGGTTGGACCTGAAAACTATTATGTTAAGTGAAATAAGCCAGGCAGAGAAAGAAAAATATCATATAACCTCACTCATTTGAGGAATCCAAGGAACAATGTGAACTGAAGAATGGAATTAAACCAAAAGGGAGGGGCAAAGGGAGCTGTTGGGAGGGGGTAAGGGAGATGTTGAGGGGAATATGGGAGAGGGGAGAATGCATTCAGGGAGACACTAGAACCTATGTAAACACAATAAATAAATTAAAAAGAAGAAAAGAAAATGAACACAGTTAAAAGAAGAAACATGGCAATAAATATATATATCTATCAATAATCACTTTAAATATAAATAGTTTAAATGCTCCAATCAAAAGACATAGGGTAGCTAAATGAATAAGAAAAAAACATGGCAATACATATATATCAATAATCATTTTAAATGTAAATAGTTTAAATGCTCCAATCAAAAGACATAGGGTAGCTGAATGAATAAGAAAACATGACTCGAAACAACAGCTGATGCCAACCCAAGAAGACCTAGAAATAACACAACTGAAAATTGGAAGCAGACAACACCAAGCCTAGACTCAACCAGCCCTACAAACAACACACCCAAACACACCCAAATAATGAGAAGACAGAGAAAAGCAATCCAAATGAAACCAGAAGAGAAACCTCCAGAAAAGGAACTGAATGATATGGAAATGACCAAACCACTGGATGCAGAGTTTAAAATAATGATTGTTAGGATGCTTAGGAATCTTAGAACAACAATGGATGGTCATTACAAACACCGAAATAAAGATATAGTAAGTATAAAAAAGAACATTGAAATATTAAAAAAGAATCAGTTGGAGGTGACAAATACAATATCAGACATGAAGATCACAATGGAAAGAATTAAAAGCAGGATGAATGAAACTGAGGTTGTAAGACAAAATGAATGAAGGCATGGAAGCAGAGCAGAAAAAAGAGACTCAAAAAGTCTGAGGAAACTCTTAGAGAGCTCTGAGACAACATGAAGAGAAATAACATCCGCATCATAAAGGTTCCTGAAGAAGAAGAGAAAGAACAAGGGATAGAAACTTTATTCAATCAAATCATAGCTGAAAACTTCCCTAAATTGATGCAAGGAAGGGTCTCACAAGTTCAAGAAGCACAGTGAACTCCATTAAAGAGAAACCCAAAGAAACCTACAAGACATATTAATTAAAATACCAAAGCTAAGCAATAAAGAGAAAATATTAAAAGCTGCTAGAGAAGAAAAGGCTATCACCTACAAAGGAGCCCCCAAAAGGATGACATCAGACTTCTCAACAGAAACACTTGAGGCCAGAAGGGAATAGCAAGAAATATTCAGTGACGTCACGGAAATGGCGCCGTGAGAAGCGCGTCCGACAGCTCTCCCCTAAATCACAACAAATTTATCAACTAGAAACAGAAAAATTTATCCTCGGAGCATTCCGGAGTTCCACACAAACTGAAAGCAAAAGGACTGTTATCACTTGAATCTGAGAGACGAGGGTGTGGAGGAAGCTACCACAGCGACGCTCATTCAAGCCGCCAGGGAGTGTGCCTGTGGTGAGTCAGCCCATATACTTGGGAACCGCAAGCCGCCGCGAGCGGCCGACCGCGAGCTGCCGCGAACCCCTGCGAACCCCCGCGAACCGCCACCGCGAGCGGCCGCCACGAGCCGCCGCGCGCGCGCGGTCCGGTTGAGCACCGCTGACGTTCCCAGCGGCCTGCACACTGCGAGTGGGGGGTCGCCGGGCACCGGTGCCCGGAGCGCCACATTCACGCGCGTGCCTTGGACATTCCACACGCCCAGGGCGCCCTACTGGCCCGCACACCCAGGGGGCTCCATTATCCTGCGCTTGGTGCGGTCCAGCCGCCAGCGGCGGGGCGAGCGGGAGAGGCTTGGGAGATTCTCTCCATGGGCGGGGCACCTCACTCAGCCATTCCAGCTAACAATCAAGCGTTGGGGGAGGGGCGCGCGCAGGCAGCCTAAAACACCTTCAGAAACACAGCTGCGACCCAATCACTGAAATTAGCTTAACCCATAAAATCTGCGCACCCTCGGTTCTAATTGATAAGATCTCTCTCAGTTCAGCGATCCAAGACAAGAGGCGTGATATTTTTTAGTGCCTCTCGCTAAAGGGGCGGGGGCAACTTCTGATTGATAGAGCCTCCATATTCAGGGATAAACGCTAACAAGAAGGACTTGGCAGATAATAAGGTCTATACTACACTAGTCGTAAGCAGAGACTAGTGCCTCTTCTTCCCTGCAAAAACAGGCTACAAAGTGTGGAAAGCCTGGGTTGAGAGGTCCAACTAAATGATAGGCGCTGAACAGTCACCTTGACAACAATTGAATCCCACCCCCGCCTGATTACACTGGAGGCCCTGACTCTCAGAGCCTTTCCCAAAGCCTTGCACTGAGTGGGGATAGAGTGGGGATTTCCCAGCTCTTTGAGCCTCTTACTCCCCAGGCAGAAGCAGTTGCAGCCTTATAGCTGGATCACCAGGCTGCTAATTCAGAAAGGGGGGACTAGGAGAGAGAATCCAGGAAAGCAAACTCTCTCATCGTTGGACCCTGCAAACGCCAACAAGCCTTTACTTCCAGCAAGACTAAAGCCAATTATATGACATTGCCATAGAATCCCATCAACTGCAAATCCCTACCTAAGAGTGACACAGGGGCAGAGCCTGGGGTACAGAGTCACCGACCAGGAAGAGGGAGAGAAAAGAAAAAGGAAGAAGTTGACCTCTCAAAATCAAGAAAAACCCACAGACTTTACAACTTGATCCACTAATTTTTTTTTGTTGTTGTTGTTGTTTGTTTCTTCTATCTTTTTGCCTTTATTTCCTCCACCTCGGTCCTTCTATTCTCTGCCCATCTTATGCTTCCCCTTTCTTGAACTACACTACCCATGAGTGTTGCATTTTATTTTTCTTCTTTATCCTCACCCTCCTTTAAGGTTATACTCCAAAACACTTAACTCTCACTCTCTCCTCTTTTGTTTTTGTTTTTTTTGTCTTGCTTTATTTTGTTTTTTTCTCTTCCTATTTTATTTCTTCCTTCGTTTTTCTCTTTTTCTTATTTTTTCCTTTCTATTCGTTTTTTCTTTTCTCATTTTACTTTCCTCCCATATAATCCTCAATCACGAACAAATTAGTTAATTTGGGACTCAAGGCTTTTTTTTGGCTTTATTTCTTTTTTGCTTTTGTTTTTATTTTTTTTCTTGTTTGTTTATTTTTGTGGCATTTTGGGTCCTCCCAACCCAAGGTCTCCATTGTATTTAGTCTTCGCTCCACTTAATACAACAGATTTTTACTTATTATTTTTATTTTTTCTTCTTTATTATTCTTTTTTGGTCCTTTTTTCTGGTTCCCTCTTATCCCTCTCATTATATCTCTTAGTTGACCATCACTTACAAGCAAATCATCTTATGCTTGTCTAAGATTTTCTTCCTTTTTTTTTTTTTTTTTGCATTTAGTAGGTCCCTATTCCCTTTTTTTTGCCCCTTGAACTCTTCACCCCAAATCAGGCCCTCCATTATAGGCACGATATTTCCCTGAGGAGGGGAGAGGAGGGAAAGAGAAGAGAGAAAAAAAGGGGGAAATAATAAATTATTACTGTTTTTTTTTTGTGGGGTGTTTTACCTTTTTTTTTTTTACTTTTTACTCTTTATTAATTCTAATTAGTGCTATCAATAAGACCACCCTCAGATGCCGATAAGAAAGAGGAAATCGAATATTATGGATACAAAAGAAAGAGAGGTAACACAAATAGATGTGGAAAAATCTATGGAGAAAAGACTTAACATATTGGAAGCCTTGGAGCTAAATGACAGAGAATTTAAAATAGAAATGTTAAAAATACTCAGAGATATACAAGAAAACACAGAAAGGCAATATAGGGAGATCAGAAAACAACTCAATGAACACAAAGAATATATTACCAAGGAAATTGAAACTATAAAAACAAATCAAACAGAAATGAAAAACTCAATTCACGAGCTGAAAAACGAGGTAACAAGCTTAGCTAACAGAACAGCCCAGATTGAAGATAGGATTAGTGAAATAGAAGACAAACAACTTGAGGCACAACAGAGAGAAGAAGAAAGAGACTCAAAAATAATAAAAAATGAGAAAGCCCTACAGGAATTGTCTGACTCCATCAGAAAGAATAACATAAGAATAATAGGTATATCAGAGGGAGAAGAGAAAGAAAATGGAATGGAGAATATACTCAAACAAATAATAGACAAGAACTTCCCAAGCCTGTGGAAGGAACTAAAGCCTCAAATTCAAGAAGCAAACAGAACACCAAGTTTTCTTAACCCCAACAAACCCACTCCAAGGCACATCATAATAAAGATGACACAAACCAATGACAAAGAAAAAATTCTCAAGGCAGCCAGGGAAAAGAAGACTACAACATATAAAGGAAGGCCTATTAGATTATCATCAGATTTCTCAGCAGAAACTCTACAAGCTAGAAGAGAGTGGACCCCAATATTTAAAGCCCTGAAAGAGAGGAACTTTCAGCCAAGAATACTATACCCATCAAAGCTATCCTTCAAGTATGAAGGAGATATAAAAACATTCACAAATACAGAAAAGATGAGAGAATTTATCAACAGAAATCCCCCACTCCAGGAAATACTAAGGGGGGTTTTCCAACCAGATTCAAAGAACAAAAGAAAACAACACCACAAGTAACAGCTCCACCAAGAACACAATAAAACCAAACTTAAACTGTGACAACAAAGGAAAAAAAGGGGGGAGAGGATGGAGATTAACAGTAGCAAAGGATGATGAAGTGCAGAAATACTTATAAGATAGGGTACTACAATGAATATGGTAGGTACCCTTTTCATTACTTAATGGTAACCACCCTTAAAAAAACCACCACAAAAACACTTGACTTAAAAAAGGTAGGAACAGAGGAAAGAAGTATGGAACACAAACAAACAAAAACAAATGATAGAAAAACAAAAGAGAAGAATCAAACTAGATACAAAACTAACAGAAAGCAATTTATAAAATGGCAGTAGGGAACCCACAAGTATCAATAATTACACTAAATGTAAATGGATTAAACTTACCAATAAAAAGACACAGAGTAGCAGAATGGATTAAAAAAGAAAATCCAACTATATGCTGCCTACAAGAAACACATCTAAGCAACAAGGATAAAAACAAATTCAAAGTGAAAGGCTGGAAAACAATACTCCAAGCAAACAACACCCAAAAAAAAGCAGGCGTAGCAATACTCATATCTAATAATGCTGACTACAAGACAGAAAAAGTACTCAGAGACAAAAATGGTCATTTCATAATGATTAAGGGGAAGTTGAATCAAGAAGACATAACAATCCTTAATATATATGCACCAAACCAAGGAGCACCAAAATATATAAGACAGCTACTTATTGACCTTAAAACAAAAACTAACAAAAATACAATCATACTTGGAGACCTCAATACACCGCTGACGGCTCTAGATCGGTCATCCAAACAGAGAATCAATAAAGATATAGTGGCCTTAAACGAAATACAAGAACACCTGGATATGATAGACATCTACAGGACACTTCATCCCAAAGCGACAGAGTATACATTTTTCTCTAGTGTACATGGAACATTCTCAAGAATTGACCATATGTTGGGCCACAAAGACAATATCAGCAAATTTAGAAAAATTGAAATTGTACCAAGCATATTTTCTGATCATAAAGCCTTGAAACTAGAATTCAACTGCAAAAAAGAGGGGGGAAAACCCACAAAAATGTGGAAACTAAACAACATACTTCTAAAAAATGAATGGGTCAAAGAAGAAATAAGTGCAGAAATCAAAAGATATATACAGACAAATGAAAATGAAAATACGACATATCAGAATCTCTGGGATGCAGCAAAAGCAGTAATAAGAGGAAAGTTCATATCACTTCAGGCCTATATGAACAAACAAGAGAGAGCCGAAGTAAACCACTTAACTTCACACCTTAAGGAACTAGAAAAAGAAGAACAAAGACAACCCAAAACCAACCGAAGAAAGGAGATAATAAAAATCAGAGCAGAAATAAATGAAATAGAGAACAGAAAAACTATAGAAAAAATCAATAAAACAAGGAGCTGGTTCTTTGAAAAGATCAACAAAATTGACAAACCCTTAGCAAGACTCACCAAGGAAAAAAGACACAGGACTCAAATAAATAAAATCCAAAATGAAAGAGGAGAGATCACCACAGACATCATAGAAATACAAAGAATTATTGTAGAATACTATGAAAAATTATATGCCACCAAATACAACAATCTAGAAGAAATGGATAAATTCCTAGAACAATACAACCTTCCTAGACTGAGTCATGAAGAAGCAGAAAGCCTAAACAGACCAATCAGCAGGGAGGAAATAGAAAAAACTATTAAAAACCTCCCCAAAAATAAAAGTCCAGGCCCAGACGGTTATACTAGTGAATTCTATCAAACATTCAAAGAAGACTTGGTTCCTATTCTACTCAAAGTCTTCCAAAAAATTGAAGAAGAAGTAATACTTCCAAACACATTTTATGAGGCCAACATAACCCTCATACCAAAACCTGGCAAGGATGGCACAAAGAAAGAAAACTACAGACCAATATCCCTAATGAATACAGATGCTAAAATACTAAACAAAATACTGGCAAACCGAATACAACAACATATTAAAAAAATAATACATCATGATCAAGTGGGATTCATCCCAGAATCTCAAGGATGGTTGAACATACGCAAAACGGTTAATGTAATACACCATATCAACAAAACAAAGAACAAAAACCACATGATCTTATCAATAGATGCAGAAAAGGCTTTTGATAAAATACAACACAATTTTATGTTTAAGACTCTCAACAAAATGGGTATAGAAGGAAAATATCTCAACATGATAAAGGCCATATATGATAAACCATCAGCCAACATCCTATTAAACGGCATAAAACTGAGGACTTTCTACCTTAAATCAGGAACAAGACAGGGTTGTCCACTCTCTCCACTCTTATTCAACGTGGTGCTAGAAGTCTGGCCAGAGCAATCAGACAAGACAAAGAAATAAAAGGCATCCATATCAGAAAAGAAGAAGTAAAGCTATCACTTTTTGCTGATGATATGATCCTATACATCGAAAACCCGAAGGACTCCACAAAAAGATTATTAGAAACAATAAACCAATACAGTAAGGTCGCAGGATACAAAATTAACATACAAAAGTCCATAGCCTTTCTATATGCCAAAAATGAAATATTAGAAAACGAACTCAAAAAAATAATCCCCTTCACGATTGCAACAAAAAAAATAAAATACCTAGGAATAAACATAACAAAGAACGTAAAGGACCTATATAATGAAAATTACAAAGCATTGTTAAGGGAAATCGAAAAAGATACAATGAGATGGAAAAATATTCCTTGTTCCTGGATAGGAAGAATAAATATAATCAAAATGGCCATATTACCCAAAGCAATATACAAATTTAATGCAATTCCCATCAAAATCCCTATGAGATTTTTTAAAGAAATGGAACAAAAAATCATCAGATTTATATGGAACTATAAAAAACCCCGAATAGCCAAAACAATCCTAAGGAAAAAGAATGAAGCTGGGGGCATTACAATACCTGACTTTAAACTATATTATAGGGCCACGATAATCAAAACAGCATGGTATTGGCAAAAAAATAGACACTCAGACCAATGGAACAGAATAGAAAGCCCAGAAATAAAACCACATATATATGGTCAAATAATCTTTGATAAAGGGGCCAACAACACACAATGGAGAAAAGAAAGCCTCTTCAACAAATGGTGTTGGGAAAACTGGAAAGCCACATGCAAAAGAATGAAACTCGACTACAGCCTGTCCCCGTGTACTAAAATTAATTCAAAATGGATCAAAGACCTAAATATAAGACCTGAAACAATAAAGTACATAGAAGAAGACATAGGTACTAAAATCATGGACCTGGGTTTTAAAGAACATTTTATGAACTTGACTCCAATGGCAAGAGAAGTGAAGGCAAAGATAAATGAATGGGACTACATCAGAATTAAAAGTTTTTGCTCAGCAAGAGAAACTGATATCAAAATAAACAGACAGCCAACTATATGGGAACTGATATTTTCAAACGACAGCTCAGATAAGGGCCTAATATCCAAAATTTACAAAGAACTCATAAAACTCAACAACAAACAAACAAACAATCCAATAAAAAAATGGGAAGAGGACATGAACAGACACTTCTCCCAGGAAGAGATACAAATGGCCAACAGATATATGAAAAGATGCTCAGCTTCATTAGTTATTAGAGAAATGCAAATCAAAACTACAATGAGATACCACCTCACTCCTGTTAGATTAGCTATTATCAACAAGACGGGTAATAGCAAATGTTGGAGAGGCTGTGGAGAAAAAGTTACCCTCATTCACTGTTGGTGGGACTGTAAAGTAGTACAACCATTATGGAGGAAAGTATGGTGGTTCCTCAAAAAACTGCAAATAGAACTACCTTATGACCCAGCAATCCCTCTACTGGCTATATACCCCAAAACCTCAGAAACATTGATACGTGAAGACACATGTAGCCCCATGTTCATTGCAGCACTGTTCACAGTGGCCAAGACATGGAAACAACCAAAAAGCCCTTCAATAGAAGACTGGATAAAGAAGATGTGGCACATATACACTATGGAATACTACTCAGCCATAAGAAATGATGACATCAGATCATTTACAGCAAAATGGTGGGATCTTGATAACATTATAAGGAGTGAAATAAGCAAATCAGAAAAAAACAAGAACTACATGATTCCATACATTGGTGGAACATAAAAATGAGACTAAGAGACATGGACAAGAGTGTGGTGGTTACCAAGGGTGGGGGGGGAGGGAGGACATGGGAGGGAGGGAGGGAGAGAGTTAGGGGGAGGGGGAGGGGCACAGAGAACTAGATAGAGGGTGACGGAGGACAATCTGACTTGGGGCGAGGGGTTTGCAACATAATTTGATGACAAAATAACCTAGACATGTTTTCTTTGAATATATGTACCCTGATTTATTAATGTCATCCCATTACCATTAATAAAAATTTATTAAAAAAAAAAAAAAAAAAAAGAAATATTCAAAGTCATGCAGAACAAGAGGCTACAACCAAGACTACTTTATCCAGAAAGGCTATCATTTAAAATGGAAGGAGAAATAAAAAGCTTTCCAGACAAAAATAATAAACTCAAGAAATTCATTACAACCAAACCAAAGCTGCAGAAAATGTTAAGGGGCCTGTTGTAAACAGATCAAAGTGGGAAAACAATACAGCAAAAGAGAAATACAGGTTTAAAGAATAAAATGGCAATAAACAACTACATATCAATAATAACCTAAAATGTAAATAGATTAAATGATCCAATCAAAAGACATAGGGTAACTGCTTGGATAAGAAAACAGGACCCATACATATGCTATCTACAAGAGACACAGTTTAAAACAAAAGATGCACATAGACTGAAGGTAAAAGGATGGAAAAATATTTCATGCAAATGGAAATGAAAAAAAGCTGGGTAGCAATACTTATATCAGAAAAAATAAACTTTAAAACCAAGGCTATAGGGAGAGATAAAGAAGGTCACTACATAATGATAAAGGGAGCAATCCAACCGGAAGATATAACCATCATAAATATCTATGCACCTAATATAAGAGCACCTAAATATATAAGGCAGATTTTGAGTGATATAAAGGGTGAGATCAACAGCAATACTATACTAGTAGGAGATTTCAATACCCCACTAACATCACTAGATAGATCCTCAAGAAAGAAAATTAACAAAGAAACAGCAGACTTAAAGAACACACTAGATCAACTCGATTTAATAGATTTCTTAGAACCTTTCACCTTAAGGCAGTAGAATATACATTCTTTTGAAATGCTCCTGGTATGTTCTCTAGAATAGACCACATTTTAGGATACAAAAGTAGTCCCAACAAATTTAAGAAGATTGAAATCATACCAATCATTTTCTCAGATCACAATGGCATGAAACTAGAAATCAACCACAACAGAAAAACTGAAAAATGCTCAAACACATGGAAACTAAATAGTATGTTATTAAATAATGAATGGGTTAAAAATTAAATTAAAGAAGAAATAAAAAAAATTCCTGGAAACGAATAAGGAACATACAACAACTCAAAATTTATGGGACACAGCAAAAGCAGTCCTGAGAGGGAAGTTCATAGCACTACGGGCATTTCTTAAGAAGTTTGAAAAAGCTCGCCCTGGCCGGTTGGCTCAGCGGTAGAGCGTCGGCCTAGCGTGCAGAGGACCCGGGTTCGATTCCCGGCCAGGGCACACAGGAGAAGCGCCCATTTGCTTCTCCACCCCTCCGCCGCGCTTTCCTCTCTCTCTCTTCCCCTCCTGTAGCCAAGGCTCCATTGGAGCAGAGATGGCCCGGGCACTGGGGATGGCTCTGTGGCCTCTGCCTCAGGCGCTGGAGTGGCTCTGGTCACAACATGGCGACGCCCAGGATGGGCAGAGCATCGCCCCCTGGTAGGCAGAGCGTCGCCCCTGGTGGGCGTGCCGGGTGGATCCCGGTCGGGTGCATGCGGGAGTCTGTCTGACTGTCTCTCCCCGTTTCCAGCTTCAGAAAAATGAAAAAAAAAAAAAAAGAAAAAGCTCAAATAAACAACCTAACCCTTCATCTAAAAGAACTAGAAAAAAACAGCAAGTAAGGCCCAGAGGTAGTAAAAGGAAGGAAATAATAAAGATAAGAGCAGAAATAAATGATGTAGAGTCTAAAGAAACAATACAGAGGATTAATGAAACCAGGGGCTGGTTCTTTGAAAAGGTAAACAAGACCAATGAACCTTTAATGAGACTCACCAAGAAAAGAAGAGAGAGGACGCAAATAAATAAAATTAGAAATGAGGGTGGAGAAATAACAACCGACACAACAGAAACACAAAATATTGTAAGAAAATACTACAAAGAACTGTATGCCAAAAAATTAAACAACCTAGGTGAAATGGACAAATTCCTTGAAACATATAATCTTCCAAAATGAATCTGGAAGAATCAGAAAACCTAAACAGACTGATTAAAACAAGAGATCTAAACAGTTATCAAAAAAGCTCCCCAAAAACAAAACACCTGGGCCCAATGGTTTCACTGGTGAATTCTACCAAATATTCAAATAAGAACTAACTCCTATCGTTCTCAAGCTATTTTTAAAAAAAATCAAGAGGAAGGAACACTTCCAAGTTCCTTTTATGAGATGAGCATAATTCTGATTCCAAAACCAGGTAAAGACAACACAAAGAAAAAAAATTATAGGCCAATATCCCTGATGAGTTTAGATCAGGGGTCTCAAACTTTTTATAAAAACCACCCACTTTTGCAGTGCTGGTCAACCTGGTCCCTACCGTGCAACCAAACAGCGCCACGATTGGCCCATCATGAAAGCTGGAACGCCCACTAGTGGGCGGTAGGACCAGGTCTACCAGCACTGCAAAAGTGGGCAGTTTTTATAAAAAGTTTGACGACCCCTGATTTAGATGCTAAAATCCTCAACAAAATATTAGCAAACTGGATCTAGCAATATATGAAAAAAATCATACATCATGATCAAGTGGGATTTATTCTGGGGAGGCAAGAATGGTACAACATTTGTAAATCAAATAATGTGATTCATCACATAAACAAAAGGAAGGAGAAAAACCACATGATAATTTCAATAGATGCAGAAAAAGCATTTGATAAAATCCAGCACCCATTTATGATCAAAACTCTTAGCAAAGTGGGAATACAGAAAACATACCTCAACATGATAAAGGTCATCAGTGACAAACCCACAACCAACATCATAATTAATGGATAAAAATTAAAAGCAATTCCCCTAAAATCAGAAACAAGGTAGGGTGCCCCTTTCACCAATCTTATTCAACATAGTTCTGGAAGTCCTAGCCATAGCAATCAGACAAGACAAAGAAATAAAAGGCATCCAAATTGCAAAAGAAGTAAAACTATCATTATTTGCAGATGATATGATACTGTATATAGAAAACCCAAAACTCTCAGTCAAAAAACTACTGGACCTGATAAATGAATTCAGCAAGGTGGCAGGATATAAAATTAATACACAGAAATTAGAGGTATTTTTATACACCAACGATAAACTGTCAGAAAGAGAAATTAAAGAAACAATCCCCTTCACTATTGTAACAAAAAAAAAAAAGAAGTACCTAGGAGTAAATTTAACCAAGGAGGTCAAAGACTTGTACTCAGAAAATTATAAAACATTGATAAATAAATCAAGGAAGACACAAACAAGTGGAAGCATATGTCATGCTCATGGTTAGGAAGAATAAACATCATTAAAATGTCTATATTACACAAATCAATTTATAAATTCAATGCAATACCAATTAAAATACCAATAACATACTTCAAGATATAGAATACATATTCCAAAAATTTATATGGAACTATAAAAGAACACAAACAGCCTCAGTAATCTTGATAAAGAAGAACAAAGTGGGAGATATCACACTTCCTGATATCAAGTTATACTACAAGGCCATTGTACTCAAAACAGCTTGGTACTGGTATAAGAACAGGCATATAGATCAATGCAACAGAACAGAGAACCAAGAAATAAACCACATCTTTATGGACAATTGATATTTGACAAAGGAAGTAAGATCATATAGTGGAGTAAAGACAATCTCTAACAAATGGTGTTGGGAAAACTGGACAACTACCTGCAAAAAAATGGAAAGTAGACCACCAATTTACACCATGCACAAAAAGAAACTCAAAGTGGATAAAGGACTTAAATGTAAATCGTGAAACCATAAGCATCCTAGAAGAAAACATAGGCAGTAAGCTCACTGATCTATCGCAGCAATATCTTTGCTGATTTATCTCCACAGGAAATGAAATAAAAGACAGGATAAACAAATGGGACTATATTAAACTAAAAAGCTTTTGCACAGCTAAAGACAATATGAACAGAATAAAAAGACAAACCACACAATGGGAGAACATATTCAATAATACGTCTGATAAGTGGTTAATAACCAAAATTTATAAAGAACTTGTAAAACTCAACACTAGGAAGACAAACAATCCAATCAAAAAATGGTCACAAGAAATGAATAGACACTTCTCCAAAGAGGACATACAGATGGCCAATAGACAGATGAAAACATGTTCAACATCACTAATCACTAGAGAAATGCAAATTAAAACCACAATGAGATACCACCTCACACCAGTCAGAATGGTGCTCATTAACAAAACAACACACGATAGGTGGTGGCGAGGATGTGGAGAAAGGAGAACCCTTCTGCACTGCAGGTGGGAATGTAGACTGGTGTAGCTACTGTGGAAAATAGTATGGAGATTCAAGACATTAGAAATGGAACTGCCCTTTGACCCAGCCATCCCACTTATAGGAATATATCCCAAGGACACCATATCACCTACTGAAAAAAAGAAATGTACCCCCATGTTTACGGCAGCATTGTTCACAATAGCATAGATCTAGAAACAGCCCAAGTGTCCGTCAGTGGACGAGTGGATTAAAAAGCAGTGGTACATATATACAATGGAATACTATGTGGCTATGAAAAAGAGGGAAATATTACCTTTTCCAACAATATGGAGGGACCTGGAAACTATTATATTGAGAGAAATAAGCCAGGCAGAGAAAGAAAAATATCATATGACCTCACTCATTTGAGGAATTCAAGGAATAATAAGAACTGAGGAATGGAATTGAGACAGAGGAGGGATTAAAGGGACCAGAGGAAAAGAGGACAGGGGGAAAGGAGATGATAAGAGGAGATAAACCTGAAGGGAAGCAGGGAGGGCACTGTAGGGAGAGAGGCAAGGGAGATGTTGAGGGGAATATGGGGGAGGGGAATGCTTTTGGGGTCACCCTAGAATCTATGTAAACACAATTAATTAAATAAAAATAAATAAATAAGAAAAAAAACATGACTCATATATGTATTGCCAACAAGAGACCCACCTCAGAATGAAAGATACATACAGACTAAAAGCAAAGAGTTGTAAAAAAGAATTTTATATAAATGTATATTTAAAAAGACGCTGGGGCAACAAAACTGATTGCTGACAAACTAGACTTTAAAATAAAGGCTATAGCTAAAGTAAGAGAGAAAGAAAGACACTACATATGATAAAGGGAGCAATGCAACAACAGAAGATAAGCCTGGTAATTATTTGACCACCCAATGTAAGAGCACCTAAATATGTTAAGCAAATCTTAATGGACATAAAGGGATAGATAGCAATACAACAGTCATAGCAGGGTATTTTAACAGCCCATTAATGTCAATGGTTAGATCATCCAAATAAAAAGCAATAAGGAAATGCCAGCCAATAAGGGGTATAAGATGATGGCCAGGACTTGACTTGGGTGGTGAACAGAGATGTGTTTTAGAATTGGGCACCTGAAACCTGTAGAGGTATGTTAAATAGTGGTGTCCTAATATATTCAATAAAAAATAAAACAACAATACATTATCCATTACTGAAAAATGGAATTTTACCTCATCTATTATGCTAGGCAGGGTGAAAGGGTTTTTAGGTGATATCAAAAACCAGAAGACACTATTCTTCATTGATTAAGTCATTTTCCCAATTGGGTCTAAAATTCCTAGACATTTGGCATTTAAAATAGTAATATTATTCCATGTTATTCTCTGGGTTCTTAGAGTAGTTAGCAGTATACTCCACCACAGATTTACTGACTAAATGGTAAGTGTTCCTGCGATCCCTACACATGATGCCAAAGCCCAGCAAAGGCTAAATTAGGTTAAGACCTATGTACCCCTGGTGCTATTTCCTACACTTTGAGTTTTTTGGGATCTGTGGGATAAAATGTTATTCTTAGAAGTTAATACGTAAAATAGCAATCCAATTAGAGCATTAGGATTCTGGAAGGGGGAAGAGTAGGACTCTTACTTGGAACAATCAGAAAATGCCAGTAAAGCCAACAGTTCCCAAGTGCTTATCTGTGAACTTATGCCAGTCTGGGAAGATTTTACTTGACAATGATGAAATAAGAAAACATGGGCAGTCTGACCAGGAGGTGGCGCAGTGGATAGAGCATCGGACTGGGATGCGGAAGACCCGGGTTCGAGACCCCGAGGTCACCAGCTTGAGCACGGGCTCATCTGGTGTGAGCAAAAAGCTCACCAGCTTGGATCCAAGGTCGCTGGCTCGAGCAAGGGGTTACTCAGTCTGCTGAAGGCCCACGGTCAAGGCACATATGAGAAAGCAATCAATGAACAACTAAGGTGTTGCAACCAAAAACTGATGATTGATGCTTCTCATCTCTCTCCATTCCTGTCTATCCCTCTCTCTGATTCTCGCTCTGTCTCTGAAAAAAAAAAAAAAAGAAAAGAAAAAGAAAACATGGGCAACATGTGTTTTTCATAATGCTAAAATTATTCAATATCTTTATTGTAAGATTATGTTCCATTTTCTTCTTTTAAATATTCTTATTAAAAAAATATTCTTATTAAAAATGATAATGCAAGCAGATGGTAACTGTTTAGTTTTTTTAATGTCTTCACTTGGCAAGATAAAATGTTGGCAGTCTTATGTCAGATCATCCATTTGGTAGGGTGGGGGTGGGGAAAATTTATTAATTTATGAAATCTAAATTTGTTTAGCAATGTCCCAAATCAGGGGTTGGGTACCTTTTTGGCTGAGAGAGCCATGAACGCCACATATTTTAAAATGTGATTCCATGAGAGCCATACAATATGTTTAACACTAAATACAAGTAAATGTGTGTATTTTATGTAAGACCAACACTTTTAAAGTACAATAAGTCTCTGAATTCTTTTTAATAACGTTGTTATGCTGTTGCTAACCAATGATGAGTAAAGTACTAATTACCATTAATGCGACTTCTGGTGATGCTTGGTTTTGCTGATGGCTTTGTCATCTGGTTGATATGTGGTGAGGTTAAGCTTCATGCAGGCATTGAGACTTCCATCGTTAAACATGATCGTAGGTTGGTCTTTAATGTTATTTAGATGTGAGAAAGACTGCTCACATGCATACGTAGAGCCAAACATTGTCAGTACAGCAATACTCACAGGCTGCAGTGTGCGGTATGTGACGGGAAGCGTTCCAAGTTTTGACAATCAGCTGGTCCACGGGTTGAAGTTTTTTTATTTCTCCCCACTTGTGTTTGCTCGCCAACTCTGCTTGCTGTCGTGCAAGACTTTCCAAATCTTCATGCAGTGACTTGATCTTATTCACCTACATCTGAGGCCTTCAGGTCAGCAGCTTGTAGCTCAAAATCTATGATGGAGATATCGAGGATATAACTCAGGTTGGCGCTTTCTACTGCACACTCATGTGGATGGGTGATGAACTTAAAAAGATGAGTGTGATCATGAAATTCTCCAAAGTGCACTTTGAATGACTGCAGGAGATTAGATGTGCAGCCTGCTAGCTGCTGGAGATCAAGATGTTGAGCAGGGTCACTTGCTGTGCATGCATCTTTAAACTCTCCCAGGTTTTCAAAGTGTAGTAAACGACCTGTTTCAATGTCTACGATGAAGACTTTCAGCTTATTTTCAAATGCAAACACTGCTTGTTGAAAGGATAAGACTGTATTTCCAATGCCTTGCATTTTCACATTGAGCTGTTTCAGATGTTCAGTCATGTCCATGAGATCGTAGAATTTCAGGAGCCACTCAGGATGCTCGATGTTTTCCATTTCAAGAAAAGTCCGGATTTTGCTCAGACAAGCCGCAAAATGGCTGAGCACCTTCCCTCTTGACAACCAACACACATTGTTGTGCAGAAGCAGACCAGGATAATTATTCCCAACTTCATCTACCAGTGTTTTAAACTGGCCATCATTTAAAGCTCAGGCAACAATAAAGTTGACTACCCAATGACCAGTGACATCACTTCACCAAGCTGCTCGTCACACATCTGAGCACAAAGCGCCTCCTGATGTAGGATGCAGTAAAAGCTTAGGATGGGTCTCTTTTCATGTTCACAAACAAGCGCTATGAATCCTCTGTTTTTCCCCACCATGCAAGGAGCAACATTAGTCCACACCGAAATAAGTTTATCCATTGGTAGATTTTTTTTCTTTAGCGAACTCAGTGAAAGACTTGAATAAATCCTCCCCTCTTGTTGTCTCTTTCATAGGCAACACAGCAAGTCTTTCCTCACGTAGTGTGTCACTGACAGCGTACCTTGCAATCACGCTGAACTGGAATAAATGGCTTATGTCTGTTGACTCATCCAACGCGAGAGAAAAGAATGGTGTTGCATTTATGTCCTTCACTTGTGTTGCCTCAATTTGATTTGCCATCATGATGGTACAATTGTGAACATTTCTTGCTGACAGAGGCATGTCTTTTATTCATTTAATTATCTTATCTTTATCTGAAAAGTTGTCAAAAAGTTCATTGGCAACATCAAGCATGAATGTTTTGGCATACTCCCCATCTGTGAATGGCTTTCTGTTTCTCACAATTGCTAAAGCACCAGCAAAGCTAGCCGAATTCCAGTCAGCTTGTTGGGTCCAAACACGGAGTTGCTGCTGTCTAGCTTGCACTCTGCACAGTAGCTCTTGACATGCTTTCTTCCTGCTGTCCCCCACTGGATATTTCGATGCAAATGTAATATGACGTGTGTTGAAGTGCCGCTTTATATTTGACCATTTCATCGATGCAATTTTTTTGTTTGTTTGTTTTTAATTTTTTATTTTATTTATTCATTTTTAGAGAGGAGAGAGAGACAGAGAAATAGAAGGGGGGAGGAGCTAGAAGCATCAACTCCCATATGTGCCTTGACCAGGCAAGCCCAGGGTTTTGAACCAGCGACCTCAGCATTTCCAGGTCGATGCTTTATCCACTGCGCCACC
Organism: Saccopteryx bilineata; assembly: GCF_036850765.1. NCBI lineage: Eukaryota > Metazoa > Chordata > Mammalia > Chiroptera > Emballonuridae > Saccopteryx > Saccopteryx bilineata. The sequence continues at coordinate 61,854,537 of NC_089502.1, read as the reverse complement.
ACAGGTCAGGCGATGCAATTTTATCATTGCATATTAGACACACTTCAGAACCTGCTCTCTCCACAAAAGTGAATTCCTCTGTCCATTCCTGCTGAAAAGTATACTCCTCACCTTTTTTTCTTTTAGCCATCTTCTTTGTCAAAAGGGTTTCTGCAATTAGCTAGCTGACTACTTGATTAAAAGGAGGGAAGTTTACTTCCTGACCTCACAAGGACCTGTGTACGTTATGCATTATACAATAAAACTTTGGTGTTGTCCTCGAGGGCAGCTGTGATTGGCTCCAGCCACCTGCAACCATGAACATGAGCAGTAAGAAATGAATGGTTTGTAATACATCAGAATGTTTTATATTTTTAACGTTATTATTTTTTTATTAGAGATTTGTCCACAAGCCAGATGCAGCCATCAAAAGAGCCACATCTGGCTCGCAAGCCATAGGTTCCCAACCCCTGTCTTAGATGATATTTCAGATTTACAAAATATTGAATGATCCAGGCCCAGAAGAGTGTGAGCATCACATTCTCCTTCCTCTGTGCTCTCACAGCATGTTATAATGGCACTGACAACCTTTGCCCTCCCTCTATATTCTGTCAATGTAAAGTGAAATGCAGAATGAGCAATGTCCTTAACTTTTCCAGTGCGGCTCTGCAGCTGATCTAGCCTGTGTATTGGCCATCAACACAACTCAAAGTTCCCTACTCTGGGTGGCCGGAGCCAATCACAGCTGTCCTCCAAGACAACACCAAAGTTTTATTGGATAATGCATAATGTACACAGGCTTTGTGAGGTCAGGAAGTAAACTTCCCTCCTTTTAATCAAGTAGTCAGCTAGCTAACTGCAGAAACCCTTTTGACAAAGAAGTGACATCTGCATCTATCTAGCATAAAGGAGAAGTGGCTGCCTGCGAACCGAGCCAAACTACTTGACAAGGGCTACTCATTCCAATGTTGGGCAGCACAAGTTGTTGAAAGTGTTTCTTCATATTGAGCTCAATTATTCCATCCTGTAATTTCTACTTATTGGTATTAGCTCTGTACATTCAGGCAATACAGATAGATTAAGGCTAAGCCTTCCTTTGCATCAGAGGACAATATATCTATCTCCCTCATGTACTTTTCCCTCCAGCTGCCATCATTGCTTCTCAGAACACAATTTTCAGGTTTCTCTGAATTTTTAAATTAGCCTTCTTTAATGAAGTCTTCTCAAAACACTCTTCATACCCATATCTGAATCCAGGTAGGGCCTGGCCAATTCCTAATCATCCACTGACTCTTATGATATAGACACTTGCTTAAATATTTTCTTGATTATAAATATTTTCTGAACATATCAGCTATATTGGGGTAATACTACACATACATCAGGAATCATTACAATGATCTATTCATTTGTTCATTATTTCAGGAAACATTATAGACTTCTTGTATGCATGACACAGAGGGAGTATATTAGTCAGAGTTCTTAGAGAAACAGAACCAGTGTAATATAACAAGAGTTTTATTGTGAAGAATTGGATCACATAATTATAGAGGCTGGGAAGTCTCATGATCTGCTATTTGCTACATGGAGACCCAGAAAATTTAGTGGAATGGTTCAATCCAAGTCTGAAGGCCTCAGAACCAGGGAAGCCCAAGGTTTAAGTTGTAGTTTAAGGGCAGGAAAAGATAGGAGGAAATGTCCAAGCTCAAGCAATGAGGCGGGGAAAAAGGGTAAATTCTTCCTTCCTCTGCCTTTTTTTTTTGTATGCATACTCTCAGTGGATTGGATGATACCTACCCACAATGGGCATGGCTGAGCTCACCAACTTAAATGCTAATCTCATCTGGAAATACTCTCACAGACAGAGGGAGAAACAGTGTTTAACCAAATATCTGGATATCCTCTGATCCAGTCAAATTAACACATCACAAAGAAAATATAAATATTTAAACCATTCTTCTTGCCCTCCAAAATCCTTAAAAATAATTCAGGGGACTGAGGAACAAAATAGAAACAGTCAGGGTCATAGGGAAAAGATGTACAGCTATAAGAAGGAAGGGGGAAGAGGGACAGGATCAAAAAAAGTGAAGGGGCTAGCCAAAGTTGTATATACATAACATACAGATACAGACAGCAGCGTTAGACATAGCCAGAGGGAAAGTGGGTGTGGACACCAGGGGAGGGAGGCACAGGGAAGAAATGGGGGTTGAAAGAGAATTTGCATGAGGCATGGGGGGCATGGTGTGGGGTGTAGAGGGTTTGATATTGAGTAGAACACTTCAAACCATGTCAACACAATACATTAAAAAGATAAAAATAATAATTCAAAAATAGAAACATCCAAAACATAACAAGATAGCTAACACTTATATAACCCTATTGGTCGAGTACACACTACATGCTGCACACATTTTAATTCTTACTATATTATGAAAGAGGTGCTATCATCATTCTCATTTTGCAGATAAGAAAACTGAGACATGAATATGTTAAGTAAATTGCTCCAAATCACACTGTTATTACATAGCAGAAAACACCAAATCCTGACAGTCTGATTCTAGATCTCAAGCTATTAACCATTGTGTTATAAAGCAGAATCTATGTATATAAAACATATTGTTCAAGTTAAAACTATACTTCAATGCCAAGAAATAAAAGTAGAATAATATTATGGGGTATGAGGGAATATGCTTGGGGAAAGAGTTGTGCTTGTGTCTGAAGAAGTAGTTGGTCAGAAAAGTCTTCTTAAAAATTGAGTCTTGTGCCATACCTTGAATGATAAATAAAATTGATTGTCCGACTTGCTATTTCTAACCTCAGCCACTTTAATACAGAAAACACCCTAATGGTATTTAAACAATTATCCCATGATAAAGTTGTCTGACTTTTTGGCCTCAGAGATGAATCGGAAGCAGTGCTAGCACATGCATTCTACGGGGAGACATAATTAAAAGGAAGTAAGGGCTGATTTACAAGACTTTATGAAATGAACCATAAACTGTCGATATTGGCCATAGCAGCTGGAGATATAGTTAATCTTGTCGGATTGAAGGGTAAGTTAAGTAACTATTCAGAAGAAATCACTGATAGAGAAATCAATGCATCTAGAATAAGACCCTGGGGGTAAGAATAGTGGGAAAGGGGCAGGGGGCATAAATTAAATTCCTTACAACAGCATATGCATTTGGCATTTATCATACCCTAATGTTATTTGCAAATAGCAATAAAAAATTGCTAGGGTTTGTTCTCCCTTCAAAGAAGATGATTCACTTAAAGTTGATGAAGCTTATCTAGTTTGAAAATCATTTTGATGCCATTTGTCCCAGTTTATATTTTTAATCACTAAATGGCATTGCCCTTACTTTCTATCTTCTATTTGCAAATTTCTATACTACATGTAGGAATACTTTAAAGAAAACAAAATGGGAATGACTGTTATCTTGAAAATACAGTTCCATTTGCTTTCAGAACCATGATTCTTCTGTAAGTAGTTTGTACAAATAATCGAACAATTGCTTTTCATCAGACTATGGTTTTGATCTTGGAGCTTTTCAATTCTTTTCAGCCAGCTTAGGCTTAAATTAACTATGAAAACTAAAATCACAATCATTTTATGAAGCTATTCATGGTATGTTCTTTTACCTATTATTAGCACATTAAAAAATAACTGATTCAGCAAAGAATTCCTTTTTAAAAAAGCATTAGGTTTTTAGTTTCTTTGGGGCTAATTTATGCATTGAGGATATTTAAGAGAGGTGAACATTCAAGCACCCAGCACAGCATGGCTATGTTTCTACAACAAACATTACAATAAACCTGAAAATGTCCCATTATCTGGGGTGTTTCAAATAAACATATTGCTTATAGCCTTTAGCAGAACACCTTGGCTAAAGTTTTTACTGTCACTTGAGTTTTTCATGTTCATCCTTGTTCAAGGAGCACTTAGAATCTGTGGTAACTTATGCCGTACCTCAAGATTGGACGGCCATGTCCTCCATTCCAGCTCCTAAAAGGCAGGAATTGTATCTCCACATTGCATCACTAGTTCAGCATAGAGCTAATCTCAGTCAGTGTTAATGATGAAATGTGAATATATTAATGTGCCCTTCAAGGATCTCTCAGATATCAGCAAATGAGTACAAAATTAGCCAAATAAAACTTGACACTTGCAGATTAATTCTCGGGATTGTACATTCAGGCATTTTCTTTAGCCATGTCCTACAAACAGCACTGAATCAGAAACATGTAACCAGAATGTGTAAAGTCTTACAAGGTTCCCATTAGTGTGCAAGCTTCAGAACAATACAACTAAACCCACAAGAAACAAAGTTTTATTGAGCACCTACTACATCTCCAGTCCCGTACTCAAGAGAAAAAAGGAATTAAAAAAAAAGAATCATTTTCTCACAGTGCTTTCAAATCAGTGAAGAGACAGACAAGTAAATAAGCAACCACTGGCCATCTCTCATAGATCCTATCATATGAAGGTTGAATTGCAGAACGCCAAAGTGTACAGTTCCAATAGTAATCAATCCCAGTCCCAGTCTGCTTTGTCATATCTGAACACTATCCATAAAAAGTGGTAACCCTCACTGGGGAAGAATGCTCTAGCTTAGTCACAACCATGAGGTAAGTCAGCTATGCAATTATATAAAAGGTGAGGTAGAGAAAAGATTAAAAAAAAAACAGACTGAATATGTCCAGGGTATTACATTTATGCTGCATATGACTAAGTTAGAATTGTGTACATCATATTAGACTCCTCAAAACAGTTACTGGAGTTGATGCATCCAATTATTAAAAATTCTCCTACACTGACAGATGGTGTTTTTCAATATATTTTCAATTAGAAGTTAACCACACTCCAGGAAATAAGCAACTTATGGACTTTGACTTTTCAAAATTTCTTTATCAGCATCTTGGCTTGGCTTGCTATATTTCCCGTTCAGCTGTCTCTAGCCTAAGAAAAGTACTGCCACTGCTAAGAATAAAAAATAAGAAACAAATCATTTCCCCACCCCACACAAATAAAAACAACAGATAAAATCCCCCAAAGAGTTCAAATTTCCCGTGAGTCAATTTTTTTTTACCTTTTTATTTATTATATCCCAATGTCTTTCTCAGGGAAAGTTTTATGGGAAACAAGGTTTTGTTTTGGGTTTTGTTTTGTTTGGTTTTTTTCTGCATTAAATTAAGTGGGGGAAAAACCTCAGCCAATTATATATTTGCTATTCCTGTCACTGCTGAGTTGAGAGTTAGCACGTGTAAAAACAGAGAGCTATAACATTCTATTTTTAGTCTTGTTAAATTAAAAAAAGTAAGTATGGAGAGAAAGCATCAATATGGAGTAGTCAAAAGATCCAAGGCTTTTGAAATGCTTAGATATGGACTTCAGTTCCACTTCTGCCACTATGTCACTCATTCAATAACTTTGAAGAACAGGCACCTAGTGTATGCCTCAGACTGGTCTAGATGTGAAGTGTACATTGATGAATTTAACAAAATATCTGCCCTCACAGCATTTTCATTCTAGTGTGGGAGAAAGACAATAAATCAGGAAACAAACACATAAACAAAAATAATTTCAGAAACTTAGTGGCAATGGCTGTACAGAAAAAGACATGAAAGCCTTTGAAAAGGTTTGTGACTGGCCCTGGCTGGTGACTCACTGGATAGACTGTTGGCCTGGTATATGGAGTCCTTGGTTTGATTCCCAGTCAGGGCACACAGAAGAAGTGGCCATCTGCTCCTCCCCCTCCCCTTTTCTCCCTCTTCCCTTCCTGCAGCCAGTGGATCAATTGATTTGAGCATGGCCCTGGGCACTGAAGGTAGCTGTGTTGGAGCACATTAGCCACAGACACTAAAAATAGCTCGGTACTCGAGTGTCGGCTCCAGATGAGATTGTGGGATAAATCCCAGTCAGGGCACATGAAGAAATCTGCCTCAGTATCTCCCCTCCTTTCATCTCAGAAAAAAAATGTTTTGTGACTAGCTCCATGATCAAGTATCAAGTCACTAAACTCTGAAGGCAGTTTTCTCATCTAGAAAATGGGCATAATAATAGTTCTTACCTCATAAAATTGTGAGAGTGAGAAATAATATATATATTTTTAAATGTATTTATGATATGACAACATTCCCTTATATTACAGGCACAAAATGAATGATAAACACTATTGTTGCTTTGTTATTGTAATACAATTATGATGAGCATGGTAGACAACAAATGTACCACTGAGTCAAAGAGCCTTGTTTTTTTTGTAATAAATATTGAGCCTTTCATGTTTTAAGAATGCTGTATTTTTTGTAGAACAAAATATTTTTCATTCTTCTAATTCCCTGATGCTCATTTGAGGTCCTGGGAGACTATTATTTTCCAATTATGGCCAAATGCTATGACTATTTTCTCAGTAGGATTATTCTGCCATGAAAGAGTAATTACTTTTTTTTTTTTTTAATAAATTTTTATTAATGGTAATGGGATGACATTAATAAATCAGGGTACATATATTCAAAGAAAACATGTCTAGGTTATTTTGTCATCAAATTATGTTGCAAACCCCTTGCCCAAAGTCAGATTGTCCTCCGTCACCCTCTATCTAGTTCTCTGTGCCCCTCCCCCTCCCCCTAACTCTCTCCCTCCCTCCCTCCCATGTCCTCCCTCCCCCCCCACCCTTGGTAACCACCACACTCTTGTCCATGTCTCTTAGTCTCATTTTTATGTTCCACCAATGTATGGAATCATGTAGTTCTTGTTTTTTTCTGATTTGCTTATTTCACTCCTTATAATGTTATCAAGATCCCACCATTTTGCTGTAAATGATCTGATGTCATCATTTCTTATGGCTGAGTAGTATTCCATAGTGTATATGTGCCACATCTTCTTTATCCAGTCTTCTATTGAAGGGCTTTTTGGTTGTTTCCATGTCTTGGCCACTGTGAACAGTGCTGCAATGAACATGGGGCTACATGTGTCTTCACGTATCAATGTTTCTGAGGTTTTGGGGTATATACCCAGTAGAGGGATTGCTGGGTCATAAGGTAGTTCTATTTGCAGTTTTTTGAGGAACCACCATACTTTCCTCCATAATGGTTGTACTACTTTACAGTCCCACCAACAGTGAATGAGGGTTCCTTTTTCTCCACAGCCTCTCCAACATTTGCTATTAGCCGTCTTGTTGATAATAGCTAATCTAACAGGGGTGAGGTGGTATCTCATTGTAGTTTTGATTTGCATTTCTCTAATAACTAATGAAGCTGAGCATCTTTTCATATATCTGTTGGCCATTTGTATCTCTTCCTGGGAGAAGTGTCTGTTCATGTCCTCTTCCCATTTTTTTATTGGATTGCTTGTTTGTTTGTTGTTGAGTTTTATGAGTTCTTTGTAAATTTTGGATATTAGGCCCTTATCTGAGCTGTCGTTTGAAAATATCAGTTCCCATATAGTTGGCTGTCTGTTTATTTTGATATCAGTTTCTCTTGCTGAGCAAAAACTTTTAATTCTGATGTAGTCCCATTCATTTATCTTTGCCTTCACTTCTCTTGCCATTGGAGTCAAGTTCATAAAATGTTCTTTAAAACCCAGGTCCATGATTTTAGTACCTATGTCTTCTTCTATGTACTTTATTGTTTCAGGTCTTATATTTAGGTCTTTGATCCATTTTGAATTAATTTTAGTACACGGGGACAGGCTGTAGTCGAGTTTCATTCTTTTGCATGTGGCTTTCCAGTTTTCCCAACACCATTTGTTGAAGAGGCTTTCTTTTCTCCATTGTGTGTTGTTGGCCCCTTTATCAAAGATTATTTGACCATATATATGTGGTTTTATTTCTGGGCTTTCTATTCTGTTCCATTGGTCTGAGTGTCTATTTTTCTGCCAATACCATGCTGTTTTGATTATCGTGGCCCTATAATATAGTTTAAAGTCAGGTATTGTAATGCCCCCAGCTTCATTCTTTTTCCTTAGGATTGTTTTGGCTATTCGGGGTTTTTTATAGTTCCATATAAATCTGATGATTTTTTGTTCCATTTCTTTAAAAAATCTCATAGGGATTTTGATGGGAATTGCATTAAATTTGTATATTGCTTTGGGTAATATGGCCATTTTGATTATATTTATTCTTCCTATCCAAGAACAAGGAATATTTTTCCATCTCATTGTATCTTTTTCGATTTCCCTTAACAATGCTTTGTAATTTTCATTATATAGGTCCTTTACATTCTTTGTTATGTTTATTCCTAGGTATTTTATTTTTTTTGTTGCAATCGTGAAGGGGATTATTTTTTTGAGTTCGTTTTCTAATATTTCATTGTTGGCATATAGAAAGGCTATGGACTTTTGTATGTTAATTTTGTATCCTGCGACCTTACTGTATTGGTTTATTGTTTCTAATAATCTTTTTGTGGAGTCCTTCGGGTTTTCGATGTATAGGATCATATCATCAGCAAAAAGTGATAGCTTTACTTCTTCTTTTCCGATATGGATGCCTTTTATTTCTTTGTCTTGTCTGATTGCTCTGGCCAGAACTTCTAGCACCACGTTGAATAAGAGTGGAGAGAGTGGACAACCCTGTCTTGTTCCTGATTTAAGGTAGAAAGTCCTCAGTTTTATGCCGTTTAATAGGATGTTGGCTGATGGTTTATCATATATGGCCTTTATCATGTTGAGATATTTTCCTTCTATACCCATTTTGTTGAGAGTCTTAAACATAAAATTGTGTTGTATTTTATCAAAAGCCTTTTCTGCATCTATTGATAAGATCATGTGGTTTTTGTTCTTTGTTTTGTTGATATGGTGTATTACGTTAACCGTTTTGCGTATGTTCAACCATCCTTGAGATTCTGGGATGAATCCCACTTGATCATGATGTATTATTTTTTTAATATGTTGTTGTATTCGGTTTGCCAGTATTTTGTTTAGTATTTTAGCATCTGTATTCATTAGAGATATTGGTCTGTAGTTTTCTTTCTTTGTGCCATCCTTGCCAGGTTTTGGTATGAGGGTTATGTTGGCCTCATAAAATGTGTTTGGAAGTATTGCTTCTGCTTCAATTTTTTGGAAGACTTTGAGTAGAATAGGAACCAAGTCTTCTTTGAATGTTTGATAGAATTCACTAGTATAACCGTCTGGGCCTGGACTTTTATTTTTGGGGAGATTTTTAATAGTTTTTTCTATTTCCTCCCTGCTGATTGGTCTGTTTAGGCTTTCTGCTTCTTCTTGACTCAGTCTAGGAAGGTTGTATTGTTCTAGGAATTTATCCATTTCTTCTAGGTTGTTGTATTTGGTGGCATATAATTTTTCATAGTATTCTACAATAATTCTTTGTATTTCTATGATGTCTGTGGTGATCTCTCCTCTTTCATTTTGGATTTTATTTATTTGAGTCCTGTGTCTTTTTTCCTTGGTGAGTCTTGCCAAGGGTTTGTCAATTTTGTTGATCTTTTCAAAGAACCAGCTCCTTGTTTTATTGATTTTTTCTATAGTTTTTCTGTTCTCTATTTCATTTATTTCTGCTCTGATTTTTATTATCTCCTTTCTTCGGCTGGTTTTGGGTTGTCTTTGTTCTTCTTTTTCTAGTTCCTTAAGGTGTGAAGTTAAGTGGTTTACTTCGGCTCTCTCTTGTTTGTTCATATAGGCCTGAAGTGATATGAACTTTCCTCTTATTACTGCTTTTGCTGCATCCCAGAGATTCTGATATGTCGTATTTTCATTTTCATTTGTCTGTATATATCTTTTGATTTCTGCACTTATTTCTTCTTTGACCCATTCATTTTTTAGAAGTATGTTGTTTAGTTTCCACATTTTTGTGGGTTTTTCCCCCTCTTTTTTGCAGTTGAATTCTAGTTTCAAGGCTTTATGATCAGAAAATATGCTTGGTACAATTTCAATTTTTCTAAATTTGCTGATATTGTCTTTGTGGCCCAACATATGGTCAATTCTTGAGAATGTTCCATGTACACTAGAGAAAAATGTATACTTCTGTCGCTTTGGGATGAAGTGTCCTGTAGATGTCTATCATATCCAGGTGTTCTAGTATTTCGTTTAAGGCCACTATATCTTTATTGATTCTCTGTTTGGATGACCGATCTAGAGCCGTCAGCGGTGTATTGAGGTCTCCAAGTATGATTGTATTTTTGTTAGTTTTTGTTTTAAGGTCAATAAGTAGCTGTCTTATATATTTTGGTGCTCCTTGGTTTGGTGCATATATATTAAGGATTGTTATGTCTTCTTGATTCAACTTCCCCTTAATCATTATGAAATGACCATTTTTGTCTCTGAGTACTTTTTCTGTCTTGTAGTCAGCATTATTAGATATGAGTATTGCTACACCTGCTTTTTTTTGGGTGTTGTTTGCTTGGAGTATTGTTTTCCAGCCTTTCACTTTGAATTTGTTTTTATCCTTGTTGCTTAGATGTGTTTCTTGTAGGCAGCATATAGTTGGATTTTCTTTTTTAATCCATTCTGCTACTCTGTGTCTTTTTATTGGTAAGTTTAATCCATTTACATTTAGTGTAATTATTGACACTTGTGGGTTCCCTACTGCCATTTTATAAATTCCTTTCTGTTAGTTTTGTATCTAGTTTGATTCTTCTCTTTTGTTTTTCTATCATTTGTTTTTGTTTGTTTGTGTTCCATACTTCTTTCCTCTGTTGCTACCTTTTTTAAGTCAAGTGTTTTTGTGGTGGTTTTTTTAAGGGTGGTTACCATTAAGTAATGAAAAGGGTACCTACCATATTCATTGTAGTACCCTATCTTATAAGTATTTCTGCACTTCATCATCCTTTGCTACTGTTAATCTCCATCCTCTCCCCCCTTTTTTTCCTTTGTTGTCACAGTTTAAGTTTGGTTTTATTGTGTTCTTGGTGGAGCTGTTACTTGTGGTGTTGTTTTCTTTTGTTCTTTGAATCTGGTTGGAAAACCCCCCTTAGTATTTCCTGGAGTGGGGGCTTTCTGTTGATAAATTCTCTCATCTTTTCTGTATTTGTGAATGTTTTTATATCTCCTTCATACTTGAAGGATAGCTTTGATGGGTATAGTGTTCTTGGCTGAAAGTTCCTCTCTTTCAGGGCTTTAAATATTGGGGTCCACTCTCTTCTAGCTTGTAGAGTTTCTGCTGAGAAATCTGATGATAATCTAATAGGCCTTCCTTTATATGTTGTACTCTTCTTTTCCCTGGCTGCCTTGAGAATTTTTTCTTTGTCATTGGTTTGTGTCATCTTTATTATGATGTGCCTTGGAGTGGGTTTGTTGGGGTTAAGAAAACTTGGTGTTCTCTTTGCTTCTTGAATTTGAGGCTTTAGTTCTTTCCACAGGCTTGGGAAGTTCTCGTCTATTATTTGTTTGAGTATATTCTCCATTCCATTTTCTTTCTCTTCTCCCTCTGATATACCTATTATTCTTATGTTATTCTTTCTGATGGAGTCAGACAATTCCTGTAGGGCTTTCTCATTTTTTATTATTCTTGAGTCTCTTTCTTCTTCTCTCTGTTGTGCCTCAAGTTGTTTGTCTTCTATTTCACTAATCCTATCTTCAATCTGGGCTGTTCTGTTAGCTAAGCTTGTTACCTCGTTTTTCAGCTCGTGAATTGAGTTTTTCATTTCTGTTTGATTTGTTTTTATAGTTTCAATTTCCTTGGTAATATATTCTTTGTGTTCATTGAGTTGTTTTCTGATCTCCCTATATTGCCTTTCTGTGTTTTCTTGTATATCTCTGAGTATTTTTAAGATTTCTATTTTAAATTCTCTGTCATTTAGCTCCAAGGCTTCCAATATGTTAAGTCTTTTCTCCATAGATTTTTCCACATCTATTTGTGTTACCTCTCTTTCTTTTGTATCCATAATATTCGATTTCCTCTTTCTTATCGGCATCTGAGGGTGGTCTTATTGATAGCACTAATTAGAATTAATAAAGAGTAAAAAGAAAAAAAAAAAAGGGTAAAACACCCCACACAAAAAAACAGTAATAATTTATTATTTCCCCCTTTTTTCTCTCTTCTCTTTCCCTCCTCTCCCCTCCTCAGGGAAATATCGTGCCTATAATGGAGGGCCTGATTTGGGGTGAAGAGTTCAAGGGGCAAAAAAAGGGAGTAGGGACCTACTAAATGCAAAAAAAAAAAAAAAAAAAAAAAAAAGGAAGAAAATCTTAGACAAGCATAAGATGATTTGCTTGTAAGTGATGGTCAACTAAGAGATATAATGAGAGGGATAAGAGGGAATCAGAAAAAAGGACCAAAAAAGAATAATAAAGAAGAAAAAATAAAAATAATATGTAAAAATCTGTTGTATTAAGTGGAGCGAAGACTAAATACAATGGAGACCTTGGGTTGGGAGGACCCAAAATGCCACAAAAATAAACAAACAAGAAAATAAATAAAAACAAAAGCAAAAAAGAGAAATAAAGCCAAAAAAAAGCCTTGAGTCCCAAATTAACTAATTTGTTCGTGATTGAGGATTATATGGGAGGAAAGTAAAATGAGAAAAGAAAAAATGAATAGAAAGGAAAAAATAAGAAAAAGAGAAAAACGAAGGAAGAAATAAAATAGGAGAAAAAAACAAAATAAAGCAAGACAAAAAAAAAAACAAGAGAGGAGAGAGTGAGAGTTAAGTGTTTTGGAGTATTACCTTAAAGGAGGGTGAGGATGAAGAAGAAAAATAAAATGCAACACTCATGGGTAGTGTAGTTCAAGAAAGGGGAAGCATAAGATGGGCAGAGAATAGAAGGACCGAGGTGGAGGAAATAAAGGCAAAAAGATAGAAGAAACAAGCAACAACAACAACAAAAAAAAATTAGTGGATCAAGTTGTAAAGTCTGTGGGTTTTTCTTGATTTTGAGAGGTTAACTTCTTCCTTTTTCTTTTCCCTCCCTCTTCCTAGTCGGTGACTCTGTACCCCAGGCTCTGCCTCTGTGTCACTCTTAGTTAGGGATTTGCAGTTGATGGGATTCTATGGCAATGTCATATAATTGGCTTTAGTCTTGCTGGAAGTAAAGGCTTGTTGGCGTTTGCAGGGTCCAACGATGAGAGAGTTTGCTTTCCTGGATTCTCTCTCCTAGTCCCCCCTTTCTGAATTAGCAGCCTGGTGATCCAGCTATAAGGCTGCAACTGCTTCTGCCTGGGGAGTAAGAGGCTCAAAGAGCTGGGAAATCCCTACTCTATCCCCACTCAGTGCAAGGCTTTGGGAAAGGCTCTGAGAGTCAGGGCCTCCAGTGTAATCAGGCGGGGGTGGGAGTCAATTGTTGTCAAGGTGACTGTTCAGCGCCTATCATTTAGTTGGACCTCTCAACCCAGGCTTTCCACACTTTGTAGCCTGTTTTTGCAGGGAAGAAGAGGCACTAGTCTCTGCTTACGACTAGTGTAGTATAGACCTTATTATCTGCCAAGTCCTTCTTGTTAGCGTTTATCCCTGAATATGGAGGCTCTATCAATCAGAAGTTGCCCCCGCCCCTTTAGCGAGAGGCACTAAAAAATATCACGCCTCTTGTCTTGGATCGCTGAACTGAGAGAGATCTTATCAATTAGAACCGAGGGTGCGCAGATTTTATGGGTTAAGCTAATTTCAGTGATTGGGTCGCAGCTGTGTTTCCGAAGGTATTTTAGGCTGCCTGCGCGCACCCCTCCCCCAACGCTTGATTGTTAGCTTGAATGGCTGGGTGAGGTGCCCCGCCCACGAAGAGAATCTCCCAAGCCTCTCCCGATCGCCCCGCCGCTGGCGGCTGGACCGCACCAGGCGCAGGATAATGGAGCCCCCTGGGTGTGTGGGCCAGTAGGGCGCCCTGGGCACGTGGAATGCCCAAGGCACGCGTGCGAATGGGGTGCTCAGGGCACCGGTGGCCGGCGACCCCCACTCGCAGTGTGCGGGCCGCTGGGAACGTCAGCAGTGCTCAACCGGACCGGGCGCCCGCGTGGCGGCTCGTGGTGGCCGCTCGCGGTGGCGGTTTGCGGGGGCTCGCGGCAGCTCGTGGTGGCGGTTCGCGGGGGTTCGCGGCAGCTCGCGGGCTCGCGGCAGCTCGCGGTCGGCCGCTCGCGGCGGCTTGCGGTTCCCAAGTATATGGGCTGACTCACCGCGGGCGCACTCCCTGGCGGCTTGAATGAGCGTCGCTGTGGTAGCTTCCTCCACACCCTCGTCTCTCAGATTCAAGTGATAACAGTCCTTTTGCTTTCAGTTTGTGTGGAACTCCGGAATGCTCCGAGGATAAATTTTTCTGTTTCTAGTTGATAAATTTGTTGTGATTTAGGGGAGAGCTGTCGGACGCACTTCTCACGGCGCCATTTCCGTGACGTCACTCCGAAAGAGTAATTTCTTCTGAGTATTTTGTCTTAGAAAAAAAAAATGGAAGCTCCTCTGTGTAGCTCTCTGCAATGAATATTACACACTTTCAGAACCTCCTGCTTGACACGCTCTAATTTCCACCTCTATTCATTCTTCTTTTGAATCATGCTATTCTGTTGGTAAAATGCAAACCACTAAGACCAAAAACAATAACAAAAGCCTGCTCACTCTCAAACCTGCCTTTCCTCTTTGTACCTCTGACCCTGATTGACCAATCTGCTTTATTGTTTAACTCTCCCTGGTGTGTGTGGAGGTCAGCTTCCTTCCTCCTTCCTTTTACCTAGCCTGAACTTGTATTAATCTTCACTTTCTTTGAACTTGGATCCTACGCTGTCTTACCTCCAATACTGCCTAATATTTGAGACTCGCCAACCTTAAGACAAGAGAAATTCAACAGAACCAGGTTTGAGATGATGGACTGTTTTCACAGAATATTTACTGCACATCTCACAGTGACTTAGGTGAATGGATGTGGCAAATATTGTTATTCACAATTTTAGATGTAGAAATGGGGGCTTGAGGACTCAAGTGACCTATAAAGGTCAATTAGTAAGGAAGTGGTAGAACCTAAATTTTACTGCTTCTAAACTGGTTAAAGAATTTATAAGCCCAAGCATGTTTTCATATAGGCAAGATAAACTATGAATCTAAAATTTTAGTGTATAAAACTATTGTTACTTTCCTGTCTGACAGCAACAAGGAAGCAGTATACGTGGTGTTTAAGAACGTTGATGCCAGATCTAGACTCTCAAGATGTTGAAATCATAAATCATAGCATTGTCTCTTTACTAGCCGTGTGACTTTGATAAAATTACTTCGTTTCTCTGCACATCTTTTGTCTATATAAATTGAGGAAAATAACAATACAACTTCACTGCATTGCTGTGAGTGTTACATGAGTAATACCTAATTGCTTATACCAATGCTTGGCATATAGTAAGACCTCAACAAATGCTAGCTATTATTATTATTGTAGGGACCCAATGATTCAATTCTACCAAGGCAGATTCTACATTAAATTGATCATTTCTCGTCTTTGATTCAGGTCAGCTTAGCCCACCTGGGTATAACTACAGCTGTGGGTCTTTGTTCGTTGGAGAACACTACATTGGTTGTTCTGTCCATTTTAATAGATCTATATAAAAGAGCTGGCAGCTTACAATGACATTAGCTGTGCACAACATAGCAAAACACAATAAGGAGCCAATGCTGGTGACCTAGCAATAATTCTCTAGTGAATGCTTAATTGGAGAAGCCCTCTGAGCTGAGAGTCACTAGGGCAGCAGTTCACAGCACAGTTCTTATAAGCAATGGTGGTCAGGTGCCAACCTGGCTACCAGTTGGAAATTCTCCCCACATGCCCTGGGCACCAGTATATTTGGTTGGATGTTCTATCTGTCTTATATTTTAAACTCTGGGTATTCACAAGCGAGGTAATACTACTTTGCTTTAGACATACACAGGTCAAATCTTATTTCCAAAGTCATAACACTAGTCAAAGCTTTCTACTAGAGGCGTACAGTCCAAATAAGAATGTTGATCTTATCCCCCAACCCTAGTGTGATGAAGGTAGCCCGTGATGAACTGAAATATCAAGACTCTTCAAATTAAATTCCAGCACTTCACACTACCTCAAGTACTCTTACACAGTAGAAAAGCATTCTATATTCATTTCAGAACAAACATATTTGCAATATTTTACTGCAATGGAAATCTGTCTCCATGGTGCATTTATGCCAGGTGAACTTCCAAAGGGAACTGCAGCTGCAGTACCCACAGGGGTACATCTGCAAAAAAATTACTAGGCAGGAAGGAAAAAATCTTCATGGCATTCTCCCAAAGGAAAATTTCTGTAACCTTTCTCTGACAGGCTAGTAATAAGGATTCACATGGAAGCACATTGCTTATATTCCCCTGACAGGCAAGAATGATTTTTTTAACCTGGCAAAAACTATGGAGGATAAACTATAGGTATATTTCTTGTGTTAATACAGGTACAAGAATTCACTGCTTGAGTGAAGCCAAACACAGAGTCAATAAAGTACTCAAAGACTAAAATAAAAGAAAAAAGTAGATCTTGAGGTGAAGACAAAAGACAGATCTTTAGGGTTCCTGGGGACTCAAACTGGCTTCAGTCTCTAGAAAGCAGATGAACATTTTGGGTACCTCCCTGATTATTTCCAACCTATTAAGAATTATATTATCCTACAGGCCATGGCTACTATCCATCAAAAAGCAGAATTTTATTGACATCCTCTTCTTGTAATAATATTCTATCTTTTCTAAATAAAAAGTAGATAGATAGATGATAGATAGATAGATAGATAGATAGATAACAGCAGCAATAATACTAATAATTAGTGTTGAGAACTAAAAAGTCAATCCAATCCCAATTTATTGGCTACTTTCAGTGAACCTTATTGTGAGTTGCAAATACTCCCTTACAATGGTAACTATCACTTAACAGAAGAAATTCTACAGAGAAGAGAAATATCAGCAGAAATTTCATGGTGATTGACAAGCATTAGCCAGAAATGTACTTTATCTTTGACTACATGTGATAGTGCCTGTAGTCTTAGATATTAACTGAAAGGATGCACTGTATGTATCTGAATTGCTTATCTAGGCACCTGCATGTCCTGCACTGTGAGGGTATGATCTTTAGTGACAGTCCAGCTGGTTGCTGGATGATTTCAGCAGGTTCAAGACAGATATCAAAAATCAATGAGAAACATTAAATATTTGCATCACATATAGGTCAAAGGAGACCTGGGTTGTTGAGGCAGTAAGGGTATGAACTTCTTGGTTTGATAGGGAGAAGCATCAAATATGCCATTATTTTCTCAGGGATGTATGTGCCTTATCTATTATTCTGTTAATCTCTTTAGTGATTCTCTCTAGGAATGTCACTTGATCTGTTGACATCTCAGTTTTCAAATCCTTGCTCTATTTTCCACTTGAAAGTTTTAATTCTTTCTCCATTCTCTATGTTGTCCTATTCCAAATTTCATTTCTTACTATAATTCCCAGGACTGTCTACTATTTCTGCTTCTTTGGAGAATATACCCTTTCTGAGCTCCTTGAGGTAGGGTCCAAGGTGCACTTACCCCAAGTTGCAAGAGGTCTTATTTGGCTCCAGTGATGCTGCAGAATACTTCCTCTCCTAACAGGACACTCCACTGAAGCAGACAATGCTCTGTTTGCCCAGCTTTTTCCACCCTGAATACCATTCTGTTGATGTCCTATTTTTTATAGAATGCTAACAAGCTCACTTTTGTTAATGGTTAATCAGTTACTCTAGCTCTTGTAATTTATTGCTATTTAACTGGAAACTTTCTGGACATAATGTCATAGCCCCTAAGTAGTTTCTTCATTAATGAGAATTCTAGACATTTTGTCAGGCTAGGGAGTGATTCTTTTGATCAGGGGAAAACCTTAGGGTAGGGCAGTGGCCTGTATATCATAACTTCCACAGCATCCAATAGCAGAATTAGCCCAGATCACAAGACCACTGCCTAGTAGAGTCACTAGCATTCTGTTGCAACAATCCCTGAGAATTGGAGGGCAGTGTGAGAAGGTGCTAGCAAGGTGAACTCTAAATCTCACAGGGCTAGATAATATATGTCCCACTGAAAGGTCAATGTTTCCTACTGGAAAAAAACTGACTAATAAACATAAAAGTGTGAAAATATATATATATATATGACACCTTTTACTAGGAACAATTCAGTAACCAATTAATTATAAAAATTCAAATGATAAGACCTTCACAAATTTCTAAGTCTTTCCAGCTTCTTTCTATGGTGTAGGAGCAGAAACACCATTATGCCAAAGCTGTTTTTTTACCAACTTCTTGAGGAAGGTGCTTAAATTTAATTGCAGCCAGCCAACCTACTTCCCAGGAACCCTAGTCAGGTGTGGGGTAGGGGAAAGGCAGGATGTGGGCAGTAGATGAATTAAGTCCTTCCCAAAGCATGCCACTGTGCTTTCAGCTACCTTTGCATGATCCAAGAAGGCTTTAAAGGGTCCAAAGAAATTGAAATCCCCTATCACGGTGAAATGTTTGTTTTTAGATCCTTTCCTTCTTGGAAAAGAGATTTAAGGATGTCCAGCTAAGAATCCTTATCATAAAAGATAACATAGAACTAACATCAAAAAGCATCTTGAAAATGTTGATATGATTCATGACACAATTTACTTAGAAGATTGCATATATATCTAGTTTTCATATGTTAATTATGAATAATGGTGAGCCTGAAAAAATCCTAAGGAGGACAATGATGTTTAATCCCAGAAATTATCTGCCTTGGTCAGCCTGTTTCCCTCAATGTTAATATTATATTAGAAGCTCTAACAAATAAATGCTGAAATCTCAGTAGTGTAAAACTATAAAGGTTTTACAAGTAAATTCCAAAATCTATGTTCCTTTTGGGTGAAGAACAGTCACAGTTATTTGGGAACCCACACTGGTGGAGGATCTGCCACCACCCCCTTTATCACCCTGATTCCAAGGTTGCTTAGAGCATCAACATCTAGTGAGTAGGTGGGGGATAAGAAACAGAGAAATAGTATGGAAGGATTCTGTGGGCCGGGACTAAATCTGATGCACAACTTCTGCCCACATTTCATTGGCCAGAATTCATTAAATGTCCACACTTCATTATGTGGAGGCTAGAAAATGTAGTCTATGCCTAGGGGAAATAAAAGAAGAAAAGATTTGGTGGCTAACCAACCACTCTGCAACATAAGCCATTGTCTACCACATCTATGGTACTTCTTTTTTATTTTAATTTTAATTTTTATTTTTCTGAAGTGAGAAACAAGGAGACAGAGAGACGGACTCCTGCATGCACCTGACTGGGATCCACCCAGCATGCCCACTAGGGGGCGATACTCTGCTCATCTGGGGCATTGCTGTTCCATTGCAACCAGAGCCATTCTAGCACCTGAGGCAGAGGCCATGGAGCCATCCTCAGTACCCGGGCCAAGTTTGCTCCAATGGAGCCTTGGCTGTGGGAGGGGAGGAGAGAGACAGAGAGGAAGGAGAAGGTAAAGGGTGCAGAAGCAGATGGGTGCTTCTCCTGTGTGCCCCAGCCGGGGGTCAAACCCGAGACTTCCACATGCCAGGCCAACACTCTACCACTGAGCCAACCAGCCAGGGCCTCAATAATACTTCTTTTGTGAATCTCCTTCACTACCTCTTCTGCAAATTCAGATCACCCTTCCAGGCTCCAATGAAACCTCCTCTGGTCACCCCCAGCCCTTATATGTGTTTTCATTTTCACATATATTTTTAGCCCCCTTCTTCTCAAATTAAGGTTTGAAGACATCCAGCAGAATAACCTAAATATCTTGATAAAATAAAGATTAGTGGGCACCACTCAAACCTTGCAGAATTAGGCTCTCTGGAGTTTAGAAAATTGTGTGTTTAACAGGGATCTCAGGTGATTCTAAAACACTAATGTATGAGATTTCTGACCTAAAACGCTCATAGTGTCTGTTCTTAATTATATAAGATTTATACCACTACACTGAAAGGTAGGCTTCTCCCTCACTCCTCTAAGGGAGGATTCAGTCTCTTCCAACCCTGCTCCAGCCACCTATGACCTAACCTTGCCCAGAATGCTGGGGATTGCCACTGAAGGCTGAAGGTGCCCAGGGCCATCGGCCCCATCTACGACACTGTGGACGAGCCTAGGGTATTTCTTCCAAGAAGCAGGTAAACTGATCTCATTTGCACAAGGGTCACTTAACTATGTCTTGCCTGAATAGTCAGGTTTTTTATTCTTCCCTCGAAGATCTCTGTTGTGGGTGTTGATAGTCCTATTTTCTGCTGCTTTGTTTAATATATAGTGTTTCCTTTATTCCTCCTACCTCAATGCCCCACTCATATTTCAGGCTGGGACCTACTCCTAATTTAGAGCTCTCTTTCCCCCTTTTGCCAACTTCTAATATGAATCTACCTTTGCCACCCAGCTTAGTGTATCCCAAGGTTCTCTTTACCAAGCCACAGTCGTAGAGATCCAGGGAAAAGCAACCTGTCTCATCTCTCCAGGCAGAGGAGAAAAGAAATTCCATCTCCACACATGCTGCAGATGGCTTTTCCAGTCTACCTGAATCATTACCAGCTAGAAGCAGCGGCCATTGGGACTTGGATGTGAGCTGCAAAGTATAGAATAGTGACAACAATTCCAGTGCCATGCGGACTTTTCCTGGATGTGAACTTTTCCTGGACTCCTGCTCCTTGTGACAGCTCCTAACAGACTGAACTGGGGTTGCGTTGTATTTTTCAGGGATTTGGCATGGTGATGGGGCCAACTTGGACTTGGTGAACATGTTAAGGACACTACCCTTTTATGGATTCTTTTTTTTTTTAATAAGTCTTTTTTTAAATTTTTTATTTATTCATTTTTAGAGAGGAGAGAGAGAGCAGGAGAGAGAAGAGAGAGAGAAGGGGGAGGAGCCAGAAGCATCAACTCCCATATGTGCCTTGACCAGGCAAGCCTAGGGTTTCGAACCGGTGACCTCAGCATTTCCAGGTCGACGCTTTATCCACTGCGCCACCACAGGTCAGGCCTTTTATGGATTCTTGCTGTATTGGCCAAGAGTTTGCTTAAAGGCTTTAATCACTGTAAAAAAAATAGAAGACTGGTTAAAGAAGATGTGGCACATATACACCATGGTATACTATTCAGCCATAAGGAATGATGACATCGGATCACTTACAACAAAATGGTGGGAGCTTGATAACATTATACGAAGTGAAATAAGTAAATCAGAAAAAAATGGAGATGATGTCAACGTAATGGCGTGGTAGAAAGCGATACCGATAAATCTCCCCCAAAACTCAACAAGATCTTCAACCAGAAACAGAAAAACCTATCCTTGAAGCCTCCAGATGTTTCGCAATACACCCGAAGGTATGGTTGAGTGAAAAATTGGCTAAATATATAATCAAACCCTGAAGGAAATAGGGAGTAAGAAATGCTCCGCTTTCCTCACTAACCTTAACAGGGCGGCTTTCACTGGGAACTGAGAATATAGAAACTGAGGCGGGTAAAGGGGGTGAATAGATCCAGGCCGTGGCACAAACGGCCAAACCAGGCTGTAGCCCAGAGATCCAAGCCGAGGAAAAACTGTGCCTGTAGCAACCTAGTCAATACAAGCTAAGACTTGCGCCAAACCCAGACAAAGACAGACAAGTGGGGCAGCCATTTTCCCCAATCTCCTGGTTGACGCACGCAGATAGTGGGCGAGAAATATCTCCGAGTACCTCAGCAGTGGGCGCTCGTGTTACCCCACAGAGAGGCAGAGTCAGAGGCCTTTGTGTGGGCTGAAAGCGGAATCTCGGGCCGCCCCAGCGCCCTGAGGGAGCCGCGCATGGGGAGGGAGCAAGAACCAATTGCAACACTGGAACTTTTCAGTGCGGGAGGGGTTTCACTCAGAGGGTGAGGCTGCTGGCCTGATATCCTGGTCAGCGCGCACGGAGAGAGAGAAAGAGATTCCTCCCAGCACCTCAGGAGTGGGAGTCCGTGTTATCCCACAGAGGGGCAGAGTCAAGGGCCTTTGTGTGGGCCAAAAGCAGAATCTTGAGCCGCCCCAGCGCCCTGAAGGAGCCGCGCACGGGGAGGGAGCGAGAGCCAATTCCAACATTGCAAATTTTCCGTGCGGGAGGGGTTTTCACTCAGAGGGTGAGACTTCCGGCCTGATATCCTGGTCTGCGCACAGATAGTGAGTGAGAGTTTCCTCCAAGCACCCCAGGAGGGGGTGCCCACCCGTGTTACCGGACAGAGTGGCAGAGCCAGAGGTCTTCGAGTGGGCAGAAACCCCACCTGATTATGCTAGCAGCTCTGACTGACTGAGTCTTACCCAGAGCCCTGTGCTGAATGGAAATAGAGTGGGGAGTGGCCAGCTCTTTGAGCCTCTAACTATCCAGGCAGAGGCAGCAGCAACCCCATAGCTGGATTATCAGGTTACTAATTGAAGAAGGAAAGACTAGGAGAGAGGCTCCAGGAACATGGACTCTCTCACTGTTGGAGCCTATAAATGCTAATGAGCCTCAACTGACAACGAGACTGAAGCACAATACATGACATTGCCATAGAGACTTATCAACTGCAAACATCTACCTGAGCATGCCACAGGGGCAGAACTCAGGGTACAGAGTCACCGACCAGGAAGAGGGAGAGAAAACAAAAAGCAAGAAGATAACCTCTCAAAATTAAGAATAATCCGTAGACTTTATAACTTATCCCATTTTATTATATTTGTTCATTTCTTTCTCTTATCTTCATTCTTGATTTTTTTTTTCCTCCTCCAATTTGGTCGTTTAACTCTCTGCTGGTCTTAATCTCTCCTCTCCTTGAACTACACTAACCATAAGTGTTACATCTCCCATTATCTTTTCTTTCCTCTTCCTTTCTCTCTATGAGGGTTGCACTCCAAAACCCTTAACACTCTCTCTCTCTCTCTCTCTCCTCTTCTTTCTTTTTTCTTCTTTTAGTGGTTCCCTCTTTTTTTTTCTCTCTCTCTCTCTTTCTTTTCTCCCTCTATATTAGTTTCTTCTTTCTCCTTTACATTTTGTCTCATTCAAACCTCAATAACGAACAAATTATCTTAGCTGGGACTCAAACTTATATTTGTGGTATTTTGGGGGGGTTTTACTACAACTTTTTAACTCACTAGCAGTGCTCCCATCCCTGGCTCTCCATTTTATCTAGTTCGTGTTCCACTAAATACAATAGTAATTTTTTAATTTGTCCCCCTATTTTCCTGTATCCCTCTTATTCCTCTCATCAGAACTCTTAGTCAACCAACACCTAAAACCAAATCATTTTATTCTTGACCCAAATTTTTTCCTTGTTTGCTTTTTGTGGGTCCATACCCCCCTTTTTTTCTTTTTTTCTTTTTTTTTGCCCCTTTATTACTTCTCCCCAATTCAGACCCTCCAGTACAGGCATTGTTTGTTCTATTTAGTACAATATAATTCACAGTTCACCACAAGATTTTCTCAAGAAAGAGGGGAGAGGAGAAGAGAGGAAAAAAGGAAGGGGGACATAATTTACTTTTTTTAATTTTTTATTTTATTTTATTTTTCCTTATTTAATTATTTTTTTTAAAAAAATATTCTATTTTTTATTTTTATTTTTTAACTTTTTATTCTTTATTAAATCTCATTAATACTATCAACAAAACCACCCTGAGATGCCTTTAAGGAAGAGAAAATCGAATATCATGGAAACAAAAGAAAGAGAGGTAACACAGATAGATGAGGAAAAATCTATGGAGAAAAAATTTAATATATTGGAAATCTTGGAGTTAAACGACAGAGAATTTAAAATAGAAATCCTAAAAATACTCAGAGATATACAAGAAAACACAGGAAGGCAATTTAGGGAGCTCAGGAAACAACTCAATGAACACAAAGAATATATTTCCAAGGAAATTGAAACTATAAAAACAAATCAAACAGAGATGAAAAACTCAATACATGAGCTGAAAAATGAGATAACAAGCTTAGCTAATAGAACAGGCCAGATAGAAGGTAGGATTAGTGAAATAGAAGACAAGCAACTTGAGGCACAACAGAGAGAAGAAGAAAGAGACTCAAAAATTTAAAAAAATGAGATAGCCCTACAGGAATTATCTGACTCCATCAAAAAGAATAACATAAGAATAATAGGTATATCAGAGGGAGAAGAGAGAGAAAATGGAATGGAGAATATACTCAAACAAATAATAGATGAGAACTTCCCAAGCCTGTGGAAAGAACTAAAGCCTCAAATTCAAGAAGCAAAGAGAACTCTGAGTTTTCTTAACCCCAACAAACCTACTCCAAGGCACATCATAATGAAATTGGCACAAACCAACGGCAAAGAAAAAATTCTCAAGGCATCCAGGGAAAAGAAGAATACAACATATAAAGGAAGGCCCATTAGATTATCATCCGATTTCTCAACAGAAACTCTTCAAGCTAGAAGAGAGTGGACCCCAATATTTGAAGTCCTGAAAGAGAGGAACTTTCAGCCATGAATACTATACCCATCAAAGCTATCCTTCAAATATGAAGGAGAAATAAAAACATTCACAGATATAGAAAATATGATGGAATTTATCATCAGAAAACCCCCCCTCCAGGAGTTACTAAAGGGGGTTCTCCAATCAGATACAAAGAACAAAAAAAAAACCAAAGCCACAAGTAAAAGCTCTGAGAAGAACACAATAAAACCAAATTTAAACTGTGACAACAACAAAAAGAAAGGGGGAGGAGAGGATGGAGATTAACAGTAGCAAAGGACAATGAAGTGCAAAAGTACTCACAAAATAGTGCACTACAATGAACAGGGTAGGAAACCTTTTCATTACTTAAAGGTAACCACCATTGAAAAAACCACCACAGAAGCACATGATTTAAAAAAGATAGCAAAAGAGGAAAGATGTATGGAATACAGCCAAATAAAAACAAAAGAAAGAATGATGAAAGAGAAGGATCAAAGAAGACACAAAACTAACAGAAAGCAATCTATAAAATGGCAATAAGGAACTCACAAGTGTCAATAATTACACTAAATGTAAACGGATTAAACTCACCAATAAAAAGGCACAGAGTAGCAGAATGGATTAAAAAAAAAAGAAAATCCAACTGTATGCTGCCTACAAGAAATTCATCTAAGTAACAAGGATAAAAACAAATTCAAAGTGAAAGGCTGGAAAACAATACTCCAAGCAAATAACATCCAAAAAAAAGCAGGCGTAGCAATACTCGTATCTGATAATGCTGACTACAAGAAAGCAAAAGTACTCAGAGACAAAAATGGCCATTTCATAATGGCTAAGGGGACAATGAATCAAGAAGACATAACAATTCTTAATTTATATTCACCAAACCAAGGAGAACCAAAAAATGTAAGACAGCTACTTCTTGACCTTAAAACAAAAACTGAGAAAAATACAATCATACTTGGGAGACCTCAATACACCGCTGACGGCTCTAGATCGGTCATGCAAACAGAGAATCAACAAAGATATAGTGGCCTTAAACAAAACAGTAGAGCACCTGGATATGATAGACATCTACAGGACATTTCATCCCAAAGTGACTGAGTATACATTTTTCTCCAGTGTACATGGCTCATTCTCAAGAACTGACCATATGTTGGGCCACAAAAACAACAACAGGGGGAGAGAGAAGAGGGCAGCGGAGTAGGCGGATGCACAGACACCCAGCTCTCAACACCAAACTGGAATACAGATCAATTTAGAAAAAATCAGCATGAAAAACCAACACTGAACTGCAAGAATGGCTCTCGGAGACCAAGGAGCAAAGAGGAGGCCACAATAGTCCTGGTAAGGAGTGCCTGAATCTCCTCTGCTTACAGGAAGGGAAGGAGTGGGGTGAGGCTGAGAGCCCAGAGAGGATTTCACAGAGGAAAAAGAGCAGAAACTACTGCTCACAGCCACTTACCTGGCGACCAGGGAGCAAGGTGGGTTGAAAAGACCAGCTTATCTCCCAAGTGGAAAAGACAGGGAGAGGGACAGACTGTGAGGGGCTAAGGTATGCAAGAAACAAAATAAACAAGCTGACTCATTCGTGCTGGAGGCGGCCATAGCTGGGGGAGGGACTGAACCTTTCACAAAACAGAGCTGAAGTGCTTCCGGATCAGAGATCTCCGGACATCTATCCAGCTCCAATCAGCACAACAAGACACAGCTGAAAACAAGAAGTGGGGAGGAGGGGCAGTAACTCAGGTCTCCATGGAGATCTGAGATACACCTCCCCCTACTAAAGCTGAGAGAAAAAACCCTGCCCCCAGTGAGATTAGTTGGAGGAAGAGACCTTCAGCGTCTCAGGTTACACCCACAGCATTCCTGGATACAGTTTCAAGGAAGCCCCCTGCTGAGATCAGTTAACAAGACTATCACCTGTTAAGAAAACAAACAAATCAAGACTTCAAAGCTGCCCAAATCCGAAAGTGGATTACAAATAATAGCTGATACCAACCCACGAAGACCTAAAAATAACAACTGAAAACTGGAGGCAGACAACACCAAGCCTAGACTCAATCAACTCTACAAATAAAAAAAGAAGAAGAAGAAGATGAGAAAACAAAGGAGTGCAATCCAAATGAAACCACAAGAGACACTTTCGAGAGATGAACTGAGTGATATGGAAATAATCAAACTTCCAGATGCGGAGTTCAAAATAATGATTGTAAGGATGCTTAGGGATCTTAGAACAGCAATGGAGGGGGAGTTTGAAAACCTAAATAAAGAAATAGCAAGTATAAAAAAGAATCAGTTGGAGACGACAAATACAATATCAGAAATAAAGACCACAATGGAAGGAATTAAAAACAGGATAGATAGAGCAGAGGATCGAATCAGCGAGTTAGAAGACAACTGGAATGAAGGCATGAAAGCAGAGAAGAAAAGAGAAAAAAGACTCAAAAAGTCAGAGGAAACTCTTAGAGAGCTCTGTGACAACATGAAGAGAAATAACATCCGCATCATAGGGGTTCCTGAAGAAGAAGAAAAAGAACAAGGGATAGAGACTTTGTTCAATCATATCATAGCTGAAAACTTCCCTAAATTAATGCAAGAGAAACTCTCACAAATCCAAGAAGCACAGAGGACTCCATTAAAGAGAAACCCAAAGAAACCTACACCAAGACACATCATAATTAAAATACCAAAGCTAAGCGATAAAGAGAAAATATTAAAAGCTGCAAGAGAAAAAAAAGTTATCACCTACAAAGGAGCCCCCATAAGGATGACATCTGACTTCTCAACAGAAACACTTGAGGCCAGAAGGGAATGGCAAGAAATATTCAAAGTAATGCAGAACAAGAACCTACAACCAAGACTACTTTATCCAGCAAGGCTATCGTTTAAAATTGAAGGAGAAATAAAAAGCTTCCCAGACAAAAAACAACTCAAGGAATTCATTACAACCAAACCAATGCTGCAGGAAATATTAAGGGGCCTGGTGTAAACAGATAAAGTGGGAAAAGAATACAGAAAAAAAAAAAAAGAAAAAGGAATACACCTTTAAAGAAGAAAATGGCAATAAACAACTACA
This sequence comes from Saccopteryx bilineata, assembly GCF_036850765.1. Classification (NCBI taxonomy): domain Eukaryota; kingdom Metazoa; phylum Chordata; class Mammalia; order Chiroptera; family Emballonuridae; genus Saccopteryx; species Saccopteryx bilineata. The sequence goes on along the minus strand of NC_089502.1, from coordinate 61,827,152 downwards.
TATCAATAATAACCTTAAATGTAAATGGATTAAATGATCCAATCAAAAGACATAGGGTAGCTGCGTGGATAAGAAAACAGGACCCATACATATGTTGTCTACAAGAGACACACCTTAGAACAAAAGACACACATAGATTGAAGGTAAAAGGATGGAAAAAAACATTTCATGCAAACGGAAATGAAAAAAAAGCTGGGGTAGCAATACTTATATCAGACAAATTGGACTTTAAAACAAAGGATATAATAAGAGATAAAGAAGGCCACTACATAACGATAAAGGGAGTAATCCAACAGGAAGATATAACTATTATAAATATCTATGCATCCAATATAGGAGCACCCAAATATATAAAACAGACTTTGATGGATTTAAAGGGCGAGATCAACAGCAATACTATAATAATAGGGGATTTCAATACCCCACTAACATCACTAGATAGATCCTCAAGAAAGAAAATTAACAAAGAAACAGCAGACTTATTGGAAACACTAGATCAACTCGATTTAATAGATATCTTCAGAACCTTTCACCCTAAAGCAGCAGAATATACATTCTTTTCAAGTGCTCATGGTACATTCTCTAGGATAGACCACATGTTAGGGCACAAAAGTGCTCTCAACAAATTTAAGAAGACTGAAATCATATCAAGCACTTTCTCCGATCGCAACGGCATGAAACTAGAAATGAATCACAGCAGAAAAGCTCAAAAATTCTCAAACACATGGAAACTAAATAGCAGGGTGTTAAATAATGAATGGATTAAGAATGAGATCAAAGAAGAAATAAAGAAATTCCTAGAAACGAATGACAATGAGCATACAACAACTCAAAATTTATGGAACACAGCGAAAGCAGTGCTGAGAGGGAAGTTCATAGCACTACAGGCACACTTTCAGAAGCTAGAAAAAGCTCAAATAAACAACTTAACCCTGCATCTAAAAGAATTAGAAAAAGAACAGCAAGTAAAGCCCAAATGTAGTAGAAGGAAGGAAATAATAAAGATCAGAGCAGAAATAAATGACATAGAGGCTAAAGAAACAATACAGAGGATCAATGAAACTAGGAGCCGGTTCTTTGAAAAGGTAAACAAGATTGATGCACCTTTAAGTAGACTCACCAAGAAAAAGAGAGAGAGGACTCAAATAAATAAAATTAGAAATGAGAGAGGAGAAATAACAACTGACACAACAGAAATACAAAATATTGTAAGAAAATACTATGAAGAACTGTATGCCAAAAAACTAGACAACCTAGATGAAATGGACAAATTCCTTGAAATGTACAATCTTCCAAAAATCAATCTGGAAGAATCAGAAAACTTAGACCAATTACACCAAAGGAGATCGAAACAGTTATCAAAAAACTCCCAACAAAGAAAAGTCCGGGGCCCGATGGCTTCACAACGGAATTCTACCAAATATTCAAAGAAGAACTAACTCCTATCCTTCTCAAACTATTTCAAAAAATTCAAGAGGAAGGAAGACTTCCAAACTCCTTTTATGAGGCGAGCATAATTCTGATTCCAAAACCAGGCAAAGACCACACAAAGAAAGAAAATTATAGGCCAATATCTCTGATGAATATAGATGCTAAAATCCTCAACAAAATATTAGCAAACCGGATCCAACAATATATGGAAAAAATCATACACCATGATCAAGTGGGATTTATTCTGGGGAGGCAAGGCTGGTACAATATTCGTAAATCAATCAATGTGATTCATCACATAAACAAAAAGAAGGAGAAAAACCATATGATAATTTCAATAGATGCAGAAAAAGCATTTGATAAAATCCAGCACCCATTCATGATCAAAACTCTCAGCAAAGTGGCAATACAGGGAACATACCTCAACATGATAAAAGCCATCTATGAGAAACCCACAGCCAACATCATACTCAATGGGCAAAAATTAAAAGCAATACCCTTAAGATCAGGAACAAGGCAGGGGTGCCCCCTTTCACCACTCTTATTTAACATAGTCCTGGAAGTCCTAGCCACAGCAATCAGACAAGAAAAAGAAATAAAAGGCATTCAAGTTGGAAAAGAAGTAAAACTATCATTATTTGCAGATGATATGATATTGTATATAGAAAACCCTAAAATCTCAGTCAAAAAACTACTGGACCTGATAAATAAATTCAGCAAAGTGGCAGGATATAAAATCAATACTCAGAAATCAGAAGCATTTTTATACACCAACAATGAACAGTCAGAAAGAGAAATTAAGGAAACAATCCCCTTCACAATTACAACCAAAAAAATAAAGTACCTAGGAGTAAACTTAACCAAGGAGACTAAAGACTTGTACTCGGAAAATTACAAAACATTGATAAAAGAAATCAAGGAAGATACTAACAAGTGGAAGCATATACCGTGCTCATGGTTAGGAAGAATAAACATCATTAAAATGTCTATATTACCCAAAGCAATTTATAAATTCAATGCAATACCAATTAAAATACCAATGACATACTTCAAAGATATAGAACACATATTCCAAAAATTTATATGGAACCAAAAAAGGACACGAATAGCCTCAGCAATCTTAAAAAAGAAGAATAAAGTGGGAGGTATCACACTTCCTGATATCAAGTTATACTACAAGGCCATTGTACTCAAAACAGCCTGGTACTGGCATAAGAACAGGCATATAGATCAATGGAATAGAACAGAGAACCCAGAAATAAACCCACAGTTCTATGGACAACTGATATTTGACAAAGGAGGTAAGGAAATACAATGGAGTAAAGACAGCCTCTTTAACAAATGGTGTTGGGAAAATTGGACAGCTACCTGCAAAAAAATGAAACTAGATCACCAGCTTACACCACTCACAAAAATAAACTCAAAATGGATAAAAGACTTGAATGTAGGCTGTGAAACCATAAGCATCTTAGAAGAAAACATAGGCAGTAAGCTCTCCGACATCTCTCGGAGCAATATATTTGCTGATTTATCTCCACGGGGAAGTGAAATAAAAGACAGGATAAACAAATGGGACTATATCAAACTAAAAAGCTTTTGCACAGTTAAAGACAACAAGAACAGAATAAAAAGACAAACTACACAATGGGAGAACATATTTGACAATACGTCTGATAAGGGGTTAATAACCAAAATTTATAAAGAACTTGTAGAACTCAACACCAGGAAGACAAACAACCCAATCCAAAAATGGGCAAAAGAGATGAATAGACACTTCTCCAAAGAGGACATACAGATGGCCAATAGGCATATGAAAAAATGCTCAACATCACTAATCATTAGAGAAATGCAAATTAAAACCACAATGAGATATCACCTTACACCAGTCAGAATGGCGCTTATCAACAAAACAACACAGAATAATTGCTGGCGAGGATGTGGAGAAAAGGGGACCCTCCTGCACTGCTGGTGGGAATGCAGACTGGTGCAGCCACTGTGGAAAACAGTATGGAGATTCCTCAAAAAACTGAAAATCGAACCGCCTTTTGACCCAGCTATCCCACTTTTAGGAATATACCCCAAGGAAACCATAGAACGGCTCGAAAAGGAGAAATGCACCCGCATGTTTGTGGCAGCATTGTTCACAATAGCGAAGATCTGGAAACAGCCCAAGTGTCCGTCAGAGGACGAGTGGATTAAAAAACTTTGGTACATATATACTATGGAATACTACTCAGCCATAAGAAATGATGACATCGGATCATTTACAATAACATGGATGGACCTTGATAACATTATACGGAGTGAAATAAGTAAATCAGAAAAAAAACTGAGATGAATCCATACATAGAAGGGACATAAAAATGAGACTCAGAGACATGAACAAGAATGTGATGGCAACAGGGGCGGGGGGGTTGGGGGAGGGGGGAGGGGGTGAAGAAGGAGAGAGGGGTTAGGGGAGGGGAGGGGCACAAAGAAAACCAGATAGAAGGTGACAGAAGACAATTTAACTTTGCGGGAGGGGTATACAGCACAATCAAATGTCAAAATAATCTAGAGATATTTTCTCTCAACATATGTACCCTGATTTACCAATGTCACTGCATTAAATTTAATAAAAAAATATTAATATTAAAAAAAAACAAAAAAAAACAAACAAAAAACAACAGAAAATTCAGAAAAATCAAAGTTGTACCAAGCATATTTTCTGATCATAAAGCCTTGAAACTAGAATTCAACTGCAAAAAAGAGGAAAAAAATCCCACAAAAATGTGGAAACTAAACAACATACTTTTATAAAATGAATGGGTCAAAGAAGAAATAAGTGCAGAGATCAAAAGGTATATACAGACAAATGAAAATGACAATACGACATATCAGAATCTATGGGATGCAGCAAAAGCAGTGATAAGAGGGAAGTTCATATCACTTCAGGCCTATATGAACAAACAAGAGAGAGCCCAATTAAACCACTTAGCTTCACACCTTAAGGAACTGGAAAAAGAAGAACAAAGACAACCCAAAACCAGCCGAAAAAAGGAGATAATAAAAATCAGAGCAGAAATAAATGAAATAGAGAACAGAAAAACTATAGAAAAAATTAATAGAACAAGGAGCTGGTTCTTTGAAAAGATCAACAAAATTGACAAACCCTTGGCAAGAATTACCAAGGAAAAAAGAGAAAGAACTCATATAAACAAAATCCAAAATGAAAGAGGAGAAATCACCACGGACACCATAGATATACAAAGAATTATTGTAGAATACTATGAAAAACTTTATGCCACTAAATTCAACAACCTAGAAGAAATGGATAAATTCTTAGAACAATACAACCTTCCTAGACTGAGTCAAGAAGAAGCAGAAAGCCTAAGCAGACCTATTAGTAGAGAAGAAATAGAAAAAACCATTAAAAACCTCCCCAAAAATAAAAGTCCAGGCCCAGACGGCTATACCAGCAAATTTTATCAAACATTCAAAGAAGTCTTGGTTCCTATTCTACTGAAAGTCTTCCAAAAAATTGAAGAAGAAGCAATACTACAAAACACATTTTATGAGGCCAACATAACCCTCATACCAAAACCAGGCAAGGATGGCACAAAAAAAAGAAAACTACAGACCAATATCTCTAATGAATACAGATGCTAAAATACTAAATAAAATACTAGCAAATCGAATACAACAACATATTAAAAAAAATAATACATCATGATCAAGTGGGATTCATCCCAGAATCTCAAGGATGGTTCAACATACGTAAAACGGTTAACGTAATACACCATATCAACAAAACAAAGAACAAAAACCACATGATCTTATCAATAGATGCAGAAAAGGCTTTTGATAAAATACAACACAATTTTATGTTTAAGACTCTCAACAAAATGGGTATAGAAGGAAAATATCTCAACATGATAAAGGCCATATATGATAAACCATCAGCTAACATCATATTAAATGGCACAAAACTGAAGGCTTTTCCCCCTTAAATCAGGAACAAGACAGGTTGTCCACTGTCTACACTCTTATTTAATGTGGTACTAAAGGTTCTTCTAGCCAGAGCAATCAGACAAGATAAAGAAATAAAAGGCATCCATATCCGAAAAGAAGTAAAGGTATCACTTTTTGCAGATGATATGATCCTATACATCGAAAACCCCAAAGAATCCACAAAAAGACTACTAGAAACAATAAGCCAATACAGTAAGGTCGCAGGATACAAAATTAACAATCAGAAGTCAATAGCCTTTCTCTATGCCAACAATGAAACATTTGAGAACGAACTCAAAAGAATAATACCCTTCACGATTGCAACAAAAAATATAAAATACCTAGCAATAAACATAACAAAGAATGTAAAGGAGTTATATAACGAAAACTATAAACCATTGTTAAGAGAAATCAAAAAAGATATAATGAGATGGAAGAATAAATATAATCAAGATGGCCATATTACCCAAAGCAATATACAAATTTAATGCAATTCCCATCAAAACTCCAATGACATTTTTTAAAGAAATGGAGCAAAAAATCATCAGATTTATATGGAACTATAAAAAAACCCGAATAGCCAAAGCAATCCTAAAGAAAAAGAATGAAGTTGGGGGTATTACAATACCTGACTTCAAACTATATTATAGGGCCATGACAATCAAAACAGCATGGTATTGGCAGAAAAATAGACACTCAGACCAGTGGAACAGAATAGAAAACCCAGAAATAAAACCACATATATATAGTCAAATAATTTTTGATAAAGGAGCCAACAACACACAATGGAGAAAAGAAAGCCTCTTCAATAAATGGTGCTGGGAAAACTGGGAAGCCACATGCAAAAGAACGAAACTAGACTATAGTTTGTCCCCCTGTACTAAAATTAACTCAAAATGGATCAAAGATCTAAACATAAGACCTGAAACAAATAAGTACATAGAAGACATAGGTACTCAACTCATGGACCTGGGTTTTTTGTATTTATTTTTAATGGGGTGACATCAGTAAATCAAGATACATATATTCAAAGATAATATGTCCAGGTTATCTTAAAGTTCAATTATGTTGCATACCCATCACCCAAAGTCAGATTGTCCTGTCACCCTCTATCTAGTTCTCTTTGTGCCCCTCCCCCTCCCCCTTCCCTCTCCCTCTCCCCCCTCCCCCCGTAACCACCACCCTCTTATCAATGTCTCCTGGTCTCACTTTTATGTCCCATCTACGTATGGAAAAATGCAGTTCCTGGTTTTTTCTGATTTACTTATTTCACTCCGTATAATGTTGTCAAGATCCCACCATTTTGCTATAAATGATCCGATGTCATCATTTCTTATGGCTGAGTAGTATTCCATAGTGTATATGTGCCACATCTTCTTTATCCAGTCATCTATTGATGGGCTTTTTGGTTGTTTCCATGTCCTGGCCACTGTGAACAATGCTGCAATGAACATGGGGCTGCATGTGTCTTTACAAGTCAATGTTTCTGAGTTTTTGGGGTATATACCCAGTAGAGGGATTGCTGGGTCATAAGGTAGTTCTATTTTCAGTTTTTTGAGGAACCACCATACTTTCTTCCATAATGGTTGTACTACTTTACATTCCCACCAACAGTGGATGAGGGTTCCTTTTTCTCCACAACCTCTCCAACATTTGCTATTTCCTGTCTTGTTAATAATAGCTAGTCTAACATGGACCTGGGTTTTAAAGAGCATTTTATGAATTTGACTCCACAGGCAAGAGAAGTGAAAGCAAAAATTAATGAATGGGACTACATCAGACTAAGAAGTTTTTGCTCAGCAAGAGAAACTGATAACAAAATAAACAGACAGCCAACTAAATGGGAAATGATATTTTCAAACAACAGCTTAAATAAGGGCCTAATATCCAAAATATACAAAAAACTCATAAAACTCAACAACAAACAAACAAATAATCCAATAAAAAAAATGGGAAGAGCACATGAACAGACACTTCTCCCAGGAAGAAATACAAATGGCCAACAGATATATGAAAAGATGCTCATCTTCTTTAGTTATTAGAGAAATGCAAATCAAAACTGCAATGAGATACCACCTCACACCTGTTAGATTAGTTATTATTAACAAGACAGGTAATAGCAAATGTTGGAGAGGCTGTGGAGAAAAAGGAACCCTCATCCACTGTTGGTGGGAATGTAAAGTAGTACAACCATTATGGAAGAAAGTATGGTGTTTCCTCAAAAAAACTGAAAATAGAACTACCTTATGACCCAGCAATCCCTCTACTGGCTATATACCCCAAAAACTCAGAAACATTGATATGCAAAGACACATGCAGCCCCATGTTCATTGCAGCATTGTTCACAGTGGCCAGGACATGGAAACAACCAAAAAGCCCATCAATAGATGACTGGATAAAGAAGATGTGGTACATATACACTATGGAATACTACTCAGCCATAAGAAATGATGACATTGGATCATTTACAGCAAAATGGTGGGATCTTGATAACATTATACGAAGTAAAATAAGGAAATCAGAAAAAAACCAGGAACTGCATTATTCCATATGTAGGTGGGACATAAAAGTGAGACTAAGAGACATTGATAAGAGTGTGGTGGTTACGGGGGGGGGAAGGGGGAGGGGGGAGAGGGAAAGGGAAAGGGGGAGGGGGAGGGGCACAAAGAAAACTAGATAGAAGGTGACAGAGGACAATCTGACTTTGGGTGATGGGTATGCAACATAAATGAACGACAAGATAACCTGGACATGTTATCTTTGAATATATGTATCCTGATTTATTGATGTCACCCCATTAAAAAATAAAATTATAATTAAAAAAAAAGAAAAAGGAAAAAACAAGAACTTCAGGATTCCATACATTGGTGGGACATAAAAACGAGACTAAGAGACATGGACAAGAGTGTGGTGGTTATGGGGGGCGGGGGGAGGGAAGGAAGGGAGGGGGATGGGGTGGGGAAGGGGCACAAAGAGGGCCAGATGGAGGGTGAGGGAGGACAATCTGACTTTGGGTTAAATGTATGCAATAGAATTGAATGACAAGATGACCTGGACATGTTTTCTTTGAATATATGTACTGTATGTACCCTGATTTATTGATGTCACCCCATTAAAATAGAAATTTATTTATAAAAAAAAGATTTATACCATTTATCTAAATTTTTTCCATCACCAAATAATCTCAAAAAAATCTTAAGTTTTTGTACACTGAGGTGCTGTTTTTCCTTCTATTATTTCCCCCACAGTGTCTAATGCCACGTTTGGCACATAATAGAAGTTCAAAATGCTTTACTAGGTTGACTGTGGATCGATCAATAGAATGGTAGCTGCCAAGTAAAATGTACCAAATAAAGAGGATTTTTCAAACTGGAAAGATAAAGACTAAAAGGAGGCCTGATGAGACCCTAGAAAATCATGAAATGCAGAGATAGAGGAAATAAAAATGGGGTAATTTCTTCCTGATAATACGAGAAATGTTTTCCCTCATCAAACAAGAAGGAAAATAGTTAATCCCATTCAAAAAAAGGTGAAAAGAAGTGAAAGGAAGAACTATTTTGCACCATAATTAATGTTTGAAGAATTTGTTCCCTTCTAAAGAAAGGATATATATAATTCACAAATTGTAGGCCCAATACAGGACACTAAGAGAAATTAGGAAGTTGCAAGACATCCCTAACTTATGAGAATTTTGATGTCATTGACAAAAGACACACTTACCCATCAATTATCTCCTTGTACCCTTTTGCAAATGAAATCTTTGGACTATGGAGAAAACCAGGTGTTTTTGCAGGGGCCAAGTTGTGGCAAATTTCAGTAAGTGTTGTGCAACCAACCATGTACATTTAAAACAGATCACTAACTCATGTACTATGTGGCCATGAGCTCATAAAATAGCCATGGGTACTCTGGTTTTATTTTAGTGTTCAACTCTGCTTCCTTTCTTCCCTTATATTCTTGTTCCTGCTTTCCTAATCCGAACTAAATTTACCTTGTTTCTGAACCTTTTCTTTCATCTCCTGTTTCTGGTTCTACTCTCATTCATTGTACTAAAAATAATTGAGCTTTGGCTTCTTTGATTTTAATTTTGGCACTCAATAAGTATATGACTCCTATCTTGTCACTTTGGAAATAAATCCTTGTAAGTTCAAAATCAAGCCCTGAGGCTCAGGTCCTGGCACCCAGATGGGCCCACTTCAGCCCCTGGGAAAGGGGAATCAATCAATGTCTTTGACACAACACTGAGCAGGCAGTTTCCAGAGATGATTCCTGCTACTCCCTCCCTATTCTAAAAGTATAGAATGATGACTGTTCTGAGGCAATATGCAATTGTTCTCTGAACTCCCTGAACTCAAAAAGGGAGGGAGAGAGGGAAAGAATGTTTTTAGCTACTTAACAGGGCAAATTTCTTCTATTTCTCAGTCCCCTGGTCAAGAACTAGTATGATCAGGGATTTCATAAGCACCATCTGCTATAATAGTACCTTACATTTGTGCAGTGTTTACTTTGTGCCAGGCATTGAGCTACATTACATTTGTTATCTAATATAATCCACACAATGACTCATGAGATAAGCACTATCATTATTGTTTACAAAAGAAGAAACTGAGGCTCAAAGAAATTAGATAACTTTCCCACAGTCACATAATTAGGAAATGGCTGATCAGGATTTAAAGACAGACTTGTCCAACTCCAGAGACTCCAGAGCCCACATAATGACTACATTATAACTGCATAAAGGCACATCACTGTTACTACTGGGGGTAGGGGATTCACATTAGAAAATTCCAAGGATTCATTTTCAATAGGTTTGTTTAGCCATGACGTTATCTATCAGGGAACATAAGCTTCCTGAAAGTAGAAGTCATATGTCATCTGTGTATAATAATTAAGAAATTAATATTACAAAGTTCCTGTTGGTGCAAAATACTGCCTAAAATAACTTAAGTTTCAGATACTGAATTAAGGGTGGAGTGGAGAGCAGAGTTTGTGGGGTGGGGCAAGATGAAAGGGGAAAAGATTTGAATACTGTATTCAGAATAGGCATAACCTGGAGATTCAGAGAATCTAGATCTCCATGTGCACTGAAACCAGATATAGCACAATAGGATGAAATTTTTCATAGCCTTGTCTTTTAATAGGTGGGAAAGGGGTGGGGGAGCCAGATAAGAGAATAGAGCTGATATATCATAAAGCCTCTTAATTGGGAAGATATAAAACCTACATTATCAAAGATTGCGGCAACATTTCAAAATCCTTAATAACTCCAGTGAGTCAAGTTCTTAAAATTTCACCACCTCAACAATAGAAGTGTTACAGTATTTGCTCTTTAAAAGGTGTCTCCAATTTCTTTCAGAAATTATTTTAGTCCTAAAGTGACTGGGTAATAGCAATCACTGTATCTGTATATTATAACATAGGTACAGTATGAGAAATGTTCTTAGCCCACAGCAAGGATAGTTTAAAGGTCAGAGATAGTTTCCGGAGAGTGAAATTAAATGTCATTTTAATGAAAAAAACTAACTGGTTAAAAGTAAAGACCTGGATAAAGTTTTTAAATTTACTTTGTTGTGTATTAAGATTCTCAGTATCAGACTCATAGACACAGAGAGAGAACTGGTGCTTGCCAGAACTGGGCCTGGGGAGGGTGAGTGAGAAAGGTGAAGGGATTCAAAAGTACCAACTGTTAGTTACAGAATAGTCACGGGGATGTAAAGTATAGCATAGGAAATAAATAAGTCAATAACATTGTAATAACTTTGTATGGTGTCAGATGGGTACTAACTTATTGGGATAATCACTTAGTAAGTTATATAATGTCTAATCACTGGGTTATACTCCTGAATCTAATATAATATTCTATGTCAACTGTAATTGAAAATTTTAAAAAGTATTTTAAAACATTATTCTCAGTATCCTAATAAAGATAAAGAAGCAAAGGAACAGAGATATTTGTTAGTTTCTCATCAATGCCCGAGCAAAATAGATCAGATTCTATATAAAACCTGGACAAATTTCCAGTTTACATTATCCAAATGTCCCTGATCTTAACTGATCATATAAAATTGAGATTTTGCTAGATATACTTATTCTGTTTTCAAATCCTTTTTGTAAATGCAACATGTTAGAAGATGCTTGGCTTTAAAACAACTTAAGCCATCAATTACTTATTAGAATAGATGAATAACTTAATGATCAAACATTCAAGCAACTGCTTCAGTGGTAAACAATACTAGAATCTTGACCACAGCAGTCTTCAGCAAAAAGTCCAACTGAATTCAAGTAGAAAATGCCTAAGACTGACCTGTGGTGGCGCAGTGGATAAAGCGTCGACCTGGAAATGCTGAGGTCGCCGGTTCGAAATCCTGGGCTTGCCTGGTCAAGGCACATATGGGAGTTGATGCTTCCAGCTCCTCCCCCCTTCTCTCTCTCTCCTTTCTAAAATGAATAAAAAAAAAAAAAGAAAATGCCTAAGAAAGCTTCTTATTGAGTTTTCAATCATACTCCTCCTCCTCATTACCATTTGTTGTGGTGTATGTAATGAGAAAGAGAGAGAGGGGGAGGGAGGAAAAGAGGGAGAGAGACAGAAAGAGATGAAGAGAGACAGAAAGAGAACACTCTATATGGCATTAATGTATTCATTTTGTCATTATCAAGGATTTGAAGAAGTTTGAACAGATTATATTTGACATGTAATTGAAAGGCAATGAAAAAAAAACGGATTCCCAATTTAATACATCAACCTATTTTCTAACTCCATCTTTATTCCAAAAGCTTCATTTGAAATGAAAATACCAAAGAAGGGGTGAACCACTAACCCATTACTGAAAATTTATCAGATTTTCTTTAATTATCAAGAGTGTCATCTATTGACGGGCTTTTTGTTTGTTTCCATGTAAATCAGAAAAAACCAGGAACTGCATTATTCCATACGTAGGTGGGACATAAAAGTGAAACTAAGAGACATTGATAAGAGTGTGGTGGTTATGGGGGGAGGGGGGAAAGAGAGAGGGAAAGAGGGAGGGGGAGGGGCACAAGGAAAACTAGATAGAAGGTGACAGAGGACAATATGACTTTGGGTGATGGGTATGCAACATAATTGAACAACAAGATAACCTGGACATGTTATCTTTGAATATATGTATCCTGATTTATTGATGTCACCCCATTAAAAAATAAAATTATTTAAAAAAAGAGTGTCAGAGACTGATTATCCATCAAACCCATTTTCTCTCTATCTAAACACAAAGATAGAGTATACTTCCTATCCTCCACAGAAGTTAAGGGTGGCCATGGACTGTAAGCACAAGAAACGCTTCCTGTCATGGCTCATACAAATCTCACATACATGATTCTCCATGCCCTTTCTTTTTCTGCCAACTTGACACAGAAGAACACGGCAACCTTAGTATTGAAATATTGATGATAGAACGATAAAATGAAGTAGCATGGTCCTTAGAGAGGATCCTCCAGCTAATCAGAAACATCATTTGGACTCTTTGAGCATGAAAAGTCAACTATTATATCAACCCACTGAGTGGTAGGAGTTTAATTGTTACTGGAGCTTCATTACCTTAACTAATATATCCAGCAAAACCTTTAGGGAATGAAATATAGATGGATAAAACTTTGATGTCACCCTGGCTGGTTGGCTCAGTGGTAGAGCGTCGGCCTGGTGTGCAGGAGTCCCGGGTTTGATTCCTGGTCAGGGCACACAGGAGAGGCGTCCATCTGCTTCTCCACCCCTCCCCCTCTCCTTCCTCTCTGTCTCTCTCTTCCCATCCCACAGCCAAGGCTCCATTGGAGCAAAGTTGGCCAAGGCACTGAGGATGGCTCTATGGCCTCTGCCTCAGGTGCTAGAATGGCTCTGATTGCAACAGAGCAGTGCCCAAGATAGGCAGAGCATCACCCCCTGGTGGGCATGCCAGGTGGATCCCGGTCGGGCACATGCGGGAGTCTGTCTGACTGCCTCCCCGTTTCCAACTTCAGAAAAATACAAAACAAACAAACAAAAAAAACCCAAAACACAAAAACTTTGATGTCAAAAGGAAGAAGTGGTATTAGATGGGTCTCACAATAGGAAGTACTGGGCAGCCACAGGACAGCTCAGGGGGTCTGGAATGCTGGGAGGTGATAAAGCAGCTAAGACAAACTTCTCCACATGGCTATTTTGCCTGGGGACAGCCCTCATTACAATATTAAACCTGAAGCTACAAGATAAATCACCTCAGCATGATACTATTTATAGTCTGATCCCTACTCATGTTCCTGTTCAAAGAGCACAGATTTATAATTTTAATTATCTAAAACTTGTAAAGATTTAAACATCTGTTTTAAGTGTTCAATAAGTATTAGAAAAGCAATCCATTTTTCTTTAAACCAATTCATGATTTACAGTTTTCTGCAACTTGCACAACTCACTGTAGACACTACCCAAGGGGGATCTTGAAAGAGAAGCAAGGAGCACTTTAATTAGCCTATGATTAATTCCATTTAGGCTACCTCCATGAAATGCAACCACCCTAATGAAGAGTAAATCATTCAATTATTGATTTTGATGTGCTATTCAGCCCCAAAGCCAAAAGCAATAGCATTGATATTGAGTGTTCTCAGTATCGAATTTAGTGGCAACCTGATGGCAACCTGTTCAATCTGAAGAATACCAAAGAGGCATTTTAGTTATTCAGAAACTGTTACCCAGTCCATAAGATAAAGGCTTGATCTAATAAACTTTGTAATTTCATCCAAGACACTTAGTGTGTCACTAAGTTCAAGATAGTATCAATAGTTTTAAAAGGCCGGAGACATGATTCCAACAAAAACAACAACAAAAAGCATGAGATTTAAACAGAACCATTTCAGAATCAAATAGCTGTCTCTTGGATTCCCCTTAGTGCACCATCTCTCCCTTTATAGAGAAGACTCACATTCAATTGGAAAGCAAACATCATCAGGGTCAGGTAAACCAGAAGCAGCCTTGGCTGAACACAAGAAAAGTGCAGTTCTCCATTCAAAACACAAATCTAATATTACTATACCATTCAAAACCTATCACTGGTTTCCTAGTAATTTTAAGATGAAATCCAAAATATTAAAGCCCAACTCATCTGGACCCTCTCTACTGTCCTAGCCTCATCTATGTGTTTCATTCACACTGGCCTTCTTCCCACCTTAGGACCTTTGAATAGCCTCTCTGCCTGGGATGCCCTTTATTTGTACCATCTTCATCCAAATAACCCCTACTCTTCCTTCAGGTTTCTGTTCAAAATGTCTCTTCTCCAGCTAGACCTTATGTGTGCCCTCAAATTAGGCTAAGAATGCCCATTTATATGCTTTATAGAGCTTCTTCTAATTTGTGCATTCCTAACCTTCTCTAATGTGATTATCTTATCTTAAAAATAAAAAATAAAATTTAAACTTATCACTACCAACATAGTATGCATTAATATAGCATATCAGCCAAGCTATAAGACAGAACTATTTGAGATTATTTATTGGGGAGGAGGCAGGTGAGGATAAAGAATGACATTGAACAATAAGGTATTTTTAAGAAAGTCAGCATTGAGGGAGCACCACTGAGAAGAGACAGGGATGAGCCTTGAAAAAACATTTAAGAGAAAAGGAGTAGAGGAGAGGGAAAGGAGACTAAACACTAACCTCATAATTCTGCTGCTTGTCTATTCTGGTACTCAAGTCAATGTGCAAATAGTATTACAGTAAGGTAAAGATGAGAGAGAAGTCAGGAATCAGATCTGGCATGGTTCAAACACATCTTACAGTTGCCTCACATTTAACCAAGAATGTAATGGTTACTTGTAGTGGAATAATCCATTGCATGGCCTTGGATGGGAACATAGCCAACAAGAAATGAATGTTTTGCCAAGAAAGTTGTTTTGTGACTTGAAGGCAGGTCACTGAAACAGGTCTATGTGACTGAAGGCAGTTGCTGGGCTTTTCTCAGTAAAACATTCTCATAAGATTTCTGTACTTTCCAAGGTTATCCCTTAAAATAAGGAGAGGAATGTTGTGGGATTCATAGAAGCAATAGCAATTAATGCCTTCTGATATTATGTTGTTACTAAGCTATCTTGCAGGTGCACTCTATGTATCTTTAAGTAAAAGTTACTCTTGATGTTTTGCCAATTTCTCAGTAAACAAGCTTTTTGAAGTCTTGCGAATAAAATTAGGACACAGCGCGAACTCGGGGCCATTTGCCTGAGTGAGCGGTGGTCTTTTGCTAGTCCTTGATGATTTAATCTGCTGATCTCTCTCTCTGTGCCCCCGACTCACAACAACAGTTACTGGACATGCTCACCTCAAAAATGATCACTGCTCATTCTGAGTAGTGTCTTGGAATTTACTTGCTCTCTGAAAGGTTTGCTCCTCAAATTCTTCTAGTGTTCCTTCAGAGTTACAATTTACTTTTAGTGATAAATTTAACTGTTTGGGAATAAAATTTATTGTTTTCTATTAATACATCTAGAAGATAGACACCTCTGATATTTATAGGCTTTCTAATTACACAAATTTTATCTGAGCAGGCTTCTATTAGACAGTGTTATAAGGGAAAAAAGATGAACCCTAACATGATCCTTTATTTTAACTTTCAGAATAAACATTCCCTACAGAACTCTTACTAAATATACATAAATTATCGTGAATACATCTCTTTATAGTGATTTTTAAAAACAGGGATACAGCCCAACCAAATGCTGACAGGTTTTTAAAAAAATCTTTATTCTCACTGGACCAGGAGGTGACGTAGTGGATAGAGCATCAGACTGGGATGCAGAGGACCTACATTTGAAACTGTGAGGTCACCTAATTGAGCGCAGGCTCATCAACTTGTGTGCGGGGTTGCTGGCTTGAGTGTGGGATCATAGACATGATCCCATGGTCACTGGCTTGAGCCCAAAGGTCGCTGGCTTAAAGTCCAAGGTTGCTGGCTTAAACCCAAGGTCACAAGCTTGAGCAAAGGGTCACTTGCTGTGCTGGAGCCCCCCCCAAGGTGCACATGAGAAAGCAAACAATGAACAACTAAGGTGCCACAACAAAGAACTGATGTTTCTCATCTCTTTTCTTTCTTGTCTGTCTGTCTCTAACTTTGCCTCTCTCTGTCTCTATCTCTGTCTCTGATGCACACAAAAAAAATCTTTATTCTCTTCACTGACTAAATTAATATAAATTCCAAATTTTAAAAAAACTATAAAGTAATAAGAGTTGATATGAACTAATCATTTTTAAGATACTGTACTAATTACTGAACCCTCATAGAACTATCATTATCATTTTACAGAAGAAAATATTGAAGCTCCGAGAGACCATGTATCTTCCCTGAGGTCACGTGGCAAGTAAGTGATAGAACCATGACTTTCTGTGTTAACCTGTTTCAACCACTGTTCCATACTGTTACAGTTAAAGTATATAAGCATGATAATTGAGTTAAGTTGGCTCAAGAATTAGTCAAGAATGTCTCTTGTAAATGTTATTGATAATTAAAAATAAGTGGTGCTTTCATAGTTTGACAGCATCTTAATGCCATCTGTTTCACGATCTGTGTAAGAATGTCTTGCTCCTCAGTAATAACAATAAAAAAAATCAACAAACAAAAGTCCTTGACTGAATAGATTCACAGGTGAATTTTACCAAACACTTAAAGAAAAACTAACACTTATCTTTCTCAAACTATTCCAAAAAATTCAAGAGGAAGGAAGATTCCGAAGTTCATTCTAAAAGGTTAGTGTTATCCTAATCCTACAACCGGATAAAGACATTACAAAGAAAAAAAATTATAGGTCAATATCCTGATAAACATAGATATAAAAATCCTCAACAAAATTTTAGCAAACCACATCCAGTAATATATTAAAAAGGTCATACACCAGGATCAAGTGGGATTTATTCCTAGGATACAAATTGGGAGAATACCTGTATCTGCAAATTAATTACTGTGATAACCAAATAAACAAAACAAAGGATAAAATAATATGATCATATAAATAGACATAGAAAAAAACTTTTGACAAAATCCAGCACCCATCTATGATCAAAACTCTCAGCAAAGTGGGAATAGAGGGAATAAAGGTCATATATTACAAACCCACAGCTAACATCATACTCAATGGGAAAAAAAAGTACAAGCATTTCCCTTAAGATCAGGAACAAGACAGGGATATCTACTTTCTCCAGTCTTTTCAACATAGTACTGGAAGTCCTAATCACAACAATCAGACAAGTAGAAGCAATAAAAGGTACCCAAATTAAAAGTGAATAAGTAAAATTGTCATTATTTACAGATGACATGACACTGTTTACAAAGAACTCTAAAGACTACACCAAAAAACTACAAAAACTGATAAATGAATTTAGTAAAGTAGCAGGATACAAAATTAATATTCAGAAATCAGTTTCACATTTATACAACAATGAGCTATCAGAAAGGAAATATAAGAAAACAATACTATTTATAATTGCATCAAAAATGCTTGGGAATACATTTTAAAAAGGAGGTAAAAGACTTTAAAGAAAGAAATTGAAGAAGATACAAATAAATGAAAGCATATATTGCACTTATGGTTAGGAAAAATTAACATTGTTGAAATGTCCATACTACAAAACAATCTATAGTTTAATGCAATTCCTATCAAGATACCAATGGTATATTTTATGGAATTAGAACAAATAATAAAAAAATGTTACATAGAATCAATAAAGACCTTGCATAGACAAAGCAATCTTGAGAAAGAAGAACAAATTTTGAGGTATCATGCTACCTGATATCAAACTATACTACAAAGCTATAGTAATCAAGACAGTATGGTACTGACCTAAAAGTAGACATGGCTCAATGAAACAGAACAGAGAGCCCAGAAATGAACCCATGCCTGTATAGTCGTTCATATTTTACAAAGAAGGCAAGAACATACAAGGGGGTAAAGACAGTCTATTCAAAAAATGATGCTGGGGTTGGGGGAGATAGGAGAAGGTAAAGGGGCAATAAATGATGATGGTAAGAGATTAGACTTGAGGTGGTGAGGACACAGTGCAATGAACAGATGATGTGGTATAGAATTGTACACCTGAAATCTATATAATTATTATTAATCAATATTACCCCAATAAATCCAATTAATTAAAAAACAGAAAAATAATAAAGTACAATACAGAAAAAATAAATTATTATAATAATATTTAATAATATATTAAAATAATGGCATTGGGAATATTAGAGAGATACATGCAAAAAAAATGAAATTAGACCACCTTTTTATACCATATGCAAGAATAAATTCAAAGTTGATTAAGGACTTAAATGTAAGACTGGGAACTACAAACTCCTAGAAAAAACATAGTTAGTAAAATCTTAGACATTTCTCTTAGCAATATTTTTTTCTGATATTTCTCCTTGGTCAAGGGAAGCAAAAGAAAAAAATAAACAAATGAGACTATATCAAACTAAACAGTTTTTTCACAGTGAAGGAAAACAATGAACAAAATGAAAAGACAGCCTACCAAATAAGAGAAGATATTCACTAATGGTACATTTGGTAAGGGACTAATATCCAAAATTTATAAAGAACTCACACAACTCAACACCAAAAAATAAGCAATCCAATTTAAAAATGGGGAGAGGATCTGAAAATACACTTCTAGTACCTATAGATGGCCAATTGGCACATGAAAAGATACTCAATGTCACTAATTATCAGAGAAATGCAAATTAAAGCCACAAGGAACTATCACTTCACACCTGTCAGAAAGGCTCTCATAAATCAACAAACAACAAGTGTTGGTGAGGATGTGGACAAAAGGGGATCCTTGTGCACTGTTGATCAGAATGCAGACTAGGGTAACTACTATGGAAAATAATTTGGAAGGTCCTCAAAAAATTAAAGATGGAAATGCCTTATGACTCCCAGATGCCATTTCTGGGTATTTATCCAAAGAATCCCCAAACATAAACTTAAAAGAATATATGTACCCTTATGTTTAATGTAGCATTATTTAAAATAACCAAGTCATGGAAGTAACCCAAGTGCCTATGAATAGACAAGTACATACATACCAATAGAATATTACTGAGCTATATAAAACAAACGAAGTCAATATTTGTGACAGCATGGATGGACCTAGAGGGTATTATGCTCAGTGAAATAAGTCAGTCAGAGAAACACAAATACCATATGATTTCACTTATATATGGAATCTAAAGAACAAAATAAATGAACAAACAAAATTGAAATAGATTCATAGACATCAAGACCAGACTAGAGACTGCCAGAGAAGAAGGGATTGAGACTGGGTGAAAGAGGTAGAGGGATTAAGAAGTACAAACTGGCAGTTACAGAACAGTCACGATGATGTCAAGAGCAGCATAGGGAATATAGTCAATTATTTTTATAACTATGTATGGTGCATGATTATATAATAACTGCTGTACAACCAATACAAAACAATACTGACAGTAAACTATAATTGAAAACTTAAAAAATAAACAAATAAAATGAAGAATGTCTTGCTTCTGAATTTAACTGAAAAGTCTTTAGAGAGAAGGATCCTGAGAATAGATTAAAATAATAGTAATAAAAGAGAAGGCCTAACGACCAACCAGTGCCCTGGCTCCCTCCTAGATCTGGGTTTAGCACAGTAACCCTTCTCTTAGTTTCTGAGGTAAAATTGTCACTAACGGTCCAAATCGCTTGAACTAATTAATCCAGGAAAGCCCAAAGGAGAGCTGGATTGAAGGAGATGAAATCTAGCTACAATTCAAGACCTGGTGTTTGTTCAATTTGTTAAGACTAATAGGGATGTAGCTTGAATGGCGTATAAGTTAGTTCACCCGTTCCTCTCTCTTTCTCCCCCACCCTTTCTCTTCTTCTCTCCCTATTTCCTTCTTATCCCTCATACCCTGTAAAGAAATAATGATGACATTTCCAAAGATAAGAGAATTTCATTTCCCACCACTAACCCAGGAAATACTCTCAGGCATTTAACACTTCAATAACTTATTTGAAGCAACTGTACCGAACTCAGCAAAAACTGCACTGGGTCCCTTAAGGCACTGTTTTATGTGAAACACACACAGCAGGCCCACTTCTGCTCCCAGACATTCGCAGAGCTCTCACAACTGCGTTCTGACATCTCTAGGCTCATAGAGGAGAGCTTCAAGACCTCTAGGCCTTTTAGAAAGGATTATTTTCAAAAATGTTCTTCATCTAACCCTGCTTTAACTAACGTTCCAAAGAGAGCTGCTGGACAGCATATAAAAAGAAACTTTCTTAATTGTGAGTCTATCATCTGAACTGGATTTAAAAAAAAAAAATTCTCAATGATAGTCTTAATTATTCTTGTTTAGTAAACACACACACACGCACACATGCACACACTGATCAATATATGAAAATAATCAAAGAACAGAAGAACAAGAAGGAGAACCCTTAGGTATATAACAACTGAGATAAATCATGGACTGTAAATATAGCTTGCCCTATGGTCCTCTCAAGTGGTGGCTGATTATGTTCTAATACCATAAATACATTGGGGCCAGAAGTTTGGTAGGTATCATCCCTGCTCCTCATTGTTATTTCTAGTGCTCTTTATTCTTATGAAGCTCTCTTTTGGCTTATGTCATATAACTATTCAAAACTCGTCCCCCTCTTTCTGTAGATGTCAACAATTCCTTCATTTATCAGACCTTGGTATTGTATTTCACAAACTAAGTCCTGTCATGATTCTTAGTGATATAAATATCCATATGGATGGCTCTTCCATATCCTTGACTTTTTAGTTCCTTGATTTTCAATTTTTAATTTACTGTCCCTCTATCCCAGCTTAATTACTCATTCCTAATATCTCTGAATCTACTTCAACTTCCATTCCAATAATTCCAGCATTCTGTTCTCTGTGCATAACTTTTTCTCTTCTCACTTTGTGTGTTCAAATACTTCCACTACAACCATTCTTGAACTTCATTAAGATTTTAAGTTCACTGACTTCTTTACTTTCTTCCATCAGCTAGTTTTCCCTTACCTTGATTTTTATCCAGTTTAGATTGTTTCAGTTCATCTTTTTGATAATTCTTGTCAACATCCTAAACTCTCTTGCCTCTCTGTCATTTCATTGCATCCACCTAGCAACACCATAACCCTAAACGAACACTCTTGTCCACTTTCACTATGTCTTCCTCAGAGCGATCAATTAACTGACAAAGTCACACATGAGGAAGATTGGGAAGTGTTCATGACCATCAGCATCATACATGTTCTGAATACCACCTGCATCCCTAATATATGTCTTTGGCCAATTACATTTCCAACTCTCCACAGACTACTTAAAAATCTCTCCATTCTCCTCAATCCTCTAGCCCTTGACTTCATTATCTTTCTTCCCTCCTAGAAAATCATAGAGAAAATGGGAGCGACTAGACATAAACATTCTCCTCTTCTTTGAGTGCAAACATAAAAGCCTTTACCTATACTTATGTGTTTTTTTAGTTAATAGCCAGCCCTACCATTTGCTAGCTGTGTGAAATTTATTAAATCATGGAGCCTTTCTGTGCTTTTTTGTTTTCTATAAAATATAAACTACAGTAATACCTAATTAATAGGTTTGTAAAACTTAATGAATTATTATGTATAAAGCACTCGGAATTGTGCATGGCACATGACAAATCTTATTTAACTATTTGTTATTTTTGGTATTGTTATTATCATCCTTTCCTCCTGTTATAATGAAGGAACTAGCAGCTCTCCTAGCTAAGGTAAATTCCTTCAACTGTTTCTAATATTCCATCTCTCTCATTTATACCAATAACCTCTGATCAATCAACAAATATTTGTTATGTGCTCATTATATGCCAAACATTTTCTTAGGCATTGAGTATACAGGTGGTACGATCCTGTAGTTTTCAAAGTACAGCAAGAGCTCCATCAGAGCTAGAGAAGAATGAGAAAGACAGTCATATATTATATGGGAGAGGTACCTGAACCCATGACACAGAGGGATTTGTAGGATTAATATTTGCTGAAATCTCATTGTTTGTCATTTTGTTTAAAGCTTATGAAAAAAACCATAAATTGAACTTTACATAAGATATGGTAGCAGATGTTAGTGAACCATTCAAGTGAGTCAACTATAAAGATGCTATGGAATGTTAAGATCCACCTTAAATACTGTTGAGAAATAGGATAAAAGAGGCACAATCAAGAACATAGGAGTGGCTTTATCAAGCCCATCTACTGCTATCCATCCTTGTTAGTTGTAACTTACACTTTGGCTTCTCAACAATGCACTCTTCATCCTCCATAGTTTATACCAGCTCTTTGCTTTGGAATTTTCCTGTTTGTCCCATGTTGTGTCACTTTTGTTCATGGCATAGTGGATAAGAGGCCTGGCTTTGCCATTTATTAAATAGACAAGTTTCAAAACTTCTATGTGTCTATGTTTGGTCCTCCATAAAGTTAGGATAATAACAGAAGGTATGTTGTACTACTGTTGTAAGGCTTAAATGGCACAGTAAATGTCAAATGCTTAGGACAGTGCCTGGCTTATAGTAAATGCTTAAAGCATGATCTCTGGAGAAAAGTTTGGTCTGAATATCATTCCCAGATCTACACTTCACTAACTTTGTGAATTTAAGCAAGTCAATTTATCTCTCTAAGCCTCAATGATTTCATCTGCTAGATGAGATAATATCAACACCTGCCTTACAAGTTACTGTGAGGGTAAAATGAGACATCATGCATGGAAATTGTGTAGCACACAGTAGTTGCTCTTGTTATTATGATTAAAGTCTCAAACTTTGCATTTAAAAACCAGATTTTCTGTGCCGTATTTCCACATAAAACTATATTGTCTGTTGTCACATGTTCCCTTCCTCACCCCTTGGCCACTTTCCCAAATCCTAATTATTTTCCTATCATTATAGGATCCCCCCTAGCCCAATGTTCCTACTACAATCTGACAGCCTACCTAACATTATATGTACATTCTGTCACCCAAAACAAGGACCTCAGACTAGAGTAAACATATTTCAACTGTCACTTGTTCCATCTTTATCCCATTGCATGTGATTATTACATTTTCAATTTCACCCTCAAATCTGAGTAGTTTTCTGGCAGCAAAACAGAGAAAGCATGAGAAGGGGCTGGAGGCTGACCATAGGAAACTCACTGCACAGAACATGACAAAGAAGATTCAGCAAGCATACAAGTTTTGGAGTCCAAAGCAAAACCATATCAATCACCCAAAAGGCTAGTATTTGGGATTTGATAGAAAGGGAATGCTGGGTATCAAGTGTTCGACCTGGAACAAGGAAACTATGGAGAGTGAGCTACAACAGTCTGGAATAAAGAAATAGAAAATGAACTCATTTCATCCTCTGTATGACTTCAGACAAATCATTTATAATTTCAGACATTTTGTTTATCACCAAGGCCTTCTTTCTACCCTGTGAGGCTAAACATAACTGAGAGACACCTCCTAAGCCAATTTATCTCTTCCCATTCTATGGAGAAGCCCATTTCCCGAATACCTCTTTTCACTCTGATCAGCTTCTAGGGTGCTTATTTTGTCCTGGGAAGTAGAAAAATAACCAGATGAATAGAAATACCTTGTTAAGAATTCCCTTAGGGCATCCATGTACCACACACATCTAGCCGAAAATGGAAAGTTTAAAAAGCTAACACTTACATGGCATATACTATATATATGGCAGGCAAAGTTTTAAGCACTTTAGTACCATGTAAAATAGATTAATATAATCCTTATTTTACAGATTAGAAAACTGACAAACATAGATATTGATTTACTCAAGATTGTACAGTTAACAATTTGAAGAGCCAGGATTAGAACCTGGAGAGTCTGGTTCAAGAATTTATTTTTTTTAATTTTTTTAAATTTTTTTATTTATTCATTTTAGAGAGGAGAGGGAGAGACAGAGGGAGAGAAAGAGAGGAGAGACAGAGAGAGAGAAGGGGGGAGGAGCTGGAAACATCAACTCCCATATGTGCCTTGACCAGGCAAGCCCAGGGTTTCGAACCGACAACCTCAGCATTTCCAGGTCAACACTTTATCCACTGCGCCACTACAGGTCATGCTGGTTCAAGAATTTATGTACTAAACCACTCTCTCTTTTTTTTTTAGATTTTCTTTATTCATTTTTATTAGAGAGAGAGGAGAGAGAGAGAGAAGAAAGAGATAGAACAAGGGGAGGAGCAGGAAACATCAACTCTCATATGTGCCTTGACCAGACAAGCCTGGGGTTTCAAACTGGTGACCTCAGCATTCCAGGTTGATGCTTTATCCACTGCACCACCACAGGTCAGGCCTAAACCACTCATTTTACTGGAATTCTCTAGATGTATCTCTGAGGAGCAGTGACAATTAAGCACCAGCTATGTGTCCTCCTCTTCTTCCAATACCCAAGCCAACGACTATCATCATACCTCACTGGTAGTCTTTTCAGGCTTTATAGCTAAACCTATATACCTAGCCATACACAAGCCTGTCCTTAATATGTGTGGGAAACTAAAGCAATTGTAAAAGGGAGGTCCGTATACTATGTGTCAAAACAAGTCTAACAACCTTAAATAAAATATGTTTTGTCCACCTACCTGGATAAATATATTTTCACAATAACATAGTCTAGGTTTGCAGAGTTTCTGGATTCTTCAGAGCTCTTCATAAAAATCTGGCAGCGTGGGGAAAGCTGCCTACTTCCCTTCCCTATTCATTGTTGGTCCATGATGCACCATCCTGTCTTGTATGTATATGGGTGGAAACCTCAGTCTGAGTGTGAAAAATCCATCAACACATCCTACAGTCAATCTTGGACCTAGATGTAGGGACACTAGTTTCACAATCTGCCTTTGGGAAAAGAAACCCTAGAAAGAGGTCTATGAAAGCTCTGGGAGTGGGGTCCAAGCCATTGATATAAGAGACTGGGGTACATGAGAGAAAGAGAGGGAAAGAGAGAGAGAGAGAAAGAGAGAGAGAGAAAGAGATATCACAAAACTACCTGGTACATAGTAAGCACTATAGAAATCTTAGCTATGGTTAACACTAGCATGAAAATACACACATCATATGTGCAAATGAAACAGACAACCACCCCTTAAAAAAGGATAGCAACTCTGATTGTCTATGCACATAAGCCAAGATATTTGGGTGAGAATAGGTTTCGGAGCTGTAGAAACACAGTCTTCCAGTCCAAACCTGCTCAGTTTCCATGTGTGAATTCAAACACATACAGAAAAAAAAAAGAAGTAGCACAGCATCACATTGTAAGCAAATTCTCAGTCTGTTGGTACAGAAAATTAAGCAAAGAAAATCAAGTAAAAGCATATCCTCAAACTCATTCTAATCAAACCAACCATTGCTCAAAACAAATGTACAGATTATTAGTTTTATTATTATTATTATTCTATTATATAAAAGAGCCAAGAGTTGGGGGAAGGGGTAAGACATACAATGTGTAAAATCAAATAAGAGATGTGCAGGACTGCCTAAATAGTGTGGAGAGAGAAAACCAAAATGTCCTACTCAAAGTTAATTTCTACTAGATGCCAGAAAACCCAACAACTGAAATTTATTTCCTTAGACTAAGGCATTGTCTTTTCAAGAAATCACATTTAAAATGTACTATGGACTGGGCAGTCATTTATTAGTCCATTATAAGCCTTAAACTATCAGTGTGAAATTCATCACCAGATGAACAAAAGCTGAGAGCAAGATCCTAGAGACTAGATTCCCCAACATCTTCACTGGATACCAGAAAAGAGCAAAGGTTATAAACTAGTGAGTCCCAGATCTATGGGAACAGAGCAAGAAACACAGTGCAAGCTCAGCATGTCTTTACAGCAAGAGTTGTAGCTTTACAACTCAACAACAACAACAACAACAAAAAACAAATCAATTAAAATGTCTGTAAAGAATTTGAATATATATTTCTCTGAAGAAGTTATAGAGATGGTCAATAATCACATGAAAAGATGCTCAACATCAACAAGTCATCAGGGAAGGGTATATGAATACCACATTTAGGGGATTATCATTTTTTTAAACACCCAGGACATAGCAACTGTTTGGTAAGGATGTAGAGAAATTCGAGTTCTTGTACACTATTTGGTGGTGCTATAAAATGGCCTGCCTCTGTGAAAAACAGTATAGTGGTTCCTCAAAAAACCCTGGCCGGTTGGCTCAGCGGTAGAGCGTCGGCCTGGCGTGCGGGGGGACCTGGGTTCGATTACCGGCCAGGGCACATAGGAGAAGCACCCATTTGCTTCTCCACCCTGTCCCCCTCCTTCCTCTCTGTCTCTCTCTTCCCCTCCCGCAGCCAAGACTCCATTGGAGCAAAGATGGCCCGGGCGCTGGGGATGGCTCCTTGGCCTCTGCCCCAGGCATTAGAGTGGCTCTGGTCGGCAGAGCAACGCCCCGCAGGGGCAGAGCATCGCCCCCTGGTGGGCAGAGCGTAGCCCCTGGTGGGCGTGCCGGGTGGATCCCGGTCGGGCTCATGCGGGAGTCTGTCTGACTGTCTCTCCCCGTTTCCAGCTTCAGAAAAATACAAAGAAAAAAAAAACAAAGAAAAACAACTAAACATATAATTGTATGTGATCCAGAAATTCAACTTCTGGGAATCTACCCAAGAGAATTGAAAACATGGACTCAAACAGATATTTGTGCACCCATGTTCATATCAGCATTATTCACAATACCCAAAAGGTAGAAACAATTCAAATATCTGTCAATAGATAAATGTTAAGCAAAATGTGGCGTATTTACAGAATGGGAAGTTAGTGTTTAACGGATAAAGAGTTTCAATTTGGGAAGAGAAAAAAGGTCTAGGGAAGAGGTGATGATGGTTGCATATCAATGTGAACGCAGTTAATGTCACTGAACTGTACACTTAAAATGATTAGATAGTAAGTTTTATGTTATGTATATTTTACCACAATTTTAAAACGTATTATTAAGTACCTATCATGATACTTCTAGCCCTCACGAGAATATGTTGTGACTTACATTTATTAAAAAAAAAAAAAATTGTAACTGAAAATGTTTTGTATGCCAGAATATGTTTCGATGCTTTAAAAAAGGTCCCAAAATCTTGGAACAAACTTGATATTCTAGGAAGGTGTTTGCTCTGAGCCTGCAAAACAGGACACATTGTCCACTGACAGCAATTTCAGAAGTGAAGGCATCAAGCAGAGTTGCTTAACTGTGGGACTATTGACATTTTGATCCAGATAATTACTTGTTGTTGGAAGGCTAGCCTGTGCATTGGGGGATGTTTAGCAGCATCCCTGGGTAATATACACTATCTGCCAATGGTAAGGGAGACAGTTAGACTTAGCCCTGGGAAAGGTGGTCTTGGAAAAGCAAAAAAGTGGTTTACTGTGGGCAGGCAGAAGGTAGCCTGAACATGTTAGATGCCTCTGAGGATGAGGAAACAAACTTTGCCTACTTGAAAATATGGCTGAAGGTGGTTGGGTAAGTATAGGGAGATCTGTTCAGTGAATATATTTGAAATGATTCTTAACTCGTTAATACTGCTTACTGTATAGTCAGAGGAGTTATTTCTCTTTGAATTTTCCTTCTGTGACATAAATTACTTATTTAAGATTTCTTTTGTGCTTTCACTGGGCTCTTTTAAGCCATACAGCAAAGTTGATGTACCTCATATCAGTGACTTGCAACACTTTTGTGAAGGAAAAACTTTTAGTATTTTTGCTGTGATATTATGTCATCCAATAATGGGCCTTAGACCTTAAAATTTTTATGATTATAGCTTCACTTATTTTGTTCCTACTGCATGACAGATATCACACATATGATTTAATTCATAGCTTCACATTAATCCTTACAATAGCTCTCATAACAATGCCTGTAAAGAAGGCATATTCCTCATTTTCTACATAAAACTGAAAATCAGGAAGGTTGAGTGACTTAAGCACAGCTACAGCATTAAGTGGTAGATTCAAATATAGGTCTGTCTGACATAGGAGTCTGCTCCTTCCAGTGTTCTACACACAGTGCTTTTCACAGTGGCTCTGTCCTCCTTGCCCCAAAGTAGATTCCACTTAAAGAACAGGGAATAACTGGCCCTGGCTGCTGGCTCAGTGGATAGAGTGTTGACCCAGCTAATGGACATCCTGGGTGCAATTCCCCGTCAGGAAGAAGAAGTAAAAGTAACCATCTGCTTACCCCCTCCCACTTCTCTCCCACTTCCCCTCCCACAGCCAGTGGCTCAATTGGCTCCAGGCACTGAGGATGGCTGTGTTGGAGTATATCAGCCTCAGGCACTAAAAACAGCTTGATACTCAAGCATCAGCCCCTGATGGTGTTGTCAGGTGGGTCTTGGTCAGGGCACATGAGCGAGTCTGCCTCACTATCTCCCCTCTTCTCATCTAAAAAGATATATAGAGAGAGAACAAGGAAAAACTGAACTGGAGGTTTTTTTCTGTTCCAGAAATTTGGGTGGGGGAGGAATAAGGTGAGGTAGAAGGCTGAAAACTTTGTCAAGAGAGCACACCAGACCACTTACACTGAATTTCCAAATTTCCAAATATAAATAGTTCCTCACTCTATGAATTTGTTTAATCACTAAGTTTGGTTATCTAGAATTGAGATGGTATGAGATACTAGTATTGTCTGAACATGTAGGGTGCCCTGTTAGTGTTACCACACAATCTACCAGACTAATGGTTCTCAAAGTCTGGTCCTGGACCAGTAGGATGACCAACCATCTTGGTTTTCCCAGGACTATCCCAGTTTTAAGCACCAAAAGTCCCAAGTCTTGTAAAACTCCTTAGTCCCCAGCAAGCTAGGATGATTAGTCACCCTATGACCATGACCAGCACTGTCAACATTACCTGGGAAGTTATTAAAAATACCAAGTACTGGGTGCCACCCCAGATCTAGTGAATCAGAAACTCTACAGGTGTGGCTTGGCAGTCTGCATTTTTATAAGCTCTCCAGGTATTCTGATGCATGCTAAAGTGTAAGAAACACTGTCCAAAATACACCTTTTTGATGACTGGGGAAAATGTTCAGTTGTCTTTCAGGATAATTACCATCTGCCCTTTCTCTGAACCTCCAAAAAAATGTGCTATTGAGAAAAGGCTTGCTGCTTTTGTTTTGTTTCATTTTGTATGCAATTACTCAGTTCTGTGTGAAATGAATAAATTCATTTGAAAAATATTTATTGAACACCTACTATGCATCATTATGTATTTCACCACTGTCCTTAATGTTCTTCCTTCTTAATTTTGGCAGTTGCATTGTCCATGGTATTAGACACTAATTCTTAGTTAATTTTAATGAAGATTATAGCACTTTGGGCAGGACTTTGAAGATTTTATTAGCTAGATATAGTTTTTCTATGTTGCTTCTATGAACTCAGTTATTCTCTACAGGGTTAAGACCTCAAAATAGAAAGGAAAGTGAGTGTGTGTGTGTGTGTGTGTGAAAATTTTGGTAAAATAAGTAAGATCACTGTACATTGTAGTTCCCAGCCTTAACCTGAGCAGATATAAATTGTGCCATGAATATTCCAAAAGGATGCATTGATACAAACTAACAGGAACCATGATACGGGGGTATTAGAAATGAGAGCCTAACAAAGCAGAGACCCAAAAAACGGATGATGTAAATGGTGCTGGCTCATGAAACCACATAGTAAAAAGAGCAAAGAGAAGCCTATAGAAAGGATCTTGGGTCATATCAGGTGCCATGCAAAGGACTACAGATCCTGCCTGGCATTTGGAGCAGAGTAGTCCTAGCTGCAAGGCCTCTGCCTGGGATATAGGGTTCTGAAAATATCTTTTAGTCCCTTCCAAGAGATTCATATCAAACCCAACGTCATGACCTCTGGTGGCACAATGGCTAAAGCGTCGACCTGGGAACATTGAGGTTGCCAGTTCAAAACCCTGCACTTGTCTAGTCAAGGCATATATGGGAGTTGATGCTTCCTGCTCCTCCCTCCTTTCTCTCTCTCTCTCTCTCTCTTCCTCTCCCTCCCTCCTCTCTAAAATGAATAAATAAAAATAAATTCAAACCCAACGTCAGAAAACCTTCCAGGTATCTTGGTTCTACATGTGATTGTGCAAGGCTCAACTGTTCTATGATTTTTTAAATCATGAGCTGCAAACTAAGAACTGTAACTGATCAATAGAGGTGATGTGCTTGAAGATTTCTGGGTGAAAAATTCTATATTCCTGTTCCAATAGGTTTGCTGTTATTAAGCCAGGCTAACAAAAGAGTAAGGTAGCAAGCACACAGTTTTAACTTCTGTTTAATGAAAGTGAATAAAGACTAGAAATGGTTCAAATTGCAACATATTTGATTCTACTCAATATTTCAATTATCTCTATTAAATTATGTTGTAAGCTGAGCTGATTAGCAATACATTAGCTCATTAACTTTGACAGTCTAACCACCTTGTGTTCTCTAAGGATGGCCTCTAAGTGCTCTCATTTATATGCATTAGATTCACTCATGGAAGCTTCCCTGGGAGAAAAATAAAACTCATAATAAAAAATAACCACTAAGAAGACAATATTATATAATTTTGAGGAATAATATCATAATTTTGCCTTCAAATTCTGTCAGCATGAAGGCAAAACTACTTCAGGCAGGAACTTGTAAAAATAACAGGCAGATGGTATGCAGAAATTCATACAGCTTTAGAAAAATACAATATCATTGTGTTTTGTGTTGACAGAGCTCCTTCTTTGAAAAAAGCTCTAATCCCCAGATGTAAGTACTGTTTCTTAAGGGCAACTCCATGAGTCTGGGTGCAGTTAAATATGTCTTGGAAGTGCTGGCAAGGTCACACTCTGCTCATACTTCCACAGCCGTAGAAAGACATAGGCCTTCAGATAAATGGACACCGCCTGCTCTACTCCACACATTGTGGCCACTTATGCTTCATAGCCATGCAACAGAAGCAAGACTGGCCTCCATCATACACCATTCATTGATTCACTTCATCAGAGTTTACATAGACTATAGTCCTTCATTCCCTTAGTAAAAAGCTTCTCAGTCATGGCTATATATTAGAACCACCTGGAGAGCTTTTAAAATTACTGAAGCTTGGGTTCCACCCTTCGAGCATCTGGCTTTCTCTATTGGAAGAATAAATAAAATATAATTTGTTAAGCATAGATTTTTTTTTCTAACAGGTATAATCCATATACTATACTATTCGCTAACTTAAAGTGTATAATGCAGTGGCTTTTAATACATCCACAGAGTTGTACAACCAATACCACAGTCCATTTTGGAACATTTCCATCAACCCAAAAAGAAACCCTAACCTGAAACAATCTTGGCCCTAACTTATACTGTATCTGTGTAACCTTGGGGAAATTACTTGACCTTCAGTATTTTGGTTTCTTAACTGTAGGACGTGGATAATAATAATACCATCCTACTTGGTACTTATAAAAATTAAATAAAATGATACAACTAAAAAAGAAAAAAAAGAAAAAAATCCTGCCCACTTTAACAATCGCTCCCTTCCCAGGCCGTATTCTTACCTTAGCCTTAGGTAAATGCAAATCTCCTTTCTGTCTCTATAGATTTACTTATTCTGGACAGTTCATATAAATTAAATGATATAATATGTGGCCTTTCATGTCTTGCTTCTTTGACTTAATATAGCATCTTCAAGGTTCATCCATACTGTAGCATCAATCAGTATTTCAGTCATTTTTATGGCCAAATAATACGCCACTGCATAAATATACTACATTCTGTTTACCCAGTCATTACCTGGTAAACATTTATGTTTTCCCTCTATTATGAATAATACTGATGTTAATATTTGTTTATGGTTTTTGCATAGATATGCTTTCAACTTTCTTGGGTATATACCTAGGAACTGAATTGCTGGGTCAAATAGTGACTCTATATTTAAATTTTTAAAGAACTACCAAAAGTTTGCCAAAATAGCTACACCAATTTACATTCCCACCAGTAATATATCAGATTTTCAATTTCTCCACATCCTCATCTACTTTATTCTTCTTTTTAAAGACTGTTTTGACTATCCTGAGTTCCTTGCAATTCCATATGAATTTTAGGAGCAGCATGTCTATTTCAACTACGAAACCAGCTGAGATTCTGATAGGGCAGAGTTTTATATTTAATTGGTAATTCTAAAAGATTTACTGAACAATCACTGTGGAAAAGGGACTGTGCTAGGGACTGAAGACACAGCACTAAATACAACACAGTGCTTACCTTTGAGTAATTTATAACCCAGCAGCCACTCAATGATATTTACGTAGAAACTAAGTATGATGCCAGACACATTATTAAGGTACAATTTAGCCCAACACATGGCTCTAATTTGGATGCTGCTTAGTTCTCTCCCTAGAGTCAACAAGGAAAGAAAGAATCATGTTAGATATAATGAACAGAAGGCATTTTACCAACAGGGACCACCAATTTGAAGAGAAGAAAGGGTCCTGGTCAGCCCTCATCTCACATAAAATACACTGAATTTATTTATGACCACGGCTAATTATTTAGAATTTCTTGGGACTTCACCTAATAATACTGCATTAGGTGCTTCAGTGGATATTAAGGAGGGAGAGAAGAATGAGAAAAGAAGAATAAAAAAAGAGAAAGGAGAGGAACAACTAAATATATATATACAACTAAATATATATATATATATATATATATATATATATATATATATATATATACATCTTGAGCTCCTGTATGTGCCAGACACTGTACTGAAGGTATTTATATACCTCATGTTATTTTTTCTTTCTATTTTTCCAAATTTTTTGAGATATAGTTGACATATAACTTTGTGTAATTTTAAGGTGAACAATGTGACAATTTGATACACATATGTTGTGAAATGATTACCATAATAATGCTAAATTCTATCACCTCACATAATTACCATTTTGTAATGAGAATACTTAAGATCTACTTTTTTTTAGCAACTTCCAAGTATATAATACAGTATTAACTATAGTCACCTATGTTTGTATATTTCATATTATTTTAAATGAATAAGAGGTATGGAGTTTTCTCAAAAAATTAAAAATAGGACTACCTTATGACCTAGCAATTTCATTTCTGTGTATATATCTGAAGAAATCCAAAACATTGTTTCGAAAAGATATATGCACCTTTATGTTCATTGCAGCATTATTTACAATTTACAACAACCAAGTTATGTAAGCAACCCAAATGCCCATCAATAAATGACTGCATATAGAAGCTATAATACAATAGAATATTACTTGGCCAGAAAAAGAGGAAATCTTACTATTTGTAACTGGATGGATGGACCCAGAAGTGAAATGTCAGACAGAGAAAGACAAATACCAAATGATTTCACTTATATATGGAATCAGAAGAACAAATTAAAGAACAAACAAAACAGAAACAGACTCGTAGATACAGAAAATAAACTGAAGGTTGCTAGAGGAAATAGGAGTTGAGGGGCTGGGTGAAAAAAGTGAAGGGTTTAAGAAATACAATTTGGGCCTGACCTGTGGTGGCGCAGTGGATAAAGCATCGACCTGGAAATGCTGAGGTCGCCGGTTCGAAACCCTGGGCTTGCCTGGTCAAGGCACATATGGGAGTTGATGCTTCCAGCTCCTCCCCCTTCTCTCTCCTGTCTCTCTCCTCTCTAAAAATGAATAAATAAAAATAAAATAAAAATAAAATTTAAAAAAAAAAAAAAGAAATACAATTTGGTAGTTACAACATAGTTATGGGGATGTAAAGTACAGCATAGATAACACAGTCTATAATACTGCAATAATTATGCATGGTACCAAGGGGTACTAGAATTTTTTGGGGGGGATCACTTTGTAAATTATATAATTGTCTAACTACTATGCCATATATCTCAAAGTAATATAAATTAATATTGAATGTCAACTGTAATTAAAAAATGTTTTAAAAAACCAGATGGGCCCCTTATTAGCTATATTACCTTGAAGAGCATACTTAATGTATTTGAGCATCAGTCTCCTCGTCTGGAGAATGGTGAAAACAATAATTCTTCACTGTGGTAGCATATGAATTAATATAACATATACAAACACTGTCTGGTCCACTACGCAGCATATAATAGTGCTCAATAACTGGCAATAGTTTATTTTTTTAAAAGAAATGAAATTAATTTCCTCAAAGAAGCCTAGTTATATTCCAGTTGAAAACAACCACAGAATACCTGCCATCATTAAGCAATCATAGGAAATTGTGTGTGTTACAATCTTTAAGTGTAGAAGTCTGGAGAAGAGAAATCACTGGGTGAGCTGCTTTGGTTACCTAAATTCACATTTGATAAGGTATAGGTTTTCAATTGGCAGAGAAGCATAGGTGTTTCCAACAGAGAAACAGGAAAAAGCATGAGCAATCATAGAAACCATTACTCCAAGGTAGGCACTAGCTAAAGTACTTTATACCACATTGTATTCTCAAACTAGCCCTATGAGGTGTGTGCTCTTACACCCATTCTAAAGATGAGAAAAATAAGGCTTAGAAAGGAAAATTTCCCAAAGGCACACAGCCCAAAGTGGTAGAGCTAAAATTGGAACACAAATGTGTTTAACTCTGTCAAATTGCCTGCAAGGCTGGTAGAATGAAGAGGCCTCTGGGAGGCAGAGGCATAAAGAAGAATAGTTTGTTCTATGACCTAGGTGATGCTACACAACTGCTTGCTGCTGGTACCAGTCCTTGAGTTCTGACTTTAACAGATTCCAAAACAGCTCAACTGTGATAACAGCAGGGCTCTGAGGCAGCGCTGGTGTCAGGTAGCCCTGGGGCCGGACTCCTCTCCAGCTAGACAGCTCTGCTCTGCTGAGGCATCTTTGGTGTTTCAATTCAGCCAGAGAAAGGCAGTCTTCAACCTTAAGTGGAAAGGGAAAGTGTGCTCACTGAACCAGAGGGGGCAAGCCGGCTTATATAAACAGGAGTCCCTGACTGGTCTGTCCTTATACAAATGAGGACTCCAGGCCCTGGCCGGTTGGCTGCGTGGTAGAGCGTCGGCCTGGCGTGCAGGAGTCCTGGGTTCGATTCCCAGCCAGGGCACACAGGAGAAGCACCCATCTGCTTCTCTACCCCTCCCCTCTCCTTCCTCTCTGTCTCTTTCTTCCCCTCCTGCAGCCGAGGTTCCACTGGAGCAAAGTTGGCCCGGGCGCTGAGGATGGCTCCATAGCCTCTGCCTCAGGCACTAGAATGGCTCTGGTCACAACAGAGCAACGCCCTAGATGGGCAGAGCATCGCCCCCTGGTGGGCATGCCAGGTGGATCCCGGTTGGGCACATGCGGGAGTCTGTCTGACTGCCTCCCCGTTTCCAACTTCAGAAAAATACAGAAAAAAAGAAACAAATGAGGACTCCAGATCCTCACAGTTTGATTAATTCAAGCACTCTCTTGATTGGTTAGAACAGAGATGACAGCTCTAGTTTTATGGGAAAAGCCTCAGTTCTATTGGTTGAAATAGGATTCCAGGAACTCCCCGGTAAGGGCTGGCCCAGCTGGCAGGAAACACAGTGCAGGCAGGCAGTTCAGTGCCAGCAGCAATACAGGGCAGTGAAAAGCACTCCAATGCAGGCTTCTCCATCAAGTGCAGTTTGCATGAGAGGTCCCTGTGCGTAAATAGCTGCTAGGCTCTGTTTTGTTTTGTTTTGTTTTTTTAAATTTGAGCCTAATTAGCCACCAGGAGCCTTCCTTAGTAGGTGTCTTTTTTTCCCCCTCTCAGGGTTCACAAGAGCCTGGTGGCTTCAAAATAACTACTTAAGAGAAACATGACAGGATCACATTAGTCAATAAGCACACACCCATGAATCATATGTTTGTCTAGAAACAGAAAAGAGCAACCATGGCAGGAACTCCCCAAAACACTGCATCCTGGGACTTGGCAGTGTTAGAACAGACCATTCTTCCCCACTCTTGTTTACAGAAGAGCATTGCCCTAACACTGCTGACTTCTCTCTACCTTCTTTACTTACTGCTCCCTGTCAGAGGAGATTTTAACTGGATGGAAAAATGAGGGAGAATGAACAAAACAGGCTTGACTCCTACCCCATTCCTCTTTGCGAACCAGCCTTCCATCTGAGCACTTTTTGGGCCAGGCTCCAAATTCATCATTGAAAGTGTTACCCTTGCAGAATACATTTGTAGTAGTACAGTGCCTGTTGTAGCTGGATGGGTACATCTGTGTTTATTCAGTTAGAAAGCCTGTTTGGCCCTGACACTTAGCTAGACTTTATCAGGAATAAAGGCAATGTTGAATATTCCATCTGCTTTGCAATTCAATTGCTTCAGAACTTGAGTAGAGAAGATAGTGCTATTTATTTTCCCCCCTCAAAGTCTCAACTCCCAAATTGCTTGAACTCCCACACTCTGAGAGTAACCAGGAAATTATAGGGCTCTCTCTTTTTTAAATTGAATTTATTAGGGTGACACTGATTAACATAATTATACAGGTTTCATTTGGAGTCTAATGAACAAAATTAACTAACAAGCAAAATAGAGACAGATACACATAGAGAGCAGGCAGACAGCTGTAGGGGGTAGTGCTCTCTTTTTTAAATCAACAAATGAGACTCTATGGCAGAAAGAAAACTAAGAAACACAGTCCACATGTCCTGAAAGCCCAGACTACATTAATATCAGGGACAGCAGATAAGTCTCCCAATAAGAAATTCAGAAAAATTCTCTTTAGCTTTTGTTCTGCTGAAGGAACATTGTGTAGTATCTTAAGAGCACCAACTCTGGAGCTAGAATGTCTGGATTTGGATCCCAGATCGTTATTAGCTGTGTGGCTTTCAGCAAGTGATTTTGCTTCTTATTGCCCCAGTTTCCTCTTGTGGAAAATTAAATGGATTGTTATGAAAATTAAATGTTTTGACAAATGTAAATTGCTTAAGACAGTACCTGACATGTCACAACTATTGTTTCAGTATTTGTTAGCATTGTCAGTAGAAGGATTCCTCACATGAATCTATTGAGTAAGAGCTATTCCTGGCTGCAAAGAATATTAGTCACTCATTCCTGAAGAAATTCAAAAATAAACTTGCTCACTGATGATATTAATGGCAGTGGTGGAAGCAGGATAGCTTAGGTCAGATAACTGATTATTACTCACGAAAGAAGTATACAAAAGACTCTAATGAATGAATTGGTTCATTACTCTTCTCAGCTTAGATCCAGGCTGTCCATGCTTTACTGAGATGGAATCTAGGATCTAGGCTCTAACCTCTCAAATCTTATTGAGTTGGTGTTTCAGGGGAATCATTTTCAAACTAAACTGTGATTTCAACTAATATCCTATTATTTTTTTAAATGGTGTTTTTCTTTGTTTAAAAAGAAGTACATTCTTTATATTTAAGGTAACAATGATCATTTATCTTGTGGCTACTTGGTATTCAATTTTAGCTCATACATTTACCTTTTCCTATTGTAACTTTGCATGTTACAACAAAATCAGATTTCAAACTGTACAGCCTCTTATCAAAATTAAATCAGACATTGTGTGAACATGTGTGTTGTGTGTGTGTTTACCTAGCTTCAAAAATAGGTGAACTGGGTACTATGTATTCTTGATACATACTTGATTTTGGAAAGGACTTTAGGATGAGGATTTTTGAATATTGCTTAGATGTCATCAAGTTTCTAAACCAAGGCAGCAGTTGTAGTAGTGATAATGATAATAGCAATAATAGTAATAGCCAACAGTTCTTGAGTGTCTTCTCTATGCCAGGCCCACTGTTACATGCATATCTCATTTGATTCTCATAATAATCCCATGAAGTGGGTATCATTATGCTCTCCACTAGACATATGGAAAAGCTGAAGCATAAAGAGGATAAGTAAATTTCCCAAGGTCAGAGAGCTAGCAAGTGAAAGAACTGAGATTAAAACCCAGCCTCTCCCTACACTGTCTTCAGTCAACAGTGCTCTTCCTTTCCCTTCATTTGGAACTGGGCTATGTGCACTTTGGTTATTTGCTAAGCACAGAGGGTAATGGAGACAGAAAGAGTGCTTTGAGGGTAAAGGTCAGCTTAATTCATGTCCCTGACAGGGACATGCCAAGTTTCATCCAACAAATATGTATTGAGATCCTATAATGTTCCAGACACTGTGCCAAACACCCCATACAAATGTCCTCCTCTCTGCTAAACTATGTCTCTCTTGTCCTTCATGAGCTCATTTTGAGGTTTCTCTTCCAGGATGCTGAGCCTAATTCAACTCAATCAACTCTTCTGTGCATGCTTTCAACACCCCTCTTTTGTCTGTATGTTCTCACAGCAGCATAGAGGACTATAGATAGCCTGGCCCCTAAATTAAACATAGGGAAGAGTTCATTGTTAATTCTATGCAGACACCAAGCCCAGATGGAGGAAAGAACAGCCAGGAGGTTTGGGTTACAGTCTGAGACATGGACTTTGAAGTCAATCAGATTGGAATTTGCATACTGGCTTTACCACTTACAGCTCCATAATTTAGGTCAAGTTACTTTAACATTTTTCCACCTCGGTTTGTTCATTTATGAAATGGGAATGACAATGAAACTCTCAGTGTTACTGTGAGAATTCAGTGATAAGCTGCATGTTAATCACTTAGAACAGAGTCTGGGATATTAAAACCACTCTTAATCACTGGTATAACCAAATTAAATGCCCATAGGTTCTTCTCAGGAGCACACCTCAGGCCTGTGAGCTGTCTGGTTTCTTTGGGATAGACATAACATAGAAAGAGGACACAGAAAGCTAATGAAGTATAAATGCCCTGCCCACCACATGATGAGAAGTGAATGTTTCTGAGCTCTACAGTTCACCAATTTACCAGGACAGTCAGAAAG
Source organism: Saccopteryx bilineata (assembly GCF_036850765.1). Classification (NCBI taxonomy): domain Eukaryota; kingdom Metazoa; phylum Chordata; class Mammalia; order Chiroptera; family Emballonuridae; genus Saccopteryx; species Saccopteryx bilineata. The sequence goes on along the minus strand of NC_089502.1, from coordinate 61,787,885 downwards.
GGACCCCAGGCTGTGAACAAATGTAGCTGTTAGGTTCCCAACACCTCCAAAAGACAAAGGCAAAATGTCAACTCCTGAGTTATCTACTTCTACCAATAATGCAATGTCAACAATTTCTCTGTTCCTAGGAATGGTGCCCAAGTGAGCTCCATGAAGCAAACTCCACAGTGAGGCTCAACTTTTATATTGTGATTCCCCGGCTTTCTTAGATATCTATCCCTGAAACCAAGGTTGTTGAAGGTTATTCCTGCCTCATTGCATTTAAACTGCCTACTCTCAGCTAACTGTCTATGAGGAGGATCAGCTCTAGAGTCTTGTCATGACAACTTTCACTGTGTGCAGCTGCACGGGAATGGCTGCATACTAACCAGCAGGAGTGCGTGGTCACTACCCCAACTGGTCCTTGGTATCTGTTTCTTTTCAGCTCACTGAAGATATTTTCACAATATTCCCAATATTCTATCAGTGGTTGATAGAGTCTCTGACAAGAAACAGTAACCCAGTAGTCCATCCACATTTTACACTGGGTATACTGTTATCAGGTTAACAGTATTGCCCCTAGACCCAGGCAAGAAGCCCTGCACTAAGACCTGCACTTTTGACCACCCCACTCTGGCTCTGCTCTGGCTGCACCTTTCCCCACAAAGTGAGGAGTCTATGGGGTCAAAAAGACATGCCCACTTGGAGTCCTGCTCTTCAGCTTCTAGAAGAAAATCCAGGAAAATAGGACCCAGAGTTCTCTGTCAAACAGCCTGTTCCAGAGGTTTATGCAGGCCTCTCCCTTAGAGCTATCTTCTCAGGGACAGACAGCACCTCAGTTGTACACACTCCTAGCCTGCTGGGTGATCTAGAGTCTATAGCTGTTTGGGCTGGAAGAATTTTGTATGAAGCTTGGACATACAGTCTGGTGTGTCCATGTGCATAGGCATGAGGCCTCTGATGGTGTGAAAAGAGAGCCAGGGGCAGAAAGATGACAAAATGAGACTGTGTGGACTAAAGGCAGAGACCTGTAGTTGTAACTGTCCTGTGCCCTCCCAGCAAATATTGGAAGCAAGACTTCATGTCAATACTGCTCCATTCTTATGAATTACATGGAAGAAGCACAGGGGTGATAGATCCTATCCCCTACCTTCCACAACAATACACAGCAGGTGACTCCCTAAGTAGAATTTCCTTTCTGGTAGGAGAGAATAATCTATAACACATCAACCATGATGCATAGAATTGCCAGAATAGATCTAATTTCAATGTTCCCAAGTTAGATATGTATTATTAGTTCATATGTTCCAGTTTGGGTCTCAGCAAAGCCCTCCATATCCACAGCTAGTTTGCTATATAAGCTCTCCTCCAGTACCTTTATTCCGTGATTGTCATTGAGCAGATCTGTTTTAAGGATGAACTCTAAGCCTCTCCTAATAGGATATTTCAGGCAGCCTGAGTGTCCTCATGAGTGTCCTAACCCCTGGAACCTTCCCCACTCCACACACAGTCCAAGTTCTTTCCTGTCCTTCATTTAACACTTGGTTCCCACCAGGAGGACACTGCCATTTACTAGCTCAAGATCCCTGCTGCTCTGATGCTCACCCTCCTTGGGGAGTGTGATTAGTGCTCGACACTGACTATTAACTTTCACTGTGGGGTTGTTGATCTTTTCCAGGGTAAATCTTGAAGCATAAAACTTCTTTAATGCCAAACACTTAAACTGGATCAGAGAAAATTCAAACCACTAAAAGCTGATGGTCTCCAGTAAAACAAGACCCTCTCTAAGAGTCTGAGCATTGCTAATACAGTCTCCAGAAGCTAATTCAGCTTGAAGTACATTTAAAACGGTGATTGTTTCCCCATGAGTGGCTATAGTATGTCCCATGCACCACACTTCTGAATAATAAGAAAACCGCTCACCTATTTCTGTGCTGAAAAAGCTGACTTATCTGTGAGCAGTCTGACCAGTGGAAGCCTCAGGGATCCCAGAGAGAAGTGGCAGTTTGCTGATTGGCATTTCATCTAGGTACTAAGAACATCCACTGAAGGGAAGATGCTGGGTTGCACTTCTATTGGCAGGTTAGCAAAAGTCTCTCAAGGTTGATGCTTTTACAGAGCTATCTCCTGCCCTCTTGCCTTCTTCCTCTTGGCCTGTGACTCATCAAGCTTGGCCTTTTGGGACACAGTCCTGGCATTTGTACTGCGGAGCTGGCCACTTCAAGACAAGACCTGTGTATACCGCCAAGGTAAAGAAAGAAAGTTTCTTCATTAATGAGAGAATCATGACTCAAAGCTCATTACCTAAGCCTCCATCTCTTCTCCCACTCTGCCTCTCTAAATCTGCATCAGCCCTCAACAGAAAGATAAATTAGGACAAATTTGTTTCTGCTCTTACCATCTGTTAGCATCGAACACAAGGCTCCCAACTTGCCCTTCAGTTGTACCCTCTTGCCGGTTCTCTTTGTAAAAGTTCTTCAAGCTCAGATTCTCTTCTCCCTTAAAATGCTCATCACCCTCACTTCCTAATAATCCATACTTATCATTACTGGGCCTTCTTAGGTGATAAGAACAATCAGGCCAACGTGTACAACAATCAATTATGAAGACAGGATGATAAATCAATATTCTTCTCCCTAGTAACATACGTAGAGTTTAACAGGGGTCTTCAATATCTTTATGAAAAAAGTAATTAAACAAATACATAAAGCATCCATAGCTAATGCTGTCTGATATGGTAGTCACTAAATGCTCCCTCTGCTTATTTTAAATTAAATTAACAAATCAGTTTTCAAGTGCTTAACAGCCACATGTGGTTAGTGGCTATTGTACTAGATAGTACAGATATAAAACATTTCTACTATTGCAGAAATGTTTATTGGGCAGGATTTCTCTAGAGTAACTCTAATGGTGGGACTTTCAGGCATTGTGCCAAAGTAGTAAGGCTGATAAGAGAGATGTAGGGAGCTAAAGAATCATTTTTAATTCTTCATGAGATACCTTTTGCTTATACAAAATGTGTTTTCTGCTGATGTTGCCCCCCAAAGACTCAGCTTTTTCCAAAAAGTCCTTTTATTCCCACCTAACCCTAAGGATAGATAGAGAACATGACATGCTGCTGCTGGGTCCTTGTGTTTAGAAACAATCAAAGCAACCTTCTACCAAGTCTCTACCAGAAGGACATAAATAATTATAAAGCCATTAATTTTTCCCTGTATTATAGGTTACTAATCCTGTGAAAAACAGTCCTTCGCAAAATTTAAACCAAAAACTAGAAATCCCAAGAATTCTACAGCATCCAAAGGCCACCATATTCACTGCAGTCACCATTAGACTACCTAATGTCAAACTCGTCACCTTGACATTAGAGAGGACCTTTTGCATCTATTGCAGACTTGGAGATAGTCACTAGACTCTATTTACTGAAGTCTGAAAGTGGCTACATGTATTTAAGAAAGATTTGCAACCATAAGCATTGAAATCAAGGTGTTCTAGTCAACCCTTGGTTAATTATCTGGAAAATTAAAGTCAGCATAATAGCCCATACTGGATAATCAAGGTTTTTCTGTAAGTAGAGTGTACTCAAAAGGTAAACGTCACCCTAAAGTTCAATCATTTCTGTAATTCATTTAGGACCTTTTACCAATCACCAAATTAATGTTATTTTCATTAGTGCTGGTGAGAGAGCAAACCATAATAATGGTAATTTTCTGAGTGATAACTATGTCCCAGACACTATTCTAAGTATGTAGCATATTTTACATCATTTAATCTTCATAAAAATCTAATCCTATATACTAATATTATCTCGATTTTACAGATGAGAATTATGAAGCATGCAGAGGCTAAGTAACCTGCCTAAGAACAGACAGGCTAAAAATGATAGAGATTAGATTTGAGCCCAGGTCAAATCATGACAGAACTTGTGTTTTAAGCAATTACACTATGTTGCTTTGCAATTGTATGTACCAGTAAGTGAGACAAAGAAGCTTCAAAGAAAGAACAGTATATTTTCACTAAATGTTTGGCAAATAAGTAATAGCTAAAATATATTAAGTACTTCCTGCCTCATTTAATCCTGAAAGGCATCCTATTACTATTATTATGATAGCCAGTTTACCATCCTCAGTGTCTCCAGGTGAAGAAAATGAGACACAGACTAAATCACTCGCCCAAGATCACAGAGCTAGAGATTGATGGAAAAAGAATTTGAATCCAAATCTGTACTCTACTTCTGAATGAATGAATGAGCTCTTACAGACTGTATAGTCTGCCTGATCACACTCTTAACTGTCTGTTGTGTCAAACGTGAGTTGTAGCTGCCTCCATGTAAGTCTTAACTCATCAAGGCAACTAAGGTCCTTGAAGCAGGAACCATGCTTGACTGTTCTTTCCTCAAGTTCTTAACCCAGTGCTGAGCAAAAAAAAAAAGTGTTCACTAAACACTTTCTAATTGATTCAGTGCCTCACTGATGGGCTTTTCCAGTCTAAAGCCTGCTGGCTGGCTCCCTGTCTTCCTTTTTGGCGTTAAGCAACATCTCTGGCAATAGATGGACAGCCTGAAGTCCCTTACCTCTCCAGCAGGGGAATGACTTTATTACTGATACTGTTTAAAGTTGCCAAAACATCATAATAATAAAAAGCAGACTGAATTGGAGTTGATTTCATTTTTTAAAATTTCTCTACAATGTACCTCCTGTTGTCTCCACTCACACAGATCACTCCCACTGTCCCCTTCCCAATGATAGTATGACGTTGTAGCTTCCTACCAGAAAGCGTTTAGAGATGCAGGGCTGTAATCATTCTAATAAAACACTAGACTTGGAGAGGAAAGGCTAAGATTAGAGTCTCAGTTCAGTTAATATCTAACCGCCCTTGAGTGAGTCACTAGACTTCTCAATGTTTTTATCTGTAAAATGGAGATGCTGTTGTCTGCTCACAAGATTGGTCCAAAGAGCAGAATACAATGATACCAATATGCTACATAAATTAAAGGAATAGTTACTTGTGTTATCCATCAAACTAGTGGTCATTATTATGCTGATTTACTCATTAGCTTTCCTTCTGCAGTTCAAAGAATTACTTGGATTTTTTAAGAAAGAGGAGTGACGTCACGGAAATGGCGCCGTGAGCAGCGCGTCCGACAGCTCTCCCCTAAATCACAACAAATTTATCAACTAGAAACAGAAAAATTTATCCTCGGAGCATTCCGGAGTTCCACACAAACTGATAGCGAAAGGACTGTTATCACTTGAATCTGAGAGACGAGGGTGTGGAGGAATCTACCACAGGGACGTTCTTTCAAACCGCAAGGAAGTGCGCCTGTGGTGAGTCAGCCCATATACTTGGGAACCGCGAGCCGCTGCAAGCGGCCGACGCGAGCCGCCACTGCGAGCCGCCACGAGCCGCTGCGAGCCCCCGCAAGCCGCCGCCGCGAGCGGCCGCTGCGAACCGCCACCACGAGCAGCCGCCACGAGCTGCCGCCGCGAGCAGCCGCGCGTGCGCCCGGTCCGGTTGAGCACCGCTGACTTCCCAGCGGCCCGCACACTGCGAGTGGGGGTCGCCGGCCACCGGTGCCCGGAGCGCCCCATTCGCGCGCGTGCCTTGGGCATTCCACGCGCCCAGGGCACCCTGCTGGCCCGCACACCCAGGGGGCCCCATTATCCTGCGCCTGGTGCGGTCCAGCCGCCAGCGGCGGGGCGAGCAGGAGAGGCTTGGGAGATTCTCTCCGTGGGCGGGGCACCTCACCCAGCCATTCAAGCTAACAATCAAGCGTTGGGGGAGGGGCGCGCGCAGGCAGCCTAAAATACCTTCGGAAGCACAGCTGCGACCCAATCACTGAAATTAGCTTAACCCATGAAATCTGCGCACCCTCGGTTCTAATTGATAAGATCTCTCAGTTCAGCGATCCAAGACAAGAGGCATGATATTTTTTAGTGCCTCTCGCTAAAGGGGCGGGGGCAACTTCTGATTGATTGAGCCTCCATATTCAGGGATAAACGCTAACAAGAAGGACTTGGCAGATAATAAGGTCTATACTACACTAGTCGTAAGCAGAGACTAGTGCCTCTTCTACCCTGCAAAAACAGGCTACAAAGTGTGGAAAGCCTGGGTTGAGAGGTCCAACTAAATGATAGGCGCTGAACAGTCACCTTGACAACAATTGACTCCCACCCCCGCCTGATTACACTGGAGGCCCTGACTCTCAGAGCCTTTCCCAAAGCCTTGCACTGAGTGGGGATAGAGTGGGGATTTCCCAGCTCTTTGAGCCTCTTACTCCCCAGGCAGAAGCAGTTGCAGCCTTATAGCTGGATCACCAGGCTGCTAATTCAGAAAGGGGGGACTAGGAGAGGGAATCCAGGAAAGCAAACTCTCTCATCGTTGGACCCTGCAAACACCAACAAGCCTTTACTTCCAGCAAGACTAAAGCCAAATATATGACATTGCCATAGAATCCCATCAACTGCAAATCCCTACCTAAGAGTGACACAGGGGCAGAGCCTGGGGTACAGAGTCACCGACCAGGAAGAGGGAGAGAAAAGAAAAAGGAAGAAGTTAACCTCTCAAAATCAAGAAAAACCCACAGACTTTACAACTTGATCCATTAATTTGTTGTTGTTGTTGTTGTTGTTTGTTTCTTCTATCTTTTTGCCTTTATTTCCTCCACCTCGGTCCTTCTATTCTTTGCCCATCTTATGCTTCCCCTTTCTTGAACTACACTACCCATGAGTGTTGCATTTTATTTTTCTTCTTCATCCTCACCCTCCTTTAAGGTTATACTCCAAAACACTTAACTCTCACTCTCTCCTCTTTTGTTTTTTTGTTTGTTTGTTTTTGTCTTGCTTTATTTTGTTTTTTTCTTTTCCTATTTTATTTCTTCCTTCGTTTTTCTCTTTTTCTTATTTTTTCCTTTCTATTCGTTTTTTCTTTTCTCATTTTACTTTCCTCCCATATAATCCTCAATCACGAACAAATTAGTTAATTTGGGACTCAAGACTTTTTTTTGGCTTTATTTCTCTTTTTTGCTTTTGTTTTTATTTTTTTTTCTTGTTTGTTTATTTTTGTGGCATTTTGGGTCCTCCTAACCCAAGGTCTCCATTGTATTTAGTCTTCGCTCCAATTAATACAACAGATTTTTACTTATTATTTTTATTTTTTCTTCTTTATTATTCTTTTTTGGTCCTTTTTTCTGGTTCCCTCTTATCCCTCTCATTATATCTCTTAGTTGACCATCACTTACAAGCAAATCATCTTATGCTTGTCTAAGATTTTCTTCCTTTTTTTTTTTTTTTTTTTGCATTTAGTAGGTCCCTACTCCCATTTTTTGCCCCTTGAACTCTTCACCCCAAATCAGGCCCTCCATTATAGGCACGATATTTCCCTGAGGAGGGGAGAGGAGGGAAAGAGAAGAGAGAAAAAAAGGGGGAAATAATAAATTATTACTGTTTTTTTTTGTGGGGTATTTTACCCTTTTTTTTTTTCTTTTTTTTTTTTTTACTTTTTACTCTTTATTAATTCTAATTAGTGCTATCAATAAGACCACCCTCAGATGCCGATAAGAAAGAGGAAATCGAATATTATGGATACAAAAGAAAGAGAGGTAACACAAATAGATGTGGAAAAATCTATGGAGAAAAGACTTAACATATTGGAAGCCTTGGAGCTAAATGACAGAGAATTTAAAATAGAAATCTTAAAAATACTCAGAGATATACAAGAAAACACAGAAAGGCAATATAAGGAGATCAGAAACCAACTCAATGAACACAAAGAATATATTACCAAGGAAATTGAAACTATAAAAACAAATCAAACAGAAATGAAAAACTCAATTCATGAGCTGAAAAACGAGGTAACAAGCTTAGCTAACAGAACAGCCCAGATTGAAGATAGGATTAGTGAAATAGAAGACAAACAACTTGAGGCACAACAGAGAGAAGAATAAAGAGACTCAAAAATAATAAAAAACGAGAAAGCCCTACAGGAATTGTCTGACTCCATCAGAAAGAATAACATAAGAATAATAGGTATATCAGAGGGAGAAGAGAAAGAAAATGGAATGGAGAATATACTCAAACAAATAATAGATGAGAACTTCCCAAGCCTGTGGAAGGAACTAAAGCCTCAAATTCAAGAAGCAAACAGAACACCAAGTTTTCTTAACCCCAACAAACCCACTCCAAGGCACATCATAATAAAGATGACACAAACCAATGACAAAGAAAAAATTCTCAAGGCAGCCAGGGAAAAGAAAAGTACAACATATAAAGGAAGGCCTATTAGATTATCATCAGATTTCTCAGCAGAAACTCTACAAGCTAGAAGAGAGTGGACCCCAATATTTAAAGCCCTGAAAGAGAGGAACTTTCAGCCAAGAATACTATACCCATCAAAGCTATCCTTCAAGTATGAAGGAGATATAAAAACATTCACAAATACAGAAAAGATGAGAGAATTTATCAACAGAAAGCCCCCACTCCAGGAAATACTAAAGGGGGTTTTCCAACCAGATTCAAAGAACAAAAGAAAACAACACCACAAGTAACAGCTCCACCAAGAACACAATAAAATCAAACTTAAACTGTGACAACAAAGGAAAAAAAGGGGGGAGAGGATGGAGATTAACAGTAGCAAAGGATGATGAAGTGCAGAAATACTTATAAGATAGGGTACTACAATGAATATGGTAGGTACCCTTTTCATTACTTAATGGTAACCACCCTTAAAAAAACCACCACAAAAACACTTGACTTAAAAAAGGTAGCAACAGAGGAAAGAAGTATGGAACACAAACAAACAAAAACAAATGATAGAAAAACAAAAGAGAAGAATCAAACTAGATACAAAACTAACAGAAAGCAATTTATAAAATGGCAGTAGGGAACCCACAAGTGTCAATAATTACACTAAATGTAAATGGATTAAACTTACCAATAAAAAGACACAGAGTAGCAGAATGGATTAAAAAAGAAAATCCAACTATATGCTGCCTACAAGAAACACATCTAAGCAACAAGGATAAAAACAAATTCAAAGTGAAAGGCTGGAAAACAATACTCCAAGCAAACAACACCCAAAAAAAAGCAGGCATAGCAATACTCATATCTAATAATGCTGACTACAAGACAGAAAAAGTACTCAGAGACAAAAATGGTCATTTCATAATGATTAAGGGGAAGTTGAATCAAGAAGACATAACAATCCTTAATATATATGCACCAAACCAAGGAGCACCAAAATATATAAGACAGCTACTTATTGACCTTAAAACAAAAACTAACAAGTATACAATCATACTTGGAGACCTCAATACACCGCTGACGGCTCTAGATCGGTCATCCAAACAGAGAATCAATAAAGATATAGTGGCCTTAAACGAAATACTAGAACACCTGGATATGATAGACATCTACAGGACACTTCATCCCAAAGCGACAGAGTATACATTTTTCTCTAGTGTACATGGAACATTCTCAAGAATTGACCATATGTTGGGCCACAAAGACAATATCAGCAAATTTAGAAAAATTGAAATTGTACCAAGCATATTTTCTGATCATAAAGCCTTGAAACTAGAATTCAACTGCAAAAAAGAGGGGGAAAAACCCACAAAAATGTGGAAACTAAACAACATACTTCTAAAAAATGAATGGGTCAAAGAAGAAATAAGCGCAGAAATCAAAAGATATATACAGACAAATGAAAATGAAAATACGACATATCAGAATCTCTGGGATGCAGCAAAAGCAGTAATAAGAGGAAAGTTCATATCACTTCAGGCCTATATGAACAAACAAGAGAGAGCCGAAGTAAACCACTTAACTTCACACCTTAAGGAACTAGAAAAAGAAGAACAAAGACAACCCAAAACCAGCCGAAGAAAGAAGATAATAAAAATCAGAGCAGAAATAAATGAAATAGAGAACAGAAAAACTATAGAAAAAATCAATAAAACAAGGAGCTGGTTCTTTGAAAAGATCAACAAAATTGACAAACCCTTGGCAAGACTCACCAAGGAAAAAAGACACAGGACTCAAATAAATAAAATCCAAAATGAAAGAGGAGAGATCACCACAGACATCATAGATATACAAAGAATTATTGTAGAATACTATGAAAAATTATATGCCACCAAATACAACAATCTAGAAGAAATGGATAAATTCCTAGAACAATACAACCTTCCTAGACTGAGTCATGAAGAAGCAGAAAGCCTAAACAGACCAATCAGCAGGGAGGAAATAGAAAAAACTATTAAAAATCTCCCCAAAAATAAAAGTCCAGGCCCAGACGGTTATACTAGTGAATTCTATCAAACATTCAAAGAAGACTTGGTTCCTATTCTACTCAAAGTCTTCCCAAAAATTGAAGAAGAAGCAATACTTCCAAACACATTTTATGAGGCCAACATAACCCTCATACCAAAACCTGGCAAGGATGGCACAAAGAAGGAAAACTACAGACCAATACCTCTAATGAATACAGATGCTAAAATACTAAACAAAATACTGGCAAACCGAATACAACAACATATTAAAAAAATAATACATCATGATCAAGTGGGATTCATCCCAGAATCTCAAGGATGGTTCAACATACGCAAAACGGTTAACGTAATACACCATATCAACAAAACAAAGAACAAAAACCACATGATCTTATCAATAGATGCAGAAAAGGCTTTTGATAAAATACAACACAATTTTATGTTTAAGACTCTCAACAAAATGGGTATAGAAGGAAAATATCTCAACATGATAAAGGCCATATATGATAAACCATCAGCCAACATCCTATTAAACGGCATAAAACTGAGGACTTTCTACCTTAAATCAGGAACAAGACAGGGTTGTCCACTCTCTCCACTCTTATTCAACGTGGTGCTAGAAGTTCTGGCCAGAGCAATCAGACAAGACAAAGAAATAAAAGGCATCCATATCGGAAAAGAAGAAGTAAAGCTATCACTTTTTGCTGATGATATGATCCTATACATCGAAAACCCGAAGGACTCCACAAAAAGATTATTAGAAACAATAAACCAATACAGTAAGGTCGCAGGATACAAAATTAACATACAAAAGTCCATAGCCTTTCTATATGCCAACAATGAAATATTAGAAAACCAACTCAAAAAAATAATCCCCTTCACGATTGCAACAAAAAAAATAAAATACCTAGGAATAAACATAACAAAGAACATAAAGGACCTATATAATGAAAATTACAAAGCATTGTTAAGGGAAATCGAAAAAGATACAATGAGATGGAAAAATATTCCTTGTTCTTGGATAGGAAGAATAAATATAATCAAAATGGCCATATTACCCAAAGCAATATACAAATTTAATGCAATTCCCATCAAAATCCCTATGAGATTTTTTAAAGAAATGGAACAAAAAATCATCAGATTTATATGGAACTATAAAAAACCCCGAATAGCCAAAACAATCCTAAGGAAAAAGAATGAAGCTGGGGGCATTACAATACCTGACTTTAAACTATATTATAGGGCCACGATAATTAAAACAGCATGGTATTGGCAGAAAAATAGACACTCAGACCAATGGAACAGAATAGAAAGCCCAGAAATAAAACCACATATATATGGTCAAATAATCTTTGATAAAGGGGCCAACAACACACAATGGAGAAAAGAAAGCTTCTTCAACAAATGGTGTTGGGAAAACTGGAAAGCCACATGCAAAAGAATGAAACTCGACTACAGCCTGTCCCCGTGTACTAAAATTAATTCAAAATGGATCAAAGACCTAAATATAAGACCTGAAACAATAAAGTACATAGAAGAAGACATAGGTACTAAAATCATGGACCTGGGTTTTAAAGAACATTTTATGAACTTGACTCCAATGGCAAGAGAAGTGAAGGCAAAGATAAATGAATGGGACTACATCAGAATTAAAAGTTTTTGCTCAGCAAGAGAAACTGATATCAAAATAAACAGACAGCCAACTATATGGGAACTGATATTTTCAAACGACAGCTCAGATAAGGGCCTAATATCCAAAATTTACAAAGAACTCATAAAACTCAACAACAAACAAACAAACAATCCAATAAAAAAATGGGAAGAGGACATGAACAGACACTTCTCCCAGGAAGAGATACAAATGGCCAACAGATATATGAAAAGATGCTCAGCTTCATTAGTTATTAGAGAAATGCAAATCAAAACTACAATGAGATACCACCTCACTCCTGTTAGATTAGCTATTATCAACAAGACGGCTAATAGCAAATGTTGGAGAGGCTGTGGAGAAAAAGGAACCCTCATTCACTGTTGGTGGGACTGTAAAGTAGTACAACCATTATGGAGGAAAGTATGGTGGTTCCTCAAAAAACTGCAAATAGAACTACCTTATGACCCAGCAATCCCTCTACTGGGTATATACCCCAAAACCTCAGAAACATTGATACGTGAAGACACATGTAGCCCCATGTTCATTGCAGCACTGTTCACAGTGGCCAATACATGGAAACAACCAAAAAGCCCTTCAATAGAAGACTGGATAAAGAAGATGTGGCACATATACACTATGGAATACTACTCAGCCATAAGAAATGATGACATCAGATCATTTACAGCAAAATGGTGGGATCTTGATAACATTATAAGGAGTGAAATAAGTAAATCAGAAAAAAACAAGAACTACATGATTCCATACATTGGTGGAACATAAAAATGAGACTAAGAGACATGGACAAGAGTGTGGTGGTTACCAAGGGTGGGGGGGGAGGGAGGACATGGGAGGGAGGGAGGGAGAGAGTTAGGGGGAGGGGGAGGGGCACAGAGAACTAGATAGAGGGTGACGGAGGACAATCTGACTTTGGGCGAGGGGTTTGCAACATAATTTGATGACAAAATAACCTAGACATGTTTTCTTTAATATATGTACCCTGATTTATTAATGTCATCTCATTACCATTAATAAAAATCTATTAAAAAAAAAAGAATGAAAGCTTTTTACTAAAGCAAAGCAAAGCAAATCCCTAACTCAAACTGGTTCAGCCTTATTCTGAATAAAAAACACAGAGCCCTTAATGAGAAAACTTACCAAATACCAGGGTAAGACCATAGCCACCTCTCCCCATTGTAGCTAAAGAGATCTGCCACCACAGCTCAGGGACTTTGGGCAAGAAATCAGACTGACAAGTAAAGTGTGAAGGACAAATTCTGCTTAGTCAGAGGCTCCATGGCTTCTTTCAGTCATAACTGCCCAGCAAGCCGCAGTCAGAATCAATCTAGGGTTGCTGTTTGTTTTTTGTTTTTTTCTTTTTTCACAACAGCAGCAGCAGGAGGTTTAAGGGAAATGAAGAAGAGTGATACGGTGTGGTTTATTGGAGAGCCCTTCACTAGTATATGGAATTGGTGCAAACACCTCAGTCATCTTCATATATATTTTCCACCACAGCTGATAGAGCCACTCTGTTGAAGTTAATTCCAAAGAAAGAAACCCAATGCACTGTCATATGAGAAAATATTCCCAAGGCTTACAGTCACTGACTAATGCAGAGATGCAACAAAAGCCTTTGTTTTTTGATAAAAAGCAGTCAATCCAGAGACGACATTTCAATGAAAACTGACGTCTCCAAGTTTAATTTAGTTCTACAAATGGGTGAGGGTTCCTCAGAGAGCTTTGTTTCTCCCTCACATACCATAGAGACTATTGCCTCAGAGTATAGCCCCAGGCAAAACTTCATGGCTCTGGATACTGTCATTAACAATTAATAGAATAGTCAGGCCAAAGGGACCTTTGAACACATCAAGTCCAGTCTTGTCAAATCATAGAGGACAGCAATGAGGCCCAGAGAATTTAACTGATTAATCCAAAGTCAGTAACAGAAGAGGCCCGAAGTCAGGCCTTCTGATACTCAAGTAAATACTTTTTTACAAAAACACATGCCGTCATTTTTTCTTCTGAATTCTCTGGTAAAGCTACCACCCTCATTGGTCAGACAGATAATTCTATACCCCTCTCTTACTTTACCACATTCTTATATAGACCATTTTAATTATATATTTGACAGGTCATTTTAAACTAATTTTTCCTCACATTAAGTCCTCATTAATACCAAATATATTCCCAATTTCTCACACCAGTCAAAATTCCAAACTCATATTAATATTCATTTAAGTGGATCATACTTTAGAAGCAGATACGCTGTCTGTAAAAAGAAGGTCAAATATACACAGATTATTCATTTTTTATTACTTGAATGATCTCTGACAGATACCAAATCAATCAATGTGCTGTGAATTGGGGATTCAATGTATTCTAAGGACCACCTGTTGTATGTAACAGGAGGTGCTGTGGTTCAATATTCCTTCTGGTTGCACACAGTTCCTCTTTCTTTGAAGCTGTATTTGTAGGCACTAAGATGGTGTTAGTTGTAGAGATTTTTAGCTGTAAAATGTTTCACACTTGCATCACTTTATTCCTGTTTCCTGGAAAGCCAACCCTGCACTATTTCTATGAGAAAGGGCTAATTTATGTTGATAATGAACGAAAACATAATCTCATTCATATAGACTGACAGTTGTGCCCATTGAGAATGCATATTACAGTCTCTACAAAGTTGCTGACAAATCATAAATTCAAGGTAGTCTGATATACCTTCTGAGAGGGTGAGCATTCCTGCTGGGTGATAATCACTGTGTTCAAAGAGTCTGATTACCCACTAAAATAGTATGGAGGCAGAAAATAAGGTTGATCACTGCCAAATATAGTACTTTATATTTCTATTTTTTTTCTTTTTTTATTGAATTTACTGGGGTGATATTGATTCACAACACCATACAGGTTTCAAGTGTATAACTCAAAAAAACATCACCTGCACACTGAATCATGCACCCTCTGATCCAAGCTAAGTTTTTTTTCCACTCCCATTTATCCTCCTTTTGCCCACCTCCACATACACCACCTATTTCCCTCTGGTTATCACCACACTGCTGTTTGTATCTATGTGGCATATATATATATGGTTGTTTGTTTAATCCCTTCATCTTCTTTCATCCAGCTCCCCAACTCCATTCCCTTCTGACAGCTGTCAGTCTGTTTCATGTATCCATGCCTCTGTCAAAAATATTTTTGGCCCTAGCCGGTTGGCTCAGTGATAGAGCATCAGCCTAGCATGTGGAACTTTGGGGTTCAATTCCCAGTCAGGGCAAACAGGAGAAGTGACCATCTGCTTCTCCACCCTTCTCCCTCTTCCTTTTCCCCTTCCTTAGCCATGACTTCAATGGTTTGAGCAAAGTTGGCCCCTGGCACTCAGGATGACTCCATGGCCCCGCCTCAGGGGCTAAAATTGCTCAGTTGCCAAGCAACAGAGCAGTGGACCAGATAGACTGAGCACCCCCTGGTAGGGGGTTTGCTGGGTAGATCTTGGTCAGAGCACATTCAGGAGTCTGTCTCTGCCTCCCTGCCTCTCACTTAAAAAAAAAAAGATTAATACTGACTAATATTTTTTGAGCACTCACTATATGCCAGATATACCATGATTGCAAAGGTGATTTTCCCAGGGTGAGGCTCATTCATTGCATTCCCGGTCTGCTGATCTTTAAAACTTCTCCACCTGTGGTAAACTTGGTTGCATAATTTGTGGTATGAGGGACTGCATTTGTGCTCTCCCCGGTTTTAAAAAAGTGATTCAGGAACTTGTTTTGGATATCAGCCTTCTACCATAGGGTATGGTAAGAACCTTAAGAATGTGCAGTTCCATAATTTATGAAAGATCTGGGCTAAATCTGGAGCTAGAAAACACACCTCTAGACCAACAGTTCTCAACTACAGCTGCATAGTAGAATGACCTGAGGAGATTTTAAAAGAACTGATGCCCAAACACATCCCTAGACAAACTGAGTCAGAATCACAAGTGTCAGAGCCCTGTATAAGTATTTCTTAAAGGTTCCTCCAAGTGATCCTGATGTATAGCCAGAGCTAAAAACTGCTGCTTTATGGCAAGGATTGACAAACTATGTTCCCTGGGCCAAATCCAGCTGGCCACCTGTTTTGCTACAACCCCCAAGAAAAGAATGATTTTTATATTTTTAAATGGTTGGAAAAAGATTAATAATAATAATATTTCATAACATAAAATATATAAAATTAAAATTTGTAATCATAAATAAAGTTTTATTGGAATATAGCCATCCCCATTCATTTATGTATTATTATTAACATATAGCTGAGTAACTACAACAGGGACCCTATGACTTGTAAAGCCTAAAATACTATCTGGTCCACTACAGAAAAAAAGAATGCTGACCCCTACTTTAGGTCATCACTTTCTCAAGAAATTCACTTTGGCAGACTGTAATCTCAAAAGGAACAGGTACACCACTGCCTGATTAAGAGGTTCTAAACCTGGGTCATGGTCTTCCTTAGGATCACTCTGTGAATGGAATTATGAGCCAAATTTGAATGGGTTTGCATTTTTATGGGCAAAGGATCCATAGCAGGAGCACTTTCTTCATAAATTTTCCCAGATAGTTAGTAAACTTAATTGCATAGGTAGGACACAGAAAGTAGTTAGAGGTAGGCTGAAAATGAGTGGCACTGGAATATTAAAATAGTGGGAACAGTTTCAAGTTATTAATGTCTGCTAACTGGAAATAGCAATTACCTCAAAGTCTAGGCATCAGCTTAAATGTCACTAAATTTCTTTATCCGGGCAAAAAGAATGATCAATTTTAATTGTAGAAGTGTTGTGATGACCAGGTCAGATGACAGGTGGTAAAATGCTTAGAAAAAAGAATACAGCATAATAATTAATTTTTTGTTTAATGGTTCATTTCATTTAATTTTTAAAATCATATTAGGTCAAGCGAGAAAGAAAAAACGCAATATCCAGAGTGAGTTCTAGGAAATAATTCACTTGGACTATGAACTGTAGATTGGATTTTCCAAATATTTGGAAAGTTACCTAAGAAATACACAGACATTATTGACCCTGGGCTCATAACGACTACTTTCAACCTGTTTCTGGAATTCCCCAAAGGTTTTAACAGCAAAAGTTTCTCTCAGGCCCTCATCAGTAATTCTGGAGACGGTTTAAATCACTCTCTTTTTCTTCATATCTGTCTCAAATAGCTTGGAAAACATCCTACTCCCTACCTGCCATAAATGGAAGTAAACAGATAAACAGAAAGGATTATCCATCCTCCCAAAAAAGACAGCACACTGATTTCAGAAAAAAAGTATTCTAGCCTGACCTGTGGTGGCACAGTGGATAAAGCGTCGACCTGGGACCCTGAGGTCGCCAGTTCAAAACCCTGGGCTTGCCTGGTCAAGGCACAAATGGGAGTTGATGCTTCCTGCTCCTCCCCACCTTCTCTCTCTCTTTCTCTCCTCTCTCTCTAAAAATGAGTAAATAAAATCTAAAAAAAAAAATTAAAATTAAAAAAAAAAGGTATTCTAATGTGGTTGCAATAACCTATGTTTTCAAACTATTTGCTGTGTTGAGATTTTTTTCCTAAAAAAAAAATGGCTCCTTTTTTATTATTGATTCATAGACAGTGTGTGTCTAGGAAAAGACTTGTGAATGTCAGTCCTTTAAGTGTCATCATGTCAGGATGCTTCTTATAGAAAAAATTTGGGCATGTAACAAATACCTTATTTAACCCCATCTACTGTAACGGTGACCCTCCAGTAACAAGAATCCAAGAGTTATGTCAACCTCAGCTCATCAAGAAAGAGGAGCTACTGGGCCAGTCCCCTGAGCATATTACTGTGGAATGCTTACATTAACGTTTCAGGTTCCTTAACTGCATCGTGATTCTCAGATGCAGTTTACATAAGGGGACCCTCACAGTTTCAGACCCTTAAAGTATCTTTCCCTTAGTAGCTTATTTATGCTCCTAAATAAATCCCTAATGAAAATATGGCTCAAGTATTTTTACAAAACTCACTCCTTGGGTTCCTGGAATACGTATGTTATGTGTGTGCTATACTATTGCCAAAGTAAGACAAGCAGAATAGGCACAAAGTTTATTAAAAAAAGCAAATGGTACAGATGTTAGCAATTTAATTGTGGGTGGGTTTTCAGATTTCATAAAATGGTCGATTTTAAATCAGTGATATGCAATACAAGGTGAATATACAAGGAGTCCCCTTTAATTGAGTCACCCCCTTCTTGGTCCATACTTAGGGAAGGGAAGAATTAAAGACTGAGGCTTCATTTCACAACTGGTTTGGGGAGGCTTCATTTCACAACTGGTTTCTCATTACTTTATAGTTACATATCCAGTCGTTGAGGAGAAATCAGACAGCTAGGAGCTTTTCTGAAACCCATGCTATTTCCTATTCTGATCCACTGCAAATGTTCTCTCCCCAAAGGATAGGAAGGACACATGGAGCTCAACTCGGCTACAACATATGGTGCTGAAACAGCAAGCTGGTAAGTCTTTAGCAGTACTTGACAGTGGTAAGAGATCAATTATTGTCACATAAATATTAAAAAGCTCCCCTAGCACTCTGTTGGAATGAGAGTATATTTAACCATGATAACTACCTCCCTGTTAATAGCAACCGAATTTGACTGAGAAACAAAATGTCACCCTATCAAGTGAAGTTCAAGTTGTGTAGCTGCTATTGATAATGCTGCTTCTACCTGTAAAACATAAAGTAAGTACTTATTACCTTCCCTGGGAACTAGGTTCTTCCATCCTGCTGGTGATAGGGACTTTCAGGAGACTGCCCAATGTGGATTTTGTCTAGGAAACTAGACCTCTTAAATTCAGGAGATTGAACCTGGCCTGGGAATCTGAAGCACAATCTCCTTTGATCTTGATTTTCAGAAGTTCTGTAGCAGATTCCAGCAAGCAACCACTAGCAAGCATTGACTGGGTGCAACTTGATATTTAAATTCTCAAACTCTAACTCTCCAAGGCCCATTCTTTTCCTGGGCAGGTTTGGGGCAGTAATGAAGAAAAAAAAGAATTCTCCAGGAAGTTGAAAATTCCGAGATTCAGATGCATGAGTAATCTCTTATGATTCTAAAAGAACCATGTTTTCTGGAGAGTTCAAGTACAGAATTTCTAAGTGAGGTCACAGGCCTTCCCATTTTCCCAAAGGTAGAATGGCAAGGCATCCCCTAAGAACTGAGTGCATTCCCCTGATTCTATTTGTGATTCAGAATACAAAGGACTCATAAGGCACACCAGGTCCAGAGAGAACAAGAATTTCCACTTACTAAATCAAGAAGAAAAATATTTTAATTATTTGAGAGTGAGCACAGTTGTGCACAGAAGGGGGGAGGCAGTCAAAGCATCAAGAGATTCTTAAACAAAATGAGAAATAAATTCCAATATAGACAGTTATGGAAATGATATTTATATGCTAAAATAAAAACTTTTGGCTAGAAGATCATGAGAAAGAAGCCCTTCCTCTGAACTGAGCAAGAAAGAGCAAAACAGAGTGATAATGGTTGAGAGCATGTGCGCTGGAGCCAGACTACCTGGATCAAATTCTGACTCTGCTACTTACTTGAGCAAATCACTTAGCCTTCCTGTGCCTCAGTTTTTTTCATCTAAGAAATGGGAACAATAACAGTGCCTACCTCATAGGGTTGTTATAAAGATTATTGCATTAATTTTTTATATTTCAATTCAATTTAAATTTAAAATAAACATATTTTCAATCCTCAACTCTAAAATTCAGCTTTTATTTCAAATTTATCTTCAAAGAACAGCAGCTCCCACCATTTAAAACCCCTTGTTTGCCGCTGTATTTCTCTGGGCAGAAAAGTGCAAAGACTTACAAGCACAGATTTAACTTTGTGAGGATGCCAGATACTGCAAGGAAGGCTGAGGGCACGTTCTTTGAAAAGACAAACCTTTGCCCCAATAATCCATGGGATTCGCAGTATGGCTGCACATCAGTATCAAATGCTCTGCGCATAAACCCCACACCATTGTTCTGGTTGGCAGTGCAGTTTCACAGGGAGCTCTCCCAAGCAACAGGCTTCCCTGAGCTGGCAGAGTTAGGGAAGGACTATTCATTTCTGGATGTGTTATTAATTGTTTTTGACACTTACTTCTGGTATCTGCACATTTTTGGTGTAAATATATGATTGACTAGCAACAGAGCGTTACCTGCAACAAGATGGTTAGAAGAGGCGGTGCCTTGGTGAAACCACCCACGCAGCTCCTCCCAAAAGCCCCTCTGCATCAAGAACTCATTTTTCTCCCTGTCCCCACTACCCTACTCTTTTTTCTAATAAGGAAAAAAAAACCCTATCTTTTCCTTATATTCTCATCCTAGCAGGTGTTTATTCCTTCCTTCGTTTCCCTTCCCCCTTACCCTACTTAGGGGGAAAAAAATTAGAGGAAAAGTGGTTTCTAAGCAGTTAAAAGAATGTCTTGTTCTGTGATAAGGTCAACAATTTGGGAAGGAGGGGAAACAAAGGAGGGAGAATTCAGTAAAACCACAAGGAGTAACAGCCATTGAACTAAATGCAACCTCACTGGCCTTTCCACCACTTTTGGGTTGTTTGTGTTTCTATAGTTTATCTCACTTTGATTACAAACCTTCAGAGGTCAAGGTTGGGGCCAATTAGTTGGGGCCAATTAATACCAAACCCATTTTCCTTTACACTGGCTTCCTTTACACTGTGACCAGCGTCTACCACAGTTATGGTAATAACAGTTAACATTTGCTGAGCGCTCACTATATGCCAGGCGGAGATAAACATACATTCATTACCTCCTTCAATCTCCACACCAACCCTATAGGATATGATCCCTCCTTGACAGACACAGAAACTGAATCATAAAGATGACGTGAGATGCTCAAGGTCACAGACCAAGTGGTTTAGTTGCACTTAGGTCACATTTGAGCTTATTATGAGTGCGAATGTTCTGAGGGCAGGCGGAAGCTACTCATCCACTTGTAACTAGCTCATTGGAGGCACCCAAACCACATAAAACAATCCTTCTTATGCCTGATAATAGCAGAGCTATTCTTTAGAGCTTTTATAATGAGTTTAGGAAAAGCCGTTAATTCTAAGTTATTCTCCTGTTGTGTGTCTGACAATGAGATGTGAGCTGTGAGCCTGACAGAATTATTCTGAGGTAAGGAACAGCCCTTTTGTACAGGATATTCTTAAATTCCTCCCAACACAAAGTGAAGGCAAACATACTAAGCAAAGTTAAAAAGCCATTTTTTAAAAATAGGGAGAGAAAATTTAGTGCTCACGAAAGTGAGAAACTCAACAGGATGATCTGGAGCAGACCACTGAGTTTCACAACTCAAACTCTGCCAATCTCCTCCGTAAATACCCAGTCTATTCCAGGACTGCTTCCTCTCTGGAGCAGATGCCACCAGTCTCAGAACATCATGGCGGTAGAAATGTAATTGGCAAAACAGGTAAAGGACTATGTGGTGACAACACTTCACATTGACTTAGAGCTTTATAGTTTGCAAAGTGCCATCACCTATATGATCTCCTTTGCTCCCCTTCGGTTGGGGCCAATTAATACCAAACCCATTTTCCACAACAGAATCACAAGCTTCCATACAATGACTAGCCATGTCCCCGCTCCCATAGTTACTAAAGTAAGAGAATTTGTATTTGGAACTAGGAATACCAATTGAAAAATTAAAAAAAAAAATACAGAACTCTCCTCAAACAAAAGTTAAAGCTGCTATACCATTAGAAGCAGAAAACCAAATCCTTGTCCTAACATCTCTAGATCCAACATGAGCATAAGGAAACAAATGGGAGTTCTTTTAAATCAAAAGTGAACAAAGGGTCAATGAATTGAAGATTTGCAGTGCTCATGGACAAGATGCTTGCCATGGTTGCCTATGGGTGGCAGGATTAGAAAAGGAGGCATAGTGTCCTCCTTATTAGCACATATTTGTCTCAAATCCCAAAAGCCTCATGCATAAAATCTCTACACTAAATAAATGAAAGCCCCTTGGTTCATTCAACTCCTCTCCATTGGCTAATGAAATGGCCAATGTGCTGAATCACAAATACCTAGCTAGCTTCCAAGCAATCTTGCAGAAGCCAAAACCCCTCACTGGTGATCTGCAAAGTAATTAGTGGTTGATGGGCCACTACTTTTCCTGTCACTTCAAAGTGACACAACAAAGAAATGCACAGGACACTTACTTAATTTTACTATTTTACAAGCAATGCAGCCTAGGCAGCTGCTGGATTTATGCTTTGCCTTCAGGTTTATTCCTCCTCCAGAAACATTAGTGACATTCGCAAGGACCCCTTTACTAACTGCTTCAGTGACATCAAATCAAGAACTGATGTGAACCAGAGAATGTGTGTGTGGTGGGGGGATAAGGAGGGGACCCACAGAGTATGAATCGAAACGCAGTATAATATCTCTGCTACTGGTGTCAGAAGGCATATAAAGAGCAGCTGCACGCAATAGCTTAGTGTAGTATGAAGCCAGTGCTGTAATAAAATAATAGCTCACAGTTATCGAATGTGGTAAATACGCCAAGCATGTGCTCTGCATGCATTTACTCATTTAGTCTTTACAACAGCACTATGACAAAGGTGCAATTATTCTTCCCATTTTATAGAAGAGGAAATGTAGGCAGAGACCGTAAGTGATTTTACCAAGGTTAAACAGCTAGTGAATGAGAAAGGACTTGAACCCAAGTGTTCTGACTCCAGAGCTCCATTCATATGCTACACTACCTCTCTTGACAGAGGAAGTGATGGAAAATATTCTTCCATATGCTGGATCTTGTTTGATGAGTAATAATATGAGTTGGCAAGCTATTGCTGAGCACCTAATGTGTGGCAGAAATTATGCCAACAGTGAGGAGCCCGAAGGTCAAAGGGAAAGTTCCTGCCCTTGTAAAACTTCTAGTCTAATGTGGGAGATAGTCATTTATCCAAAAAATTCACACCAATAAAAGTAAAATCACAACAGTGGCAGGTAACTCTAAAAACTATATGGTTGTCTGAAAACAGGTAATAGGGGACAGTGACCTTGAAGGAGAAGGTGGTGCATGACTGGAATGTTTCCCTGAAGAAGTGAAAATTCAGTTGAAATCCAAGAGATGAGGAAAGAGCATTCCTGACAGAAGGAACAGCACGTGAAAACTATTTTTCTCCTTTTTTCCCAAGCTTCTTTGACAGCTGCACTGGGCTCATTCTCTGGCCTCACTCTGAGTTATATAGTTCGCTTTATCATGATGAGACAAACATGAAAAACCTAAAAATAATGGCTTCCTTTTTTTTAAGCAGCCTTATTGCATAAAAAGATTTCAAGCTCAGGGCTAAGCATTTTTTCTCTTTTCTCTAAATGCCCAAAGATGAGGAGAAGGGTCAATGAAAACTAACTGTTCTAGTTGCAACTTAATTTACCCTCTCTTTTTCTCCTTATGAACTGGTTCTGAAAATTTCCATGACAAAGGAAGAAGGGTGAGTCAGAGTGGGAGGGTAGAAACTCTGAAGGATGGTTGGGATAAAGGAGGAAGTTCAGGGGAGTTGCTTTTTGCTGGACTGCATCATAGTCTCTCTTTCTTCTATGGACTCACCCAAAGACATTGCCCTTCCCCATCTTCCAGCATCTATCTTCCCACCAATCTTAGAGCATAAGCAATGAGTGGAGACCTGTTAGAATCCATTTGAACTTGAGCTGCCAGTCTCAACTGAGACTTGGAATGAGGCCGGCTATCCAGTCAGAGAAAAAATAAATACCATATGATTTCACTTATATATAGAATCTAAAAAGTGAACACACAAATGAATAAATAAAACAAAACAAAAGCAGACTCATAGAAGCAGAGAATACACTGACAGTTGCCAGAGGAGTAGGAGGTGGGGGAATGGGTGGAAAAGATGAAAGGAAATACAGTCAATAATATTGTGATAAATTTGTATGGTGACAGATGGTTACTAGACAATATGGTGATTATATATTGTAAGGTATTTAAAGGGCAAATCACTATATTATATGCTTCAAAATAATATGATATTGTATAGCAACTATACTTAAATGAAAAATTTTTTAAAGAAGGATTAGCTCAGAGACAGTTCAGGCAAGCACACTCCCATCCTCAGAAGCCTCACACTTCCTATGCCCTGTCATATAAAGACAAAACTACTTCAGTCTCCTTACTCTCTAACTACAAAGCCCCGAAAGTAACCTGCATTGATGTCATTAAACCTGGTGTCACAGGGCTCCCCAAGTAACCGTGAGCTGATTTGTTTATATACTTACTTATTTTGGCAGTAAATACCGACTTAGGATATTCATCCTCTACTGGACCATAGCTTAGCAATCCTTATCTCAACAGCAGCCAGTCTTTAGGATACTCATCTCCCACTCTGGGCCTAAGATTCACTGTCCCCACAATATGGATATGGAGAGTGGGAGATTTGGTGTTAATTATCTACAAAGTTCTCTCCAGTAGAGCATGATCAGCAGCAGCCCTATTCCTATGTAGGGGTGATAAACTCAGAGTTAGTCTAGATTTGAACCCCAGCTCCATCTGTTGTTAATTGTATGTAACACTGGGAAAGTCTTTTATGAACCTTAATTACATCTTCTGTAAAATGGGAATAATGTAAAATGGGGACTATACTAGTAGTATACTATACTATACTATATTCACATTGTAAAGTTATTATAAGGCTTGAATGAGGTAACACACGTAGAAGAGTACCCGACACCCACTAAGTCTTAAATATTTTTAGCTATTATTGTTTATGAACTCATTTTCTTTAATATCATGGGAATAAACAATTCAATGAAGACCATACAAACACATATCTAGTGTTACCTGTGATTCTCTTTGTTTGCCTTAGTTATACAAGGTAATTATGAAATAATGACTTTACCCATTCAGCATTATTGACAATTTTTACTACAAAATGTCCAGTCTAGCATTTGTTTGGTTTTTGAGCTTGGGTTTGCAAAAAAATTTGTCCTTTCTCATTTTGAACCTCTTAAGCACATTTCAAACCATTATTTTCTCAATTATAGTTATACAATAGATTTCTCTTGTATAATCTTATGCATGGAATTGGAGTTAAAATATGCCAACCCTGAAGGGCCTTTCTTCTTCTTTATAACGGAGTCATATTACATGTATATGTTTGAGCTCCAAGGTAGGAGATTTCCTCATTTTCTCTAAACATCTGGAAAAAATCTGTGAAGACTTTTTTTTTTTCCTGAATCAACAGTGACACTGATTTATACCTTGATAAAAATTCCCCTGAGTACTTAATAACATAGATTATACCATAATAAATGCATTTCCTGTAGGCTTAAGTGACTAACATGCTGATCTATTAGACTGGTATAATAATATAGAAACTTTTTTCTTGGTAACTGAGAAAATTTCTAAGGAATTGGTACTTTCTACAGTAAAAGTATTAAACAAGGTTTTTCTACTGCTGGATTATTTCTACAAATAAATTCTTACCTGGGAAACAGAAATGTATAATTTCATAGTCTCAAAATATACTTATCATGCATATTTTGCAGAGTAGGCCCTTTTATTTTAGTTAGCTTTAATTATCTTTAATGCATTCAGAATCATTAAGCGAATTAAGATGTCTAATGCTCTTCAAATGCAGTTAGGAATTAAGCAATATAAATAAATAAATAAAAACTCATAAACACAGACAACAGTATGGTGATCACCCGAGGAAAAGAGGGTGGGGGAGGTAAGGGCAGGATAAATGGTGATGGAGGGAGACTTGAGTTGAGTGTGAACACACAATACAATATACAGGTGATGTATTATAGAATTGTACACCTGAAACCTATAAAATTTTATTAACCAATGTCACCCGAATATTTCTTTTTAAAAAGATTCTCATTTTGCATTTTATTTTCTGGTTCCGGAATCTGGGTCAAATCTGCATACACTGCACATCCTCAAATGCACTCTATCCTTTCTTCCCCAGTCCTTGGGCCCTAGAATGTGTTGATCAGTAAAAGAAAAGAACTTAACATATAGATTCTTATGCTTAGCATCCATCAGGAACCCCATGATTAATGAGTCCAATGTTGCCTAGCATGTCCAAACATCAGTAAGGCTTGGCTAATGTTTTGATCAGGCCTGAACGGCATGTTTTAGAGCATCTCTTATGGACAGCTAGGGGGTAGGAAATAATCACATTGAACGAAGAGTTCAAGTTCTTGCAACTTGTAGTGAAATCTTTTGGAATACTGATTTCCTTTGCTAACAAGCTCAGAAGTTCAAAGCAAGGACCAGAGGCCATAGCTCCCCCTTCCCTCCTTCAGACCAACTGCACTCCTCCTTCTTCTAAACACAGGGTTATAAAACAAAATTTCTTAAAGCTATGTTACCCTCCTGACCTCTTTTGCATAGGCTCTGTTATTGACATTAACTTCAATTCTCCCTTCCAGAAGCAAGTTTTCAAACAAATTACACTCAGATCACTCCTCCTACCTCACCCTAGTGGTATTTAAAAAATGATGCAAGGTGGAAACGCTTGTATCTTAGGTTAAGGCTTTCAAAATGTACCCTCAGGTCAGTGAGCATGGCTCTTGATAAGTGACCAGCAGGTGTGGCAACTGATTGCTGAGCCTACAGAGGACATGGCAACTCAGATATTAAGACAAATTGAGGGTCTTCCCATCTCTTGTTCTTTATATGAGCAAAAAGAAGCCCTGCCATATTCCAGAGTTGGGGGCTGCTATCTTGCCACATGGTAGATATACAAAAATATATGTCAAATAAATAAATGAAAGAGTGAATGCTTATTTGGTTTTTAATCACAGCAAGAAAAGAAAAACCAAAGCTTCTCCCCACCCTACTATCCCCATTCCTGGTGTTATGCCAGGAACAAACTTCATCATCATGAATTCTCCCTTTATTCCTCAGAAGTAGAGACTGGGCCCGTAACTGAGAACATCAATGTGCCTAGGAAAGCTGCCTTAATTAAACCTAAACTAAAGACTTCAAAAGAGGCCACTAGATTGAACATGCAGGAAACCCTTGGTGACTTTTAAAAGAGCAATTCCAGTGGAGTGGCGAAGAAGGTGGAAGCCACTCTGCAGTAGGCTGAGGCAAGTGGGTGGGAAAGCAATAGAGACAGTAAATGTAGGCCATTCTTTTAAGGAATGTGTTGGGGTGGGGGGAAAGATGGAGGAAGAGAATAGCAATTTTAGAGGTTAACTATTTTCTGTATTCCTTAACAGGGGAAGGTGTATTTAGGGAAGGCACCTATTCATTTTGGATTAGGTAATCCTTGAGAGTTCTTTTAAGCCAAAAGCAAATAACTTATGGAATCATAAAGGTTGATGAGACAGGAAAAAGAAAGAATAAAATCAGAAGTTTCCAAAGAGCACTTGGAGGTCACTTTTGTCCAAAGGGTCAAAAAGTGGGGCTTAACTCTTCTTTTGTAAAAATACAGAATGAGGAAAGAATACACAGAAAAGTATTGAGAAGAAACAGTAGTAATAGAGATGTGTTAAAAAATATATAATAAAAGATTCAAAAAGGGAGGCAAGAATTATGAGGCTCAAAGGAGGTTTGGAGATGGTGGTGACTGGGAGACAACAGAAGGTCTTTTGTTCTGGTGAAATGGAAAGTTGAAGCATTTTCTGAACCACTGGTTCCAGTGAGAGTAAGGCTCTGGCCACAATGAAGGCAAATGCTATATGACCAGACTTTACCTTCCAGGCTTCTGTTTTATTAGTCTCTATAGAGACAAATAACTACTGGAGCAATCAGCTTAGCTGCCATTTTTCCACAAGAAAAACAGAATGGTATGTTTTAGCCTGCAGGTCTTATCAGTTCTAGAACTGTCTTCCTGCCAGTGGAGAGGAAAGGACTAGAGCTATATGATTTACATAAAGAACAAGCCCTGGTAAATAAGTTGGGAGCCACAGTGGTCCCTCATCTATCGAGGGGTTAGGTTCCAGAACCCCCCGTGATAGGCAAAAATCCATGAAGTAGTGACCTTATATTTATTTTATTATTTATATATATTTAAGGCTTTATAAACCCTCCCTACACTCTTATAAACCTTTCCCACACTCTTATAAATACTTCCTATGCTCCTAAATACTTTCTACACTCTTAAGCCTATGCAATTTTAACAACATATAAAATTCTATATGGGTATTCACCAGTGAATATACTACAACTTGAATGATGATGTTTTAATTAATATCTTTTATATTTTTATATTGTTTTTAATTTTTTAGGCTAGAAAATGCTTATTTTACCACAAAAAATTAAAATAAATATATAGAAATACCTATATATTGAAAAATCCCACTATATAGTGAAAAATCCGTGATACAAAATTAGATACATACAATTTAAAACTATGAGATACGTAATTAGATACATACAATTTAAAACTATGAGATACGAAACTCCACGATACACTGAGACGGCAAAAAGTGAACCACAATATGGCGAGGGACAACTGTATTAGAAGTCACTCAGCCTCCTGAGAAATTTTAATACCAGGTTAAGAACATTCCAAATCCCATTCCTCTTACTCTTTACCATAAAACTTCACCACTGTTTTTGGACTGTGTTGCCTCCTTGCCTATTTACCCAGAACATTCTCCCCTACAACCAGCCATCATTCCTGAGCTCCCAACTATTAGAGTCACTTATTTGAGTTAACAATATATTTAATAAAGATATTTTGAAATTAGAAAGATCATCTAGCAACACATGGGTACCCAGTGACACCCACAAATAAATACATTTTCATAAAGTTTGGTGTCAGATTTGCTGGCTGTCACCTTGGGAGCATGGGGCTTTGAAGAAATGACGGCAGAGAGGTCTGGAAGATTGTAGGACACAGCATGCTGCCGGGAAGACAGACCAGAATGTAACAATATGCTATGGGAAAAACCAGGGCTTTGGCCTCTGGAAGTAGCTCTCATCTAGGGTGGCTAAAAAGGGGTTTAGAAGCTTTCCAGAAGACAAATTTTAGCCACTTTATATATTTTTAAGTCCAGCATGGGGCCCTGCAAGATGTTATTTATATGAGAGTACATAGAAAAAAGAATCATCCTCCTGGTGACACTAACATCTTCCAGGTTACTGTTTTAACAGAACCAAAGCAATGCTGTTATAATTCCCATAGAGAAAAATTAGTTATTGTATAGTTCAAAAGTCTCAACCCATAAACAACCTTGATTTGGGCCTAAAGAATTACACAGAAAGTCAGAGAAGGGCCCACTGCTGAAAGGTCTTGCCCAGACCCAAGATGACAAAGAGCTTTTCCTCTCTGGATAAGACATGTCACTTTGTAATGAGGTAGATGCCTTAGGATGCATGTAACTTTGGGTGGGAAAACACACTTAGTGATACATACATCATGGTTATAATGTCTTAAAGTAGAGCTTATTCTGGGAACAAGATTTTTCTTTTTAAAAAGTAGAAATATTTTTATTGTTATTGTGATTATAGAAGTAATACATATTCCTTATGACATTCAAACAATACAAATGTATAGAAAGTAAATAGTAAAAGTTCTTCATAATGCCACCTTTTTATAACTAAAAATGTTGTGTACATCTCTGTCCACATCTTATTAAGCTATAAGGTCATTTCATTTATGCTATTTTTGTACCTTAATTTTTTTCACTCAACAATATGTCCTGGCAAGTATAGAGAACTAAGTTCCTAACAAGTTGCCCTCCTGAAAATAATAATAATAATAAACTCTGGACAAATCCACGAAAACAACTATCTGACAGTTCTGGACAATAAATAAAAGTAGTCAGAAAAAAAGTATACCCCTGAGGATCTGTAACCACAAGCTGGCCTCCATGTAAGCTTCTGTTTGAGATTTACGCTACATATCTAAAATCCCTCAAGCAAAAAATTCAACTTCAAGTGGTTCAAGGTTGACAGTATCCTCCAGGTTACTGGCAGAAACAAAAGCAAATCATCACTGGAAAAATTTTAACTAAACTCAGGTGGAATATGTACATCCCATGTATTGAACCTAGAATTCCTTTCCTAGCTATATACCTAGGGAAATTCTTACACATGTGCAATGGCAAACATGCATGAGAATTTCTATAGCATCAATACTTTTAATATTAAAAAACTTGGCAATAATCTAAACATCCATTAACAGAATAGATAAATCCTAATATCATTATACAATAGAACATCATACAGTAGTTAAAATGAACTAACACCACTCACATCAATATGAATGAATCTGAAAAACAGAATATTGAACAAAATAGCAAGATATAGTATGATTCATTTATATGAATTTCAAAAACATATAATGAAACAATATTTAGTATTATACATATGTGAGATAAAGTAATAAAAATCAAGGGAATGATAGAGAAAGGAGATGGATACACTCAGAAGCAAACAGGTAATTTTATGATACCCGGAAATTTTTATTTTCATAAGCTGCTTGGTGATGACTTAAATGCTCATTTTATTTCACTCTGTTTTCATTTTTTAAAAGCACTACAGAAACTGAGGCAGATACATATAAATGGGAAAATATCCCATGTTCACAGATCAGAAGAATTAATATTGTTAAAATATCCAAACTACCCAAAGTGATCTACAGATTCAAGAAAATCCTTATTATAATTCCATTAGCAATTCTCACAGAAATAGAAAAAAAAATCCTCACATATGTATAGAACACAAAAGGCCCCAATTAGCCAAAACAATCTTGAGAAAGAACAACCAATCAGGGGGCATTACACTTCCTGATTTCAAACTATATTAGAAAGCTATAGTAATAAAGCGTGGAACTGGTATAATAAATGCATAGACCAATGGAACAGAATAGAGTGTACAGAAATAAAAGCACATGTACATAGTCAACTAAAATATGATAAAAGTGGCAACACACAATGGGAAACAGACAGACTCTTCAATGAATTATGTTAGTAAAACTGGATGAATAAAACTGGACATTTTATTTTACACCACTCCCAAAAGTTAGCTGGAAATGAATCAAAGACTTCAATGTACGACCTGAAAATATATAACTCATACAAGAAAATATAGGGAAAAAGTTCTCAGCGATGGTCTTGGCAGTGATATTATAGATATAACATAAAAAACACATGAAACAAAAAAAAAAATCAACAAAAGGGACCACATGAAACTAAAAAGTTTCCACACAGCAAATGAAATGATTGACAAAATGGAAAGGCAACCTACAGAATGGGAGAAAATGTTTGCAAACTGTATGTCTGATAAAGAATTAATAACCAAAATATATAGGATATTTAGATAACTTAATAACAAAGAAAACCAAATAATTCAATTTAAAATTGGTAACAACAAAAAAAAAAAGTAAAAGAAACAAACCCTGGGTAGACATTTTTCCAAAGAAAACATGAAAATGGCCAACAGGTATACGAAAAGATGTTCAACACCACTAATCATCAAGAAAGTACTAATTAAACCACAATGAGACATCACCAAACACCTGTTAGGGTGGTCATTATCCAAAAAACAAGATATGTGTTGCTGAGGGTGTGGAGAAAAGGGAACCTTTGTACACTGTTGGAGGGACTGTAAACTGGTATAGCCACTATGGAAAACAGAATGAAGTTTCCTCAAAAAAATAAAAATAGGACTACCATATGATCCAGTAATCCTACTTCTGGGTGTATACCCAAAAGAATGAAATCAGAATCTCAAAAAGTTATCTGTACTCCCATGTTTATTGCAGCATTATTCACATTTGCTAAACTATGGAAACAAAGTGTCTGTTAACAGATGAATGACAGAAAAATGGGTAAAGAAAATGTGATATAGATACAGATAAGTATAGATATATAGATATATATAGATCACATAGCTATCCCTTTTCTCTTTATTTCTAAAAAGTTTTCAAACAAATCTTAAGTATGTCCTTTGGTCCCTACATACTTCAGTATGCATCTCTAAATATTATTACATTTTTATTACACATCCCCAATAGAATATTATTTAGCTATAAAAATAAAGAAATCTTGTCATTTGCAATAACATGGATGAACCTGGAGGGTATTATACTAAGTGAAATATAAGCCAAATAGAGAAGGACAAATACTATGTGAACTCACTTATATGTGGAATCTTAAAAAGTTGAAGTCATAGCAGCAGAGAGTAGAGTGATGATTGCCAGGGGTTGGAGGAAGATAGTACATGGGGAGATGTTGGTCAAAGGGTTCAAGCCTTCAGTTATAAGATGAGTAAGTTCTGAGGATCTAATGTACAGTATGGTGACGATAGTTAATTATACTGTGTAGCATACTTGAAATTTGCTAAGAGAGCAGATCCTAAGCATTCTCACCACACACACATACATACAGAAAAAATAGTAAATATGTGAGGTGACAAATGTGTAAATTAATCTAATTATGGCAATCATTTTATAAATTATATGTATAGAACTCATCACATTGTAT
Source organism: Saccopteryx bilineata (assembly GCF_036850765.1). NCBI lineage: Eukaryota > Metazoa > Chordata > Mammalia > Chiroptera > Emballonuridae > Saccopteryx > Saccopteryx bilineata. The sequence continues at coordinate 61,755,520 of NC_089502.1, read as the reverse complement.
GCTTAAAATATACACAATTTATTTGTCATTTAAAATAAACAGCACAGCCTGACCAGGCGGTGGCAGAGGGATAGACCGTCGGACTGGGACACGGAGGACCCAGGTCCGAGACCCCAAGGTCACCAGCTTGAGCACGGGCTTATCTGGTTTGAGCAAAGCTCACCAGCTTGGACTCAAGGTCGCTGGTTTGAGCAAGGGGTTACTTGCTCTGCTGAAGGCCCGCAGTCAAGGCATATATAAGAAAGCAATCAATGAACAACTAAGGTGTTGCAACCAAAAACTGATGATTGATGCTTCTCATCTCTCTTAGTTCCTGTCTGTCTATCCCTCTCTCTGACTCTCTGTCTTCGTTTAAAAAATTAATTAATTAATTAATTAAAAAATAAAAATAAATAAACAGCATATAATGTTATATATACTCTCATAAGTATTTGACTACTAAAAAAGTTTTTAGCCTGGCCTGCGGTAGTGCAGTGGATGGAACATAGACCTGGAACACTGAGACCACTGGTTCAAGACCCTGGGCTTGCCTGGTCAAGGCACATATGACAAGCAAGCAATGAACAACTAAAGTGAAGTAACTATGAGTTGATACTTCTCAGGTCCCACCCTCCTCTCTTTTCTCTGTAAATTTAATAAATGAAATCTTTTTAAAAAAATAAAAAATAAAAAAGTTTTTTAATTCAGTCAATAAACAAAGTGGAATCTGGTTACTTACATGAGTTCTGAATGAATTTTTCATTAAAAAAATCCCCTTTATACATGTTATATGTCAAATATATCCAGTGTAAAAAGAAAATAATAATTCCCTAAATGTTACATCTATAAGAATTCTGATTTCCTTATTTCATGTTTACATATAGATACCTGTCCCTAGAGTGCCATGGAATAGCAATACCAGAGTAGTCCTTCAAAGGTCACTTCATCCAGTCCCAAGTCTCTGTGACAGAAGACCTGAATAAAATATCATCAGAGAATAGAACATTTGATGGTAGAATAATCCATACATTAGAAATTATCTCAAGAGAGGAATCCATAGTCTCCTTTGGTGTGTTGTTTTAGATATGCCTTTTCTCCAGTTGGCTCTTTTGCATGTCTATTTTATAAACATGCATTCTGAACACTTTCAAATGTACAAAAATGTAGAGAAAATAATGTAATGAACCCCATATAACTTTATCATCCAAAGCAACAAGTAACAAAATGTTGCAATTCTTACTTCAGCTATCCCTTTTTTCATTATTCCTAAAGCATTTTAAAACAAATACCAAATATGTCCTTTAACTCCTAAATACTTCAGTATGTATCTCTAAATAGCATAGACATTTTTATTACACACCTGCAATAACATTAGCACAGTGTTTATGGTAGAAAAAAGGGCACAAGGTGTTAGTGACAAGTTAACACTGGACCTCAGTTCAGCAACTTTGATACTTGAGTTCTGGCTAAGAAAGAATTCAAAGTCAAGACTCAAAGTATAAGAGAAAGTTTATTTAGAAAGTCACAGATGTAAAAAAAAAAAAAAAAAGTGAGCCATAACAAAAAAAATGGGCTCAGGAAACAAGTTACAAAGACAAAAGGACCGTTGGAGCTTAGAAGGAAGAGAGAGGCAGGGGAAATGTGCCTGGGGAAAAGTGTGGAGAAAGGCCCTGGCCTGCTCCATAGAGAAAGCATAGTGGGGTCCTCTATTCTCTGGAGGTATCAGGGGAGAATCTCAATAGAATATTCATCAGCTTTCCCAGTGTCTCCTCAGGGTCATGGTCTCCAATGACTTGTCAGTGCCAGGGGTTTCATTGGTCAATGTAGCTGGTCCTAAGGTCAGTCATGGCATCACTCCACTGTATTTGGCTGCTTCTCTGGGCCTGGAGTTGAAATACAGCTGAAACCTACATATCATCTTCCAGGGGTTGATGCTTAAGAGAGTGGTCCTCCAAGGGCTTGTAGTTTTGCCCACTGCTCTGCACTCAGGGCTGTCCACCCTGGTGACCCTCTGCATCTGGCCTATCATTTCTGCTCTGCTCATGCTTGTCTAACTGACACTATAACACCAAGAACCAAAAATCAACAATTTCTTGGTATCACCTAGAACTTAGCACATATTCACATAGCCAAGATTGTCTTAACATTTAATTTTATAATTATTTTAGTGGAACGGCATTTATTTTTAAATTACTGCTGAATGTTTACTGTTCTAAGCCTGCCTTTGTATTCCAAGGTGCTTGCCATCCTGCTGACAGCAAGGCTAGGTTTTCAATTGTTTTTCTCAAGTGCAGAGAAATGTGTCCCTAAACCATGTAAACTCATTCACTAACTGTCCCTTAAGGCTAACAACACATGTTTGCCAGTAGCTTCCTGGAGCACTGAGTACAGCATTCAGATCCCCATGGTAGTATAGCCCACAAGAAAGCTCCTTGGGTAGCAGCGCCACCTTGCCTGCTACTGGCCTAGCTGCTGTATTTCTTTACAACCCAAAAAACCACTTTGAATTCCACCTAAGGCTATAGAGTGACAGTAAAATAACAACGTTTAGAAGCTATGCCGTATACCTGAAACTAATATAATATTGAATGTCAAGTGTAATTGAAAAAAAAATTTTAAAAGAAGTCTCCAAACAACAGCCATAAAGCCCAGGAAATGACTTGAATAAATTTTTTACAATCTCCTGGTTGACAAGATTAAAAAAATAATCCCATTGATGATGTAAGCTGCATGTCTTAGGGAGAGACACTTTCCCAGCTGCTTTCACATGAGTCAGAATTTTTTCTCTTTTTAATACATACCCTATGGCCTGGTGAGTCCATTATATATGTATATATTTTTTCTCTCTAGAGAAACAGATGTGTGCTCAAGGAGCTCTTTATATGGAATTTTTTATCATAACGTTCTTTGCAATAATTAGGCCAACATGAAGGAGAAAAAATGAGCATTCATAGAGGATCAATATATCCACTCTATGAAATACAACACCTCAGTTTAATATAATGAAGTAAGTCTGTATCACTAACTTAATAAGATCACCAAGGTAATTCATTACATTTAAAAAAGCAAGCTACAAAATAATATGACACCTATTTGTGGGAAGCACACACACAATTCTACTTATCTCCATGTATGTGAGTATAATGAAAAATGTTTAGAGGGATACCCACCAAACTTAAACTGTAATTATCTCTAGAAAGAGAACTAAGATGTGGAAGGTGGTCAAGGTCAAAGGGAATTTAATACCATCTGCATCATTTGACATTTTACAATGACAATGTCATCATATACTGTGTGTATAATTTATAATAAACAAAAATGTTAAAAGAAAGGAAAGTGTTGCACGTATTTTTACAAGCAAAAGTGAAATTACGGTTTTGTTTAGACAAGGTTTCAAGCATTTACTAAGCGTGGCTCTGTGGCAGATGATATGTGGCTAAAAACATGAGTGAGCAATGAGCACTGTCCGAGTCTAAGGGCTTCTCCCCCAGAGACAAGACATGAATATTGTACATGAAAGAATTCTCTAAGATCCATTTGCATCCAATTTGGAATTCATAGGGGGAAAGAGCACTATGGAAGGAATGGACAGGAAACAACCCAAGGAAGATGCAAGTTGCTGAGCTGGATCATGAAGACAAGGCAAGATCTGCACAGGAGAGGAAGACAGTTCAGTTGAAGAGCAGATGCAAGGAAATCAAGCACTTATCATCTTTATAGGCCCCCGGGGCAGTGATAGACTCTACTTCCTGGGCTCATGACCAAAGAAGGCACAGCCAACGCACAGCTCCTCTAAAACTGTGAATAATACAGAATTAACTTAAGTTTGTCTTTGGAAGGTATCATGATTTTTTTCCCTTTTTCCCCAGCAGATTTCACTTCTCTAATTATGGTCTGCTCCTCAGATGCTAAAATGAGTTTCCATTTTCTAAGCTCACATTGTCAAAACTGTTGCTGACTGATACTCCCTACCACCCTTCTCCTTACTCGGTGCCACTACCTGCATCAAACCTTAACCTATCTCAGGTCTCACAAGTCCCCATTCTCTGCTGGTGAGTCAGTGGATGCTAATGAATTAGTCATTAAATAATCCCTATCAATGTATTATGTTTCTCAAATAATATACTGGCTTAATCAGGCTAAAATAAGTAAGTGTCCAAGAAAAAAAAACCCTAAGGACTACTTCATGGTAGAAATTTTAGATAATAGCTCCAAGAGTGAAGTAGAAGCTATTTAGAGACTTTCACTCATTCCAAAAATGCCGGGCCGTTTTTGCCAGGCAAGCATGACTTCTAGGCAACAGATGAGAAAAGACTCCCAGTGGGCTGGAACTCTGGCATATCACTTTACCTGGAACCCTGGAACACTCCAGAAGAAATCCACAAGCAGGAATCTTAGTTTCTGAGTCAGGTAGTAACATGGTGAAAGCCTTCTGTTAATGAATCTTGAGCTTAGTTGGTAAGCAAGCTCTTTTCCATGGGCTTGTTTTGTACTTACTTTTTATCCTAACCAGGTGTTTTGTTTTTTTTTTTTTTTTTTTTTTTTTTTTTTGCACTTTTCTGAAGCTGGAAACAGGGAGAGACAGTCAGACAGACTCCCGCATGCGCCCGACCGGGATCCACCCGACACGTCCACCATGGGGCGATGCTCTGTGACGCTCTGCCCACCAGGGGGCGATGCTCTGTGACGCTCTGCCCACCAGGGGGCGATGCTCTGCCCATCCTGGGCGTCGCCATGTTGCGACCAGAGCCACTCTAGCGCCTGAAGCAGAGGCCACTGAGCCATCCCTAGCGCCCGGGCCATCTTTGCTCCAATGGAGCCTTGGCTGCGGGAGGGGAAGAGAGAGACAGAGAGGAAGGCGCGGCGGAGGGGTGGAGAAGCAAATGGCGCTTCTCCTATGTGCCCTGGCCGGGAATCGAACCCGGGTCCTCCGCACGCTAGGCCGACGCTCTACTGCTGAGCCAACCGGCCAGGGCACCAGGTGTTCTTTTCATCCCAAAATAGTCTCTTTCAAATACCCAGCAGAGAATTTATGGGTTTCCTCTTCTCTCTACCTTATTTCTGAGATTTAAAAGATATCAAGCAAAAAAATAAGATGCAGTGGCCCCTCATCTATTGCAGGAGTTAGGTCCCAGAAGCCCCTGCAATTGGTGAAAATCCTCAAAGTAGCAACTTTATATTTATTTTATTATTTATATATATTTAAGGCTTTATGAACCCTCCCCACACTCTTATAAACCTTTCCCACATTGTTACTAACCTTTCCCGCGCTCTTATAAACAATTCCTATGCTCTTAAACACCTTCTATGCTCTTAAACCTAAGTAATTTAACTTATTTGATTTTGATTTAATGTTCTTTTAATGTTTTAATTAATTTTTTATATTTTTATATTGTTTTCAATTTTTATGCTAGAAAATGCTTATTTTACTGCAAAAATAACTTAAGTAATAAATATATAAAATACCTATATACTGCAAAATCCCACGATATAGCAAAAAATCCACAATACAAAATTAGATATATACAATTTAAAAATCCACGATACAGTGAGACCACAAAAAGTGAACTGTGATATGGCGAGGAATGATTTGTAATTCTTCTTGGTTCCTTCTAGAAAGGTTGTTCCAATTTTCGGAAGAACCAGGTTTTCCTCTCCCCAAATTGAGGAGAAAAGTTATGTGGTTCAGAATCACAGGTTTGCCAGGTGCCCACAACCAAGAGACTGAGCTAGACTCTTTTCCTTTCACTTCTTCTCTAGCCCCTTAAACAAGAAAGAAAGGGATGCCTTTGTCCATTAACAGTGACAGAATTAGGTTCATCAGGTGAGAGAGTTGGGAAGAGAAGATAAGACAAAACCAGCTGGGCATAACAGGTGTCCCAGGAAGTTTCCAGTGAAATAGTCAATGTTCTATTGAGTACTCAAAAACTATATACTTGATACCTCAGTGAGTACTTTTCATGATACCCTTATAACATAGGTACTGTGATTATCACTTGAAGATAAGAGTTAAACCTGACCAGTGGTGGCACAGTGGATAAAGCATGGACCAAGAATGCTGAGGTTGCAGGTTCAAAACCCTGAGGTTACTGGCTCTGAGCAACAGGATCACCAGTGCAAGGTTGCTGGCTTCAGTGGAGGGTCATCCACGTGATCCCAAAAGCTTGTTAGCTTGAACATAAAAGTTACCAGCATGAAAAGTCCAAGGTCACTGGCATGGGCAAAGGGATACTGGCACAGTTCCTAGCAAGGCATGTACGAGAAGCTCAATGTAAAACTAAAGTGAAAGCAACTACAAGTTGATGCTTCTTGCTCTCTAACTTCTCCCTCTCTCAGATCAATCAATGCACAACTAAAGTGAAAACAACTGAGTTAATGCTTCTCACTCTTTCTCTCCCTTCCTGTCTCTTCTCTCCCCACCCCTCTGAAAAATAAAAAGATAAGAATTAAAAATTAGATTCAGAAATTTTCAGTATTCTGCCAACAGTCACACAGCAACATAGTAGCAGATTCAAATACAGAGAATCTAAGAACAGAGCAAGTACCCTTAACTTCTATGTAATGCTGCTATAGGTGCCAGGAGAACATCTGAGTCTGCAGGGTAAGAATCAGCAGGAAACTGGCAGAGGAACAGTTGAGCAATAGGTAAATGTCATCAGGAAAGTTAATCAGTGGCTGTGGAATTGAAGGGTTACAGGAAGGGCAGTGTGTAGAAATAATGTAGAACCTAAAAAGGATCCTATCTATCACCAGGCCTGAAATCAAAAAGCAAGCACAGGCAACAACATAACTACTCAAGATAAGGACTTAGGTATAGGAAGAATTCATCAGGAAGCAGAAGACCAGGATGACTCAATGCTAAGCTGTGTGCTATGGGTCAACGACTCCATAATTCTACCTTGACTAGAGAGAGTACATGAGGTAAAACTGAGACTTCGGGTATGTGGAAAGTAAGTGGTCCTGCTGTGGGGCCAAAAATCCAACTAGAATTAGAATTTAGGCAAGGAGAGTTATTTTAAAGATGTAATTTTAAGATCTCTCAATTCAGAGCATGACAAGGGGGAATTATGTACTACATCTTGTCTGAACTTATCTTAAAACAGGGTTTTGACTTGGTTTTCTTTTTGTTAAAATTAAAATGATGCCTTTATATAGGGAATGCCCCTTTCACTCATAGGCAGCAGTGGATACAAGCTGGTGAAGGGTGTCCTCTCAAAATATTCTCTATCATTTTCAAATTTAGCACTATGATATGCAATCTGTTTTTTCCTGCTTCTCTCTTTAGACCACAAAATGAAAATGAAAGTCACTAGCCTCTATGCAAGAAGTGGAGAAGAGTCCACTGCCTAAAATACTATTCCAAATGGTACAAAGGCAGATCAGTTTCTTTTTAGTGACTTCTATTTCCCTGATCTACACACTCAGACCTAAATCTTCTGGCAACACTAGGATTTGGTTCCAATCTCATGAAAATGGACTTGCACTATGTTCCATAACCTCAAGGTCCTAATGATAAATTAAGTTCTGTTTATGTTTGGGTCACAGTAAGTATAATTACAGGGAGAAGACTGTTGTGTTTTAGCTTTGACTGCTTTGGGGACCAGAATCTTAACTGCAATGAACAGTTGGATTCATCCTGAAATTACTCTTGCAAAATACATGCTTATGTTATTTTAGAAATATGGGGAATTAAGAATGTCTATATCAATGTTATAAAATGAATTAGAGTGTATTAAACAGTGCAGTGGATGCTATGATAGGCCTCCCAAATACACTGCTCAGGACTAAGACACTCATTTCCACATGCTGAAAGAACTGATGGCCTGATAGCTCTGAGCTGAGCCCTCTTCAAGAATTGCTGGATCCTTGGAGGGTATATCTCCTTGCCTCACCCTAGTCCTGGTGCTGATGTGAGTAGTCCTATATCTATTAAAGAAGTTGAATTTGTCATTTTAAAAACTGCCATAATCAAAACTTAATTCCCAGATGGCATCACTAGTGAATTCAACAAAATATTTTAAAAAGAAATAATGCCAATTATATCTAATTCTTGATAAAAATGAAAGAAGGAAGACTATTCCCCACCTCATTCTGAAAGACCAGTATAATTCTTATACCCAAACTGGACAAAGACATTATAAGAAGCAAACCAAAGACCAATATCATTTGTAAACATAGATGAAAATTCTAAACAAAATTTTAGCAAATAGATTCAATAATATAAAAAGGTTGACATATAATGACCAAATGATATAATACTTTAAAAATCACTCAATGTAATTCACCATAGTAACAAAATGGTTTTCAAAAAAAAGGCATGATAATCTCAACAAAGGCAGAAAAATAATTTCATAAAATGTAGCATCTACTCCTTATTTTTTTAAAAATTCTCATGATGCTGAGAACAGAAGGAAATTTTTTCAACCGATAAATAACATCTATGGGAGAAAAAAACTGCAATTAACATCATAATTTTTCTTTTTTTCTTTTTTTAATTTTTATTTTATTCATTCATTTTAGAGAGGAGAGAGACAGAGAGAGAGAGAGAGAGAGAGAGAGGGGAGAGAGACAGGGGGAGGAGCTGGAGAGAGAGAGAGAGAGAGAGAGAGAGAGAGAGAGAGAGAGAGGAGAGAGAGACAGGGGGGAGGAGCTGGAAGCATCAACTCCCATATGTGCCTTGACCAGACAAGCCCAGGGTTTCAAACCGGTGACCTCAGCATTTCCAGGTCGAAGCTTTATCCACTGCACCACCACAGGTCAGACTAATATCATAATTGATGGTGAAAAACTGAATGATTTTTTCCTTAAACCAGAATCAAGACAAGAATTTCCATTCTCAGAACAGAATAGAGAGCCAAGAAATCAACACACACCAATATGGTCAATTAATAACTGACAAGAATATACAATGGGGTAAAGACAGTCTATTCAATAAATGGTGTTAGGAAAATTGGACAGATATGTGCAAAAAACTAAAACTTACACCATATAAAAGATGAACTCAAAATGGATTAACGACTTAAATATTAGACACAAATCTATAAAAATCCTAGAAGAAACATAGGCAGTAAAATCTTGGACATTTCTCATAGCAATATTTTTTCAGATCTATTTCCTCAGGCAATGGAAATGAGAGAAAAGATAAATAAATGAAACTACATCAAACTAAAAAGTTTTTGCACTGCTGAAGAAATCATTAACAAATGGAAAGATAACCCAATAAATGGGAGAACATATTTGCCAATATATATGATAAGGGATTAATAACTAAAATTTATAAAGAACTTATAAAACTCAACATCAAAAAGAAACAATCCAGTGAAAAAAATGGGCAAAGGACCTGAACAGACACTTCTTCAAAGAGGATACATAAATAGTCAATAGACATATGAAAAGATGTTCAATGTCACTAATCATCAGATAAATGCAAATTAAAACCACAATGAGACATCACCTCACACCTGTCAAAATGGCTATCATCAATAAATCAACAAATAACAAGTTTTGGGGATGGTGTGGAAGAAGAAGAACCTTTGTATACCATTGATGAGAATGCAGATTGGTACAACCACTGTGGAAAGCAGTATGGGTTTATCTCAAAAAATTAAAACTGGAACTGCCTTTTGATCCAGTGATCCCATTTCTGGAAATATATCCCAAGAAGCCTGAAACAACAGTTCAAAAAATATATGCATCCCTAAGTTCACTTCAGCATTATTTCCAATAGCCAAGATCTGGAAACAGCCCAAGTGCCCATTCATATATGAGTGAATAAAAAAGCTGTGTTGCATTTACATAATGGAATATTCATGACCATAAAAAAGGAGAAAGTCTTACCTTTTGTGACAGCATGTATGGACCTGGAGATCATTATGCTAAGTGAAATAAGCTGGTCAGAGAAAAACAAGTACCATATGATTTCACTCATGTAGAATCTGATGAATTAAATGAACTAACAAACAAAATAAAGATAAACTCATACTCAGAAAGCAGGCTGATAGTTATGGGGTGAGTGGGGGGGGGCTGGGTGAGGGAGGTGGAAGATCAAAGAAGAAAAGGACAAAAAAACCTTTATGGATGCATACAATGGTATGTTGATCACTGAGTGGGGGGAGGTGGAGGAGGGTATGGTGGCATAAATGGTAATGGATAAAGACTTGACTAGTAGGGGGCTGAACACACATAACAATGTACAGAGATATGTTGTAGAATTGGGCACCTGGAACCTGTATAATTATGTTAACTAGTGTTACCCTAAATTTTTTTTTGTACTTTTCTGAAGCTGGAAACGGGGAGAGACAGTCAGACTCCCGCATGCATCCGACCGGGATCCACCCGGCACACCCACCAGGGGCGATGCTCTGCCCACCAGGGGGCGATGCTCTGCCCCTCCGGGGAATCGCTCTGCCGCGACCAGAGCCACTCTAGCGCCTGGGGCAGAGGCCAAGGAGCCATCCCCAGCGCCCGGGCCATCTTTGCTCCAATGGAGCCTCGGCTGTGGGAGGGGAAGAGAGAGACAGAGAGGAAGGGGGGGTGGAGAAGCAAATGGGTGCCTCCCCTATGTGCCCTGGGCGGGAATCGAACCCGGGTCCCCCCGCACGCCAGGCCGACGCTCTACTGCTGAGCCAACCGGCCAGGGCATGTTACCCTAAAATTTAAAAATCCAATTAATCAATGAATATTTTTTTTAATTCTCAGTCTCATTTCTATTCAACGTATACTACAGGTCCTAGTCAGTACAATACAGGGGGGGAAAAAAGACATAAAAGACATCCAAATTGGAAATAAATAAGTAAAACTGTCTTTCAAGATGACATGATTGCCTATGTAGATAATCCAATGTAGCCCACAAGGAAAGCTACTACCATTATTAAGTAAAAGTTTGAAGGATACAAGGCTTATATACAAAAATCAAACATATATCTGTATACTAGCATTAAACAATTAGAAACTAAAATTTAAAACTATACAATTTATAATAGAATAAAAAATGTAAAATACACATGGATAAACCTGACAAAATATGCATCAGGTCTGTGTGTTAAAAACTACAAAACAGTGATGAAAGCAATCAAGAAGTCCTAACTAAAGGGTGGAAATTAACTGTGTTCATGGACCAGAAAACTCAAAATGTAAAGATATCAATTCTCCCCAATTTCACCTATAGATTCAACACAATCCAAATCAAAATTCCTTATATATATTATGATTGTTTACATATAAATATTGTATGATTTAATATACCTAAAACTTTAGAGAATGAAAAATAATTTATAATGACAGAAAGCAGATCAATAGTTACTCAGGATAAAGAAAAGTGAGAGGGCGGATTTATAAAGAGGCACAAGGAAACTTTTATGGTGATATATATATATATATTCATTATATTGATTGTGCTGATGTACTCGTGTGTCACAGCATCAAATTGTATAAATTTAGTCAGTTCATATTCATGTATGTTTAGGTTGCATATTGCATCAAGAAATATCTCGAGCAATGAATAAGCTGAAAACAGATGGTAAATACTGAATAATCTCAGATATTTGGATGTTTAGCTTGTAATGTGGGGTAACAGAGTATCTAAACTTATTAGTTCTTGAACCAGACTGGTAAGTTTGAATTTCAGCTCTTTCAACTCACTAGATGTGTGGACTCAAGCATGTTACTTCTTTGTGTCTTATTTTCCTCTTCTGCAAAGTTGCATAGTAAATATCAATATAAGTAAGCTGTTATACTCCAAATACATTTCTTGAATATATACTATGTGTCTGATCCTTTGGCAGAAAATGGGAGATTTTCCGCAAGGATATTTATGGGCCATTAGGGGGTTCTACTGCCTTCATCACTAGCACAAGCAGGGCCAGTGCTCACCTGTTCCTTCTGGCTTCATCAGATTACAATAAAAACCTAGAAGAGCGTGTAACACACTTTCATCCTAGATGCAGGACTTAATTCAATGGCTCCTTTGACTAGTGCCACTACCTTATGCAAACTTCCTAGCTTCTGCATTCTACACTGCTCACTGAATAAAATCTACAGTATCTCCATGGTCCTTTCATCTTAAAAGAAACTTTTATAATTCAATCTCTTGATATATCACATATGCAGTATCAATGCATTCATTCAACAGATATTTAATCATCACTATGTCCTGAGCAAGGTGTGAGGAATGACAAATACAGTAGTGAAGATATACGTTACTGCCCATAATCAGTTCACAGGTTTATGGGGAAGACAGAAAACCACTCAAATAAGGCAACCTATCTACAAAATCTGGTGGCACTGCTCTCATGTAGCATGTTTGTCTGCAAAACCAAATATTCCTTAATTACCAAATAAACTTCACACAGAGAGAACTGGGGGACTATGAGCAGATGAAACAATGAAGATAGCATGGCTTTTGATTTCCTATCATAAGAAACTGTCCACATCCTTGAAAAACTATGAAGATAGCAAAACCCTGTTCCAAAATGAATGGGCACAACTAATGCCACCACCCTTTCTTGAATAATTCTTTGCCTGCCTCCTGCCCCTCCCCCCCAAAAAACATACCTATTATAGCTGTTCTTCACTACAGAGCACTCTCTGCCTAGCAATTGTCACAGTATACACTTTCCTCTGCATTCTCTCTCTGCTGTCAGTCTGTAATTAGCCACTCTGTAAAGATCATTGGGAACCTACACAGGTGATACCATCTGAAGTCAACACTCCTAAGGGAGTGGAAATACACTGTTGTCCAAAAACAACAACAGAGGAAGCCAAGCCCAAATATAATCTTTCCCCAGCACACTTTGGAAAACCCCATACTATATTCCCTCAAAAATACCAAAGCCTTTCACAGGACCAGCTCCTAGGATGTCTTGTTCTCTTGAAAACACACACACACACACACACACACACACACACACACACACCATTCAGATGGAAAGGCAAAAACTACCCCATAGCCCAACATCTGCTGGTGCCACAGTTGGGACTAGGACTCTTCTCTTTAAGCTCCAATTAGCTCCTAAGCCTGCAAAGCCACAATTTAGCCACTCTGGTGAGTAGGGGTCAGGTAAAAGAAGACCTGATCCGGGACTTGGAGTATCAGTATAATTTGGATAGGTTCAGAGAAGTGCATTCCAGTCGTATCACTGGGGCAAAAGAACAATGGAAAGGCCTTCATGAAGAAAGGCATAAAACATATCTGAGAGATGATGAGAAGCCCAATTTTACCCCAGCATGAGGTGCATTAAAAGTTGTGATGGGAAGGAAGGTTGGGGTTCTACAGGAGCACAGCAGAGGACAGTGGGAAGCTCCTGTATAGTCCTGGTCACATTACTGCATTTCTATGCTTTACCCTCCTCACTTGGAGAATGGGAACAACAGAATGGTCTTAATGTTGTTTTCAGGATTCAAATGAGTTAATCCATATAAACTTGGAGCAGTGGCTGGCGCATGAGAAGTGCTTACCAGATGTTAGCCATTATCATTTCTGTGGCAATAGATTATGAAGTACTTTGAATAAAAGTCTAAAAGAACAATATGGGGTCAGGTCCTGTCTCACCCTCAACCTTTATTCCTTCCTTCCTCACAACTGGAGCTACTTTCTTCAGGGGGGGGGTCACCCACTCCAAGATGCCACTTCAACTCTGCCTCAGGCTCTAGGATTCACCCTGACCACAGGCCAGAGGAAAATCAGCCTTAGCTGCCCACCATACCTGCCTGGGACTTTTCCTCAGCTCGCTCTTACTGCTTTGCCAGCCAGGAACTCAGCTCCCAGCTCTGAAAATTAGGTATTCATTTTGATCTTGAGACCCAATATCCCCACAATTCTTCCTCAGTTCCTGCTACTGCCCTTTTCCCTCCAATAAGTCCCAGTGCAGGTAACCTTAACAGTTCTCCCATCCCTCAAAGACTAGGACACTGCCTTGCTCTTGGCAGTTCCCTCCTTCCAAGGGATTGTAATCCTGGTCCCAAACCCTAGCTCAGTATAAACTGAGTCTTGCTACCTCTTGACATATTTTCTTGATGCTGGCCAACTGCCAGCCTACCTGTATCTCTAGCATCTGTGCCTGGATTCTTGTCACCATGTTACAACCACCTGTCAAGACATCATATTACTTTGCACTGAAACCCCTGAAACAGAGGGTATGCCAGGATTAACACCCTGTTGTGTTATGTTCTGTCTGCTGGATCATAATTACTTCCATCATCTGTACTCTATGTTCCTCAGGATTCATTCCCCCCCTTCGTGAGAGACAAGGCAAAAACAGATTGTGCAGGGTCTCCAACACCATGCTAAGGAGCTTGAACCTAATCCTAGAGACCCACTGCCTCTAACATTTTGGTAGATTATTCTGCTGACAGCTAAGAATTTGAGCATGTACCTATAGTCCACAGATACACTATTTGATATATACATTAAATAGGCACTGCTCTAATATATTATGAACATGATAGCACACAAAAATATTTTAAAATTCTAAATGAATATAAAATGTAAATAGAGCTGTGGCTCTGGCCAGGTAGCTCAGTTAAATACAGTATCATCCCAATATGCCAAGGTTGAGGGTTTGATCTCCAGTCAGGGCACATATGAGAACAACCAATGAATGCATAAATAAGTGGAACAAGAAATCAATGTCTTTCTCTCTTTCTCTCCTCTCTAAAATCAATAAATACTTTTAAAATATATAAATAGATGCTCTAATGTTTAGTTTTTTTCTCACAGACATTGTACATCTTTAAAATGTCCCTGTAGAAGTCAGAGTGTGAAATATGGCTTGAAGAAGGCAAACATAGAGAACAGTTGAAAGACTTATTCAGGTTAAAAATAATACTGCCCTGAATTCTGGGTAGGCTGTGATATAAAGGGATAAAATAGAGACATGGAATAAAATATAAACAAACATCTTTAAAAGCTCACAATCCAATGGGAGAGACAAATAGGACAACATTATAAGTGTCTTAATGAGTTCCACTGCTAGTTTGGGGCAAGAGGGAACCTGTCTGGACCCTAAGATTATTCATATCACTAACACACACACAACATTTATTAAATAATACATAACTGCTTCAGCCATTCCAGATCCATGACTCAGCACTGTCACAGCTTGATCCATAATCCTAAATATTCACTACCATAACTAATGCTGTCCAGGCAATGATTAATATATTTCTTGTCCTATGCTCTCAAAACAAAACGCATCTGAATCTAAATGCCATTGGGGGTTAAAGGTTACACTTCTGCCAACTTTTTAAGATTGACACTGTCTTAGGATATGGGGAAGATTTGTGCAAAAGAACTATGTTGGAAAGAAGACAAACTAATTGTCAAATTATTGTCCATAAATATGAATACAGTAAATTTTTGCATAAGGAAGTACTATTTCCAAGTAGTGCCAATCATCTGTTTTCCTGTTTCCCTTTGTATTCCAGTTCATAGTTCCAGAAGTATTCATGAATTAATAGTGTATTTGTGACAATTGCCCATGGCCACTAAGGACTATTTTGCAATATTAAACCATATTTCTTACTTTTAATATGCATAAGTAGGTCTAGATGTAACATGCATCAATATGATAGCAATTCTTATATTGACAACTAAGTAGGCACTAAACATTGGAATTGATCATTTTGTTTTTATTAAGATATTGAATTAGAATTTCAAAAAATTAAATTAAAATATTTAATCATATTTAAATAATTTTATTTAAAATCTAATCTTAGTTAATTATAATTTTTGCCTTGAATTTTATTTTTAAATTTTTATTTTTAATTTATTGTGTCGACATGGTTTCAGGTATCCCACTCAATATAATACCCTCTACACACTGCATTGTGTACCTCCTGCTCCATGCAAAGTCTCTTTCTACCCCGTTTCACCCCCATATCTTGAATATTTTAAAAGAAAATTACTTTCTGGAAACATATGAAAAATAATTTTAACTCTTTTACCTCTGAATGCTTTGTTTTACATTTTGGTGAACATGTATTCAAATTTTATACTTTGAATACAATTATATTTAATTATTTAGATAATTAGTGTCCATAGAACAATTTATGTAGAAATCTTGATTATAACAACATAGTCAATAATTTTACTGACATAAAGGCAAGAAAAATAAATTTTATGGAATATACAATAAGGTATTAACTATCTGTGTTATTTTATTATTCATCCTAACATCACCAGCCCACTCAGAACATCCAGATATGTACCATAATAATTAAATCAATTAAATCTAGTTATCTTGATGTTTTGCTGACTTTTAGCCGTATGGAAATGTTTTACACATTTTTTTCAGTTATGTCATCATTATGAATGTATATACTTGTCAAGGTAGAAGGCTAGAACAAATTTTACCTGTTAATTTGATTAACAACTGCTCAATATTTAGACATACAGTTCATGGGCCTTCATTTGAACTCTTGTCTTAATTTCTGTATTTTTAAAACAGTACTATGCTGGTATGAGTGGAGCTATCTTCCTTGCTATGAGTGAAGTCCCATTTTATAAAGGGCTTACGAGGGTTATTTAATTAACTTTCTGAAAATCACCCAGCTAATAAGTGGCAGAGGTACGACTCAAACTGCAAAATACATTTCTATAAGAGTGTTAAATTCACAACCCATGTTCTTAACCATTATGCTATGGTGCCTCCCAAAGAGAACCAAGAATCAAAATATTCAGGGAATTATTATGATAGTACAAATAAAAAGTAATGGGGCTGTGAACTAAGGTGACAGCTATGGAACTGTAAAGAAAGTGTGAGAGACTCTTAAGAATGGGAAAGTCTCATCCAGATCCTCGCACCTCTGATCTACCCCTTTTGATTGCCATTAATGGGAACAAGACTGCACCAAAATATTAGATGTTGAGCCATGAGAACTGGATCTACACCCTAGCTCTACTTCACTGAGAAGGTGTTTGGCTTTGGGCAAGTCATCATCTAAATTCTGTACCTAAAAAGGGTATATATTAGTTTATTTTCTTCTAGCTGTTGGACTCTATGACTTGATGTGTAAGGCTAAGGAGAACCATTGAGAGGATTTTATTTCCTTTCATGTTGTTTGAACAGGGTGTGATATGATAAAAGACATACTTGAACCTAGAAAATTAAGTACCCAGTAATATGCAAGACAAACAACAGTGGCAAAATATCAAAGACAGATCCTTTAGGAAGTTATTGCAGTTGTCTAAGTAAGAGGTAATGAGAAACTGAGTCATTCCCTCTTATATGATTAGTTTCTTTTTCTTCTGAGTTTTCTCCACAACATATACCAAGTATGTGCCATTTTTAAAAAGGGTAACCTTTCCTTGATCTCTCTAACCACTGTCCCACGTATTCACTCCCCTTAACTGAAATCTTGAAAGACTCATTTACAGGCACTGTTTCTACCTCCTCCCATTTTTTCTAACCACTCCAGTTTATCCCTAATACTCCACTGAATCTGCCGTTGCTTAAGTCATCAATGACCTCCACATTACCAAATCCAACAGACATTAATTTTCTCTTTGTCTTTATTTCTGCATTTTAAAAAAAGTAGCCCAAACATAGTGGCTTAACACAACAAGCATTTATTATCTTTCCCAATTCCTGAGCGTCAGGTATTTGAAAACAACTCAGTTGGGTAGCTCTCATGATTTATACACAGTTGCCATCAGATAATCGCTAGGGCTGAAATAATCTAAAAGCCTGTTCATTCACATGTCTCGTTACTGCTCTAGGGATGCTCAAAAAGCTGAAGACCAGAACATCCATCTAGGGTTCCTTGGGCATCTCTCCCCATCTCTATGGTCTCTACACCTAGTTTCTAGTTTCTTCTGACATGGTGGTACAGAGCCCCAAATGCTTATGCCCTGAGAGTCAGAGAGGCATATAGAATCTGACTTAAATTTTATATTTCAAAAATCACATAGTGACACTTCCAGTATACTCTATTGGTCAGGGAAATCACAAATATCCATCCAGGTTCAAGGCAGGGAGGGGTATATAGAATCCACTTCTTAATGGAATAGTGGTGATGTCACACTGTAAAAAAAATATGTAGACTGAAAATTATCATTATAGCTATCTTTGGAAACTACAGTCTTTCCTTGAAATAGGCTAAATCTAAATTCTTTCCTGAGTTTACAGAGTTCAAATGTAGCTGAGAGCCTACAGAGTTCAGAGTTCTTAGTATCTGTCTACATCTCTGACCTCATTTCCTACCACTCTCCCCTTCATTCAATATACTTACTGTAGCTATATTAGCCTTCTTGCTGTTCATCAAACACACAGGGTTTGTTCTGGCCTCAAGGCCTTTGTTCTTGTTCTTCCCTATACATCAAACAGTCTTCCAAGTCTTTGATTGGTTAGCTCTTTCTTGTCATTCAAGTCTCTGCTAAAATGTTACCTCCTTGGTGATGCTTTCTCTTACCATCCACACTAAATTACTATATGTGCACACACGCATGCATTGTGTCAGTATATCACATATTTGTTTTCTTTTCTTAAATTATCTTTTGTTATATGTTAATTACCTTTTGCCCACTCCAGAATACAAAGTCTACTAGAGGAAGAATTTTTGTCTTTTTTGCTCATTGAAGTGGACCCTACATATTTGAATGAATAAAATAAGATGGGGTGGTGCTGATGATGGAAAGTGGCAGGTGGCAGAGACCTTTAACACAGACAATAATATGGTGATTACTAGAGGGAAAGAGGGTTGAGGAGAGGTAAAAGAGGGTAAAAGTGGGAGAAAAAAAACAATATAAAGACAAAAGAATCTTAGGAATAAAAAAAAGAGAGAGAAGGAGAGTCAGTCTCCAGATTGAAGCAATCAATATTTAAAGAACATCAGGGTCCCAACCAACTTGTAAGCCCAAATGACTCCAACATTTTTATTTATTTATTTATTATTTTTTTAAAGATTTTATTTATTCATTTTAGAGAGGAGAGAGAGAGAGAAGGGAAGGAGGAGCAGGAAGCACCAACTCCCATATGTGCCTTGACCAGGGAAACCAGATTTTTGAACTAGCAACCTCAGAGTTCCAGGTCAACGCTTTATCCACTGCGCCACCACAGGTCAAGCTCTCCAAATTTTTAAAACAAAGAAAGTAAGTCTAACTTTTCACCCCTATGGGTGGCCCTTGGCCCATTTGTATCACTTTGTCTCTTCTCTGGGGTCTGTTTCCCCATTTTGTTATACTCATCCCTTTGCTTCATCCTTCTCTGATTATGCATTCATCACGCCAGCAGCTTCACATACAGACATCTGTCTTAGTTCTTCTTCAAGCCCTTGGAGCTAAGGAGTTGTTGGACCCTTCCTAAAATCCATTCCCTACAAATTGCGCCCTTCTCCCAAATCTTAGTGATAAATTCCCTTTCTTAAAAAGAGCATATCACTCAGGGGGTTGGAAATGATGACTCCTATTCCCTGGGGAACAAAATTTTTGCTACATCCACAAAAACACTTGTTCTTACTTAATTTGAGTGTGCTGATCTCAAATCTGACATTAGTTTTTCTCTGTAAGCTACAGGTTTTTTTTTTTTGCAATTCAAGATTTTAAGTTTTCATCTTATTGTAAAATTTTCAACATTTAGGTTAACATAATGAAGTAGAATGTCTTCTTGGGCATCATCTTTGTAAAAATATAATAATTTATATAATGCAGTAAATACACTAATACACTAAAAGATATGATTGCATCAGAATTTGTCTACAATTTCGAAACAGAGCATATTAAAACACTTATTTTAATCATAAAATTCACGCAAAATTTATTTAAATTCTATTCCGGCAAAAATTTGCATTTGTAGCTCTTGAGTTTGTGTACTTGTTGAGGACAATCTAGTTTGATGTTCCAGCAGTAGTCTGCTGATCAGTAACAGCTCCAAGGTTTTCAGGAAACTTATCAAGGTTACTGTTCAGGAAATGAATCTTAACGTTCATGTTACATCCAATGTCACAGAAAGCCAACAGCATCCTTTGAACCAGAAGTTCATAGTTTTCTGCCTTTTTGGTGCCAAGGAAGTTCTTTGTAACTGCCACAAAAGACTGCCATGCTGCTTTCTTCTTATTATTCATCTTCCTGGAAAATTCTTTGTCACATATGAGGGTTCGAATTTGAGGTCCATTAAATACACCTGCTTTTATCTTCTCGAAAGACAAGGCAGGAAAAGCAGAAATAATACGTTGAAAGCATTCACTTTCTCTATTCAAAGCCTGAACAAACTGCTTCATTAAGCCAAGTTTGATGTGAAGTGGGGGAAAAATGATTCTGTCTCGATTAACTACAGGTTCATTCACAGTATTTTGCATCCCTACTTCCAGAGCTTCACATTTCAGCCACTCCTTCTGTGTCCAGTGTTTCTCCCAAGCTCAGCTGTCCCACAAACACAGAAAGCAAGGATACTTCGTGAAACCTCTCTGCTGTTCTAGCAGGAAATTTACCATTTTAAGATCCGCACAAATGATCCAGTTATGCTCCTCATACTTCAGAAAGTCGAGGACAATTTTTATGTCATTCTTACTAAGTCATTGAATTCGGGTTGGCTAAACTGCTGAGGGGTTAATAACTGCTTGGCAGAAGAAGACCCTTCAGATTCTACAACCATTACCTCATGCATCTTATCAAAAAACACTTGATCACCAAATTCACTTTCTTCATCCTTAGAAGAACTAAAACCATTGAAAACTGAAACTGGGAGTGTCTCAGAGTGTGGGATAGGTCATATTGCTGAAGGAATATTAGGATAAGCGATCATAAGCTGTTTTTTCTTGCTGATGCCTTTTGCATGGATCAGACAGAAATAACAGTCACTGCTGTGGTCCTTAGGTTCACGCCAAACCATGGGAATACCAAAAGGCATTCCTTTGCATTTTTGTTTTGTCCAGTCATGAAGCATTTCCTCATAATTATGACACACAATATGAGGAGCCCAATTCTTGTCTTGATCGCCAAGGGGAACTTGAAAATAGGCAATATATGCACGTGTCACAAATGATGAAATATTGTGCCTTTGACGTTGAAGTGTGTGACAGCCACATATATAACAGAAGGTGTCAGGACTATTCTTACATTTACACCTACTCGAAGAAGCCATAATTCAATCTTAAAACAAAATAAGAGGGTGTTTTTATCCGATAATAATTTTTTACATTTAAAAACAACTACAATTATGTAAAAGTGATGTTTGTAAAACATTAATTGCCCTGGTTATGTTCAATTCAAGAGTCGTTTCCTTTAACTCCATTTTAAAAACCAATGCATGCCATTAACTGTAACAAAAAGAAATTAAATTACATAAAAATCAGAGCATGCACCAAAAAATGGATTTCAGATTTGGAATCAGTGATGCATAGATGTATAGAAACAGTTCTAAAACCTCATGCAACAGAAAATGAAAAATAAATGTTCCCCTGTATTATTAATTCAAAAATACTAGACATTCTGAAGGTCAGAAAAGCATTCCTCTTTCATTCTTCTAAGGAAAGCTGCTTAAGTACTCTTAAATTTTTTTCTAATAGGTTACTGGGTCCACTATAATGTCTTTGATTTAAAATTCTATCAGATGTTTTAAAATAGAAATAAAACTAATAGATGGGCACTGGTGTAAATCAACTATCCCATATTTCTTTCTGCTGAGTTGGCACCAAATCAGTCCAGGTAGCCAAGCCATCATAAAGAAAAGAAAAGAAAAGGAAGATTGAAACATGTACTTTAAACAAAGTGCCTATTTCCATAGATACACAAAATCAATTTTAGGTCTTGATAGCTTAAGGAAGAGTCTAGAGCAGGCAACTTTCTGACCTGAATATTAGCCCTAATTCAGATTCAGCCTCAAGTCTAAACGTTCTATACTGATTTTAAACTCATGAATGTTTGATTTACTGTTATTGACAGTTTAAGGCAACTGTTCAACACCATTTCTGCTTCATCTGTTCCCAAATCTCAGAAAGTTTGGATGTCCTTCTGAATAAATTCTCTTTCTTGCTGACTTCAAAATTTTACCTGAAGCCTCTTCTATATATTTCTATATCTAGTCTCGGTTTCTGAAAGCTGGTTCACTCCCCCATCTGCTCTTCCCTGGTGGTCGCATCATGGCACTCCACACCCAGTGTGATATGCAAATGAAAATCTTGTTCAACAAGACAAATTTTGCTACACCACTATTCCCTTCTTTTCCTTACCCAGCCTTACATCTTTTTGTTCACCAGCTGTGTTATAAGACATGCTGTGCTACTTTACATAGTCGAGGAAACCTTTGGTTCGCTCCTGAAGGATTACTATACCAGAGATGCTAGCACAATGTGAATATGGTTGTGATTGCTGAGAAAGGGTAGCCTGTTTATTTCCCTGCCTGGCAACCAGTGAGCTAATCTCCATGACATCTGTGACCAGATGTTATGGAAAAACAATGAGCAAGAAGGGCATAGGCAGAGGAAATGGCATTATTAATGCAAATGCCTCAGATATTTCCTGAGCAGTGTCAGTACCAATGCTTTAAATGTCTTCTAATGTCTTTATTCATTATTATATATTATACTATTAAAAAAATCTCACCCGAGACTGACCTCATGCTCTCTCCCACCTCTACCACACTCTTCTGGAACCAGAGGGCAGAGGAGGGATTGGAATTTTCTGAAACTAATTCCACTCTTCAAAAGTGATGGAAACCAAATTTAGGCTGGTGAACACCCAATAGAGGAGTATACAGATATCAAATTAGACAAGACAAGATCTGGCTTATTCAGGGTGGTATGGTCGTATAATGAAATATAATGTATACCTGAATTTTATATAATGTTATTAATCAATGTTACTGTAATAATTTTTTTTAGAAAGTGATGGAAACAGACACTGGCTGCTGCTCTACTCCATCAAGCATTTGAAATTTTATGAGAAGGCTTAGTCTGCTTGGGGCCCACAATATAAGAAGACTTCAGAAATTCTTCAACTAGAAATTCTGATTATTTGGTCAGCTTGAGATGTGGCAACTGTGAAATGGGCTTCTTAGGCACTTATATGTATTATGTAGCCTTGGCCATGATAGCCTGGCCTTGGTGGAAAGGGAGTCCCTTCCAAAACTCCCTTCATAAGCCAAAGCCAATAGCACTTAGGCAGGAAATTCTGAACAGGTTGTCTGACCATGACTTTCAATTCTGGCCTCTAACACCTTACCAACCTTTCTGTGGTCACATCATTATTGTAGTGCCATGCATAAGCCACTCACCTTAGTTCCTTGCTCCTCTTTATCCTGTTTATTAGCATGCATTCTAGTGACAGTTTGTTCTAAATTCCAACAAGAACATCTTTCATATTCAAAAAAAAATCTTTTGCACATGTCTTACAAGTAAAAGATACTAAAGGTCTTATGTCAACTTTTAGCAGAGACAACGGTAGAGAGTCAGAGCAGCCAGACACATGTGACACTCATCTGTCTGAAACAACAGAGGCATAATGTCTAGATATTTCCTAGGGTAATGCTTGTCAAATTACTTTTCTTCTCTGGGCCCCAGTTTCTTAATTTTAAAATTAAGATGTTTGGCTTACATTTTAAAAGCTAGTTCATGACCTAAGGGGTCACCTTGTAGCCTTTAGCTGAAAATTTTCCTTTTTGTTTGTTTGTTTGCTTGCTTGTTATTTGATGGCCTAAAGAGCTGCACTAAACACAATGTTTTTTGAAGGTACTGGGAATACCACTCTCCCTACCTTGAGGGAGAAAATACATATTCTTTCTCAGCTACTTGCCTTATTGGTAGTATTTTCAGAAGTTTTGTTATCTCTGAGCAGCTTCTTTAAAATGTGTATCACTCTAGAAGGAATGATATGTTAAGCTATCATAAGTCAAAAAACTGTAAGCTTATTGGAGGGAAGTGGAAATAAAAAGGAAAAAGTTAGCTCCTTACCTTGGGATACCATTAAGTAGGTCAGATCCTAGCCAGAGGGTTTGGGGCGTGGCATAGAAAGATAGGGTTTCCATCATCAGTTTCCTATCTTTGATGGTTTGCTACCAGGCAAAAGAGCGTGAGCCTTTACTGTTTCTCTTGAGATGGATCTCCTTTTCTCCTTTCTTATGTTGGAACAGTTGTATGTCAACGTAACAATCTGATCAATACACAATCAGTCCTGCAGAGATAATTATACATGGGATAGAATTAGGTAAGGCCAATGAAGGCATCCTGATATAGAGGGACAGAAAGCCAGGTACATTCACCATCTCTGGATCAATGTGAAGTTTATTGGTAAAAGTCATGCAAGGGACTAAGGAACAAAAGAACAATTCTGAAGATTTTGTTTTCCAACTTGCTTGATTTTCTATTTCCCAGACAGGCATTAAAACAGAAGCTCTCTCTTCTCTACATTGGCTGACCATTAGAATCAGCTTATACCAAAGTTCAAGCCAAGCCCTACCACAGATCAACTAAATCAGAATCTCTAGGGTAGATCCTAGTCAGCAGTATTTTTTAAAGTTACCTGGGATTACAATGATTAGTGAGGGTTGAACACCACTGCTTTAAGGTTCTGAATAGCTTTAAGAGATTGCCACAGGATAACGTTGGTCAGAAAGGCTTCTGAGAGAATGTGAATGCTGATCAGAGACTTCATGGATAAGTGTATTAGTCAAGGTTCTACAGAGAAATGAACCAATAGAAGATTAGACAGACAGATATTTTTTAAAGACAATTTATTATGAGGAGTTGGCTCATGTAGTCATGGAACCTGAGAAGTCCCACAATGTGCCGTTTGAAAACTGAAGGCCTAGGAAAACTAATGGTATACTTCAGTCTGAGTCCAAAGGCTTGAGAACCTGGTTTAAATCCCAATGCAAGGGTCAGGGAAGATGAGATGAGATACCAAGCAGTGTGGCAGTAAGTAAAAAGAAGTGACTTTATAACTTCTTGTATCTTTTGTTCTATTAGCCCTCAAAGATTAGATGAGGTTCACCCACACTGGGGAGGACTATCTACTTTACCAAGCCCACCAGTTCAAATGCTCATCTAATCCATAAATACCTTCACATACTCACCTAGCAATAACATTTCCTCTAAGCACCCATTAAATATAATGATGTTTAATCTTAACTGAACCTACAGCCAGTCAAGTTGACAACTAAAATAAAACATCACAATAAGCAACACTTAGGTTACATGGATGGAAGTGGATCTTTCACTGTGCAGAAAGAAGAAATGTGAAGGCAACAAAATAAATTATGGAGATAATATGTTCCACCATGAAAGAGAGGAATTGTCTGATAGGATCTAAACTGCAGTGGATGTGAGAGCCACTGAAAATCTATGAAAATGGGCCAACAAAAGGAAAAGGATCTTGGTGGGGACTTTGAAATTTGGATCAACCAAGTTAATCTTTTGCATCATGTCAGAGGTTGTTCAAATAAAAAATCTATCTATATTCCTGAAAGCTGTTCATTTCTGTGTTATTTTGTCCCCTCCTATCAATTTTCTGTTTCCTTTGTAAAGAAATCCACACTTGTTTCTAAATAATTAAGGTAAAAGGTATTTCATCCCAATTAGAGAAAATAAGTATGCTGATTGACATTCTGTTCTCAAAGCTTATATGTCATGGCTTTCTCCAGAAGTCAAGAAATGATGTTTCTTGATCAACACTGGCCATATGTATCACATAATACATATTCGCTGAGGTCTCCCTGCTCAGCAGCTAAATAAACATTGATCCCAAACTGATGACTGAAGACTTGCGGTACACCCAACTCTCGATTAATATGTTTATTTCAGCAGATGGTCTGTTTCTTGACCCAGAGAAAACATAAAACACTGGGCATAAACTTTCCCAACTTTCTGGGCCCCTCCTCACACATTTTTATATATCTGTACTAGTGCCTACCTTCTTGTCTCTTACAAGGGATAAGGGGTTCTGCTCCAAACTAGGTTAAGCCTCTACTTGAGCTCTTAATCCCATTCTCTGTCTTTCTAGGATTCTTGATCCAATGATTAGCCTTTGTCACTCCCATATCTTTAACATTTGATTGGTTCATTCCCCTCTTCAAATAAAAATCTGAAAATCTCACACATCTTAAATAAACAGACAAATTCCTACCTTCCTTGATAGTCTGTCCCTTCTTGATACTATCAGTCATCTTTCTTTTCATGCTCAAGCTCCAAAAGCAAATCTATACTTGATATCTCTACTTACCACTAACTCTTTCTTCAACCTGTAACATGGTTCCCATCCTCATTGATCTTCTGAAATTGTTCTCACATGTGATGCTTGACCACTCCCTCCATCTTTATATTTCCATTTTCTCTGACTTCTATTATGTCACACTCTCCCAGTTTTCTTCCAACTTCTCTGTCGTTTGCAGTCATATTTCCTGGCTTCCTTACTTTACTCATTTTATATATGGCTGGTCCTCAGGATTCTTCCCAAGACTCTTATGTTTTATTCTCCTTGGGAGATCTCATTAACTCCCAAAGAATCTACTAACACCTATATAATTATATGTCTTTTTTGTGACAGAGACAGAAAGAGACAGAGAGAGGGACATATAGGGACAGACAGACCAGAAGGTAGAGAGATGAGAAGCATCAGTTCTTTGTTGCCACACTTTAGTGTCTCATTGATTGCTTTCTCATATATGCCTTGACTGAGGGGCTATAGCTGACGAGTGACCCGTCATTCAAGCAAGCAACCTTGGGCTCAAACTGGTGAGTCTTACTCAAACCAGATGAGCCTGCATTCAAGCTGGTTACCTTGGGGTTTCAAACCTGGGTCTTCCATGTCCCAGTGCAATGCTCTACCCACTGCACCACTGCCTGGTCAGGCTAACGCCTATATGATTATAACTCCCAAATACAGACCTCAAGTCCATGTATTCCTATAAACTTCATCTTTGTGCATGTAAATATTTTCTAGATACCATCACTTGTAATGTTCCACATTGTAGGGCAGTGTAGCCTACTGGTTTATAGTATAAACTCTGATTCAAATTCTAGCCCTGACATCTACAACCAAAAACAAGCAATTTGACCTTTTATAGTGCTCAGTTTCACCTGAAAATTTGGAATAATAGTACTTACATATGAGAATTAAATGAGATATTGTATATAACATGCTCATCACAGAGCCTGATACATAGTAAGCATTTAATATATGTGAATTATTATTACTATTTATAATTATTACTCTTGATTCAATATAACCAAAACTGAAAATATAATCCCACTCCTTCTGAGCTTATTCTTCTTCTTAAATATCCTAAAAGAGTAAGTGGCTCCACCATCCTCCCAGTCCAAATATAGAAACTCAAGAGTCATCTCTCCCTCTCTTTTCCTTTCCTTTCTTCTCCGCTGCTCTCCCTTTCCCTTCTGTAAGGCCAGCAGCCAAGGCCACCATCATAGCAGCCACCTGGCCCATGCAGGTTCGCACTGGATTCAGACAGTCGGTAAAGAAACAACTGAGCCAAAAACTGATGGGCCATCATCTTTAATCCTAGCTTGCACCCGGCGGGCAAGTAAAAACACATGCTGGGCTCCAAAACCCACTCACATTCAGTGCTCACAAAGCCACTGACTTATCCGAGTTTCCTAGAATCAAAGGTTTCTAGCTCACCAGACTTATTCACTTCTGTTCCCCATCCCCTTCCTTCTCCCTGCACAAACTCTGCACGAACTGGCTTCTCACTCAGCACTCCGCCATCTTGGCTGCTTCTCCTGGCCTCCTCCACGTGACCTTTCTCTGCTCTCCTCTCTGCTGTCTCCTCTAATGCTAATCTCAGGAACTAAGAGAGGAAGCTCTCATTTTGCCCCTGTAAGGCCAGGAGCCGCCATCGTGGCCATTCACATGCAGGTTCGCATTGGATTCAGACAGTCGGTAAAGAAACAACGGAGCCAAAAACTGATGAGCCGTCATTTATTTATTTATTTATTTATTTTTGTATTTTTCTGAAGCTGGAAACAGGGAGAGACAGACAGACTCCCACATGCGCCCGACCAGGATCCACCCGGCACGCCCACCAGGGGGCAACGCTCTGCCCACCAGGGGGCGATGCTCTGCCCCTCCGGGGCGTTGCTCTGTTGTGACCAGAGCCACTCCAGCGCCTGGGGCAGAGGCCAAGGAGCCATCCCCAGCGCCCGGGCCATCTTTGCTCCAATGGAGCCTCGGCTGCGGGAGGGGAAGAGAGAGACAGAGAGAAAGGAGAGGGGGAGGGGTGGAGAAGCAGATGGGCACTTCTCCTGTGTGCCCTGGCCGGGAATCGAACCCGGAACCCCTGCATGCCAGGCCAATGCTCTACCACTGAGCCAACCAGCCAGGGCCGAGCCATCATTTTTAATCCTAGCTTGCATCCAGCGGGCAAGTAAAAACACACACTGGGCTCCAAAACCCACTCACATTCAGTGCTCACAAAGCTACTGACTTATCCAAGTTTCCTAGAATCAAAGGTTTCTAGCTCACCAGACTTATTCACCTCTGTTCCCCATCTCCTTCCTTCTCCCTGCACAAACTGGCTTCTCACTCAATACTCCGCCATCTTGGCTGCTTCTCCTGGCCTCCTTCACATGGCCTTTCTCTGCTCTCCTCTCTGCTCTCTCCTCTAACGATAATCTCAGGAACCAAGAGAGCAAGCTCCTGTTCTGCCCCCATTTTATAGTGTAGATTGATAACCTTTAATCCAATATACAAAATAGAGAAGTCTCTAATACAAAATCACTTATCTGGGGCATGATGGGATTATACCACCCCACATCAAAACGGGTGGGAAAGGCTTAATCCTAAAACCAAGCCCCAGGCTACAAGGATCCTGCCTGCCCACAGCCTGCCCCCAACACACATTAACATCACCTGGACAATGGCTTCCATGTGGGCAGCGCCATCTTTAACAAAGTGAGCATAATATATTTTATCTGCCCAAAACCTTCACTTCCATTCCTGTCCACCATCACAGCAAACACATTGCCTAAGTTCATACCACTTTTACTCTGTTCCTCAAATATTCCACAATGCTTTAAAATTTAAAAAGATTGACCTAATGTCTCAGCCCTCAGACTCCCCACAAAAAGTAGAACTTGATTGCATACTTTTGTTGATTGAATTCACCTCTCTAATGAATAATTTTCCTGTTGCACCTGGCCTCAGTCTGACTCCTGGATACATATCACAAACTCTGTTCTTACCACTTCCCCCACTTCCCACTCAGATTTCTCACATTCTTGACTAAAGGGTCCATAACCCTCTATCTATTGCGCCCACTTGTATATCTGACCAAGTTGGCATGGATTTATGTTTCTAGAACAAAAGGAGGCATTCTCTAGACCCTTTCACTAGGGACTGTTTAAATTTAAGTTAATCAAAACTAAATAAAATGCTAAATAGAGTTCCTTATTCATACACTCTTAATTACTGATACTCACAAAAATCTGGTAATCTGGGTCTGAGCTGGAAGGAGATAAATATAAGAACTGTTGAGAAGGAAAGACGATTCAAGAAGGCTGAATGATTGAATACTTAGGTCACAAGGAGGTAGAGGATGAAGACAAGGAAGGGGAAGGACGAGAAAGAAAAACAATGGCCACACCATAATGACAATAATGATTATCTACCTCTGAGTAAGTGTCTCAGGAAAGAGGTGTAGATAAGGATTAAGGAGGAACATGCTCACAAAGAATGAAGAAGAAAAAAGTAAGAAAGAAACAAGGTCAGTGTGATGACACAGAAGTCAAGGAAGGAACTGCTTCAAGAAAGGGCAAAGAAGAGAATTTAAAGTGTCAAATGCTACAGAAAATTCTATCAGATGAAAATTAAAGGAAAACCATTGTAATAAAATCCGGTGCCCTGGCCGGTTGGCTCAGTGGTAGAGCGTCGGCCTGGCGTGCAGAAGTCCCGGGTTCAATTCCCGGCCAGGGCACACAGGAGAAGCGCCCGTTTGCTTCTCCACCCCTCCCCCTCTCCTTCCTCTCTGTCTCTGTCTTCCCCTCCCGCAGCGAGGCTCCATTGGAGCAAAGATGGCCCAGGCGCTGGGGATGGCTACTTGGCCTCTGCCCCAGGCGCTGGAGTGGCTCTGGTCGCAACAGAGCAACACCCCGGAGGGGCAGAGCATCGCCCCCTGGTGGGCAGAGCGTCGTCCCCTGGTGGGCATGCCGGGTGGATCCCGGTTGGGTGCATGCGGGAGTCTGTCTGACTGTCTCTCCCCGTTTCCAGCTTAAGGAAAAAAAAAAACCCGGTGATTACAGAAAAAGCATTTTAATTGAGTATTCACATACTCTTAATTCATTCAACAAACATTTGCTGAAGGTGTACCATGGTCTAGGCAAGCACTGTGCCAAGTCCTGGATGAAACATTTATGACCAGAATTATATATTTATTGTCTTCATAGCATTTACAATTTAGTGGGGGAGGCACACAATAGACCCATAAACACTATATCAAATGTATTTATAATGCAAGAAAAAAAGCAGTATGCAAAAATAGAGAATAATGAAGAGATCCCACTAAATAGCATGCTCTACGAAGGCCTCTCCATGTTGATCAGTAAGTAGCATTAGGTAAAGAAGTCAATTTAAAGAGTAAAAGAGTGAGTGTGCTGTAAGAAAAAAGAAGCAGATAGTATGACTGCTATTCAAGAAGTTGGCAAAGAACAGAAATAAAGAGATAAAACAGTAGCTCTGAATGATTGAGGGATTTTTATTTCACCCTAGAGAAAATATGAGTAGAAGATAATGAAGAGAGAAAAACTGATGATATTAGAGGAAGAGGAGAAATTGACATAGTATAGCCACATCTTAGGAAGGAAAAAGGAAAATTTAAAACTCAGGTGGAGAGCCTAACCTTATAAACAAGAGGAACATTCTTTGGCTGAGACCAGAGGGAAAACGACAGAAAATAGAAAGTACAAAGAAAGTCTGAGTGGGTGAAAAAAGTACATATAGGCCCTGGCTGGTTGTCTCAGCGGTAGAGCGTCGGTCTGGCATGTGGAAGTCCTAGGTTCAATTCCCAGTCAGGACACATAGGAGCAGCACCCATCTGCTTCTCCATCCCTCCCCCTCTCCTTCCTCTCTGTCTTCTCTTCCCCTCCCGCAGCCAAGGCTCCACTGGAGCAAAGTTGGCCCCGGGTGCTGAGGATGGCTCCATGGCTTCCACCTCAGGAGCTAGAATGGCTCCAATGGCAATGGAGAAGTGCCCAGATAGGCAGAGCATCGCCCCCTGGTGGGCATGCCGGGTGGATCCCGGTCAGGCATATGTGGGAGTCTGTCTGACTGTCTCCCCATTTCTAACATTGGAAAAATAAAAAAAAATAATAATAATAAAAGAAAGTACAAATAATATATATGGAAAGCAGGAAATAGCTGGTGTTCATGACAGATAGCCTATCTTCTCATGAAGTACTAAGGAAGCTCACCTGTTGAGAGTATAGGGAAACAAGATTAAGAATTTGTACATAGGAGGCCCTGGCTGGTTGCTCAGCGGTAGAGCATCGGCCTGGCGTGCGGGGGACCTGGGTTCAATTCCCGGCCAGGGCACATGGGAGAAGTGCCCATTTGCTTCTCCACCCCACCCCCTCCTTCCTCTCTGTCTCTCTCTTCCCCTCCCGCAACCAAGGCTCCATTGGAGCAAAGATGGCCCAGGCACTGGGGATGGCTCCTTGGCCTCTGCCCCAGAGGGGCAAAGCATCGCCCCCTGGTGGGCAGAGCGTCGCCCCTGGTGGGCATGCCAGGTGGATCCTGGTCGGGCGCATGCGGGAGTCTGTCTGACTGTCTCTCCCCATTTCCAGCTTCAGAAAAAGTACAAAAAAAAAAAGCAATTTGTACATAGGAAATACCTGGAGCATCTACTGTGGTGAGTATAAGATGTCAACAATGATAAATAGACTAATCGCTGGAACAGTAATGATAGAGAGTAGACAAGGTATAAAGGTGCAAGAACGAAAAGCATTATTTTGTAGGCCACCTAGTCAACAAATGATTGTGCCTTTCTTTCACAACTTATCAGCATCCTGATTCTGAGAAAACAGAAAACATGGATGACCCAAGGTGAGGACAGGCCTGGTGAGCATGTTGCTGTCAAATGGTATAGAGTTCAAGGATATTGGAGCAACCAATCAGTTGCATGACTGGCCATGAGCAGGAAGGTAAGAACAGGCAGGAAAAACATTTCAAACTAAGAAGTACTGAGTATCTAAAAGGGTGATTGAAGGGAAATAGGAGATTCAGTGTAAATGAGAGAATAGGAAAGTTAAAGGATCCAAGGTTATCAAGCGAGATGGGTAGCTCTGAATTCAAGATCACAGAGATTAAATAATTCAGAGTTCAGAAATATCCAAAGTATGATTGTGATTGGTTGAAGTGTGTTAAGCAGGTATAGAAGTCAAGGAATATATAAAAGGAAGTCATAGAGATGAGTAAACAGGAAAAGTAGGAAAAAGTTTATCATCGAGCATCTATTTCTATAGCTCCCAAGTATTACCATATTGCTTATCCCTCTAAGCCCAAGATATAAAAATTATTTCTCACATTGTAAATAAGGAAACTGAGGTCCAAAAATTTTAAATAACATTCCAAGCTCACAGTGCAAATTCTGTGTCAGAAACTGAAATCTGACACTAAAATATAAAGCTTAATGCTCTTTCCAAGTCAGTAGATGCCATTATATTCCATTATAATTTTTGCCTGCAAAGACCCTGAGCCCTGAGTTTCACTTCTTTGTTTCTGCCTCTGCTTTGCTGGGAAAAAAAAAAGTAAATATGGGTTATTAGGCTTCAGCATGAGTGGGTGGACTATTTTCTTCTTGTTTTCAAGTATTTTCTAAAGCAACTGTTCTTAGAAAGATAATAGAGGAGAGACACAACTCTATACTTACTACTGTATTGAGCATAAATTTTATGAAAAGGGCAAATTTTCTGGGATTTATTAAGCTTCATTAAAGTATTGAATGTATGATAATAGATTCACATATTTCATATTTTATCTAGTGCTTTGTATAAATACACGTATCATTGACACAAAGGAGAGATAATATGTAATTGAAAGCAGAAGGAAGAAACTGATAACAAGATCCGTGAAAGGAACATCCTTTACAAATTGCTAATGCCTAGGGATAACACAAGCACAGCCTTAAAAGACATCATTCCATCTGCCTGGTAGCAACATTGGTATGAAAAGAAGTTTCTAAATGACACCCAAATTATTTCTGAGTTAGTTTTTGTGAGAGACACTGAAACCGACCATGGGATTGTCCTTCCTCTGACCCTAAAAAAAGCAGTCATTTCTGCAACACAAATCCTAAGGGATCCTAAATTCTTTAGGTACTTTTTGTCTGAAAGTTGGCTCAAAAAGTTTAAAAGAGCTGCTTGGTTCAATCAAGTTAGTTGTTTAATATAATGATATAAGATCAACAATAATGAAATACCTTTCCAGTCAATGACTTGGATAATGATGGTGGTAATAATAATGATGACGTTTGTACTCTCTGCTGTTGCAAATGACAGTCAACAGGTGTTGGGTGTATGCTAAGTATGAGGCACTGGCTTAAGCACTTTATCTAAATATATTCAACTGCCTACTTGATATTACTACTTACATGTCTCATAGATACCTAACCTTACTATGTCTCAAATAAGACTCTTAAAGACAAAAAGACTTCAGGGAGCTTATAATCTGATAGAGGAAGACATATAACAAGTAAAAAAACAAATTTATATATAATATCAAGTGATAATGACCACTACAAAGAAAATAAATTATGGCAATGTGGTAATGACTACATATGAAGGGGTAGGTGTAGTTACTTTAGATGAAATAGTTAAGACTTTTGAGAAGAGATGACCTTTAAATTTGAAACTTTAATAATGAGAATGAGCCAGCCATGAGGAGACCTTGGAAGAAGCCTTCCAGGCAGAGGGAACAAAAGCACAAAGGCCCAGTTACAGAAAGAAGCTTGATGTACCCAGATTCTAGATATATTTTAGAGGCAAGGGAGGCAGAACTTAATGATTGGCCAGATGTGAGAGGTAAGAGAGAGAAATGTGTAAAGATGATTTCCGATATCTGGCTTACGTAACTGAATAAATGGTGCTGCAATCGTCTAAGTTGGAAAAGAGTTGGGCAAAGTATAGGTTTGGAGATGGCATGAAAGCAATAAAGAGTTCCTTCTGGAACAGCTGAGTTTGAGAAGCTAGTGAATATACAAGTGGAAATATCAAGTAATCAAGCAATTATACAAATCAGAAGCAATCAAAGTAAAAAGATGAGGGATCTAAATAAACCAGTGTTGGTTATATTAATAACAAAATAATTATTAATGTTTGTCATACCTGATAAAATATAAGCTCTATTTGGACAGCAATTGTGTCTGTCTTATGTTCTTTGTATTTCCAGTACCAAATATTTTCCAATGCCTGGAAAATAGTAGATACCAATAAACATTTGTGGAAGGAAAAAAGGGAAGGATACAAAGAAATGTGTTCCTTGAATAGATTAAATTTTAAATAGAAAAGGCATTGAGTACCCAGGCTTTACTTTTCTTCAAAAAAGAAAAACGACTGCTCTGGCTGGTCAGATTTAAGGGGTAGATGTAGAGCTTTCAAAGAGGCCAAAGACTGATTGCAGTTTCTCCCTCTTCTTTCCACACAGCTGGAAAGATAAAGGTCACAGCTAATTTCCAAGTGGGAGGAGGCCAGCTGTCTCCTTTCCTCGAACTAACCTTCCCAGATAGAGAACTGTTCTTTAGTCAAGAAAATATAAGGACTTCCACGCCTCTTCTAGAATCTCTAATTTACATGCTTTATTTTGGGTATGAATAAGGTATGGTGCTTGTGGCAAATTTGATCCCTGCCGGCTTGCATATGGCTTGAGAGCTAAGAATAGATTTTACCATTTTCAAATGCTTGAAAACAATAAAAAGAAAAATAATATTTCATGAAACAAAAATCATGTAAAATCCAAATTTCAGTGTCCAAAAATGAAGTTTTTATTAAAACACATTCATGTTCATTCATGTATATATTGTCTACGGCTGCTTCAGTGATATAACAGCAGAGTTGAATAGTTGCAGCAGAACTCATATTACCTACAAAGTTGAAAATATTTACCATCTGGTCCTTTATAGAAAAAGTTTGTAGACTTCAGCATTATTTAATTCCATTATCACTATAATATATATTACTTGGGTGATATCATCATTGTCATTTATTTTTTTTTATTTTTATTTTTTCATTTTTCCGAAGCTGGAAACGGGGAGGCAGGCAGTCAGACAGACTCCTGCATGCGCCCGACCGGGATCCACCTGGCATGCCCACCAGGGGGCGATGCTCTGCCCCTCTGGGGCGTTGCTCTGTTGCATCCAGAGCCATTCTAGCACCTGAGGCAGAGGCCAAGGAGCCATCCTCAGTGCCCAGGCCACCTCTGCTCCAATGGAGCCCTGGCTGCGGGAGGGGAAGAGAGTGACAGAGAGGAAGGAGAGGGGGAGGGGTGGAGAAGCAGATGGGCATTTCTCCTGTGTGCCCTGGCTGGGAATCAAACCTGGGACTCCTGCACGCCAGGCCGACACTCTACCACTGAGCCAACTGGCCAGGGTGTCATTGTCATTTTACATAAGATAAAGGTGAGGTTTACAACAGCCAGTAAGCTGTAGAACACGATTGAAACTCAAATCTCACAATAGCAAAAATATCAATAACTATAATATATAATTATTTTAACTACCACTGAGTGCTCAGCAAGTGCCATAATCAGAATAGAGGAGTTTTTATTATTTAATCCTTCAATCATGTAATCTTCACAATGCTGTATTAAAGGTAGTACTATTATGATCACCATTTCATGAATGAGGAAAACTAAGGCTCAGCAAGATTAAGCAATTTGTCCAAATTCTTATTTTAAAATAACTAGGATTCATAGCCACCTGTGAAGGAGCTGAATGAACCAAAAAACAGAAAGTTTAGTGTACATACTGACCAGATCAGAGTTCAAATGGAAAAGCATTGAAGACTCTCTCTCTCTCTGATCTTCCTCCTGCAGAGCTGGTGTTCAGGTTGCATAATTACCTAAATGTGGATCTTAGAGACTTGCATCTGGAGTTCAGATAACAGGCCTGAACTGAAGAGATTAGACTTGGGAGTCATGAGAGTGGATGAACTCAGCCACTGAGTATGCAAATTAAAGAGAACAGGATCAAGTATGGCAACTTGAAGAAACATCAACATTAAGAGACATGGAAAAAATGAGTGGCTAGAGAAAGATGAGGGAAATGAAGACTCACAGAAGCCAAGGAGGGATAAATTCTCCAGAAAGGAGTGATTTATGGTGGCAACCACTGCAAGCAAGGTAAAGGATATATAATAACAGAAGACTGTCAATCTAACTTAGCAACATGGAGTTCACCAGTAACCTTTGTGACTGCCAATTTAGTAAAGTGATGACAGTAAAAACAGACTGTAGTGGGTTGAGTAGGTAAAAAAGAGGTGAAAAGGCAAAAAAAAAAAGGAGACATTTCTTTCAAGAAATATGGCTGTATAAAGGAGAATGAAGGATAAAGCATTAGCCAGTAGTGGATTCAGATAAAAAAAAATAATTTTGCAAGATGGACGAGATATGAACATGTTTATATGCAAAGAGATAACAACTCACAGTGAGGAAGAAGTAATCTTAAATTTCACACATTTCTAGGTTAATAAATATAAATCTAGCTTAAAACTCATTTCACACCTCTCCTGTGGGCTATATTGCATAGCACTGTGACTGTTTCTTTCCTTGGCGCTCTGAGGTCTTTCTCACTTACTTGCAGTCAAAATATTCCAGGCAACTCAGGTTTCTGGAAGCCTGACAGGCAGGTAAATGTAGTGTTGTTATCTCAAGACCACCTTTTGCCTTGAGGTCAGTCTTCTGTCACCTACAGAAACCAGAAAGTCATGAAATCTTAAGTGGGTTTTGTTTTTGTCTCTTTTAAAAAAAAAAAAACACAAAAACTTCATCTATTTCAGAAGACAACTGCTAAAAAGTTGGCGATGACAAAAATAGCCAAGAAGACTCCAATACTAAGATTATAACCAATGCAAAGTTTTTAAAAATTTCACTGGGTTGAGGGGAGGGCCACAAAGAAAACCAAATAGAAGGTGACGGAAGACAATTTGACTTTGGGTGATGGGTATACAACATAATAAAATGTCAAAATAACCTGGAGATGTTTTCTCTGAACATACGTACCCTAATTAATCAATGTCACCCTGTTAAAATTAAGTGTCTAAATAAAAATATTACCACAGTGAAAAAAAAGTTTCACTGCTTAATAACGATTTGAAAAAAAGTCAATGCTATAAGAACTCAGAAGCACTGAAATCAGGGTCTTAAAGAGACAGCTGTATGCCCATGTTTGTGGCAGCATTATTCACAATAGCTACAACATGGAAGCAACCCGAGTGTCCATCAACAGATAAATGGATAAGCAAAACGTATATGAATACAGGTATTGATCGACTTACCACTTATGCAACTGACGACTATTCGACTTGACGACCACAATAGCTAGCCACGACTGCTCCACATCTGGCAGGGCAAGCGTTGCCCAGCTGGGCATATGACAGTGCTGGCCAATAAAATGTTTCATACATGTTTATATATTTTGATATGTTTTGCAATTGGGAAAATGTTTCCTATGGTATTTTTTACACCTGTATTTTGTATTTTTGTATGCACCTGTATTTTGTAATTTTGTATGTTTTGCAAATATTAAACCAGTTGTACTGGTAATACAGTGTTTTACTTAAACCTGATGAATGGAAAAATAAGAAACAAAATGGTGTAGAGATGATATAAATGTCATAAAATGAACAAAGAAAATTATAATATATAACAATAATGAAAGAAACTTATGATAAAATATGACTTAAAGATTATTATAACATCATTTCACAGTACTGTACATATAGCCTACTCAACTTACGACCAAATCACGTTACAACCAGTCTGTCAGAACCAACCGTGGTCGTAAGTCGAGCACTAGCTGTACATATATGTGTGTATACACACACACAATAGAATATTATTCAGCCTTAAAAAAAGGACCTTCTGTGTAATATGCTGCAACAAAAATGGACCTTGAGGACATTATGGTATGTAAGTGAAGTGAAACAGTAGGAAAAACAGAAATACTGTATGATTCCACTTATATGAGGTACTTAGAGTAGTCAAAATCATAAAGAAAAAGGACTATGGTGGTTGCCAGAGGCTGGGGAAGGAGAGGAATGCCAAGTTATTGTTTACTGGGTAGCATTTCAGTTTTACAAGAGGAAAATTGTTATAGATGGTGGTGATGGTTACACAGCATTATGACTGTACCACTGAGCTATACACTTAAAGTGGTTAAAATGGTAAATTTTATGTTATGTGTATTTTAGCATGATATAGAAAAAGAAAAAAACTCAGAAGCAATGAAAAAGCAACAAAGAATAGAGACAGAAAAGAGACCAAAATTATAAGAAAAACAAAGGGAATAAATGAAGGAAAAGGTGAGTCAATCAGAGACAGCAGGAGAGATAGGTACTGCAAGCAGGAGTGATGCCAGTGGATACGCATATGCCTGCTTCTTGTGCCCAAGTGCAAGAGTTAGACTCTATACCAGGGGTAGTCAACCTTTTAAACCTACCTCCCACTTTTGTATCTCTGTTAGTAGTAAAATTTTCTATCCACCCAACAGTTCCACAGTAATGATGATTTATAAAGTAGTAAGTAACTTTACTTTATAAAATTTATAAAGCAGAGTTACAGCAAGTTAAAGCATATAATAATTATAAGGTCTACCGGAAAGTTCTGTCCGTTTCTATCACAAGTTTCGACACATAAGCACATGTTTATTTGGCGAATGTGTGCCTTTCTATTTTTATCACTTAATGTATACATACTGACGTAGCAAATTAACTAAAACAAAGTTGATTCACGTTAGTCTTATGTGTGAAGCAATAGTGTACCCATGGCTACTGATAAAGTTCATTTACACCACTAATTTTTACGAATTTCAACAAGAAAGAAATGCTACAGAAGCATGTAGAAATTTATTGAAAGTGTTTGGTAAAGGAATAATACTGACTATCACTTGTTTTTGTCCTTACAAAACTTTTTGAAGGGCAAAGAATTCAAAAATGAAGAAGATCTCAAACAAGTACTGGTTCAATTTTTCACATCAAAAGATAAAATATTTTTCAAAAATGGGACATACAAATTGCCCTCACGCTGGCAAGAAATCATTAATAATAATGGAAATTATAATATTTAAGAACGTTTATTGATGGTAAGAAAAATTTGTATTTTGTTTTATTCCAAAAACGGAAAGAATTTTCCGGTAGACCTTATACTTACCAAGTAGTTTATGTCGATTTTCACTAAATTTGGCAGAATAAATCTTTTTAAAACAACTTACTATAGTTAAATCTATCTTGTTATTTATACTTTGGTTGCTCTGCTACTGCCCACCATGAAAGCTGGAACACCCACTAGTGGGCAGTAGGGACCAGGTTGACTACCACTGCTCTAGAGTCTAGAGCAGGGGTCTCAAACTCAACTCAGCATGTGGGCCGCAGAGCAAGATCACAGCCGTTCGGCGGGACACACTAGGTCTACAAAAGGCAACTGTTACGCAACACTTTTCTCATTGCAGTTGAAAACAAAAAAAAATCAGTACAACAAGCACAATCGTACATGCAGTTTACTCAGTGTCACAAAACGACCAGAAACTGTAGTTTGCATCACAACTGCTGTTAACTAAGCTAATATCTAGCTAGGATGCTAGAGAAATGAAAAATACAAGTAGGCTCCTAGGCTTACTTAATTTTATCCAAAATATTTTGAACTTAGTGGATTAGTCTGCGGGCCGCACAAAATTGTTCGGTGGGCCGCATGCGGCCCGCGGGCTGCGAGTTTGAGACCCCTGGTCTAGAGTAAATCTAAAGAAGTCAAATTACTGGATCAGAGGGTATTCAGAAGTTCAACGTTAACTTTTCTAAAAGTGGTGATCCAAAAAAAATCTATAGTGACAAAAGTTCATCAGTGGTTGCCAAGGACTGAGGGTTGGGAGAAGTGATCAGCTTCAAAGAAGCAGTGATTACACAAGAGTAACGATTTGTTAAATTCACTAACCTATACACTTAAAATAGGTGAATTTTAGTTGTAAGCTATACTTCAATAAGTTGGTCTTGTTTTCCATGCACTCTTTTTTTTTTTCTTAATGCACAAGGGTTTATTGTACATCATTGGTAACAGCAGAAATTGCCATATGTCCATCTTTAGCAGATTAGTTAAGTATGTTATATAGATTTAATGTAAAACTATAGCTCTTTTTTTATAAATAAATTTTTATTTTAATGGGGTGACATCAATAAATCAGGGTACATATATTCAAAGAAAACATGTCCAGGTTATCTTTTAATTTCTGTATCTTTATAATATGCCTTGGAAAGAGAAGCCCCCAACCCCGTCCCCCACTACCACCTCTGGCTTCTTGTTCTTTGGGAGTATAATGGCTATTACTAGCTCTTGGCTCTTCTATGTAAGTTTTAGGAGCAGCTCATCAAGTTCCATGGAAAACTCTGTTGAGAATTAGAATAGAATTGTGCTGAATCTATATTAAATGTTCCTTATAAGAAACTTATATTTTAAGTCCTTATAAGGGACTTTTAAAAAAAAGAAAATTCTTAATTGTCTTACATATTTGATTGTCATCAAATGTATTTTTTATTATACTTTCTAACATTTCTAGTAATAGTTTCTAATGAATAGAAAAGGAGTTGATTTCTTGCTACATTCTTATTACTTTAAATAAATAATTTATTTTAGCTACTGTAAACTATTTAAAGTAGAAAATCATAGAATATACAGATAATGATAGTTTATTTCTTCCTTTCCAATTATTACAGCTTTTAATTATTACCCTTTTCTTTATAAAGTAGATAGAACTTTTAGCATAATATTGAATAGAAGGAATAAGAGTCAGCATCCTTGCCTTGTTTCTTAACTTACAGGGGTATTTTTAATGTGCCTCAATCAGAAATGATGTTTGATGTAGGATTTTTACAGATTCCCTGTATCAAGTTACAGAAGTTCCCTTTTGTTTATAGTTTGTGAAGCTTGGATTTTGCCTGACACTTTTTCATATTTATTGAGATAATCAGATATGATTTTGTGTTAATGCAATGAATTACATTAAGTGATTTTTTTAATGTTACATCACCTTGCATGGTTCTGAAATATTATCTTTCTGAGATCTTGTTGGATTTAATTTTATATTTTGTGGTTTTTACATC
Organism: Saccopteryx bilineata; assembly: GCF_036850765.1. NCBI lineage: Eukaryota > Metazoa > Chordata > Mammalia > Chiroptera > Emballonuridae > Saccopteryx > Saccopteryx bilineata. The sequence goes on along the minus strand of NC_089502.1, from coordinate 61,714,303 downwards.
TGTATTCATGAGAGGTTTTGTCCTATAATTTTACTTCCTTCTACTGCCTTTATCTGGTTTTGTTATTGAGGTTTTACTGGCTGCATAGAAAAGGTAGAGGTATATTATCTCTTCTACTTTCTTAGAAAAATTTGTGGCCCTGACAGCCTAGCTCAGTGGATAGATTGTTGGCCTGGCGTATGTACATCCCAGGTTTGATTCCAGGTTTGACTCTCTTCTTCTTCCTCTCCCACAGCCAATGGTTCGACTGGTTCAAGCATTGGCCATGGGCACTGAGGATAGCTTGTTGGCCCAAGCACCAGCCTCAGGTACTAAAAATAGCTTGATTTGAGCATCAGCACCAAATGGAGTTTTCTGGGTGGATCCCAGCCAGGGTGCATGTAGGAGTTTTTCTCAATATCTCCTTCCTCTCACTTAAAAAAAATAGTAATTTGTATGAAATTGAAATTAGCTTGTCTTTAGTATTGGCTGAACTCTCTTTTCCACAATCTGAAGCTCATGTTCTCATTATGTGATGATTTTTATCAATTTTATTTCTTTTCTTAATTTAAATCATTTTTCATTTTTCAATTACAGTTGACACTACAATATTATATTAGTGTCAGGTGTACACACCAGTGATTAGACATTATATAAATTACTGAGTGATCATTCCAATAAATCTCACACCTATCTGAAACCATACATAGTTATTAGAATCCAATTGACTATATTCCCTATGCTGTACTTCACATCCCATGATTATTCTGTAACGAACAGTTTGTACTTCTTACACCCTTCACCTTTTCCACCCACCACACCAATTCTTCCCCCACAACCCTTGGTTTGTTCTCTGTATCTATGCATTTGTTTCTGTTCTGCTTGTTTATTTGTTTTGTTTTAGAGTCATTTGCTGATAGATACGTATTTATTACCATTTTATTGTTCATATATTTTTAATCTTCTCCTTCTTCTTCTTCAAGAAGATCCTTTAACATTTCATGTAATACTGGTTTGGTGGTGATGAACTCCTCTAGCTTTCCCTTGTCTAGGAAACTCTGTCCTTCCATTCTAAATGATATCTGTGCTGAGTAGAATAATCTTGGTTGTAGACCCTTGCTTTTCATCACTTTGGATATTTCTTGTCAATCCCTTCTGGCCATCAAAGATTCTGTTGAGAAATCAGCTGACAGTTTTATGGGAGCTTCCTTGTCAATAACTGACTGCTTTTCTCTTGCTGCTTTTAAGATTCTCTCTTTGTCTTTAACCTTTGGCATTTTAATTATTATGTGTCCTGTGTGTGGGCCTCTTTGGGTTCATCTTGTTTGGAACTCTTTGCACTTCCTAGATGTGTATATCTATTTCTTTCACTGGGTTAGGGAAGTTTTCTGTCATTATTTTTTCAAATAGGTTTTCAATTTCTTGCTCTCTCTCTTCTCCTTCCAGCATCCTCATGATTCAAATGTTGATATGCTTAAAGTTGGCCCAAAGGCTCCTTACACTATCTTCATTTTTGGGAGGAGGGGAATTCTTTTTTCTCTTTGCTGTTCTGATTAGGTGTTCTTTTTGCTCCCTTATATTCCAAATTGCTGATTTGATTCTTAGCTTCATCTATTCTACTGTTAATTCCCCACAAACTATTCATTTCAGTTAATATACTTTTCATTCTGACTGGTTCATTTTTATAGTTTCCATTTACTTTTTATGCTGTTGTAGTTCTCTCCAAATTCAATTATTTTTCCCCTAAGCTCATTGGGCATCCTTATAACCAGTGTCTTGAACTCTGCATCTAGTAGCTCGCTGGTCTCCATTTGCTTAGTTCTTTTTCAAGAGTTTTGCTCTTTCATTATAGAGGTGTTTCTTTGTCTCCTCACTTTGGCAGCATCCTTGTGTATTACGTAAAGCTGCTATATCCTCCAGGTTTGGTAGAGTAGCCTAATGTAGTAGGTATACTGTAGGGTTCGGCGACACAGCCTCCATGATCACCCAAGCTGGGCACTCCAGTTATGCTCTCCTCTTGGGGTCCGTAATTGCTGTTGGCATGGCAATGGGAGAGATTTACCCCCACATTGACCCACTGCAAAGACTGGCTGTGACCAACATCCACTGACCACTGACCACTGTGGAGGATTAGCTGTGCAAGGGCCCACCCCCCAGTGCAGGACCTACTTAATAAGGGCTCTGGTGTTTACTAAGTTCACTCTTTGAGTGTGCCATTGTAGAGATGGGTGGGTGCTGTTTCAACATTGTCTGAAGCTTTCCACTTGGTACACTGGCTCTGAGGCCTCCTGGGAGGTGTAGGCCAAGGTCAGCCACCACATGTGTTCTGCCTGAGGCCACCTAGCTTGAGCTAGAAAGTGATCTGCAGATGTCTGTTACTTGTGCTGGGCTTGGAGGTGCCTGATTTTATTTGTTTACTAGTTAGCTATAGGACTAGTTAGTTATCTTGTATCATCACATCAAAGTTATGGCCTTCGGATTCCCAGCTTTATGCAGGGATGCAGGGACTTCCTGTCTAGGCTTCACATCTTCCTCCCTTTTTCTAATGAAGCTTTTAAGGATGGAGGGTAAGAAGCTCAAAGTCTCTAGAATTAAAGAAAAGCCCTTAGGGAAAAGGCTAGTTTAAAGTTTAGTTTACCTCTCTGGTTTTTCATTTTCAAGTACATTTTGGTCTTTGTAGAATCCTTCTTTTTGTGGCAACTCAGCAAAGTATGATATATGCTGGAAATGGTAGTTTCTGCAGACTTCTCAGAAACTAAATATATATTCTGTGAAATCTCAAAGTGGGGTTGTACTATAGAAAGTTTCCTAAATTTATTTTACCACAGATACCTTTTCTCTCAGAGAACCTTGAGGAATAAATGTTGCATAAATCACAACTTGGGAAACCCAGTGATCAATGATCTATAAGTACATTCCACCTGTAGCATGCTATAGTTTTCTTCTTTTGTACCCTTGAGAAAAAAATCACAGGTTTACATGAGAGTAAAATTATTCAGTTATTCACTTTGAGGCACTTATATTAGTGTTTTCCAGTACAGCTATGAAATTTTAAGCATCCAAGGCAGAAAAACATGCCAAAGCACATACAGGAGGCATTCACGAGGCTCTGGCAGTTAGAAAGTACAAACCAGGCTAATGGAAACATCTTTATACAAGCATACTTCTTGAAATAAAAATTTAAGACTTCCAGCTAAACATGAACAACTAAGCACACATGTTTATCTCCACATTCTCCTGAAATATCCACTAAAATTGCCCCCAAATATGAATAAGAGGCATAAACCCATATGTACAAAGATAACAGTAGGGAAAAAAAACAGCAGATGAGAAATAAACAAAAAGCTGATAACCAAGCAAAAGGTAACTTAGCAGATCAGAAAAATTTTAAATCTAAACCTGCAATAAGAGTAGTCATCAAGGATTTTGGAGCCTATTTAGCCCTCAGAAATACTGAAACAGCCCAACAGTGACACCAGACATACTGGAAGGAAGGGGTGCCAATTGGTGTAGGTAACAGATAACCATTTCTTAACTCCACCCAGATCAACTTCTAGTAAGCTAAACCAGACAGAATCTAAATTTAGGACATCAGGAACAGTTGAAGATGAAAATGAAGGATCTTATTGAAATAAAAAGCGCTAAATGAATGTCCACATACTGACTGGTGAAACCTTCAGCTCTAGTCCCTCATGCATCTCTCACAATACCAGCAGACATGATTACACTGTCCAGACAGGAAAATGAAGACTAACCCTGCAGGAATACTGAGAAGGTCAAGAGAAAATATCTATACATATTTATGGAGGACTCCCAATTAAAATGTTGTATCCCCACACAATCACCCAGTGTAGTTTTTACTAGTTAACAAGTCTTCCCCAGAGATGCATCTCTATTTCTGTTATTTCATATTTAATAATGCCACATGCTTAAACATAAACAATCAGGAATAACAAAATATTTTAAGAAAGCCTCTAACAATTTTTTTTAAATAGGCAACAGAAACAATGCAAGTAGTAGTAAATAAAGAGTATGATTAGTAGTAGCCTAAGAGGGATATACAACATTGTATCCATGAAGCAAGAACAGCATGCTATAAAAAGAAATAACCAAAGAACAAGAAAAAAGAAAAGAAACCTCTTAGAATTAAAAATATAAAATAAAATGTACATGAAATTTTAAAGATAAAATGAAGGAAATCTCTCAAAAATTAGAAAAAGGGGCAAAGAGTTATAAAATAAATAAGAAAAGTAAAAGCATTAACATTAGGAGAAAGTGTATAAAGGGCATATGGAAATTGTCTATACAACTAAAATTATTTCAAAATAAAATATTTTAAAAGTACAGTTATTGGGGGAAAATAAACTTCAATTGCTCTCCGTTGTCTATATATATATCTGTGCTGTCCAATATGATAGTTACCGGGTCATGTGGTTATTGGCACTTGAAATGTAGCTAGTATAAACTAAAATACACTAAAAGTATAAAATACACATTGATTTTAAAGACTTACTATGAAAAGCAAGATTATAGCATATATCATTAATTTTTCAGATTGATTACATGTTAAAGTGATAATATTTTGGATATATTGGGCTAAATAAAACATATTATTAAAATTTAAAGAATTTAAAGTTAAGTATTAAGTATTCACAGAATGAGTTCTGCTTGTGTTGAGCTGAACCTGCCACTACCCACAGAAACCCACCCAGAACAGTACTAGTCATTAGCATTCAGTGAAGAGGGGTACAGTTTCCAACTGAGGGCGAAGACTGAGCCAAGTGAGGCTGTGTTGGTCTAGGCAATTAGTTGTTGGGGGGGTAGATACATGCTGTCCTTGACTACCTTCCCAATGCGTCTCATTTTCACACCGCTTTCTCTGCTGTTTATTCATCATCATAATGCCATAAAGCTCTGAGAATATTTGTTGAAAAGATAGCACTTTTCATGATTGTGTTCGCAGGGAGCAACCTCTCCCCATGCTCCTCTCACTTCATCCTAGTGCTACTTCTGAAAATATGAAGCCCAGTATTACACAGAGAATGTAATGGGCTCTGCATCTCTTTTGTACATCATCAGGGGAAGTCTTCTTAATTGATTCAAATTCTAAAGATTAGTAGCAACCCAACAGAAAAATAGTCAAAGAATGCAACAGTTCACTGAAAAAGAAATTCAAATGTGTCTTAAATATATGGAAATATGTGCAATCTCGCTAGTAATAAAATAACTGCAAAATAAAAAAAACTTAAATACCCTTTTTACATATTAGATTATCAAAAATAAAAAATCTGATAATACACTATGTGATAAGGCTATACAGAAGGGCATTCTCATACATTGTTGGTGAGAATACACTTTTAAGGCGGGCAATCTGGCAACACATAGAACACATTTATTAAAAATGCTTATTTATCAGCTTTTTTGTTTTTAAGACTTTATCTTATAGATATACTTGCAAACACATGAAGGGAAGGAAATAGAAAAAAATGCAATTCTACCAATAGGGATTTAGTTAGGAAAAAATAGGGCAGACTTATTAAATAAAATACTATACAGCTATAAAAGATCTCTCCATATTGACATTGAAATATTTCGAAGATACCTTGTTACGTGAAAAAAGCAAAGTACAGAATGATGCATACACTATACTATTTGTATAAACCGGGGGGGGGGGGTGAGGGGAATATAGTCAATAATATTTTGATAACTTTGCATGTTGACAGATGGTGATTATATCGTAAGATATGTAAATGTCAAATCACTATATTGTGTACCTGAAACTAATATAATATTGTATACCAACTACACTTAATTTTTTTAACTAAAGGTTAAGATAATGATATATTCATATTTGTTTGTGTATGTAAAATTAAACTCTAGAATATTTATGAAACTAATAATATATTGGAGGATCCTTATAAAAAATTTCCCTTGCCTGACCTGTGGTGGCACAGTGGATAAAGTATCGACCTGGAACGCTGAGGTTGCCGGTTCAAAACACCGGGCTTGCCTGGTGTTAAGGCACATATGATGCTTCCTGCTCCCCCCCTTCTCTCTCTCCTCTCTCTCTAAAAATGAATAAATTAAAAAAAATTAAAAAAAATTAAATACCTTAAAAAAATTTCCCTACCCCTAAGGAATTCATGCATGCCTGTAAAATCCATTTCTTTCCTAATTTTCTTCATCCATTCACTTTTTAGAGGAAATCAGTTACCCCATCATTCTCCCAAAACCCTATACACCTGCCTTGCCCTTCAGCATCTTATTCATTGCTCAAACTTGTGCTTATAAACTATTACGAGTTCTGTTAATGGCCTTGTGGGGCCAGTACTGCTCATAAGACTTTAAGATACACTTTCAAAATCTTGAAGGCAATGGTAGTTGTTGGCTTGGAGGTTATTAGCTTATAAAGGGCTAGAAGACAAGAGTCAACCTCTATAATCTTATGGCATTGAAAAGTCCTTGCATTTTGCAAAAAAAAAAATCAAGTTGTAAGTGAAAGATTCAATATAGGCATTTTGCAACCCACTGAAATCAAGTTCTCAAATACTTAAAAAGAAAATCCCACGAAGAGCTTCTTTAGAGTCTGAGGCTTTAGAATTTTAAGCTGTGACAAGGATTTCTGTGAGCTTTGAAGGTCATGTGTTGGGGAAAAAAAACAGATATAGCATTTGGTCTTATGTCTTTTCCCCTAAGTTCCACCCTTCTTCCAATATCCAGCTCTTTTCAAAGTTCTGACCATCTTGCTTGGATATACTTCCATCACTGGAGGAAAAGGGCAGTGAGTGTCTCCAGCCAACCATGAGGAGAGTTAGCTGACATGAATGCTTCTGCAGGAGGTAAAGACTGAGCTGGGACAAAAGATAATAAAAGCTAGTAGAAGTGAAGAGCAAGGCCAGAAAGCCTCACCGGGGCTCCTGTTTCTTTTGTTAAACAAGATGACATTGCTAGAAAACAATGAGCAGGGAACATTAAAGCCATTGAAATCCCTAGGCAGCCAAAATTCTGCAGGTCTATTATGGCAGCCTTCTAACTGAGAACTTCTGCCAGGGTAGGCTAAGTGGGTTTCTGACACTTGGGAATGTGTTCACTCTTTTCTCAACAAAGATTATTAAACACTGGGCTGTTTTTGTTGTTGTTGTTGTTTGTTTGTTTGTTTGTTTGTTTTTGAAAGGGTGTGAAGAATAAAGACTATGAAAAGGCTAGCACTTAGAAGGAAGGAGAAAAATATCTGCTGATAGACATGAAAACATACAAGTTCACAGGCTTTCAATCATTCTCAGCACCTCTTGTACATCATGAGCCACATTTTATTTTCTTATCTCTGATTACAAATGGCTGTCACTAAATTTTTTCAGCATGTTAGCTATCTCTCCAACTTCTTTCTCCTAGAAACACAAATATTGTGGATAATACACATGTTCAGTTGCTAAACAACACTCTTACCTTCCCCTCTGCTACTTGGCTTAGTATTTTGTACCTATGAAACTTCATATTTTCACATCAATGAGAGAGATGAACCATTCTTCTCAGCAAGGTAAGACGATAGCTTTTGCTAGTGCCCATCTAAGCAAGTGCTTCCCAATCCTGGTCCTGATCACATCCCAAAGTATCTCCCCATATCTCAAGATGGTCTTACAAAGTCTCAATAGAAAATCTACCCTAAGTTTTGAAAAGCTTTATAGCACCATAAGAAAACCTAACAAGTAGTCATAACTTCAACTAAAATATCAGTTAGCAGGGCCAAAATACAGACAGCACCACAGCTACGAAAATATTGGAGAACACTTCACTGACTCTATCATCAGGAATCCACATATTAAGCTACTGCTATGTAGCAAGTACACTGACAAGTGTTGGCTACACAAAATAAAATTTAGTACTTTCCTTCAAGGGGAATAAAGCCTTGGAAGTAGAAATAAATATGTAAACAGATCAATACAGTAGAATGTAATGATGGAAGTCTGCGCAGAATACAGTGGAGATTGAGAAAGCAGAGGACGGACTTTAAGGAATAAATAGGTATTAACCAGGTAGATGGTGGTAGGGTGAGGGGTCATGGGTAGCAGAATGTATTTCAAGTAGAGAGAACAGCACAAGCAAAGGCACAGAAACATGGAACAAGGAATCAGAAGTAATTCTATATGGCTAAAGAACAAGCTTTAAAACGAAGTGAGATATGAAATACAAGGTGTGGATGATTGATTTAGTAATGGTTTATAGTTGGTCCACAGATCCCTGCATGCACAGACTTTTGCAACCTTTCCAGCCCTGTCATCAAAAGGTAGACACTTCTCTACTCTGAGTCTGAGCTCAGCCATTGATTTGTTTTAGTCAATGTGACAATCGCATTTGTGAAAAGTGTGCTTTGAGGCTTGCCTTCTTTGTTGTTGGTAATCCAACTACCACCACTGTGTGAATCAGGAATAGCATAAATATCCATGAATATTCTCAATTAAGCAGAAAAAGGAACTCAGAAAACACATTTTGTTAGCATTATGGGTAACTGAAAATGAACTCTTTCCTAACTTTGTATAAGCAAACTATACTTCATATAATTAAACTGTTTGGTAAGCCCTTGGTTGCTTCAAAGAAAGTCATTTCTCCACACAAAGTAGCAGCACAGTTTTGTGCTGAAAGTATAGGCTCAGAATCTGACTGACCTGGGTTCCAATCTTAGCTCTATCAGTTATATGGTGTGTGAATTTGAGCAAGTTTTATCTAATACCCCTGAACTATGGTTTATTCATTTGTATAATGAAGATAATAATAATACATTATAGGGTTGTGTGAGGGCTAAGTGAGATTTGCTGTTATCTTGCTTTCTCCCTCTGAGACACCATAAGCAGCATTTATTGTAAGGAAGGTATTCAACTGTAACTCTTCCTGCTCAGATTTCACATTTCTCTAAATAACCCTAATAAAGGAGACTAATGCCCTACTCAACATACAATGAGTGTTATGAACAAATCACTGGATAATTAAGACCCAGTGGCAAATGAAAGCCACCAGAGAAGCTAGGTGAGGGAGTAAAGGGCACTTGTACTGTTTCTTCTTCTATAAAGCCACCTACTCTCCCTAAAATGAGAGGAGAATAACTATTCACTTCCTCCAAGGCATTCAACTGTTAAAAGGAATTCATTACCAAAGTGTATTACCTCAACCGAAATATTCTCAGCAGCATTTACAAGTGTCATACTCATCTCGTTCCACTGAGAGCAAACTCAATCCCTAGGCAGTTGTTTGACACCAACTTCCAGAATGTGTCTCTCTTCTCCTTACTCCTATGTCTTACCAAATTTGCTTTAGCATCATTCAAAGCACCTCCCTGATCTTCCCAAGGATTGATTTCCCTTCACGGAACTCTGAAGAACTTTTTCTTGCTTCGATGCAGTTCACTGGAGAAAGGCCTCAAAGACATTCTAAGCAGTCAATGTTTCATCATCAAAACTGCCATATTAAATTGCAAAACTGTCATGCCACATCTCGGGAACAGCACATATTAATCAGTCAAGAAAACAGACAGATTTCAGCAATCCTGTGAAAATAGTTATTATGTCTATAACTTTTCCTAAAGAATACCAAAAATCCTGACTCATTTTATCTCAACAAAAATGAAAAGTAACAGCATAGATTGCACATAGGATAACTTCTGTGTGCCCAGAGGTCAACCTTCCTATAAGTAACACTGTGGGGGAGGTGAAAGTGATTTATAAAACTTGTCTGACTAGCAGGCTTCTTGCCTCCAACTTGCAAAGCTCGAGGACTCCACCTACCTCCCATTTCCCCACCAGCTGTGTTATGATCCTTTATGGCCAAGGTTCTGAGGTACTGCTATCTCTGATGGTAACACTCAGTCTGCCAGTTATGCTTTTTCTTCCAAGACTAGTTTAATTGGTTTCCATATTCCTTCTCACTTTCAGCAAACCTCAGTGGAGCCATCCTGATGAACCTCATTAAGTTAACTGGTAAAGGAGAAAGAGATACGTTGGCTTCAGACAAGTTCTCAAAAACAAGCATTCAACAGTGATCCAATTCCCTCAGACCACCTAGCAGAAGCTGACCAAGCAAGAAGTTGTGTTTAGAAAGCAAAGTGGCTCTGACCTGTGGTGGCACAGTGGATGTAGCATTGATCTGAAATTTTGAGGTCATGGGTTCGAAACCCTGGGCTTGTTTGTTCAAGGCACATATGAGAAAGAACTATTAGTTGATGCTTCCTGCTCATCCCCTTCTACCACCTTTCTCTCCTTCTTTCTCTAAAATCAATAAATAAAATCTTTTTTAAAAAACTAAGAAAAAAGAAAGCCAAGTGGGTAGATCAGATGGCTCCAAGAATGGGGAAGATAGTCCAATATTTTCCATTTCTAGGAGAGGCAAAGGGATGACTAATACATGAGGATTGATTTTCCTACCAGCTATGAGAATAAATAGATGGTCTCAAGCCAACTCTCAGCTCAGAAATCATAACGCTAGAATCTATGTAAACACAATAAATTAAAATCAATAAAAAAATCATAACCCTTTTTGCTTCATTTCATAAAAACGTAGAGCTTCTTATTTTGGTGACAATGGAAAGGGAAGATACATGGCAGAAGCTGAATTTTTCTATCTGAGGGAAAATTAGCTGAAAAACCAGGATTTTTGTATAAAATAACCCTAAGATCTTTTCCCCAGTTGTCACATGAGGGTAAACTCACCTGTGGGCCCTCGACACCATCTAACTGAAATCTGATGGCCCCTTCAAGATTAATCAACTCATAAAACAGTATAAAACCAGGATAACACAGAGGACACTTATCCTAGGGATTGGTGGACACCAACCTTACATGTGTGTTGTTAATATTGACTCTCTGACTTCCTGGACCTTTGATCCTTATTGCACACTTGAATCTACTATAACTACTTTTTTTCCTCAGCAACTAGTCACATGAAATTTAATCTCATTGTTGATGACTTTTTTTTTTTACAGAGACAGAGAGTCAGACAGAGGGACAGATAGGGACAGACAGACAGGAACGGAGAGAGATGAGAAGTATCAATTCTTCATTGTGGCACCTTGGTTTTTCATTGACTGCTTTCTCATATGTGCCTTGACCAGGGGGCTACAGCACAGCGAGGGACCCAATGTCCAAGCCAGCGACCTTGGGCTCAAGTAAGTGACCTGGGGCTTCAATCCCACAACCTCAGGGTTTTGAAACCTGGGTCCTCTGCATCCCAGTCTTACACTCTATCTACTGCACTACCACCTGGTCAGGTATAATCTCTTTGTTGATGACTTATAAAGCTACTATATGTCAACAAAGTTAAGTGTTTTAAAGTTACATCATTTAATTATCAGAGCAACTGATGTTGATATTATTACTGTTATTTTTATACATTAATAAAATAAAGCCCAGAATAGTTAGGTACTTGATCATGACTTATGGTAGCAGCTCAATCATTCCTGTTCTGCTAAATTCTAATTCTGTACCATTCTTAAAAATAAAAATATGTTATTAATATTTAATTCACATGCCATAAAATTCACCTTGTGTGTACAATTCAGTAATTTTTACAAGTTGTATGTTTACAAGTTGTAAAACTATCACTACAATCTAAGTTTAGAAAATTTTCATCACCCCAAAAAGGAAACCCTACACATAGGTAATTATTGTTCATTTCCCTTCATGTCCTGCCCTAAGCCTAGGCAATCATTTAATTATTAAAACAAACAGACTATTAATTAGTAGTCTTCTTTCTGTTTCTATGGATTTTCAGATTCTACAAATTTCATACACATGGAATCATACAACATGTGGCCTTTTCCAACTGGCTTCTTCCACTTAGCATAATGTTTTCAAGGTACAACTGGAATTATGGAGGTCCTTACTACATCATTCCAGAAACCATGTCTCTCTCCTATCTTAAATAGTCCTTTCCTGTTGACACTTATACAATGGTATTACAGAATTCAGACTAGAATCTTGATACTTATTTGCATAGAATGAAAACCTACTATAAACTCTAGCCAATGGAATTCTATTCTTTGAAGTAACCATAAATGTTCCCTCCACCACTGCTGACTATTTACTTCAGAACCTGGGTTTTCTCACTCTCAGCTTATCTCCAAAAGCTATCAGCCCATTAATCTCCATATTTCCCTAATTTAATAAGGAAACTTTTGTAATATCTTCAATTTTCAAATAAGATGAAATGATATAGTAATACAAGTTACATTTTTTCTTATAAACAATAAAAATATTCCTACTTCAACAACTCAATCAGCAAATGGTGAGTGTGTGTGTCTGTGTATGTGTGTGTCACACTTAGTGTGTATACAGGAATGCTAAAATCCAAGTCAGAAAGTCTTACATTTAAGAGTTTTTCTGGTTATACTTTGTGCTTTAAAATTAGGTCTCTGCTTGAAATCATGGCCCTTCCCTGGCTCTTTTTAGTTGTAAGGTCTCTTCTAATTAAAGAAGTGTTGACATGTTGTTTTTTACAAAGGAGACTCCAGATTCTTCCATAAGTGTTTAAAAACAAAACAAAACACCTCAAGCAGAGTGCCTTCGTCAGGATAAAAGCCCAAAGTGACCTAAAAGGATATGTGCTACTGTGAACATTGAAGAAACACTTGGGGCTAAATATTGAAAGGGCCTTACATATTTCCTTGTGCTGCTTCCTTTCCTTATGTTTACAGTTGTCAAATTCCCAGTCAGGTCAGATAAGGAATCAACTAATCTTCAACATGAAGATGCAGGTTCTACATGCAAACTGTCTGCCCTAGTATACAGGGTATTTTCAAGACAGAGTTCTGAGGGCATATTTTTTTAATTCATATAAATAGGAAGGCATACGATGTTTTTAGATGGTAAGACCAAGTATTACAAAAATATCAATACCTCTCTCTTTAATCTGTAAATGTACTGAAATTCCAATCAAAATCACAATTGGATTATTGTATGGGAAGTGGACAAAATATACCTAATGGTCATATGTGATCATAACAGGAAGAATAGCTAAAATTTTTTGAATAAGATTATTAAGGAGGCCCTGGCCAGTTGGCTCAGCGGTAGAGCGTCGGCCTGGCGTGTGGGGGACCTGGGTTCGATTCACGGCCAGGGCACATAGGAGAAGCGCCCATTTGCTTCTCCACCCCCACCCCCTCCTTCTTCTCTGTCTCTCTCTTCCCCTCCCGCAGCCAAGGCTCCATTGGAGCAAAGATGGCCTGGGCGCTGGGGATGGCTCCTTGGCCTCTGCCCCAGGCGCTAGAGTGGCTCTGGTCGCCACAGAGCAATGCCCCCGAGGGGCAGAGCATCGCCCCCTGGTGGGCAGAGTGTCGCCCCTGGTGGGCGTGCCGGGTGAATCCCGGTCGGGCTCATGCGGGAGTCTGTCTGACTGTCTCTCCCCGTTTCCAACTTCAGAAAAAAAAAAAGATTATTAAGGAAATCATGCACAATCAGACAATAAACATAGTATAAAACAACAATAATTATAAAGGGTACTGGTGTCAGAATACAGTTCAGAGCAAGAGAATAACAAGTCCAGAAGAAATATGGATTTATATGAGTGTTCTTTTTGGTATGGGAGAGGAATGGACAAATCATTCAATAATAATATTGGACAAATTGGCATACAATTAAAAAACGTTTAAACTCATTACTCACAATATATACCAACTAAATTCCATATAGAGTAGAAATTCCATATATATATTTAAGTGAGAGTCAGGGAAGCTGAGACAGATTCCCACATGTACCCTGATGGGGATCCACCTGGCAATCCCCTTACCCAAAGATACCCTGTCCATCTGGGGCCACTGTTCTTTTGCTTGGGTACCAAGCTATTTTAAGTGCCTGATGCAAGGCCGTAAAGCCATCCTCAGCATCCTGACCGATGCCATCAAACCAATTAAGCTATGGCTGTGGGAGGGGCAGAGAGAGAGAGAGAGTAAAAGAGAAGAAGGAGGGAGAGGAGTGGAGAAGCAGATGGTCGCTTCCTGAGTGCCATGACCTTAAATCAAACTTAGGATATTCACACACTAGCCAACACTCTACCACTGTGCCAACCTGCCAGGGTCTAAATTTTTTTTAAATAATGGGAAAATGCAACATAAGGAACAGATAAACAGTAGTATATGATTATCAAATAAACACTTTTAAAGTCCATATGGAAACAAGCACAGCAATAAAAAATTCAAAAAGAATGCACATGGGAAGTTCATAAAAAAGATGTGAATGACTTACAAACATAAAAAAGATCATCTAACTTACTAGTGACCAAATGAAGTAAAACAAATGAGATACCAGTTTCACCTACAAAACTTTCAAAAATACTGAGAAACAAGCAGCATTTTTAACTTTCCTAACAAGTGGGAGAAAAAATGAAATAAAATTTTTACAGGACAATTTAGTAAAATCCACTGACATTCTTAAAAATATGCAGTCCTTTTTTCTAGCATACAGCATCTAAAAATTCATCCAAAAGAACATAATCAGTAAGGTAAATAAACATCTTTGTAAGGAATAGGTTATCACAGCATTATATATAATAGTGAAATAATTAGAAACAATGAATGTCCAACAATTGAGAAGGGGTAAATAGCATGCACATAAGTTTAACAAAATACTATACAGCTATTAAAATTATTTTATAAAATATTTCATAACCTAAAAAATATTCCCCAGATAGTGTTAAGTGAAAAACAAAGTTAAGTTACAAAACAATGTAATATAATTCCAACTTTTTAAAATACATACATATGTGGGTGTGACTGCATATATGTGTGCATATGAGTGTGTGTGTGTGTGTTGAAAACATTGGAAGCAAAGGCTCCAAAATATTAACAATATTATCTCTGAATATCAGAATTAATGTAATTCAAATTTTCTTCTCTGTGATTTTCTGTACTTACCACGTTTTATAAATGAACATTTGTTTTTTTGAATCAGAGAAAAACAGTAAATATTACTTTTAAAATTGAGCGTTTTTTTTAATTTTGGCTCTTGTTATTGTTTTTCTTTTTAATTTTCATAAAAAATAATCTTCACATGCTTGTAAAAACAGACAGAAGCCTCAGGGAATATATGTCAGCTTTGGAAAATCTAAAGAAAAAAGTGCTATTTCAAGATAAAGTGTTGTTCATCTCATCTCTTCCTTTCTAATCTTAAAGAAAATATATACTCTTCACTTAATCCTTCCATGCTTCCTCATCTTATCTTCACCCAACTTCTAACCCAAGAATAAATTCAAGGTGAAAAGCCATACTCCACAACATGACAGTAGGCCTTTCACAACCTAATCCCACCTCACTCTTATCCATAGTAACAATGAACTGCTAGAAAGACCATGCTTCCTCACTCACCCTTGCCTTTTCTCATACTGGTCTTTCTTCCAGGAATGCTCTTTTCTCTCATTACCTGAATAATTGCTTTTCCTTCAAGATTTAACTCCAGGTATCATATCCTCTAAAATCCCTACCCAAAGCTGATTAGGGTGTTTCTACTGGGATTCAGAATAAACCAATGTATACCTCTAAAACCATACTACCCTTTTTAAAACTTTATGTAAAGATCTCTTCTGTGAAACTACAAATTTTCCAAGGACTAGGGTGATGCCCTATGCACCCTTATGTTACCAGAACATAGCACAATGCCCCACATACTAAGGTACTCAAGGACTGTTTGTAAAATTGACAGGAATGTGCACCACCATTCAGAGGGTGGTACTTTTTAGAACAACCCCACAACATCAATCTCAGAGTATTAAGTAGATCCATAGCTGCTTTGAGAACTTTCTCTAAGATGAGCAAGATCCACAATGTCACTGTCCTGCTATATGGAACATCAAGCAGATCCTGTTAAACAAGTCCAACCAGCCTAAGTCTCTGCACTGTAAGAAAAGCTGAAGAGCTACAGAGAGTCACAAAAATGATCAAAGGAGTAAAAAAGAAAGTACTCCAAAGAAATACTAAATAATTATTAAGATATGGAGTCCTATAACCTGCAATGCCTTCACCTGGTAGGAAAGGAGAAAACAACAAGGGGTGAGTATAAAATGACCCTGAGCAGAACACAGATGAACATGTAGTCTTGCCATTTAAAAAGCTGCTGGAGGAAAGTGTCCTTTTAGCTCCTTAGGACCTTGGCTACCACTGTATCTGGCTGGAAGCCTTCAGCATCCAAAACCAAAAATGCAATGGGAAAGGAGAGGAATGAAGAAGTAAGCTGGAATTAGGAAATCAACCTAATAAACACTGTGATGAACAAAACGTTGTTGTATAATTATTACAACAAATACTTGTAAAAACACTTTAACTTAATGTAAAGATTTTCTTCTTTGAAAAGAAAACAGCATGAAGTTAACACCTGGGTCTCATTAATATGCATGACAACCTGTTTCCAAGATAAACAACAGCATTCATGTAAACCATTTAATATAAAAGCTATCACACAGAGACATAAGCCATCCAACTCATGCTGAGTTTTTAATTTAAATTTAGTCCATAATTGGGCTATTTAAACTGAGCATCAAAAAACATTTAAACATTTCAGTTTACATTAATTTTGGTTGGAACTTATGGAACTGTAAGTAACATTTAGTCATGAAATTGGAAGTGGCCTAAGTTTAGGGATAAGGAAAAGCTTATGTTGTCCACACCTAAAATGTGATTTTCCAACTCAGTAATACTATGTTGAACTTAAAGGGTTAAAATATCCAGCCAATTTCTTGTGAGTCAGTCACATCATGACTAACATAAATGGCACTGAACATGACAAAATCTGGTTCTGATTCATCATTTAAAACATTTTCCCGGAGTGACGTCAGAGAAATGGCACCGTAAGGAGTGATACCGATAAATCTCCCCCAAAATTCAACAAGATCTTCAACCAGAGGCAGAAAAATCTATCCTTGGAGCCTCCAGAAGTTCCACACTAAACGCGAAGGTATGATCGAGCAAAAAATTGACTAAATATATTGAATATAATCAACCCTGAAGGAAATAAGGAGGAAGAAACACTCCGCCTTCCTCATTAACCTAAATAAGGGCTGCTTTCACTGGGAAAGGAGAGTATAGGAATTCAGGCGGGCATAGGGTGTGAATAGAACCAGACTGCAGCACAAATGTCCGAACCAGGCTGTGGCACGGACATCCAAGCCGAGGAAAAACTGTGCTTGTAGCAACCTAGTCAACACAAGCTAATGCTCAAGCCAAACCCAGACAAAGAAAAACAAGTGGGGCAGCCATCCACCCTGATCTCCTGGTCGGTGCATGCAGATAGTGGGCGAGAGATTCCTCATAGAGCCCTGGGAGTGGGCACCCGTGTTACTAGACAGAGGGGCAGAGTCAGAGGCCTTCGTGTGGGTCAAAACCGGAATCTCGGGGTCACCCCTGTGCCCCAAAAAGCAGTGCGTGGGGAGTGAGTGGGAGCAAAATTTCCTATGCTCGAACTTTTCCATGCAGGTGGGGCGCCTCACCGGGAGTGAGAGGCAGCTGGCCTGATATCCTGGTCAGTGAGTGCAGATAGTGGGTGAGAGATTCCCCTGGGAGTGGGTGCCTGTGTTCCTGGACAGAGGGGCAGAGTCAGAGGTCTTTGTGTAGGCCGAAGCCCCACCTGATTATGCTAGCGGCTCTGACTGATTGAGCCTTACCCAGAGCCCTGTGCTGAGTGGGAATAGAGATGGGATTTGCCAACTCTTTGGGCCTCTTGCTCTCCAGGCAGAGGCAGCAGCAATGCCATAGCTGGATTACCAGGCTACTAATTGAGGAAGGAAAGACTAGGAGAGAGGCTCCGGGAACATGGACTCTCTCAATGGCAGATCCTGAAAATGCTAATGAGCCTCAACTGCCAACGAGACTGAAGCCCAATATATGACATCGCCATAGAGACTTATCAACTGAAAACCTCTACCTAAGCATGCCACAGGGGCAGAACCCAGGGTACAAAGTCACCAACCAGGAAGAGGGACAGAAAAGAAAAAGCAAGAAGATAACCTCTCAAAATCAAGAATAATCCACAGACTTTATAACCTATCCCATTTTATTATATTTGTTCATTTGTTTCTCTTATCTTCTTGTCTTCATTATTTTCTTCCTCTTCCAATTTGGTCATTTAATTCTCTGCCAGTCTTACTCTCTCCTCTCCTTGAACTACACTACCCATAAGTGTTACATCTCCCATTATCTTTTCTTTCCTCTTCCTTTCTCTCTATGAGGGTTGCACTCCAAAACCCCTTAACTCTCTCTCTCACCTTTTATTCTTTTTTCTTCTTTTTGTGTTTTCCTCTTTCTTTTTTTTTCTCCCTCTATATTAGTTTCTTCTTTTCTCCTTTACTTTTCCTCTCATTCAATCCTCCATCACAAATTATTTTATCTGGGACTCAAATTTTTCTTTGTGGCACTTTGGTGGTTTTTTACTTTGCTTTTTTAACTTACTACCAGTGCTCCCAACCCTGGCTCTCCATTTTATCTAGTTCTTGCTCCACTAAATACAATAGTAATTTTTAAATTTTTTCCCCTTTTCCTGTTTCCCTCTTATTCCTCTCATCATATCTCTTAGTCAACCATCACCTAAAAGCAAATCATTTTATTCTTGACCCAACATTTTTCCTTTTTTGCATTTTGTGGGTTCATACCCCCTTTTCTGCCCTGTTATCACTTCTCCCCAACTCAGGCCCTCCATTATAGGTAGTTTTGTTCTATTTAGCACAATACAATTCACAGTTCACCACAAGATTTTCTCAAGAAGGAGGGGAGAGGAGAGGAGAGGGGAAAAAAAGAAGGGGGAATAATAATTTTTTTCATTATTTTTTGTTTTTATTTCTTTTAACTTTTTTTTTTTTTTTAGAGATACAGAGAGAGTCAGAGAGAGGGATAGATAGGGACAGACAGACAGGAATGGAGAGAGATGAGAAGCATCAATCATCAGTTTTCGTTGTGACACCTTAGTTGTTCATTCATTGCTTTCTCATATGTGCCTTGAACGTGGGCCTTCAGCAGATCGAATAACCCTTTGCTTGAGCCAGCAACCTTGGGTCCAAGCTAGTGAGCTTTGCCCAAACCAGATAAGCCCGTGCTTAAGCTGGCGACCTCGGGGTCTCAAATGTGGATCCTCTGCATCCCAGTTTGATGCTCTATCCACTGCGCCACTGCCTGGTCAGGCTAACTTTTTATTCTTTATTAATGCTCATTAATACTATCAACAAAACTACCCTCAGATGCCATTAAGGAAAAGGAAATCAAATATCATGGATACAAAAGACAGAGAGGTAGCAAATATAGATGAGGAAAAATCTATGGAGAAAAAACTTAATATATTGGAAACCTTGGAGCTAAATGACAGAGAATTTAAAATATAAATTCTAAAAATACTCAGAGATATACAAGAAAACACAGAAAGGCAATTTAGGGAGCTCAGAAAACAAATAAATGAACACAAAGAATATATTACCAAGGAAATTGAAACTATAAAAACAAATCAGAGATGAAAAACTTAATTCACGAGATGAAAAACGAGGTAACAACGTTAGCTAATAGAACAGGCCAGATAGAAGAGAGAATTAGTGAAATAGAAGACAAGCAACTTGAGGCACAACAGAGAGAAGAAGAAAGAGACTCAAAAATTTCAAAAAATGAGAAAGCCCTACAGGAACTGTCTGACTCCGTCAAGAAGAATAACATAAGAATAATAGGTATATCAGAGGGAGAAGAGAGAGAAAATGGAATGGAGAACATATTCAAACAAATAATAGATGAGAATTTCCCAAGCCTGTGGAAAGAACTAAAGCCTCAAATTCAAGAAGCAAGCAGAATTCTGAGTTTTCTTAACATCAACAAACCTACTCCAAAGCACATCATAATAAAATTGGCACAAACCAACAACAAAGAAAAAATTCTAAAGGCAGCCAGGGAAAAGAGGATACAACATATAAAGAAAGGCCCATTAGATTATCATCAGATTTCTCAACAGAATCTCTACAAACTAGAAGAGAGTCGACTCCAATATTTAAAGTCCTGAAAGAGAGAAACTTTCAGCCACAAATACTATACCCATCAAAGCTATCCTTCAAATATGTAGGAGAAATAAAAACATTCACAGATACAGAAAAGATGAGGGAATTTATCATCAGAAAACCCCCACTCCAGGAATTACTAAAGAAGATTTTCCAACCAGATAAAAAGAATGAAACAAAACAAAACCACAAGTAAAAGCTCCATCAAGAACACAATAAAACCAAATTTAAACTGTGACAACAACAAAAAAAGGGGGGGGGGAGAGGACAGGGATTAACAGTAGCAAAGGACGATGGAGTACAGAAGTACTCACAAAATAGTGCACTACAATGAACAGGGTAGGAACTCTTTTCATAACTTAATGGTAACCACCATTGAAAAAACCACCACAGAAACACATGATTTAAAAAAGATAGCAACAGAGGAAAGATGTATGGAATACAACCAAACAAAAACAAAAGATAGAAAAACGAAAGAGAAGAATCAAACAAGACACAAAACTCACAGAAAGCAATGTATAAAATGGCAATAGGGAACTCACAAGTGTCAATAATTACACTAAATGTAAACAGATTAAACTCACCAATAAAAAGGCACAGAGTAGCCGAATGGATTAAAAAAGAAAATTCAACTGTATGCTGCGTACAAGAAACTCATCTAAGCAAAAAGGATAAAAACAAATTCAAAGTGAAAGGCTGGAAAACAATACTCCAAGCAAATAACATCCAAAAAAAAGCAGGTGTAGCAATACTCATATCTGATAATGCTGACTACAAGACAACAAAAGTACTCAAAGACAAAAATGGTCATTTCATAATGATTAAGGGGACGCTAAATCAAGAAGACATAACAATTCTTTTTTTTTTTTGTATTTTTCTGAAGCTGGAAACAAGGAGAGACAGTCAGACAGATTCCCGCATGCGCCTGACTGGGATCCACCCAGCATGCCCACCAGGGGCGATGCTCTGCCCACCAGGGGGCGATGCTCTGCCCCTCCGGGGCGTCGCTCTGCTGCGACCAGAACCACTCTAGCACCTGGGGCAGAGGCCAAGGAGCCATCCCCAGCGCCCAGGCCATCCTTGCTCCAATGGAGCCTCGGCTGCGGGAGGGGAAGAGAGAGACAAAGAGGAAGGGGGTGGTGGTGGAGAAGCAAATGGGCGCTTCTCCTATGTGCCCTGGCCGGGAATCGAACCCGGGTCCCCCACACGCCAGGCCGATGCTCCACCGCCGAGCCAACCAGCCAGGGCCAACAATTCTTAATATATATGCACCAAACCAAGGAGCACCAAAATATCTAAGACAGCTACTTCAAAAACTGACAAAAATACAATCATACTTGGAGACCTCAATACACCACTGACGCCTCTAGATCGGTCATCAAAAAAGAGAATCAATAAAGATATATTGGCCTTAAACGAAACACTAGAGCACCTGGATATGATAGACATCTACAGGACATTTCATCCCAAAGTGACTGAGTATACATTTTTCTCCAGTGTACGTGGATCATTCTCAAGAATTGACCATATGTTAGGCCACAAAAACAACATCAGCAAATTCAGAAAAATCAAAGTTGTACCAAGCATATTTTCTGATCATAATGCCTTGAAACTAGAATTCAACTGCAAAAAAGAGGAAAAAAACACCACAAAAATGTGGAAACTAAACAACATACTTTTATAAAATGAATAGGTCAAAGAAGAAATAAGCACAGAGATCAAATGATACATACAGACAAATGAAAATGACAATGCAACTTATCAGAATCTATGGGATGCAGCAAAAGCAGTGATAAGAGGGAAGTTCATATCACCTCAGGCCTATATGAACAAACAAGAGAGAGCCCAAGTGAACCACTTAACTTCACACCTTAAGGAACTGGAAAAAGAAGAACAAAGACAACCCAAAACCAGCCGAAGAAAGGAGATAATAAAAATCAGAGCAGAAAAAAAAAAGAAAAAGAGAAAAATCAGAGCAGAAATAAGTGAAATAGAGAACAGAAAAACTATAGAAAAAATTAATAGAACAAGGAGCTGGTTCTTTGAAAAGATCAACAAAATTGACAAACCCTTGGAAAGACTTACCAAGGAAAAAAGAGAAAGAACTCATATAAACAAAGTCCAAAATGAAAGAGGAGAAATCACTGCGGACATCATAGATATACAAAGAATTATTGTAGAATACTATGAAAAACTATATGCCACTAAATTCAACAATCTAGAAGAAATGGATAAATTCCTAGAACAATACAACCTTCCTAGACTGAGTCAAAAAGAAGCAGAAAGACTAAACAAACCAATTAGTAGGAAAGAAATAGAAAAAACTATTAAAAACCTCCCTAAAAATAAAAGTTCAGGCCCAGAAGGTTATACTAGCGAATTCTATCAAACATTGAAAGAAGATTTGGTTCCTATTCTACTCAAAGTCTTCCAAAAAATTGAAGAAGCAATACTTCCAAACACATTTTATGAGGCCAACATAACCCTCATACCAAAACCAGGCAAGGACGGCACAAAAAAAGGAAACTACAGACCAATATCTCTAATGAATACAGATGCTAAAATACTAAACAAAATACTAGCAAATCAAACACAACAACATATTAAAAAAAATAATACATCACGATCAAGTGGGATTCATCCCATAATCTCAAGGATAGTTCAACATACATAAAACAGTTAACGTAATACACCATATCAACAAAACAAACAACAAAAACCACATGATCTTATCAATAGATGCAGAAAAGGCTTTTGATAAAATACAACACAATTTTATATTTAAGACTCTCAACAAAATGGGTATAGAAGGAAAATATCTCAACATGATAAAGGCCATATATGATAAACCATCAGCTAACATCATATTAAATGGCACAGCTTTCCCCCTTAAATCAGGAACAAGACAAGGTTGTCCACTCTCTCCACTCTTATTTAATGTGGTGCTAGAGGTTCTAGCCAGAGCAATCAGACAAGACAAAGAAATAAAAGGCATCCATATCGGAAAAGAAGAAGTAAAGGTATCACTTTTTGCAGATGATATTATCCTATACATCGAAAACCCCAAAGAATCTACAAAAACACTACTAGAAACAATAAGCCAATACAGTAAGGTTGCAGGATACAAAATTAACATACAGAAGACCATAGCCTTTCTATATGCCAACAATGAAACATTTGAGAACAAACTCAAAAAAAATAATCCCCTTCACGACTGCAACAACAACAACAAAAAAATACCTAGGAATAAACATAAAAAAGAATGTAAAGGACTTATATAATGAAAACTACAAACCATTGTTAAGGGAAATCGAAAAAGATAAAATGAGATGGAAGAATATTCCTTGCTTTTGGATAGGAAGAATAAATATAATCAAGATGGCCATATTATCCAAAGCAATTTACAAATTTAATGCAATTCCCGCATGCGGGAGTCTGTCTGACTGCCTCCCCGTTTCCAACTTCAGAAAAATACAAAAAACAAAACAAAACAAAAAAAACCAACCTTGATAGTTTAGAAACAGTGTAGAATGGTAGTTATCAGGGTCTGGAAGGTACAGGAATTGGGGAGATGTTGGTCAATGGGTACAAACTTGCATTTAGAAGATGAGTAAGTTGGGGGGACTTAATGTATAGCATTGTGATTATAATGAGCAATATTTGTTATATATACTTGAAAGTTGCTAGTAGACTTAATCTTAAATGTTTTCACTGTGACAAAGAAATTATAATTATGTGATCAAGGTGTTAGCTAATGCTTTGGTGATAATCATATCGCAATATATAAGTATATCTAATCAACACATTGTGCACCTTAAACTTACATGATGTTATGGGATAATTATATCTCAATAAAAATAAAATAATCAACTTGATTTATGCCATAAAAATTCCAATGACATTTTTTAAAGAAATGAAACAAAAATCATCAGATTTATATGGAAATATACAAAACCCCGAATAGCCAAAGCAATCCTAAAGAAAAAGAATGAAGCTGAGGGCATGACAATACCTGACTTCAAACTATATTATAGAGCCACGACAATCAAAACAGCATGGTATTGGCAGAAAAATAGACATTCAGACCAATGGAACAGAATAGAAAGTCCAGAAATAAAACCACATATATATGGTCAAATAATTTTTGATAAAGGGGCCAACAACACACATGGAGAAAAGAAAGCCTCTTCAACACATGGTGCTGGGAAAACTGGAAAGCCACATGCAAAAGAATGAAACTCGACTATAGTTTGTCCCCTTGTACTAAAATTAATTCAAAATGGATCAAAGACCTAAATATAAGACCTAAAACAATAAAGTACATAGAAGAAGACATAGGTTCTAAACTCATGGACCTTGGTTTTAAAGAGCATTTTATGAATTTGACTCCAAAGGTAAGAGAAGTGAAGGCAAAAATAAATGAATGGGACTACATCAGACTAAGAAGTTTTTGCTCAGGAAGAGAAACTGACAATAAAATAAACAGACAGCCAACTAAATGGGAAATGATATTTTCAAACGACAGCTCAGATAAGAGCCTAATATCCAAAATATACAAAGAACTGATAAAACTCAACAACAAACAAACAAACAATCCAATAAAAAAATGGGAAGAGGACATGAACAGACACTTCTCTCAGGAAGAGATACAAATGGCCAACAGATATATGAAAAGATGCTCAGCTTCATTAGTTATTAGAGAAATGCAAATCAAAACTGCAATGAGATACCACCTCACACCTGTTAGATTAGCTGTTATTAACAAGACAGGTAATAGCAAATGTTGGAGAGGCTGTGGAGAAAAAGGAACCCTCATTCACCGTTGGTGGGAATGTAAGGTAGTACAAACATTATGGAAGAAAGTATGGTGGTACCTCAAAAACTGAAAATAGAACTACCTTATGGCCCAGCAATTCCTCTCCTGGGTTTATACCCCCAAAACTCAAAAACATTGATACGTAAAGACACATGCAGCCCCATGTTCATTGCAACATTGTTCACAGTGGTCAAGACATGGAAACAACCAAAAAGCCCTTCAATAGAAGAAGACTGGATAAAGAAGATGTGGCACATATACACTATGGATAAGAAATGATGACATCGGATCATTTACAACAGAATGGTGGGATCTTGATAACATTATACGAAGTGAAATAAGTAAATCAGAAAAAAACAAGAACTGCATTATTCCATACGTAGGTGGAACATAAAAACGAGACTAAGAGACATTGATAAGAGTGTGGTGGTTACGGGGGGAGGGGGGAGAGGAAAAGGGGGAGGGGAGGGGCACAAAGAAAACTAGATAGAAGGTGACGGAGGACAATCTGACTTTGGGTGATGGGTATGCAACATAACTGATTGACAAGATAACCTGGAAATGTTTTCTTTGAACATATGTACCCTGATTTATTGATGTCACCCTAGTATAATTAATTAAAAAAAGACATTTTCTCTTATGCCACAAACTGCTTCTGGCCAGTTACGTCTGCATTGTGTTAGGCCAATAATAGAAATAATAATTCTTATTGATTAAACAACATGCCATTCCTCATTGGTCTCCGGTTCTGTTCTGTATCAAAGGCAGGGGGAGGGATATAATCTCTGCACTCTGACTTTTCCAAGTTCCCACATGAGCTAAATTCTGTCAAGGTACAGACAATGATAGATATTGGAGAGAGACTATTAGGCAGTAAGAAGGGAGACAGTCGGGTATTTCTCTCCCTCCCTCTCCACCTAGGATTACATCTCCTATAAAAGCTGAATCTTCTCTACGGATTCAGTTCTTGACAGACAGATTCACTAAGTTTCAAGCTTACCTCAGATAACCAAGTATTTGGGCTCTGATGAAACCACCTTCTCCTACTGTCCCTCCAAGCCCTAGCTTTCTGTTGCTGTTAATCAACGGGTTAGTTTATATGCTCCTGTTTAGATTCTCAACTCCTTAACCCCTTTATTACCAATTTATTCCACTGAATTTCTTCTATTAAAACCCTGAAATAGATTTCTACTTTTAAACCTTGTCTGTAGCGAATTTACCATGTACTAAGTGCTTTGTATTTCAATTATATCATTGAATCCTCAAAATCTTCCCCCAAATAGGTCACTATCATTTTACCCATTTTAAGATGAGAAAACTGAGGTAAAAAATGTTAAGTGATTTTGCCAAAATCACATAGGATGTAAATGATAAATGTGACCCCAGATCTGGCTGTGTCCTATACTAAAACTCTATGCTATACTATACCTATATAAAATAAAAGGATCAACCTACATAATCTCAGTGTTCTCTTACAGCTTTGACACTCTATTACCTATTTTTTTTATTCAACAAATTTTTTTGAGCGCCTACTATTTTCTAGCCACTGTTTCTAAGGTTTAAGGACACATCAGTGAATAATAGAGCCCCAAATTCCTACATTTATTGACTTCTGATTCTAGTGTATAATGACAGAAAATAAATAACTAAATAAATAGTATATGTAGTATATCAGTTCCAAGAGGGTTGAGGGTTAAAATATTAATTTTAATAAAACTCATCACCATCTCTGCACTTCCCCTTTTAAGGACACAGTAGATAAATTGCCAATAAAAATGGAGAGTAAAAAAAAAACTTCTTCCTAAAGACTCAGTTAAATTCAATTACACTCAACAAATATTTACTAGACCCTTCTATACTAAATATTATTTTAATCAATTCTCCACTTAACCAACTCCCCGGGTTAACAAAATTTCTCCAATCCCTCTGTGAAATATTGCCTAATGTCTACAGTTCACTAAGCCACTGCTTTTGGGAAGTTAGTCTCTGTAGTTTTCCCACATGTTTTTTCTCCATCCAATGTTTTTCTCTAGGATTTCCCACATGTTTTTCTCTAGGATTACCAAGAGTTAATTTGGTTTGTTTATAAAACCTATTTCTATCAATTCTACTTGTTATCTGATAGTGTAGTTTAATCAAATCTTATGTGAATAAATAAAGTATGTGTGAGAAAAGAAAGCTGTTTCTATGAGAAATTACATTAAAAGATTTGGCAAGGCTAGTTAAAGGGAGTCACTTAAAATTGCTGTCAAATTGGGTGTGGTTGAAACAACTGTAACTTTAAGACAGAAATTGATGAAAGGAATTAAAGAAGACACAAATAAATAGAAATATAGCCCATATTCATGGATTGGAAGACTTGATATTGTTAAGATATTCATACTACCCAAATTGACAGTCAATGAAATCCCTATGAATATCCCAGTGATATATTTTTTGAAAAAATTTTTTTAAATCCTAATATTCATATGGAATATCAAGGGACCCAGAATGCTCAAAACAATCTTGAAAAAGAAGATCAAAGCTGTAGGACTCATACTTTCTGATTTCAAAACATTCCACAAAGCTATAGTAATCAAATGCAGTAGTGCTGGCATAAAAACAGACATATAAACTAAAGGAATAGAACAGAGAGCCCAGAAACAAACTCTCATATATATATATTCAAATGATTTCTGACAAGGGTGCCAAGACTATTCAATTGGGGAAAGTGCAATCTTTTCAACAAATGGTGCTTGGAAAACTGGGTATCTATATGCTAACAATGAGGTTGGATTTTACCTTATACCACATACAAAAAATAGTATAAAATAGATTAAAACCCTAACTGTAAGACCTACAACTATAAAACTTTTAGGAGAAAACATAGTGCAAAAGCTTCACGACACTAGATTTGGCAATGATTTCTTGGACATGACACCAAAGATACAGTCAACAAGAGAAAAGATAGACAAATTGGACTTAATAAAAAACTTACAATTCTTTGCATCAAAAGACAATACCAACAGAATAAAAAGGCAATCCACAGAGATGGAGAAAATATTTTCAAATCATATCTCTGATAAAGTTAGCTGGAGTTAATATGCAGAATATATAGAAAATCCCTAGAATGTAACAACAAAAAACAACTCATTCAATTTAAAAATGGGCAAAGAACTTGAATATACATGTCTTCAAAACAGATATACAAATGTCCAATAAGTACATGAAAACATCTTCAATATCATTAATCATTAGGGAAATGAAAATCAAAACTACAGTGGAATACTACCTCACAGCCATTAAGATAGTTACTATTTTTTTAAATATAAAGTAAAAAGTGTTGGTGAGGATGTGGAGAAAATGGAACACTTATGCACAGTTGATGTGAATGTAAAATAATATTACCACTGTGGGAAAGCAGTGTGACTTAAAAAATTAAAAATAAAATTACCATATAATCCAGCAATTCCACTTCTGAGTATATCCCTGGAAAAATTTAAAGCAGAGTCTTGAAGAGATATCTTTTCAACCATGTTCATAGCAGCATTACTCACAATAGCCAAAATGTCAAAGCAACCTATGTGTCTATCAATGGTTGAATGAATAAGCAAAATGTGATCTATACATACAAGGGAATATTATTCAGCCTTTAAAAGGAAAGACATTCTGATGTGCTACAACATGAATGAACCTTGAAGATATGCTAAGTGAAATAAGACAGTCACAAAAAGACAAATACTATATGATTCCATTTATACAAGGCACTTAAAGTAGTCAAAACCATGGGAACAAAAAGTAGAATGGTGCTTGTCAGAGGTTGGAGGGGAGGAAGAAACAAGGAGTTACTGTTTAATGGGTTTCATTTTTGCAAGATGAAAAGAGTTATGAAGATGGATGGTGGTGATGGTTGTACAACATTATAAATATATTCTATACACTAAATTGTACACTTAAAATGGTTAAGATAATAAATTTTAAGTGTATGTATTTTAAAATTTTAAAAACACTGCTCACAAAAATTAGAGGATATTTCAAAATGAATATGAAGCAATACAATATCCCCTAATTTTTGTGAGCAGTATATTAAAGAGAGAGCTATTCCTTATTACTTTACAGGTATATTTACAATCTCACTCTAAAAAAACTTCCCTGAAAATCAGAGTGGATGCCATATAGGTGCAGTTTCTTCAAAAAAAAAAAAGTGTTGTAGAATACCAGTTAATAAACGCATCCTCAAAGAAAAGGACTTGGTAAGTTCTAGATCAAACAATAAGCTAATAAATAAACATATGTTCTGGAAAAATGTTTACTTATTATTTTCCTTTACCTGGTTTTTTCAACTAAGTGGAATTATTTTTAATAAGAGAGTTTTTATTTATGTTCAAAATACTTTTAGGAATGCCAGAAAATAGGAAAATTATACGAAGGAATTCACAAAATCCTTGGGCTAAATATTCAAATGACTAGAATATGGATAAAAAGAAGTTTACACCATAATCAACATGTCCATAAGCCCTTGGGTTTGCACAGGACAGTTACAGTTTATGTCTGATGTCATTATTATTAGCACACCTTCCCATCCTTTCACTGTGGAAAGTGTCCCAGTTCAAGAAAAAAACAATTATGGTCATCCCAACCACAAGAGAAGGAAAAAAAGTGTTCAATAGGCTCTAGGGAGTATTCATTTCATGGTATAGTCAGCCCGAAAAGGCTATGTGAAGAAGTGGTACCCTTAAACAACATTCCCAATCCCGCCAGCACCGGGCCCAGATAACTACCATCCACTCTCTGTTTTTACAAGTTTGGTTGTTTTTAGATTTCACATAGGTGAGATTATACATTATTTGTCTTTCTCTGTCTGACTTATTGCACTTAGAATAACACCCTCAAAGTCCATCTACGTTTTTGCAAATCACAGGATTTCCTTCTTTCCCATGGCTCAATAATATTGTTCTCACCACAAAAAATGATAATTATATCACATGCTAGAAATGTTAACTAGTATTACAGTACTAATGTATAAATGCATCAAATTAATATGTTGTATATTTTCATTGTAGAATGCTATATGTCAATTGTATCTCAAAACATTTTAAAAAGTGGTATGAAGAAAATTACAAAACCCCTCTGTCATCCTCTTCCATCTCCTTCAGTACAGTGCTCCTCAAGCCACACCTGGGAAAAACTGCTCTTGATGGGCTGTACTCTACTGTTAGGAGATGGTTTCCAAATTGCTCTTTCCTCTGTACTTAAACTGTTGTCTGTCAGGAGTAATGGACCTCTATGCTCAGAAGGATTGAAGGACCATTTCCTAAAGTGGCCAACTGCAAGGGCTCCTAGCAGCCTCTGTCACAGAGCAAAATTCAATCCATGTTTTCAGTGAACAATCAAAAGAGAGATGTCTTCTGGACTTGAGGGACAGCTTTTAAAGCCTCTTTCTTTAATCATGGTAATTCTAGGAAAAAAAGTGTCAGGTAAATAAAATTTCAAAAAAAAGAAAATAAAACAAAGCAAAATAGATAATAGACTTAAATGTAAAATGCAAAACTCTAAAATTCTTAGAAAATACTATGGGAGAAACCCTAGATGGTCTTGGCAATGATATTTTAGACACAATCCAAGAAAGGAATAACTGATAAGCTGGAATTCATTACACTGAAAAACTTGTTGTTCCGAAAAGGATAATATCAAGAAAATTAAAAGACAAGACACATACTGGGAGAAAATAATTGCAAAAGTCACATCTAATGAAGGATTGTTACCCAAAATAAACAAATAACTCTTAAAACTCAACAAGACAACAAATGAGCTGATTTTAAAATGGGCCAAAAACCTTAACAGATACCTCATCAGAGAAGATATACAGATGGAAGTAAGCATAAGAAAAGATGCTTTACATCCTATGTCATCAAGAAAATGTAAATTAAAACAACAATAAGATACCACTACATATCTATTAGAATGACCAGAACCCAGAACACTGACAACATCAAATGTTGACAAAGATGTGGAAAGACAAGAACTCTCACTAATTGCTGGTGAAAATGCAGAATTGCAAGCCACTTTGGAAAACAGATTGGTGGTTCCTTACATAACTAAATATATTCTTTACCATATGATCCAGCAGTCATGCTCCTTGGCATTTACCAAAAGCAGGTGAAAATATGTCTACAGAAAAACATGCACATGTATGTTTATAACAACTTTATTCATAATTACCAAAGCTTAGAAGTGGCCCGATGTCCTTCAGTAGGTAAATGGATAAATAAATGGTGGTATTTCCAGACAATGGAATATTATTCATCACTAAAAAAATAAGGTATCAAGCCATAAAAAGACATGGGAGGCCCTGGCCAGTTGGATCATTGTGAGAGTGTTGGCCTGGCGTGTGGAAGTCATGGGTTTGATTCCCAGTCAGAGCACACAGGAGAGGTGACCATCTGCTTCTCCATCCCTCTCCCTCTCTCTTTTCTCTCTCTCTCTCTCTTTTTCTCCCACAGCCATGGCTCAATTGATTCGAGGACATCGGCTCCAAGCACTGAGGATGGCTCTGTGGAGCCTCTGCTTCAGACACTAAAAATAGCTCGGTTGTAAGCATGGTCCCAGATAGGTAGAGCATCAGCTCCAGACAGGGGTTGCCAGGTGTATCCTGGTCAGAGCACATGTAGGAGTCTATCTTTCTATCTCTCCTCCTCTCACTTGAAAAAAGAAGGGAAAAAAACATGGGGGGAAACTTAAGTGAATATTACTAAGAGAAGCAAATCTGAAAAGGCTACATACTATATGATTCCAACTATATGAAATGCTAGAAAAGGCAAAACTATACAGACAACAAAAAGCTCAGTAGTTGTCATAATTGCCAAGGGGTGAAGGTAGAGGGTGACTAGATAGAACACAGAATTTTTAGAGCAGTGAAAACACTCTGTATGACATTACAATAATGTGTGTGTGTGTGTGTGTGTATAGTATCTGAAAAGAGCACTGAAGGATGAATACAATTCTAGCATGTGGAAATCATGCAGGTGAGCCAGGGCATGGAAGGAGCAGAAGGGAAACCATCTCCAAACATTAACAGGGAGTGGGGACAATTTAAGCTAAAGCATCAAGACTTCAGGTAAGCACATAGCCTATTCAAAGAGCAAGTAATGCAGTTAATAAGCATATGTAACAAGCCCAAGATCATTTGCCAAGTTGTGACCATCATGTGGCAGACGCTGAATACTAAGATAAGGAATCATAACTTGGTTCTCTAGGCATTTGGAGGCACTAAAGGTTTTTGAGCAGGAGAATGATGTACTTTTAGTGTAGTTATAATGCAGAAAGGTCTGTCCTTTCACTTCTACCCTGTAACAGTCAAAGACAGAACTTGTACTACATGAGTTATATCTATCCATACAAACAAACCTTGAGCCAATTAGTTACAGATCTTTATGCACTTCTGGGGCATTTTAAGGCAGTATGTTTGGTTCTTCAAGTAAGATTGAGTTCAGTTCTTCATCTTTACCTCTATTTTTTATCTTGGACATATTACTTAAGGGTACTCTATAAACATAATCTTGAAACAGTACAGGGTAGTAGTTAAGGAAGTGATTTGTGGAGTCAGTTATAATCACTCCCTAGCTATGTGACCTACGTCAAGAAATATAACTTCTCCAAGACTATTTCCTGTCTGTAAAATAATATCACTAATATCAGGGGTCCCCAAACTTTTTACACAGGGGGCCAGTTCACTGTCCCTCAGACCGTAGGAGGGCCGGACTATAAGAAAAAACTATGAACAAATCCCTATGCACACTGCACATATCTTATTTTAAAGTAAAAAAAACAAAACGGGAACAAATACAATATTTAAAATGAAGAACAAGTAAATTTAAAACAACAAACTGACCAGTATTTCAATGGGAACTATGGGCCTGCTTTTGGCTAATGAGATGGTCAATGTGCTCCTCTCACTGACCACCAATGAAAGAGATGCCCCTTCCAGAAGTGCGGCGGGGGCCGGATAAATGGCCTCAGGGGGCCGCATGTGGCCCGCGGGCCGTAGTTTGGGGACCCCTGACTAATATCCAAAATCATGTGCTTCTTGTGGGTATTACATTAAAAAGTGCTTAGAATATACTAAGTTATCCATAAATAGTTGTTGTAGTAGTAGTTGTTGTTGTTACAGTTGGTATAAGGATAGACTTTAGCCGATTTTTCAGATAGGCAGAAATAACCTCATTTTTAACATTGTATCTTTAAAAAAATGTTTTTAGAATTTCATGGAGGAACATTAGAAATCTTTAAAAAATGTCATCCATTCACCTCTAATTCTTTTATTCATTATCTGAAATTGAAGTCTGAATAAAACTCTACTTCTATCCTCATATTCTTCATGCACAGCAAGAATATATTTTGCTTCTGTGTCTTTTGCAATCTCACCATGTCTGTGATTCATTAGTGTCACAGGAGCAACTGAAATATTTTGGTTTCTATCTCAGTTGAAAGAAATATTTTCTTTCCAGTGTAAAACATTAAATTAATTCTGATATTTTTCTTCTTCTAAAAATCTTGTTCTGATTACAATTAGTATATCCATTAGTAACCATCAAAGTTGCCACACTTGGCTGATTATAAACCACATAATTCTATGCTAGGGCTTTAATATGACTCCATCCTCGAGGCCCATTCCAGGAGAGCATCTTGCAGGTGTCTGAGCACTGCTGAAGACTCAGCAGGACTACCCCCTCACTCCCAGAGAGCTCTCATTTTCACCTAGTACCCTTTAGCATGTCCCTCACCTTGGTTCACATAATATGCTGGTGAAGAGAGCACTCTGAGACCCTCAGGTTACACAATCCTCAAATCACATTAGAACCAGTCTTCCTATGAGTCACCTATGCAAACACTTCAAGCACTTGGAAGGTTACAGAATTGTGACCAGACATCTTCACATTCACACCTTGGATTTTGTAAGGTCAATATACCACATTTATTTCCCTACCCAGAAACATGGTGGAGAGGTGATAAAGGGAAAAGAGCATGGTGCTTGCCAGTGAACACAACAACATATTTTAGTGGAAAGTTCACAGCCATTGGGATTCCAGATACTTACGTTTGAGTGATAATTCCATTATCACTAGTTACCTTGGGCAATTAATGTCACTTTCTAGAGTTCTTAATTTGCTCATATGGAAAACAAGATAATAAAGGCATTCATCTCATAGGCTTACTGTGAAGATTAAATGAAGAGAAAAAAACTGTAAAGCATAGCACATAGTAGGAACTAAATAAATATTAGTTTTTCTTAAAGATTGGTAAATATCTATGTCAAACAACAGTACTTATCAGGCCACTTCTTATGTGTAGCCCCTCAAGCAGTAGGCACTGTAGAGTGCAGAACAGTTTTTTTTCTGCATGTGAAATATCTGTGGTTTATTTTTGCTTTGTTCAGTCTTTAATGAAGTAGTGACTTTAAAAATATAAGGATGAATCTTTGTTTTCCCTTGAAAAGATTTTTTTTCTCTCAATCTGTTCCCATTCCTGTACAACATGTTATTCTCCTAGGCCAACTTGAAACTGGAACAACAGAAGTCTCATATTAATTTCCCATCTTGAAATCACATAATTCTCTCTTGCCCTAACAAAGCTCCATCTTCTCAGGAAATAAAAAAGTAATTTATATTTTTTAAAGTTTTAACAGTATTGCATGTACAGAAAAGACTTGTAAATGGACTTTGCTCTATCTCTTTATTTATTGGCTTGCAATATTCCTTCTTCCCCCAATCTACTTACCTTAACCACCCCATCTTCAATCACCCATTCTTGCAAAAGATCATCCAATGAAGATGTAATTAATAAGTGGATTGTAGCCAAACAATTCATCCTGGTTCTGCTGCCCCAAGTGATGTCCACCAATCACTCCTGAACAAGTATTTATAAGGTTGATGATTATTTTAATATGGATTGATAGTTTCCCAGATTTTTATTACCTGTATTATGTATACTCTAGCAATTTGTTAAGGTAGTCAACTGGAGAGTGGAGTTTTAGCACAAACATCAGGAATAGGAAAATGAGGTCAAGGAATATAGTGGTATGAAGCAATTAAGTAGAGGGTCAAGACACAAGTCATCAATTCCATACTACTTCACATCAGAACATTGATGACTTTATTTATACAGGTCATGAACATTTTGAAGACATTCTATTTAGAGAAACATTTTGTCTAGTGTATGAG
This sequence comes from Saccopteryx bilineata, assembly GCF_036850765.1. Taxonomy (NCBI): domain Eukaryota; kingdom Metazoa; phylum Chordata; class Mammalia; order Chiroptera; family Emballonuridae; genus Saccopteryx; species Saccopteryx bilineata. The sequence goes on along the minus strand of NC_089502.1, from coordinate 61,679,317 downwards.
AGATTTTTTAGGATGCTCTCAGAAACTAAACTCACTAGCACTTTTGTGTAAAAATAAAATGACAGTTTGGACATCAGTACTGATATAATTCATAATCTAAACTTGAAAATCAATCTGGAGGGAAATACATAAGCTTCAGAACTGGTTATGTTAAAATTATTGTTCTGTAGTCATTTTCCCTAACCTGGTTTGACATAAATCAGTCATAAATCATAAGTGTCTTATCATGTAGTACATAGTCTAACACTTCTTAAATGGGGCTTACTAAATATAACTTAGCCTTTTTTAGATGCTCCAATGTCTTTAAAATGAATGGGAATGATGAGCGCCATTCTGGCTGGTGTGAGGTGATATCTCATTGTGGTTTTAATTTGCATTTCTCTAATGATTAGTGATGTTGAGCATTTTTCATATGCCTATTGGCCATCTGTATGTCCTCTTTGGAGAAGTGTCTATTCATCTCTTTTGCCCACTAATCCATACATAGAAGGGACATAAAAATGAGACTCAGATACATGAACAAGAATGTGATGGCAACAGGGGTGGGGGGTAGGGGAGGGGGGATCGGTGAAGAAGGAGGGAGGGGTTGGGGAGGGGAGGGGCACAAGAAAACCAGATAGAAGGTGACAGAAGACAATTTAACTTTGGGGGAGGGGTACACAGCACAATCAAATGTCAAAATAATCTAGAGATGTTTTCTTTCAACATATGTACCCTGATTTATCAATGTCACTGCATTAAATTTAATAAAAAAAATTTTTTAAATGAATGGGAATGATTGCATTGTGCTGCACAATCTATAATAGAAAATTATAATAAAATGGAATACTAATAGTCCCTATGTTGTTACCTCAGACTATGGTACTTTTTGAGATTTTTATGACTTACTTAGTTGTTTCCTTCCTCACTTATGCAAGTATAAGTTATCATTTTTATTGTCATTATTTTCCTTGTAAGCAGGTTTTCTTTCTAATTTGCTTCAAGCATTCATGCATTCAAAAACATTTATTGGCCTGACCAGGTGGTGGCGCAGTGGATAGAGCATCGGACTGGGATGCGGAAGACCCAGTTTCGAGATCCTGAGGTCACCAGCTTGAGCGTGGGCTCATCTGGTTTGAGCAAAAAGCCCACCAGCTTGAACCCAAGGTTGCTGGCTCCAGCAAGGGGTTACTACTCGGTCTACTGAAGGCCCACGGTCAAGGTACATATGAGAAAGCAATTAATGAACAACTAAGGTGTTGCAAAGCGCAATGAAAAACTAATGATTGATGCTTCTCATCTCTCTGCATTCCTGTCTGTCTATCCCTGTCTATCCCTCTCTCTGACTCACTCTCTGTCTCTGTAAAAAATAAATAAAATAAAATAAAAGTTTAAAAAAAAAACATTTATTGACTGCCAATCGTGTGTTAGACACCATCCTAGGCACTGGAGAAGTGTCAATAAGAGAGATAAAATCCCTAACAACTAGGAGTTTACAGTTCATTTGAATAAAGACAACTGATGAGATAATTATAATACCATGTTATATGCTATAATAAAAGTAATCAATCACAGGGCACTATAGAGATATATAATATGGTTTACATAATCCAGACAGGGTAAGGTAAATGTTGAAGATGTCAACGAAGTCATCCTGGGGAAAGTTATCATTGACTAAGTTTTGAAAGATAAGTGGGAGTTATTAAACATGTACTGGATAAAAAGTGATTTAAGAAGATCATGTAGCAACATATGCTTATATGGTAATCCAAACAAGAAGTAATGTGGTCTTAGATCAGGCGTCCCCAAACTACGGCCCGCAGGCCGCAATGTGGTCCCCTGAGGCCATTTATCAAGCCCCCACTGCACTTCTGGAAGGGGCACCTCTTTCATTGGTGGTCAGTGAGAGGACCACTGTATTTGGCAGCCCTCCAATGGTCTGAGGGACAGGGAACTGGCCCCCTGTGTAAAAAGTTTGGAGACCCCTGTCTTAGATGGTAGTAGCAGCTCGGATGGAGAACAAGATAGAGATTATGGAGACATTTTAGAAGTATTGTTCAACACAATTTAATTCATTGAATGTTGGGTGAGGGAGGTACAGAGTCTAGAAATAACCTTAAGTCATTGGATAAATAAAGAAATCATCAAGCAGGATAAAAAAGATACAGAAGGAAAAAGTGTGAAGAGGAAGACAACATTAACTTTGAACACATTAGGGTGGGTAGATATTTTCAGTAGGCAGTTTGATATATGGGATCTGGGGTGTGTGTGTGTGTGAGAGAGAGAGAGATGCAAAAGCTTTTATTCTGTTGTAAATTTAAAAATGGGAGAAAAAAGTTCATTTAATCTGGGCATAAAATAGGGAAAATAGCTCTGACAGAGGAATTAAAGAGCTTCGTGTGAACATTATTAGCTTTATGGTGAAAACTTTCGGAAACCACTCTTATGTGTCTAATCAGCATCTTAAACTTAACATGTACTAAACAGAATTCTTGATTTCCATTCAAACTCCAACATATTTCTCTTCCACTCTTCTTCACATTAGTTAATTGTGTACCATTGCCCACCCAACTGCTTGACCCAAAAACCTAGGACTTATTTTTGTCTCTCTTTCCCTTACCTCCCATATCCAATACATCTACAAGTCTTATAAAACTTTACTTCTAAAGTATATCCTGAATCCAATCACTTCTATTTACATTGCTCTCTTGCTAGTTCAGGCCACCATTATCTCAAGCCTATACCACTGCAAGAAAATATTAACCTCCATCCCTCCCTCCCTTCTTATGAAAATAAACCAAGTGGTTACCATTTTAGGGCTTTTGCACTCGTTAATCCCTCTAAAAGTTACTTTCTCCTAATCTGCACATGGTCTACACCTCCTTGTTGCTTAGATCTCAACTCAAACACCACATTCTCAGAGATGCCTTCCTTATTTACCTACTTCATTCTAGCTTAGCCTTATCACACAGGCCCACAAATCACTGTACCACAGAATCCCATTATATATATTCTTTATAGTATTTATCTCTTTATGAAAATCACTTGTATGTTGCCTTATTTATTATCTATTGTCTGTTTTACATTGACATACACTTTAGAACGTAAAAGAGCAGGGATTTTGTCTGTTTTGTTCACATTTGTATTTATATCTCCTACAGTAGTTCTTAGTACCTAATAATAGTTTCAAAATATTTGTTAAATATTGAATACATTGAAAATACATTTATTATTCAGAGGTCTTTTTTTGTTTCTCATTGCCTGGTTAGTGATTGTGTTGTGTTACTCTGTGTGTATGTCAGGGGACTTATTTTCCTAATGTGGTTTATAAATGGACTCTCTCTCTCTCTCTCTCTCTCTCTCTCTCTCTCTCTCTATATATATATATATATATATATATATACACACACATTCACCCAGTAAAAGTCAATTTCTACAGAATGGACAGACATAAACTATACTCTGTAAAAATATATTCTCCCAGAATTAATTATATGTCCTATACAGAGAACACTAATATATTTAAATAATGATGAAAGAAAGAACTTTCTGACTTTGTTATACTTTTTATAATACACTGAAGCACAATGAAAGACAACAATTCAAAAAAATCACTTGAGTCTTCAACACTTATGCTTTGAAAAGTTTACTTCTCTTCAAAGAGGAGTCCATCAAACTGGAATTACCCTTGAGCTTTCAGACAATCTGGGATATAGCTATTTCACTGATAGATACCCTCTTGTCTGCCAGCTTCAGCCTCTAGATACTACCCTGTAGATAAGCACACTGACATAAATCGCAAGGACTTCTGTAGCTCACACCTCAAGGAAAGAACCAATGAATCAACTGTCATCCCTGCAAATGAGGGGTTTTAATAAAACTGCCCAAAGCTATTTACATCTGCCTTCTCTCCATGATGACTTCCCCCGACACATAGGACCCCCAGAAATTGCTTTTTGGTGCTCCTACAAATCCAAAAGTGAAGGAGATTATGTTTTTTTTTTTTATCACAGTTAAGTTCAATTATGAGACTACCCATTTTCTGACAGAGTCAAGTCTCCTTGCCAATACTTCCCTTCCTGCTTGCATACATAGTTATGTCATAGTGGGCAGGCAATGGGGCACTATTCTGAAAGGTGCTAATGAATTATGGAGTTTAATTACCATCTAAGTGACATAAGAATATTTTGTACAGAGGCTTCCCTATCTATAAATACCTTCTCAGAGCAGCTGTTACACCATCCTATAAAATCATCCAGCGAATCAATAGAAGTTCAACAATGAAAATTGTACTCAAGGATTAGAATATCAATTATTAGTCTAACAAAGACTTTGTCTTCTCACACCAGGACCAGAGAGACTTGCACTTAAGATACATGGATCTGAGTATGTGTACATGGGTCGATAAGGTGGGGTTCATGAACCTTTATCTCATCAAATTGTTTTCATAGTGTATTATCTCACTGGATAAAAGCTTTCCCTGCAAGAAGTACACTTTAAAAGAATTTTATTCCTCATGTAAGCAAGGAAAGGTCCATGGTCAGAAATGTTCTCAAATGAGAAAATTATGCACACTGCTCTGCTTGCTACAGGTTCAATCAGCAGGAAAAGAGGTAATGTAAATACTGCTCTGTTGAAGCTCCTTGTAGAGGGCAGCTGGATAATATGGACTTGAAAGCCTCATGTCAGCTGGTGGACACACACTGAATCCACTGTTACCTCCACATCAAAAAAGTTTTGCTTCACTAAGAAATTAACTTTACTTATATCATTATCATCAATTTCTATTTTATAGTTTATCGACATTACAAAGTGTTTGGTTTGGTTTTGTCAGCCATAAAGGAAAGAGATCCAGGACTATCCATCATGAATACTAACAACTCAACCTTCAGCAAATATGCTGAATGTGACCAATTTCCACAGCCTCTACAGTATCTATCCTGGTCCAAACCACTGTCATCTCCCACTTGGATTACTATAATAGCCTCTTTACTGATGGCTTTGATGCTGTCCTTGCCCTCCCAGTTCATTCTACTCCCACCAATGTGACCAGAGTGATCTTATTCAAATAAAAATCAGATCAATTTATTCTTTTAGTGAAACACCACATCCAAAATTGAACCCCATCCCATTTGAACTCAAAGCCAAATTCCAGTAGAAAGTAGCAAAGTTGGGATTTTAGCCAATTCTGTCTCCCAAGTCTGCTCCCTTGGCCGCAGTTTCCCAAAAGCTTTGAACTTTGAAGCTGGCTTCAATTAGTTCCCATCTTTAGTTGTCTATTGTTTCCATGACAAATCTGTTCTATTCTGCTGCTGTCTGGTACTCCAGACCCCTACCATGCCCTTTCATCAAAGCTTGCTTTTTCCTGCCTGTGCCACCCATGAGGAAACTTTCCCTACAAATCCTCCACCCTCTATCCTCAGATATCATGTGCTTATCATGTGTTTATTCAACCATTTAAGTAGTAAATATAGACCACCTACTACATGTCAGGCACTCCGAATACAGAGATTAATGCTGCCCTCAGTCTAAAAGCTCACAGTTTAATGAAACAGAAATGAGTGTTTGCAGGCTAATGGAAAGATATCAGTAGAGAGGAGTCTCAGAGATCAGATCCATGATATCTCTGAGGTGACAACTAGCTAATGTGTTAAACATCTTCTCTCACAAATTAAAAATGTACATTTTTAACAGAAACTTTCTTTAAAAAATGAGGAGCACTTGCTAGTTTGACCTTGACCCAAAAGAGTTATGCTAATGGCAGCAACTCCAGGTTCTGTACCAAGCTGATAAGTTTGATATATTAGGACAGGGGCCTTAAGAAGACTCGTAATTAAGGCCCCTTATGTCATTGTTCATTCTGGCTACACAAAGAGTATCTTCTTAAAGAAAAGTCACTATAAAGTTGATAAAGTTGATGTTTTTCAGGGGCTAGTAAATAGGGCCTGGCTTCAAGACTATTCATTTTGTATCCATATACCCCTCTTTCCTGGAAGGTGTTATCAAGGGTCTATTTTAATTCATGTAACAATACACCAGAATATAACATGTTAGGTTACTATGGAGATTAGAAGACAGAAATTCTAGGAGAACACAAATGCACACTGGGAGCAGTGATGCATATGTAAAGTTAGGAGTTATGAAACTACACTGAAATGGAACAAGACTAATGGTGGTAGTTGCCAAATGTAGTACTAAATAGATATTTTTCTCTTTTTTTTTGAATATTTGAATAACTTCTTTAAAAAATTACTTACATTATTCATTTAAAATGAGCAATGATCTACCTGATGTTAACTGACAGTCTTCTTACTGCTGGGTATCTATCCAAAAAAACTGAAAACATGTTCGCACAAAAACTTGTACACGAATGTTTACAGTTATTACGCTTTATTCATAATAATCAAAAAGTGGAAACAATCTAAATGCCTTCAAAGAGTTAATAGTCAAACAACTTATGGTACACCCAAGCATTGAACACTACCATAAAGAAGGCAGAAATTATCGACACATATAACTTTTATGAATCTTAAAAATGCATTTTGCTAAATTAAAGAAGCCAAGTTCAAAAGGCTACATGTCATGATTCCATTTACATAACACTTTGGAAAGGAGAAAAACAGGTCAGTGGTTGCCAAGGGTTAAGAATGGGAAGGAAGGTTTAACATTAATGAGGCGGCATGAGGAACTCTTCAGGGTGATGGAACTGTCCTGTATAGTACTGGTGAATGCACTACTATATGCATTTGTCAAAACCCCATAGAATAGAACTATGCACCAGAGTGAATTTTACTGTATGCAAATTTTAGGAAATTCAACCGGAATACTAGGGAAGGAGGGGTGATGGACTGCAGACTACGACAAATGAATCTAACTGTATTACAAGTAAGTTACATGATGAAGAGGATGGGGAAGAAAGGAAGCTGACCTAAACAACTTTGAAAAGCAAGGTGGTGACTGGATACTATAAGGTTAAAGACAAAAAAGAAGTATACAAACACTGAACTCTAGTTCATAAATTTGTTTCTCATGGTGGTAGGGCTGAGGGATTCAGAAACTACTTTATTGATATACTACTAGGGTTGAAAATAAGTAAATCTATTATAGATAACAAAAATGAGGTTTCTCAGTATCAGAGAAGAAAAGGTGTAAATAAGGAAGGGAAGAAAGCTAAAATAAACCGGTAAGTTGGGTTGAAGTCATAAGTATCAATATGGACTCATGGGGTTTTTTTCTTAAATGTAATCTATATAGATAGAGAAATATAGATGTGTGCCTGTATATGTTAGAACATACACATATTTCCTAGCTAAATCCATAGAGAGAGGCTGGAAGCAGTGATACCCCAATAGCAAACACATTTAAGGCACAAATCATGGTTTTGAAATACCATACACCATTAAACGAACAACTGGCTGATTTCAGGACTGGTGTGGGGAAAACAGAAGATAAGTCTGGTGCATCTTGTGATGATAAAAATAACAGAAGTACTAAAAAATAATAGTAAGATACAAGGCATGTTGAAATGGCAGAGTCTTTGAATGACTAATGTTAGAACAAGTTGAGCAACAAACTAAATAAAAATAATATAAGATTATTACCCAAAGAATAAAATAAATATATCTAGTCTATTCTTGTACAAATAAATAAATAAATCTCCTTCTTACAGAAGAATTCTAATTTTCCAACTAATAAAAGTGCAACGAATGAGGGAAACAGAAAATCACCATTAGAACATCACAGTAACACTTGCTACAGGCAAGATTAAGTAATAAATGTTAATATTAGTGGGCAAATTTTAAGCAGAAATAAGATGTTTGCACACTTTCTAAGTATCTCCCTCAAAATGTTTACTAATTACAAAGGGACTGATTATAAGTTTACAGTAGAGAATCTTGACAGACACCATTCTAACCAAGGGATAAAGATTGTCATCACTTGTAATATGTAGCAACAGTGTGTACCCCCACACACTGGAAAAGTCCCAATGGAGGGATATTCTAAAAACTAGGAAGTGCTCCTCAAAGGTACCAATGTCATGAAAGACAAGGAAAGACTAAAGAGCTGTGACAGGTTGGAGAAGGCTAAGAAAACATGACAAATAATTGCAATTTGAGGTCCTGAATTGGATTCTCATTCAGAAAAGGGACATTAGTAGAAAAATTAATGAAATCTTAATAAATTCATAGGTTAGTTAATAGTATTGAACCAAGGTGATTTTCTTAGTTTTGTTAATCAAACAATGGTTACATAAGATGTAAACATAAAAAGAAGTTGGGTGAGGGGTTATATAGAAATACTCTGTACTATATTTACAATGAGTCTAAAATTATCTAAAACTAAGATGTTTCAAAAATGAAATATTTTTCAATAAAAATAAAAGTAGTTAGCAATGGAAAATACCAGATTCTCACTCTATTAGTTAAGAGAATAGTTACCACTCATACCCAATCAATGCAAAGGAATATTATAACTTATAGTAAAGAATAATAAGAGGGCATATATGTTCATTATTTCTTGGCCAATACCTATCAAAGTTACTTGTGTCGATTTCTGTCACTCTTTTAAATAGTTTTCTTACCACTTAAAAGGAAAGACAGGAGAAATCACTGTTGCTGCCTAGATGAATATTGGGATGCTGAAAGCAATGAATATAGATTCGTGTATGAAGAAAACTAAGATTTCCCAAATCTCTTTCCCTGAAAAGTTGGAGTCATTGTCTGCTACCATGGGAGATAAACTGAAGACTCAAAACAAGCAACCAAGAGGCCAGAACTACCTTGTCTTGCTCATAGTAGAAAGTGTGTAAGAGCTCTTCATGTTCTTTATCTATTCTTACAAGGCCCCTGGAGGCACTGGAATGAAAAGAAAGATTATAAGAAAAATATGGAAGACTACATGGCAGCCTAGAGCATCCCCAGACTAGACCTATTTAAATCTAAATAGAGAACTTTATGAATATGACATCAAATTGCATCCAATATCTTGGGTCCCAATGAGAAGTATCAGAACCATAATATATAACAGTAGCTAATGATAATGTTTGGCACATTGCTTAAAGTAACACTGTTAATCTCCACAACTTCTTTAGGAGATAGGAGCTTATACTGACTTCATCATTAACAAATGAGGAAACTTCTCTCCACTGAAGTTAAATAAATAACTCCAGCCCCATAGGTTGGAAGTGGTAAGTCAGATTTTGACCTAGACAGTCAAGGCGCAGTACTCATGGTCTTAATTACTAAGGCATGGTGCCTCCCCATTACTGCTATTGTCAGAGAGTTCTCATTCTAAATATCTAAGCATTAGAACCATAATGAGGAATGTGGAGTTTTACAATACTGACTTGCTATTATGAGCCTTGTTATTATCAAGATTATGCCTTCTGCTAAGGCATATTATATATTCAGTTTGAAATTTTACAAAAATATCATTTGTCTAGCAGTTGACAACATGCTCCTGGCACAGTCCCATTTCCTAAGCATGAGGCAGAGTCAAGGGTGTCCATTCAGATCACTTTCACACTTGAGATTTAAAAATAATCCCTGTGTATAACTGTGAAAATAGTCAACTGAGAAGCGTCCCAAGCAAACACATGGAGTTCTCAGAAAGTCAATCTAACTCCTAGAATTAGCTTTCATGAATAATGTGGTTGTTTCCAACACTCTACTAAGAAATTATTTGGTGATTTGGTGATGTTCTACTTATAAATATTAAGTAGTTATTCTGGGATGGTTTAAAATGTCTTAGAAGACTGTACTCAAATACCAGTTTGTTAGTCCAGAGAAAAATCAAATTTGAATAGCTGAGAAGGATAGATTTCAATCATTAAACAGGAACACAATTTAAATCATTTATGCTAAAAAAAAATGTCCACTCTTAATGCTTCAGATGATCTTGCTGCAGTCTCCACAATTTTAAGATAGCATAAGTCTCAATTTTAAAAAGTAAGTACTATATACTTACATCAATATAGAGTGATACATTGGTTTTCATTGATAATCTGTCAGAAAACCATTGTCGAAATCCAAACCCGACAAAAAACCAAGGCAATTATTTCCATATGAATCAATGTAAATCCAGTTGATTCATTCTAGACACTCCAAAATATATACCAAAAACATTTTATAGAGAATAAATGTAGTGTTTCATACTAAAAACTAAAATAAATTAATATAAAATAAATATAAAAGAATAAGGTAAAGAATAAATGATCTTTTAACGTGGCATTTACCTTTCTGAAGACTCTCCTTGGCCTATGAAAGACGGCGAGGAGGGGAGAGAGAGGTGCAGATATTATTGTTTGGAAGGGAAATCCCCCTCCATAAGGACCTTAGGTATCAAGGCACTATCTGGGGTCACTTGCCTTCTTGGTCTTTTGGCACTACAACCAGTTTCAGAGTCAGTGGACCCATGTTGCACAAGAAAGCTCTCTCTCGAAAGGGGTCTGTTTCTGCCGCCTCTTTAAGATTTTCCTAAAATGGGGCAAGACATTACATATCATTAAGCAAGTTGCAGACCCAGCCTGCCACAACTTTGTCTGGGTGATTTTTCTCCACAAACCCCTGTACTTTACTCCACTTGGAGAACATGTCTTTAATCTCTGAAGAAGGCACACTCTCCCCTGTCTCTTCCTCCTCGTCTGAAGCAACTGCTTCCTCTGCCGTCTGCTGCACTTCTAGGTGAAGGTCTTGCAGCTCTTCAGTGGTGAGTTCTTCACTGTGGCCATCCACCAACTCTTCCACATCCTCACCACTCACCTCCAGACACATGGACTTCCCCAAATCAACAACTGACTGCACCACTGTGCAAAGTCAAAAGGGGAAGGCTCAAACCCTTCAAAATCTCTCTCATGCACACATCCTGGTCACAGTTTCTTCCAGGCAGAGTTCATCATCCTGGATGTCACTTCCTGCCAAGCCTTATCTATGAAGGTGATACAGTTGAGAATGTTGAAATGTTTTTTTCCAGAACTCTCTTAAGGACAATTCTGTATCTGATGTCACTTCAAAGCACCTTTGAAACATTGCTTCTGTGTACATTTTCTTGAAATTTGAGATGACATTCTGGCCCATGGGCTGGATGAGTGGTATGGTATTAGGGGGCAAGAACTTCACAGTAATAAAACTGAACGCCTCCAACAATGTGACTTCCAAACCTGGAGGATGTGCAGGAGCATTGTCCGTTACCTGGAGGCACTGAAGGGGCAACTGATTATCCTGGAGGTATCTTTTCACACTTGGGCCAAACACTGCATTTATCCACTCAATGAAAACTGGTCTCTTGACCTATGCTTTCTTGTTTTCCCTCCACATCACACACAGTTTATTGTACTTTTAATCACATTGTTTCTGCTAAACACTAGGAGTTACTGAATGGTACACCAGTAAGGGCTTCAGTTTACAGTCACCGCTAGCATTACCACACAACAGAAGAGTTAGCCCATCCTTCATAGGCTTATGTCCTGGCAGTGCCTTTTCCTCCTGTGTAAGGAACGTCCTCTTTGGCATTTTCTTCCAAAATAGGCTCATTTCATCACAGTTGAAAACTTGTTGTGGATGAACCTTTCAGCTTCTATGTAACCGTTGAATTTGGACACAAATTTTTCAGCCCCAGACTTTTTTGGTCCCATGATGGAGCTAAAAGGAAAGGGTTAACTTATTAGCAAGGGAAACACTTAACAGGGACAATGAGATTTGAGCACATGTGATTTTTATCTTACTTGCATTACATACATTTTGACACTGAAAAACACAAAATAAACACATTACACAAAATACTGTATATGCAGTAATCACTTTCATGTAATTGTAGTATGAGCACTCACAATCATTTTAAAAGGCACAAAAACACTGGAAAGCTATGGAATCGTTTGGCTAGACGTGCAGGGTGATGCTCACACAACGAGAAACAACGCCACACTGAGCAGGAGGACGCGTGGGTTGCCCTTTGTTTTCGCAAAATTACCAGTTAGGTCATGTGGGCACGCCGACGAAATCCGAGGCAACTGACTAAAACCCGAGACAAAATTTTCGCAGAGAAAATCGATGAAAATGGAAACAGACAATAACGAAAGTCTACGAAAACTGAGGCATTAGTGTACTTAATAGCTCACTTCCTCATGAGGCAGCTTATTTGAGTTCTGGTTAGAAAATCTCTCCTCCTGCCTCTGTAATTTCTACTCTGTAACTTTCGTGCTTATTTTTCTGTACAGAATAAAGCAAAGCCCTCTGAATTTTATGTAAAAGCAGTTGTAGCATCTTTAAGTCTTCTTTCTTATAAGCTATGCTATGGTTTTCATCTTATCCTGATAATTTTTTCTCTGGATAAAGTCACTCATTCAACAAATATTTATTGAGCAGTTAAGCATTAAGTATCAATAATGAAGAAAAAAGACACTACCTCTGCTATCCATGAGCTTGCATTGTACGTATAGGAGAGAGATAAAAAGCAAGTATTGTATTTCCCCATGTATAAGAGAAATCTTAATTTTGAGGCACGAAATTTGAAAAACAATGTATTACATAAAGGTATTGAACTCAAATTTTATTCATGATAAAATTCATAAAACTCCTCATCACTGTCAAAACTCCCGTCCATTAGCTTGTCCTTATCTGTGCCTGATGAAGGATCACTGTCTTCATATATTGCCTAATCCTCAGTTCCATCTATGGCATTTGAAATGCCAAACTTCTTTTTTTTATTTAATTAATTGTGTTTACATAGATTCTAGGGTCACCCCGAATGCATTCTCCCTTCCACATATTCCCCTCAACATCAGCCTTGCCCCCCTCCCTATATCGCCCTCCCCCCTTCCCTTCAGGTTTATTCCATCCTATCATCCCCTTTCCCTCTGTCCTCTTTCCCTCTGGTCCCTTTGATCCCTCCTCTGTCTCAATTCCATTCCTCAGCTCTCATTATTCCTTGGATTCCTCAAATAAGTGAGGTCATATGATATTTTTCTTTCTCTGCCTGGCTTATTTCACTCAACATAATATGTTTCCACGTCCCTCCTTATTGTTGCAAAAGGTAATATTTCCTTCTTTTTCATGGCCCCATAGTATTCCATAGTATATATGTACCACTGCTTTTTTTTATAATTTTATTTTTTTAATGGGGTGA